>NC_060258.1:4963999-5614315 GCF_921293095.1 Ischnura elegans
AAAAATTCCGAAATTCGGCCCATAAGAAAAGCATTGGAAATTTTAAATTGTTAAAAAAAATACTTTTAAACAAAAAATTGCAAAGGCAACCACACCAAAAAATCAACCAAAAAATCTAGTGTCTCATACGTTAGGGACTTATTCCTACAACGATTTTAAGTTGGTTTTTAAAAAATCCAAAGATAGGCCCATAAGAAAAGCATTGGAAATTTAAAAAAATTATAAAAAATACTTTCAATCAAAATATGGCAAAATGTTTCGCATCAAAAAATTTAACCAAAAAATCTAGTTTCCGTCAGTGAAATTTCATGTTCCGGTGACATTTTTAAGTAGGCAAATAATGGAATATGTTTTAGTCCCATAAGGCTCCAATGTTAATTCGGATCGATATATCTCGAAAACCGATCGACTTTTTCGAGATTTCGGACTTTTCCCCCCGATGAATATTTTTTCTCCACTACCTGTAAAAATTTCGTCTTCCCAGCACGTCCGGAAGTGGTCGGGAATTTGTATACGTGAATCAGTGAGTGTGCTATCTGTCACACATCGGGTTGTATATAATATAGACTCGCCGCGCTGCGCGTGCTCGTTAGGGGGCTACGCCCCCTAAAACCCCCCGCATCCGGCTTCGCCGGCTACCCCCACCGGACGGCTTCGCCGTCCACCCCGCAACTACTCGGAACGGCTTCGCCGTTCATCGACGAGGGGTCGTCTTCGCCGCCCATATATTTAGGCAGCCCTCCGACAGACAGCAGCTGGTTCCTCGGAACGGCTTCGCCGTTCATCGTGTGAGGGCGGCTTCGCCGCACAAGGGTTACCCGAGTCCCCCCTAGGCGTGGACTCCTGGGAACGGCATCGCCCTTCCTCGTGCCGGGGCGGATTCGCCGCCCAAGGTTTACCGGTGTTCCCCCGAGACTGCGAAAACTCGGAACGGCTGCGCCGTTCCTCGCCGCCCCCATCGGACGGCTTCGCCGTCCCACCCGGGACTCCTTGGAACGGCTTCGCCGTTTCTCGTTGTGGGTCGGCTTCGCCGCCCATATGTTGAGGCAGCCATCCAACAGAAACCAGCTGGTACCTCGGAACGGCTTCGCCGTTCATCGTGTTAAGGCGGCTTCGCCGCCCATGGGTTACCCTGGTCCCCCCGAGGCGTGGACTCCTGGGAACGGCATCGCACTTCCTCGTGGCGGGGCGGCTTCGCCACCCAAGGTTTACCGGTGTTCCCCCGCGCCTTCGACAACTCGGAACGGCTGCGCCGTTCCTCGCCTGTGGGCGGCTTCACCGCCCAAGGGTTATCTCGTCGTAATGGGGCGGCTTCGCCTCCCGAGGTTTACCTATTTCCCCGAGCCATCGCCTCCTCGGAACGGCTGCGCCGTTCCTCGCGTGAGGGCGGCTTCGCCGCCCAAGGGTTATCGGCGCCCTCCCTCGTTAGCTTCCTCGTAATGGGGCGGGTTCGCCGTCCAGGGTTTACCCGTGTTCCCCCGAGGCGTCGACTCCTGGGAACGGCGTCGCCCTTCCGCGTGATAAGGCGGCTTCGCCGCCCAAGGTTTACTGTGTCCCCCCGAGCCGTCGACTCCTCGGAACGGCTTCGCCGTTCCTCGTCTGTGGGCGGCTTCGCCGCCCAAGGGTTATCGGCGCCCTCCCCCCGTTAGCTTCCTGGTGATGGGGCGCCTTCGCCGCCCAAGGTTTACCCGTGTCCCCCCGAGGCGTCGACTCCTGGGAACGGCATCGCCCTTCCGCGTGATGGGGCGGCTTCGCCGCCCAAGGTTTACTGTGTCCCCCCGAACCGTCGACTCCTCGGAACGGCTTCGCCGTTCCTCGTCTTTGGGCGGCTTCGCCGCCCAAGGGTTATCGGCGCCCTCCCCCCTCGTAAGACACCCATTCGGCCGCTCCACGTGTTGGAGCGGATTTGCCGCCGGAGGGTTCTCGGAGGTTTTCCGCGCCTCTGACTCCTCGGAATGTCTCCGTCGTTCCTGGGGCGGGGGCAGCTTCGCTAGCGGGGGTTTCACTCCTCACAGAGCAATGCGTACTACCAGCTTTCCCCGATCGTTTACAAAGGCTGCCGGGGGAGAATGTGGCTGAATGTAGACGCATGCTAGCCGTGATTGTGACATTTAAGCTTATGACGATGTTTCGAAGGGGGTCCGGGGGGTTTCCAGGGGTTTTTATGAGTATACTGACAACGGTCGCAATCATCCAAATAAATTCCTTAGCGATGAGTCATAGGAGAAGGGAGTTACTGCTAAATATGCGAAAACACCGAAGAACATGCTATTCACAGAAAAAAAATAATTTTTTCCCTGGTCTTCTAGGAAGCCACGTGAAATATCGAGAATTTGTCTTGCATAAAAGGTCTTTGTCTACCTACAGTAAAAATTCCAGCGATCTAACTGTAGAGGAACAATGAATTTTCCCGTATTACTCACATTTAGATAACCAATTATGTGTTCTCCTCATAGCGGTGCATAGGCGCTGAAATAAGGCATAATTAATGAGAATTTCGTAGCCGTACCTTATGGGGAAGTGGTTAAAAAAAATCGGTTTTAGGTGTCCTTGTCCTGGAACCCCTTTTTATTACTCTACTATTTTGTTAAGAAATGTACATTTAAAAATTTGAAGTTTTATTTCGGGTGTGTAATTGGGGAAGGATAATTGAACATGACGCGTAAATATAGCCGACACGATTCCCATTCGGAATCAATGAAAACGATACAACTGGGATGAATGGTACACGAAATATACGACTTATTAAGTAATTTTTATTTTTTTGGGGGGGTCACAGGGGATTTTCGGGGGACCTAAAGTGCTTGGTCTGTATAACGCGGCATCGTTTACCTTGGTTAAAATTATCGGCTCTGTAGCTGTAGTGTAAGCATGCTTTTTCGACGGTGTCACCCCTTAAAATGTAATATTCTGCGTTCTCCTGGTAGCGGCGCGTAGGGGCACGAGAAATACGTCAATCACCTGAATTTGGTGTCCGTACCACGTCGGGAAGTGGTAAAAAAAAATTCCGAAAAATTTAAAATCGTGTGTTGAGGGAATGCAAACTTCACGGCGGATGTGTTGTAAGTTACCAAACGTTGTAGGAGACGCAAATTCAATGAAAATACATAATCGTTAATTACTCGAAGTGTGATTAACATGTGGATATCAAAGGATAGCCAAAAAATTAGGAAAAAAATCTAGTGCCTTGCATTAAATTGAATTGGTCCTACGAATATTGCAAATCGGTCAATAAAATTCCCAAAGTGAGCCCATAAGAAAAGCATTGGAAATTTGAAATTGTTAAAAAAAATACTTTTAAACAAAAAATTGCAAAGGCGACCACACCAAAAAATCAACCAAAAATTCTAGTATCTCACAAGTTAAGGACTTATTCCTACAACGATTATAAGTTGGTTTTAAAAAAATCCAAAGATAGGCCCATAAGAAAAGCATTGGAAATTTAAAAAAATTATAAAAAATACATTTAAACAAAATATGGCAAAATGTTTCGCATCAAAAAATCGGCCAAAAAATCTAGTTTCCGTCAGTGAAATTTCACGTTCCCGTGACATTTTTAAGTAGGCAAATAATGGAATATGTTTTAGTCCCATAAGGCTCCAATGTTAATTCGGATCGATATATCTCGAAAACCGATCGACTTTTTCGAGTTTTCGGATTTTTCCCGCCGATGAATATTTTTTCTCCACAACCCGTAAAAATTTCGTCTTCCCAGCACGTCCGGAAGCAGTCGGGAATTTGTATACGTGAATGAGTCAGTGAGCTATCTGTCACACATCGGGTTGTATATAATATAGACTCGCCGCGCTGCGCGCGCTCGTTAGGGGGCTACGCCCCCTAAAACCCCCCCGCATCCGGCTACGCCGGCTGCCCCCACCGGACGGCTTCGCCGTCCCGCCCGCGGCGTCTCGGAACGGCTTCGCCGTTCCTCGTCTGGGGTCGGCTTCGCCGCCCAGATATCGAGGTAGCCCTGTGACGGAGACCCGCTTGTTCCTCGGAACGGCTTCGCCGTTCACCGTGGGAGGGCGGCTTCGCCGCACATGGGTTACCCGAGTCCCCCCGAGGCGTCCACTCCTGGTAAGGGCATCGCCCTTCCTCTTGATGGGGCGGCTTCGCCGCCCAAGGTTTTCCTATGTCCCCCCGAGCCATCGACTTCTCGGAACGGCTTCGCCGTTCCTCGCCCGTGGTCGGCTTCGCCGCCCAAGGTTTACCTGTGCCCCCCCGAGCCGTCGCCTCCACCGGACGGCTTCGCCGTCCCACCCGCGGCGTCTCGGAACGGCTTCGCCGTTCCTCGTCAGGGGTCGGCTTCGCCGCCCAGATATCGAGGTAGCCCTGTGACGGAGACCCTCTTGTACCTCGGAACGGCTTCGCCGGTCATCGTGGGAGGGCGGCTTCGCCGCCCAAGTGTTACCCGAGTCCCCCCGAGGCTCGACTCTTGGTAACGGCATCGCTCTTCCTCGTGATGGGGCGGCTTCGCCGCCCAAGGTTTGCCTGGGTCCCCCCGAGCAATCGACTTCTCGGAACGGCTTCGCCGTTCCTTGCCCGTGGACGGCTTCGCCGCCCAAGGTTTACCTGTGTCCCCCCGAGCCGTCGCCTCCTCGGAACGGCTTCGCCGTTCCTCGCCTGTGGGCGGCTTCGCCGCCCGAGGGTTATCGGCGACCCGAATCCGGCTTCGCCGGCTGCCCCCACCGGATGGCTTCGCCGTCCCACCCCCGACGTCTCGGAACGGCTTTGCCGTTTCTCGTCAGGGGTCGGCTTCGCCGCCCAGATATCGAGGTAGCCCTGTGACGGAGACCCGCTAGTTCCTGGGAACGGCTTCGCCGTTCCTCGTGGGAGGGCGGCTTCGCCGCACAAGTGTTACCCGAGTCCCCCCGAGGCGTCGGCTCCTGGGAACGGCATCGCCCTTCGTCGTGATGGGGCGGCTTTGCCGCCCAAGGTTTACCTGGGTCCCTCCGCGCCGTCGACTTCTCGGAACGGCTTAGCCGTTCCTCGCCCGTGGTCGGCTTCGCCGCCCAAGGTTTACCTGTGTACCCCCGGGCCATCGACTCCTCGGAACGGCTTCGCCGTTCCTCGCCCGTGGGCGGCTTCGCCGCCCAGGGGGTATCGTCGCCCTCCCCCCTCGTAAGACACACGTTCGGGTGCTCCGCGTGTCGGGGCGGATTCGCCGCCCGAGGGTTCTCGGAGTTTTTCCTCGCCTCTGACTCCTCGGAGTGCGTCCGACGTTCCTGGAGCTGGGGGAGCTTCGCCGCCCGGGTTTTCACTCCTTACCAAGCAGTGAGAACTACCGGCTATCCCCTATCGTTTACGAAGGCTGCCGGGGGATAATATTGGAGGATGTAGACGCATGCTAGCCGTGATTGTGGCATCTTTTTAATTTAAAACGATGTTTTTAAGGTGGTCCTGGGAGTTTCCAGGGTTTTTTTGTGAGTGTACTGACTACGGTCACAAGCATCCTAAGAAATTACTTAGCGATGAGTCATAGGAGAAGGGAATTACTGCTAAAATATGCTAAAACACCAAAGAACATGCTATTTACAGAAAAAAAATAATTTTTTCCCTGGTCTTCTAGGAGGGCACGTGAAATTTAGAGGGTTTTTCTTGCATAAAAGGTTTTTGTCTACCTACAATAAAAATTCCAGCGATCTAGCTGTAGGGAAACAATGAATTTTCCCGTATTATTAATATTTAGATTTCCAATTCTGTGTTCTCCACATAGCGGTGCATAGGCGCTTTAATAAGGCATAACTCCTGTGAATTTCGTAGCCGTACCTTATGGGGAAGTGGTTTAAAAAATTCGCCTTTAGGTGTCCATGTCCATGAGCCCCTTTTATTACTCTACTATTTTGTTAAGAAATGTACATTTAAAAATTTGAAGTTTTATTGCGGGTGAGTAATTGGGGCAGGATAATTGAACATGACGCGTAAATATAGCCGACACAATTCCCATTCGGAATCAATAAAAACGATACACCTGGGATGAATGGTACACGAAATATACGACTTATTAGGTAATTTTTATTTTTTTGGGGGGTTCACAGGGGGTTTTCGGGGGACCTAAAGTGCTTGTTCTGTATAACGCGGCATCCTTTACCTTGGATAAAAATTTCGGCTCTGTAGCTGTAGTGTAAGCATGCTTTTTCGACGGTGTCATCCGTTTAAATTAAGTATTCTGCGTTCTCCGGGTAGCGGCACGTAGGGGCAACAAAAAGACGTCACTCACGTTAATTTCGTGGCCGTATGTCGTCGGGAAGTGGCAGAAAAAAATTCCGAAAAATTTAAAATCGTGTGTTGAGGGAATGCAAACTTCACGGCGGATGTATTGTAAGTTACCAAACGTTGTAGGAGTCGCAATTTCAATGGAAATACATAATCGTTAATAACTCGAAATTTGTTCGTCTTAAGGATACATGAAGATGGCCGAAAAATTGAATAAAAAATCTTGTATCTTGCATTTAAGTGAATTTGTCCTACGATTATTGCAAATTGGTGAAAAAAATTCCGAAATTCGGCCTATAAGAAAAGCATTGGAAATTTTAAATTGTTAAAAAAAATACTTTTAAATAAAAAATTGCAAAGGCAACCACACCAAAAAATCAACCAAAAAATCTAGTGTCTCATACGTTAGGGACTTATTCCTACAACGATTTTAAGTTGGTTTTTAAAAAATCCAAAGATAGGCCCATAAGAAAAGCATTGGAAATTTAAAAAAATTATAAAAAATACTTTCAATCAAAATATGGCAAAATGTTTCGCATCAAAAAATTGACCAAAAAATCTAGTTTCCGTCAGTGAAATTTCATGTTCCGGTGACATTTTTAAGTAGGCAAATAATGGAATATGTTTTAGTCCCATAAGGCTCCAATGTTAATTCGGATCGATATATCTCGAAAACCGATCGACTTTTTCGAGATTTCGGACTTTTCCCCCCGATGAATATTTTTTCTCCACTACCTGTAAAAATTTCGTCTTCCCAGCACGTCCGGAAGTGGTCGGGAATTTGTATACGTGAATCAGTGAGTGTGCTATCTGTCACACATCGGGTTGTATATAATATAGATGTATATAGATAGGACTCGCCGCGCTGCGCGCGCTCGTTAGAGGGCTACGCCCCCTAAAACCCCCCCGCATCCGGCTTCGCCGGCTGCCCCCACTGGACGGCTTCGCCGTCCCATCCGCGGCGTCTCGGAACGGCTTTGCCGTTCCTCGTCAGGGGTCGGCTTTGCCGCCCAGATATCGAGGTAGCCCTGTGACGGAGACCCGCTTGTTCCTCGGAACGGCTTCGCCGTTCACCGTGGGAGGGCGGCTTCGCCGCACATGGGTTACCCGAGTCCCCCCGAGGCGTCCACTCCTGGTAACGGCATCGCCCTTCCTCTTGATGGGGCGGCTTCGCCGCCCAAGGTTTTCCTATGTCCCCCCGAGCCATCGACTTCTCGGAACGGCTTCGCCGTTCCTCGCCCGTGGTCGCCTTCGCCGCCCAAGGTTTACCTGTGCCCCCCCGAGCCGTCGCCTCCACCGGACGGCTTCGCCGTCCCACCCGCGGCGTCTCGGAACGGCTTCGCCGTTCCTCGTCAGGGGTCGGCTTCGCCGCCCAGATATCGAGGTAGCCCTGTGACGGAGACCCTCTTGTACCTCGGAACGGCTTCGCCGGTCATCGTGGGAGGGCGGCTTCGCCGCCCAAGTGTTACCCGAGTCCCCCCGAGGCTCGACTCCTGGTAACGGCATCGCTCTTCCTCGTGATGGGGCGCCTTCGCCGCCCAAGGTTTGCCTGGGTCCCCCCGAGCCATCGACTTCACGGAACGGCTTCGCCGTTCCTTGCCCGTGGACGGCTTCGCCGCCCAAGGTTTACCTGTGTCCCCCCGAGCCGTCGCCTCCTCGGAACGGCTTCGCCGTTCCTCGCCTGTGGGCGGCTTCGCCGCCCGAGGGTTATCGGCGACCCGAATCCGGCTTCGCCGGCTGCCCCCACCGGACGGCTTCGCCGTCCCACCCCCGACGTCTCGGAACGGCTTTGCCGTTTTTCGTCAGGGGTCGGCTTCGCCGCCCAGATATCGAGGTAGCCCTGTGACGGAGACCCGCTAGTTCCTGGGAACGGCTTCGCCGTTCCTCGTGGGAGGGCGGCTTCGCCGCACAAGTGTTACCCGAGTCCCCCCGAGGCGTCGGCTCCTGGGAACGGCATCGCCCTTCGTCGTGATGGGGCGGCTTCGCCGCCCAAGGTTTACCTGGGTCCCTCCGCGCCGTCGACTTCTCGGAACGGCTTAGCCGTTCCTCGCCCGTGGTCGGCTTCGCCGCCCAAGGTTTACCTGTGTACCCCCGGGCCATCGACTCCTCGGAACGGCTTCGCCGTTCCTCGCCCGTGGGCGGCTTCGCCGCCCAGGGGGTATCGTCGCCCTCCCCCCTCGTAAGACACACGTTCGGGTGCTCCGCGTGTCGGGGCGGATTCGCCGCCCGAGGGTTCTCGGAGTTTTTCCTCGCCTCTGACTCCTCGGAGTGCGTCCGACGTTCCTGGAGCTGGGGGAGCTTCGCCGCCCGGGTTTTCACTCCTTACCAAGCAGTGAGAACTACCGGCTATCCCCTATCGTTTACGAAGGCTGCCGGGGGATAATATTGGAGGATGTAGACGCATGCTAGCCGTGATTGTGGCATCTTTTTAATTTAAAACGATGTTTTTAAGGTGGTCCTGGGAGTTTCCAGGGTTTTTTTGTGAGTGTACTGACTACGGTCACAAGCATCCTAAGAAATTACTTAGCGATGAGTCAGAGGAGAAGGGAATTACTGCTAAAATATGCTAAAACACCAAAGAACATGCTATTTACAGAAAAAAAATAATTTTTTCCCTGGTCTTCTAGGAGGGCACGTGAAATTTAGAGGGTTTTTCTTGCATAAAAGGTTTTTGTCTACCTACAATAAAAATTCCAGCGATCTAGCTGTAGGGAAACAATGAATTTTCCCGTATTATTAATATTTAGATTTCCAATTCTGTGTTCTCCACATAGCGGTGCATAGGCGCTTTAATAAGGCATAACTCCTGTGAATTTCGTAGCCGTACCTTATGGGGAAGTGGTTTAAAAAATTCGCCTTTAGGTGTCCATGTCCATGAGCCCCTTTTATTACTCTACTATTTTGTTAAGAAATGTACATTTAAAAATTTGAAGTTTTATTGCGGGTGAGTAATTGGGGCAGGATAATTGAACATGACGCGTAAATATAGCCGACACAATTCCCATTCGGAATCAATAAAAACGATACACCTGGGATGAATGGTACACGAAATATACGACTTATTAGGTAATTTTTATTTTTTTGGGGGGTTCACAGGGGGTTTTCGGGGGACCTAAAGTGCTTGTTCTGTATAACGCGGCATCCTTTACCTTGGATAAAAATTTCGGCTCTGTAGCTGTAGTGTAAGCATGCTTTTTCGACGGTGTCATCCGTTTAAATTAAGTATTCTGCGTTCTCCGGGTAGCGGCACGTAGGGGCAACAAAAAGACGTCACTCACGTTAATTTCGTGGCCGTATGTCGTCGGGAAGTGGCAGAAAAAAATTCCGAAAAATTTAAAATCGTGTGTTGAGGGAATGCAAACTTCACGGCGGATGTATTGTAAGTTACCAAACGTTGTAGGAGTCGCAATTTCAATGGAAATACATAATCGTTAACAACTCGAAATTTGTTCGTCTTAAGGATACATGAAGATAGCCGAAAAATTGAATAAAAAATCTAGTATCTTGCATTTAAGTGAATTTGTCCTACGATTATTGCAAATTGGTGAAAAAAATTCCGAAATTCGGCCCATAAGAAAAGCATTGGAAATTTTAAATTGTTAAAAAAAATACTTTTAAACAAAAAATTGCAAAGGCAACCACACCAAAAAATCAACCAAAAAATCTAGTGTCTCATACGTTAGGGACTTATTCCTACAACGATTTTAAGTTGGTTTTTAAAAAATCCAAAGATAGGCCCATAAGAAAAGCATTGGAAATTTAAAAAAATTATAAAAAATACTTTCAATCGAAATATGGCAAAATGTTTCGCATCAAAAAATTGACCAAAAAATCTAGTTTCCGTCAGTGAAATTTCATGTTCCGGTGACATTTTTAAGTAGGCAAATAATGGAATATGTTTTAGTCCCATAAGGCTCCAATGTTAATTCGGATCGATATATCTCGAAAACCGATCGACTTTTTCGAGATTTCGGACTTTTCCCCCCGATGAATATTTTTTCTCCACTACCTGTAAAAATTTCGTCTTCCCAGCACGTCCGGAAGTGGTCGGGAATTTGTATACGTGAATCAGTGAGTGTGCTATCTGTCACACATCGGGTTGTATATAATATAGACTCGCCGCGCTGCGCGCGCTCGTTAGGGGGCTACGCCCCCTAAAACCCCCCGCATCCGGCTTCGCCGGCTGCCCCCACCGGACGGCTTCGCCGTCCACCCCGCGACTACTCGGAACGGCTTCGCCGTTCCTCGCCAAAGGGGCCGTCTTCGCCGCCCATATATTTAGGCAGCCCTCCGACAGACAGCAGCTGGTTCGTCGGAACGGCTTCGCCGTTCATCGTGTGAGGGCGGCTCCGCCGCAGAAGGGTTAACCGAGTCCTCCCTAGGCGTGGACTCCTGGGAACGGCATCGCCCTTCCCCGTGCCGGGGCGGCTTCGCCGCCCAAGGTTTACCGGTGTTCCCCCAGGACTGCGACAACTCGTAACGGCTGCGCCTTTCCTCGCCACCCCCACCGGACGGCTTCGCCGTCCCACCCGTGACTCCTCGGAACGGCTTCGCCGTTTCTCGTTGTGGGTCGGCTTCGCCGCCCATATATTGAGGCAGCCCTCCAACAGACACCAGCTAGTACCTCGGAACGGCTTCGCCGTTCATCGTGTTAGGGTGGCTTTGCCGCCCAAGGTTTACCCGAGTCCCCCTGAGGCCTGGACTCCTGGGAACGGCATCGCCCTTCCTCGTGGCGGGGCGGCTTTGCCTTCCAAGGTTTACCAGTGTTCCCCCGCGCCTTCGACAGCTCGAAACGGCTGCGCAGTTCCTCGCCTGTGGGCGGCTTCACTGCCCAAGGGTTATCTTGTCGTAATGGGGCGGCCACGCCTCCCAAGGTTTACCTATTTCCCCGAGCCATCGCCTCCTCGGAACGGCTGCGCCGTTCCTCGCGTGAGGGCCGCTTCGCCGCCCAAGGGTTATCGGCGCCCTCCCTCGTAAGCTTCCTCGTAATGGGGTGGGTTCGCCGCCCAGGATTTACCCGTGTTCCCCCGAGGCGTCGACTCCTGGGAACGGCGTCGCCCTTCCACGTGATAGGGCGGCTTCGCCGCCCAAGGTTTACTGTGTCCCCCCGAGCCGTCGACTCCTCGGAACGGCTTCGCCGTTCCTCGTCCGTGGGCGGCTTCGCCGCCCAAGGGTTATCGGCGCCCTACCCCCGTAAGCTTCCTGGTGATGGGGCGCCTTCGCCGCCCAAGATTTACCCGTGTCCCCCCGAGGCGTCAACTCCTGGGAACGGCATCGCCCTTCCGCGTGATGGGGCGGCTTCGCCGCCCAAGGTTTACTGTGTCCCCCCGAACCGTCGACTCCTTGGAACGCATTCGCCGTTCCTCGTCTTTGGGCGGCTTCGCCGCCCAAGGGTTATCGGCGCCCTCCCCCCTCGTAAGACACCCATTCGGCTGCTCCACGTGTTGGAGCGGATTTGCCGCCCGAGGGTTCTCGGAGGGTTTCCGCGCCTCTGACTCCTTGGAATGTCTCCGTCGTTCCTGGGGAGGGGGCAGCTTCGCCGCCAGGGTTTTCACTCCTCACAGAGCAATGCGTACTACCAGATTTCCCCGATCGTTTACAAAGGCTGCCGGGGGATAATGTGGCTGAATGTACACGCATGCTAGCCGTGATTGTGGCATTTTAGCTTATGACGATGTTTTGAAGGGGGTCCGGGGGATTTCCAGGGGTTTTTATGAGTATACTGGCAACGGTCGCAATCATCCAAATAAATTCCTTAGCGATGAGTCATAGGAGAAGGGAATTACTGCTAAAATATGCGAAAACACCGAAGAACATGCTATTCACAGAAAAAAATAATTTTTTCCCTAGTCTTCTTGGAAGCCACGTGATATATCGAGGGGTTTTCCTGCATAAAAGGTCTTTGTCTACTTACAGTAAAAATACCAGCGATGTAACTGTAGGGGAACAATGAATTTTCCCGTATTACTCACATTTAGATTACCAATTCTGTGTTTTCCAAATAGCGGTGCATAGGCGCTGTAATAAGGCATAACTAATGTGAATTTCGTAGCCGTACGTTATGGGGAAGTGGTTTAAAAAAATCGGTTTTAGGTGTCCTTGTCCTGGAACCCCTTTTATTACTCTACTATTTTGTTAAGAAATGTACATTTAAAAGTTTGAAGTTTTATTGCGGGTGTGTAATTGGGGCAGGATAATTGAACATGACGGGTAAATATAGCCGACACAATTCCCATTCGGAATCAATAAAAACGATACAACTGGGATGAATGGTACACGAAATATACGACTTATTAAGTAATTTTTTTTTTTTTGGGGGGGTCACAGGGGGTTTTCGGGGGTCCTAAAGTGCTTGTTCTGTAAAACGCGGCATCGTTAACCTTGGATAAAAATTTCAGCTCTGCAGCTGTAGTGTAAGCATGCTTTTTCGACGGTGTCACCCGTTAAAATTAAATATTCTGCGTTCTCCTGGTAGCGGCGCGTACGAGCACGAGAAAGACGTCAATCACCTGAATTTGGTGTCCGTACCACGTCGGGAAGTGGTAAAAAAAAATTCGGAAAAATTTAAAATCGTGTGTTGAGGGAATGCAAACTTCACGGCGGATGTGTTGTAAGTTACCAAACGTTGTAGGAGTCGCAATTTCAATGGAAATACATAATCGTTAATAACTCGAAATTCTTTCGTCTTTTGGATACATGAAGATAGCCGAAAAATTGAATAAAAAATCTAGTATCTTGCATTTAAGTGAAATTGTCCTACGATTAATGCAAATTGGTGAAAAAAATTCCGAAATTCGGCCCATAAGAAAAGCATTGGAAATTTTAAATTGTTAAAAGAAATACTTTTAATCAAAATATTGCAAAGACGACCACATCAAAAAATCAACCAAAAAATCTAGTACCTCATACGTTAAGGACTTATTCCTACAACGATTATAAGTTGGTTTTAAAAAAATTCAAAGAAAGGCCCATAAGAATAGCATTGGAAATTTAAAAAAATTATAAAAAATACTTTCAATCAAAATACGGCTAAATGGTTCACATCAAAAATCGGCCAAAAAATCTAGTTTCCGTCAGTGAAATTTCACGTTCCAGTGACGTTTGCAAGTAGGCGAAGAATGGAAAAAGTTTTAGTCCCATAAGGCTCCAATGTTAATTCGGATCGATATATCTCGAAAACCGATCGACTTTTTCGAGTTTTCGGATTTTTCCCGCCGATGAATATTTTTTCTCCACGACCTGTAAAAATTTCGTCTTCCCAGCACGTCCGGAAGCGGTCGGGAATTTGTATACGTGAATGAGTCAGTGAGCTATCTGTCACACATCGGGTTGTATATATTATAGACTCGCCGCGCTGCGCGCGCTCGCTAGGGGGCTACGCCCCCTAGAACCCCCGCCGCGGCCGGCTGCGCCGTCCGCGCCCCGAACGGCTTCGCCGTTCCCCGACTTCGTCGGGTGTCGGCATGTCCCCCGGTGTGAACCGAATCGTGTCGTGCATCAACGGGTAAGTATTCGGAGGGGAAAGGTATCGACCACGTGAGTTTGAACTCCGTACCTCGTTCCGCAGTGCTCTTAAATATGTTTTCAAATTTTTCGAATGCGGGGGTTGCGTTCCCCTTGTCGATCGTCGAAATCGCCCTGGCGTCGAAGAAGCACCGTTTTCCTCCCCCGCCGATATCCCCTGGCGATCTCTCACTGTGATAATACTTTCCGGAAAGATTTCGGAGATGGAAACTGGTGCATTGTGCACGTACGTTGACAATAAGGATAATGATTGGGATGCTCGTGATATATCCCGTTGTGCGGTTTGCATCGTAAGTTTTACCACGGCAAAGAAGTACGAAGAAGAAATTTTCGCTCAAAGTAAGCAATCTTTTTCTCTTTCTATCGAGCGTACAGATGTTATCACCCACTGCATTTGCCAATCGGAAGCCAAATACGGTGAAGGAAGACATTGGAATCCACGAGCAATCGTTCGTGGAGAGGAACGCAAAGTCTGCCTTAAGTAATTTTATGCAGTGTTCACCTGCGAAATGAATACGGAATCGGAATTGGTTATGCTTGCGTCGTAAAGACGTGGCACTAATTGAAAAGTCCGTGAAATGGCTTTCGATTGTTGCCACCCCCTCGCCACGTTGAGGCTGCAGTTAGGATTTGAGAGGGGCATGCACTACAACCACTACTAAGTATTAGCTAAATGTACACAGACAGATGTCTCTGATATTGAAAGACGCGTACGTATTACTCGTAATAGAGAACGTAGAAATAAATACAAGGCGTCAGTGATCATGAAAATCAAGTTTAGGTACATATACATTCACGTAGGTGTGGCAGGAATAGCTGAGATCCTGTGACATGAATTTCAAGCAATGCTAAGATAGAGAAAACTTTAGTCGTATTTCGTAACTTAATTGCAACAATTTATGTACGTTAGTAAGACGGCTCCAAGTTGATAAATTGATACGCATGCAGATTGTGATTTACAAGGTTGTAAATAGTTAGAATGCGGTGATATGGTGTGGGAAAGTTGAGTAGCATAACACTGAGAAATATGTAAATATAGGCATAACACGGTGAACATACATCACAAAAGATATCATAGCAGTTCCTTTAAAATTAAGTGTATATAAAATGCAGAAAATGTGGTACAAGAAGGGAGAAAGAAACGACTATATTACAGTGCAATGTTAATGGAACTAATAATGGTTAATTTTTGTATATTTTCTCTTGTTCATGCGTACTACTTAATGCTATATTTCCAAACTGAAAAGGTAACATGCATAGGTTAGATGATCATAGTTTTTATGGATTCATTTTTTTGTATTTTCTAATTTTTGGTAAGTTATTGTAAGTGTGCACCTATGACGGTGACATTGTAACGCAGCGTGTAGGTGAAGGGCTATAAAAAGTTAATTTTTAGGCCCATTTTCCATGAGTTATTTCCTCGCAAACGTCCCTGGTGACCTTGTCCCTACTCGAATAATCCGGAGACCGGCCTGTGGTTACGGCGCTTGGTCTTCGTGATGGTATATACCGATGACGATGGAAGGCAAGCCAGGTTCTTTTGCCACCCTTCTCCACTGATATCACGGAAATGACGGAGTATGGAGATAATTTTTTGCATCCTCGTAAATTAAATGCAATCCAGCGACGATATTGGAATCGGTGACATCACTTCAATAGGTAGAGAGATATTCTTCGTAGAAATGGACTGTGCGTGTAGTGGGGAAACCCTAGGTGGCCTTCTCCCTACTCCTCGATCCCGGAGACCGGCCTGTAGAAACGGCACGGGTCTCCCTACGATATATACCGATGGCGATGGAAGGCCGGCGAGGGTCGTCACACTCACACCACTCCACTGTAGTCTTACGAGATGGTAGGCGATGTAGGCACTCGTTTGCGTAATCGTTAGTGATATTTAATCCAGCGACGATTATGGATTCGGTGACTTCCCATTAAGCAGGCGATTGTATGTCTTTGCGGAAATGTACTCTCCATGCGGTGGAAACACCCAAGGTAGCCTTCTCCCTACTCTACAAATCCGGAGACCGGCCTGTAGACACGGCACCTAGTCTCCCTAATGGTATATACCGCTGACGATGCAAGGCACGCTTGGGGTCATCTCAAAGAGACGTGTGAAATCAATGAACAATTCCTCATAGTAAAAGCTCTGGGAAAACCACGTTTTTGGCGTAAGGTATCCCATCGATGAGTTTCTTCGGCGGAACGAGTACGATTATGTCTTCCGGCCTTCTCACGCGGCTCAATAAAACGTAGAGTAGACCGTGAGTGAAACAGTCGGTTCTGAGGTCCACTCCGACGTACTCTATAGTCTGGCCCTGGCTCTTATGTCCTGTCATGGAGTATGCTAAGGCCAAGGGGAACTGGCGGCGGAGTATTTTAAGCGGAGAACCTTCGGTGAATGGGAATATGAAACTGATCCGGGGTATGCCGATGAGGTGTGTCTTCCCGGGAATTCGGACCGTGACGAGGCGGCGTGTAATAGCAGTCACGATGACTTTGGTCCCATTCACCAGTCCGTCTGCAATATTCAAATTCCTGATGATTAGGCATACCGATCCGACCTTGAGGCGCAAAACGTGGTCCGGAATGCCTTTTCCGGATGCCTTGTTCAACAGTTGGATGTCCACATCGAGTCCCTCGTCGTCTTCTTTGTAGACGCTGTCGGCGCTCCTCAGCTCATGCAGGCATCCTTCGTAAGAGTCGAGAACTAACTCATTTATTTCCTTGACGTTTACATTCAACGTGGAAAGAATCGCTCTCTTTGCGCAGAGCTCGGGTTGGCTCAGAACGCAGGGTGGAAAGACCTCGTCGATAAGTTGCCGCAGAGATGTCACAGCCCTTAGTCCTCGAAGTGGTATCAGCGTCTCTTGTAGCCGTCCCTCGCCGAAGGGGATGGAGTCGATGGTGCCGTTGCCAACCTGGAGGAGGAAGTCGGAGTAATCCTTGCAGTTACTCGTTCGTTGTGGCGTTGTCAAGGAAAATACCTTGAAGATCCTCCACATCGGTGACGACCGCAGGGAAACACGCGCTACATCTGCGGGGGTGCGCGCTTTTTCCACGACGGGTGGGATTTGCCTAAAGTCACCGGAACAGACGAATATCTTTCCTCCGAACGGCAAATCATTATCCATAAGATCCCTAAGTGACCTATCTATAATTTGAAACAAAAAGTGATGAGCCATCGGTGCCTCGTCGAAGATAATGATTTTTGCTTCTCTCACGAGTTGAGCCCGCTGCGAACCGTTGCTCACGTTCCAATATCCAGTTCCGTCCCCTAAATCGAGGGGGAGGCGGAACATGCTGTGGGCCGTAGTCCCTCCTTCCATGTTGGACGCCGCGATCCCCGAGCTGGCAACTGCCAAAGCAACAAATCCGTGTCCGCGCGCGTACGCTAGAATGACGCTGATGAGTGCGGTTTTTCCATAGCCGCCCGGCCCGTCGAGGAACAATATTCTATCCCCTCTTATTTCATCCTGGATGAGGGTTTTGACGTGGGAGAAAGCACGTTTCTGGTCCTCGGAAAGCCTTGGCTCCCACTCCTCCACGAAAGACCTCAACTGTTCCCTTCCGTAACGAACCTGCTCTCTACTCAATTCGGTAGTGTCGTCGTCGACGTGCGGAAGCCCGTGATCGGTGAGACAAGAACCCTGACGCCTGAGGCTCCTATCGATAGCTAAAAGAGTTAATCGGTACGCTACCTCGGGGTTTTCGGGATGCCGGTCTAAATGATCCTCACTCAGGGCATCCTTAAATTTCTCCCAAAGGATGGCCGCTGGTGCGCCTACATTGCAGAGAAGAACGAAGAATGACCGCAATGCATTTGCAAGCATGAACGCCGAGGCCTCTTTCATGGCATCGCTGAATTCCTCCTCGTCCTCGATCAAGCCTAAAGTACGCGCGACTTCCTGAAACGTGCGGCAATGACCTACCCCGCGGGACAAAAGGTCGGCGTAACCACGGCAAGGAGTGGTCATGAGAAGGATCCTTAAGTAATACTGTTCGCCTCGGTTAGGTGAAATCCAAAGCAACCTACAGACTTTTTCCCCGCGCTTGCGAGCGGTAACGTAATGCACGCCGTCCGGGTGCTCGAAAAAGACGTCAGTACGCGGAGAACGGGAGTGGACTATGCACGTCTCGTAAAAACTCTGGTACGTCAAGTCGTCAAAAATGGGGTCTCGCGGACGGTCGAAGTAAATCATTAATTTGGAAGAGGCGGAAGACGCGATTTCTGTCAAATTACTCTCGCGAGGCCTGTATATGACTTGTTGTTTCCCTTCCAAGTGGACGGGAAGGCATTCCACGGTGGGCTCCAATTTAGAAATGGGGAACTCAAGCAAACGCCAGCAGGCGTCGCTGGCGCCTATCATGCGCTTTGTGGCATACTGCTCGACCTCGTTCTCTTGCAATCCTATCGGGGTCACGGTGACGTTTTGCAGTGAGCCACCCTTCATTAGGTATTTAAACAAATATTTAACTACGCGGCGAGTGGATGCAAGTTCTAAGTTTATGTGCGCCTCGTACTTCAACATCAACGCGGCGTTGTACGGGACCACCCATCCGTCGTGCACTGTAATTTCCCTGCGTCGCGTGGTGATAATCCCCCGATTCGAATAATTGCGCCTATACTGAACGAAACCTCTTTCGTCCACGTGGGTTGTTTCGCAAGACGGTTTGGGATAGAATTTACCGCAACAACCTTTCGCGTCATCCCAACATGGAAAGTCGGTGCGGTAGTCGGTACCGCACGGGCCGTGGATCATGTGTTGCAATACTAATTTCCTAAGTCGTCCACCGGCCTCGTAGTCGGATGGAATGTCTGCGCGAATTACCTCGTCGATTTCTGCCGCTTGTACCGGTTCCCCTCCGTGTACCTTGAAAACTATGTGCGCGTGAGGCAATCCCCGCATTTGCATTTCGATGACGTAGACGAAGTAGGCGGGGCGCCCAAAAAATGCTCCGCTACGCAAGTCCCTTATCAATTCCCCGAGCTTAATGCTAAATATCCTGCAGGCTGTGGAAGGATCACTGCGCTTGCTTCCGTGGGGGCACGCCTTACTATTTTCCTCCCAGTGAGCGCTATAGGTAAACGTGAGAAAGTACGTCGGCGCTCCCAACCGCGATACTAGAGCCATGGCGTTCTCGTAGTGGACCTTCATGTACCGGGGTCCTCCGGTGAACGTGCTCGGAAGGTAAACTTTCCCCGGACGCACGCCACCTTCTCCTTGAACTGTTTCGTCACCCTCGATATCTCGTCGAACCTGTCCTTGTTCCTGTCTTCCTACGTCTATCAGTTCGTCCAGAGGTGCGATCCGCGTGGCGGTTGCGGAGGAGGATCGCATCTGGGAATAGCGGATGAAACGTAGCCGCTCTTCTTCGTACCGGGCGAACATTTCCACTTGCCACGCCTGCTATAAACGCCCCAAGTGGGAAAATCGGCATTCGGACAGCAGTAGGCATCTTGCGTAGTTGAACTGCGTGAGCTTTCTTCCTTGGTTATCCTTCATTCCCACGTGCCAACCCAAATTACCGTGGGGGTAGAGCAACGGATATTGGAACGGCTCCATAAGAGGACTCAAGAGGTCTATTGAGGACGGTCTTCGGTCACTCCTCTTCCATATTGTCAATTTCCTAGGATCGTATGCTGCGTCCTCCGTGCTCATGGCGGCGTGCACCTCGATACCAGTTTGTCTATCTCCAAGTCTCGGACCGTGAGTGGATCTGCTCGTCACTTCGAAAGTGAGGTGCGCGTCGATTGATGGCTCCGCACTCAGGCGACGGAATTCCTCGATGAACGGATTCACACTTGTGATGTAACAGTCAATTTCTTCAATGACGTCCGTGCTGAGCGTTCTTCCCAGCGCTATGTTTCTTCGTTCTTCGCCGTCGTCTATGTAAAGGCGACAGCGGTTCACGAACTGAGTATTACCTCCTCTCGTGGTGAACCTTTGCCCTCGAGCTTCCAGAGCGTGCACATGATGGTACATCCTACCTTCTATCTTAAAAAATGACAGCCCACTTGGGTGCCTGTACCCACCACTGACCTCTAGCGCGCAGAAGGCGAACAGGTCGTTGTACGCTCGCGATCTACCCAAGAATGCTCTATTGGAATAAAACGGTGCGTCTAGGGAAGGCAGCCGCTGCACATTAAACGATCCCTCCCCGCAGCACCACTTTCTACGTTCCTTCTCCTCGTCGAAAAGCCTAGCGCCACAGTGAGAGCATCGATGCACGCCTTCTTCCCAAAGCGATACCCTCTTCAACTTGAAAGGCGCGACGTCGTCCAGAGCCGCTCCATTCCAATAGGCCATGGGGCCATTGCTAACTATCTTTTTTCCGAGAGCAGCGGGAATGTGCCTCATGGTCTGTAAATCCGGATTACGCAACCTGTACCTCACCGACGTCTGCCGCGATGCCTCTGGATCGATCTCCTGCAATCGACTGATAGCAATCGTTTGAACCCTCGGATGCGTCGTTGCGTATTTCCTTACGGCTTCCCTGTTAACCTCCGGGTGCTCGGTAGCGTACTTTTGCACGGCTTCCCTGTGAACCTCCGGGTGATCGGCGGCGTACCTCCTCACGGCTTCCCTATTCACTTCTGGATTGTCTTGGCTGTAGCGACGAACTGAGCCCAGGTTAACGTCTGGTCTCTTTGTTGCATATTTTTTTTTGCGGCCGCTACCTGCTCGTCTCTCGTGGTATCCAGTACCTTCGGTCTTCCGCGTTTGACCTTCTTGGGGCGACCCTTTCCTTTTCCGGTCACGGGAGGAGCAGTGAGTGGATTATCTAATGTAAATAATACGACAACAGGTTTCATGTGAAGCAGTTTGGGATCCTGAGTGATGCTGCTCCGTGAATGAATACCTGTAATTTCCGTAGCGGCGATCGTCCTTTGGCTACATGCTGCAGAAGAGGAAACGTCCGCTGGGCGTGTGAAAATGAGCCGTGTAATGGTGTATTGGTTTTGATCAGGGCTGTAATTGTTAGATGAAAGAAGCATAGAGGCCAGAGATGCGTACGTGTGGCATTTAAACAAGCTGGCCCTACCGTCGCCACAGGTTCGGTAGTCGTAGTCCACAGCATGAGAGTCGAATAAGTAAATGTTGCCACATCGGCGCCAAAAGCTAACTGAACGGAGACGACCGGTGAAAATGAAAGCAATGTCATTTTGGGTTTGTGATAGGAGGTTCTCAAGGACATGTGATAGTGACCTGACGTATTCCTCGACATCTGAGATAGTGAGCGGATAAATGCCGTAGTGCACGTCTGATACGGCGATGTGGACTACGTTTCCCATTACCTTTAACACCTGGGGTAATTCTTCCGGGAAAAGGTAACGTTCTACGCCCCCAATTGAATCATCTCGCAAAGTTCTATATATCCGGTTTCCGCAGAAAAGGAGTGAATTTATTACGTCCGTATTGAATTTTCCGTCGATGAAGCCCCAAACTGCCGCGCAGGAGGAGTTCACTACACATTGTGAACCTGCACTCCAACCGAAAAGGTCGTAGTTGCCCTGATGGATAGACCCCGCAGCAACGCAGGAGAACCCCCTAGAGCGCGTATGCATCGCGGAAGGTGAAAAAAGTATCAGAGGCAGATTGTGTTTATACTCACTTATTGGAAGAGACTGTTGGATGTAAGGAAATTCAAACACCTGGATAGGGAGTCCTCGGTATAACCTGTAAATGATTATTGCAATATCACAGTGAAACAAATATTGAAGTACTGGATAGGAACTGAGTTCGTTAAAAGTACTGCGAAAAACCGATCAGCGTTAGCTATTCACGTCAATAACTGAATTTGTACGAATAATGCAATGTACTCCAGTGGCCATAGCTGAAGTGGAAATAATAGCTGGAATAAACTTTAATACAAGAACTCAGAAAAGAAAGGGAAACGTTATGAAGTGCATGCATGAAGACCTTGTGGCGTATTCCGATCAAAGAAGGTAATGAGGTATGTTTTCATTTGGAAAACCTGTTGGAAAATGTAATTATCTCAATATGAAAGTTTTAACAGAGAAAATACGTTTGTACACGGCACAGATAAGTGAATTTGGCGACATTGATACGTTGGTGAAGGGGTAGAGGTGAGCTACTGCGTGAATGAATGATTCAAAGTGTAAGGAAAAGCGAAAAATGAAACAATGGAATGTACGAAGAAACGTAATCGTCAATGTAGTCAGAGCGTAGGGAAATAACGGGAAAGGAGGGAAACGCCTTGGAGACTGAACGACACATCCGAATAAAAGTAAGGGCACTTACAAGGATATAGGGAGAAAGGAAGGTAAATGAGTAACAATGCAGCCGATGATCAAAATGTTAGGCAATATTTCTCAGGTGTTTGTCATTAGCATAACGCAAGTGCTTCATCAGTACGATGACAATTGAAGAAGGGAAGGTGAAGGTCTGAATAATACAACATGAGCAGGCATGGACAGGAATGTCCCAGTTTTGAGTGTATTAAGGGCACACCGTAAAAAATGGAAGGAGCGTGATATTTATGTGAGAGACATGCACGTCAAAGAATCAGCTCTTGTAGAACGTGAAGAAGTGAATACATATCTGTGTGACGACGTATAAGATGTAAAGAAAATGGAATTGAAATGAATGTTAATTTTTTGTCGTGTACAGTAACAGTAATCACAAGTTACAGGAAAGAAATGGGAAAGGAAAATGATCATTACGCGACAAGGACACACCTAAGGGAATTCAGTTGGCGTCAATGATTTCCCTACAACTAAAATAATCAACTGGATATGAATAGATTGCAAATTCGATGGAAGTCAGCGACAGTGATGTCATTTGCTTTACGAGGAAGGGTAGCAATACGATATCCCCCTATAGAGGCAACGTCATGTGTCATTTTGGAGAGCAATGAACGGCAGTGTTCCGTTTCGAGGTACTAGTCCAGGAAATGAAGGAAGGTGTTTGTCTAGCAAATTCTTATAAGCGAATGGATTTACTGGAAATGTTAACAGCAGGTAGGGAGTAGACCAAGGATCGAAATCTAAATCATTTGGAAGGGCGCGGAACTACAAATTTTAGAAAATGTAGGTCATACGCGAAGGAAACCTTAGGAATGTAATTGTTTGATATCCTTTGACAACGAAAACGAACCGAGAGACGCCATCTCAATGTAAAGCTTTTGTTTTGAAAGACTAAATTCTAGAAAATCATATCGAGTGACGAAGACTGGAATTTTCGCTTAAAAATTAAGTACCAATAATTTCATTTTTTTAAGAATCTATTTTAAGATACTTCCAAACGATCTTAATGATCTGAACGATGATAATGTAAGCAAGTCATTACAAAAAAGAGTTCTGTCCCTACTTTTTCTACGAAAACATCAGTGATAAGAACAACATAACTAACACCGTAGCTACAATTGATCGTGTTCCCTTAAATTTCCCTAAATGAAGTAGCTATCAACGAATGATAGTGTTATTAATTTAAATTACTTAATTTTGAAAATTTTTGATGTTAAAAAAAGAACGGATGTTATGTAATTGCGTAGAAAATGCACTTTTGATCTAAGTAAGTGAAGCGCACTAGAAAAAAGAATAAATGTTTGGGTAACGAATTTTAGCATAACATTCATTTTGCTCAATAGTAAAAAATTCGGAAATTACTACGTTTTGCACATTTTGACCTTTCTTTCCTGGACTATATGGATAAATGAAGTAATTTCCTTCGTAAACACATTTCTAAACGCTAAAATTCAGGATGATGATGAGTAACGCTTCATGTAGTACGTTATGCATTCGGGAAGCGACACTGATAGGTATTAATAAATTCATTGCGCGAGGTGCATATTGTAATAACGCTGAAGCCCGTATGACACTTCCCAATTTATTGGCCAATTGGATTGTGGACCCACTGACACACACCAATTCCTATCCCAATATCCATTTCACAATATGGGACACTATTTATTGCCCAATCTGGAATTTAGAACAGGTTCTATTTTCTCGCGGCCAATCTCCAATCAGAAATCAGTCTTCTCGACTACTAGTGCCCAAAACTAGAAGCTCTTGGCAAAGCATTCGGTTTGGCTATTAAGGCCGCTTTACACGTGAAGGATCATTCGAATGACCATCATTAACCGTGTATAACGGAAAATTCCTGCATTCGAATGAAATTTCAGGCCTGTTCTAATTTGCTTGAATGATATGAGCGCACGGCGTCCATCTTGCCATTGGCATCCACCTCGGAATTTTAATATAATAGATAAAAACTTTGGAAGCATAGCAACCCATGAAATAGCTCAAATAATTAATATGTACTTTGAGAGAACATAAATTCACGAACATCAACTATGTAAAGTCGGTAATTCGGAAATTACATTTCGGATATTTAATGAATAAAAACGTCGTGTTTCTCCTCGATTGCGTCGACATTTGGTTTAATTTACATTTATTAAACTATATTTCATGATTTGAGAGCAAAAATGTCGGGTGAAAGTCCCAATTAATGACACAATCTCTGTTTATTCGATGAACTCATTGCAGCCAAAACGAGCCGCTACGTTATCTTGGCTCACGTATGGGATCACAATATTGCCTATCTGTAATCATTCAAGGAACTCACCCGAATGAAATTTCGAGAAAATCTTTGCAACCCCTCGAAATAGTTATTAATTTTACAATTATTATGCCACCTCCCATTCTGTACCTCATTTGCAATCAATCTGCGTTTTCAGATGCTCTTTTGTCATTTTGGGTTATGTGGCGTTCTCTAGCGGGATATTAGAACACTTGAACGGCCAATATTGGTGTAAATATTGTTACGTGTCGTACGATGCGTAAGGCCCAATATTTAAACCAATATTTCGCGCCGATATATTGGGCAATACATTGGGAAGTGTCACACGGGCTTAAGGGTAGTGACACGCTCGTAACACTGCAAGAATATCGGATGAATGATATGGGAATTCCATTCGAAAGATGTTCGGTATGAATTTTCGGTTTTAAACATGTATTTCGATTAATCGCGGTATGTTTTTTTGGAGAGAGAGTTAAATATGCAAATGGATAGTGATGAGAGTAAAGTAAATATTTAACTTCCACACATTTCTAATTACTTAAGTACCGACCCGGTTTCGACACGTAATCTCATTATCACGGTAGAAAATTGGCATTCCTCGTTCTACGCATACACCGTCCAGCAAGGGAAGGGTGGGGTGGAATGGATGAAAAGGGAGTGGGGGAGACACTTTGACTAAAAAGGTGGGTAATAGCGAATGTGTTTGAAGGAAAGGGTAGGAATAATCGCATTTACGTAATCCCTCGTCCCCCCTCCTTACCTATTACCCAAGTTTTTATTGAAACTGTCTCTCCCACTCCCTTTTCATCCTTTCCACCACACCCTTCTCTTACTTGAAGGTATATATGGAACATGTAAGCAGGGGCGGATCCAGGATTTCTTTCTGGGAGGGGCACAAGCAAGGCTGTATCCAGGATTTTGTTCAGGGGGGGGCACAAGGATACCTTGTTATACAAAACGAACGAAATTATAATGGGACCGTATTAAAAATCTATCATATTTTTAAGGGTCTGGGGGGGCACGTGCCCCCGTGCCCCCCCCCCCTGGATCCGCCTATGCATGTAAGGCCAAATTCGTACCTTGATAATGACAGTGCGGGTGGAGAACGAGTCGATACTTAAGTAAATGACATTGTGTGTCAGTTTATGAGTTAAGGTTATTCTCATGGATATTAAACATTTCTAGAAAACACGCCGGACACTGATAAATTGATATAGCTCGTAAATGCTATTTTGTTCACATGAAGTAAGCTCTCATGCGTAGATTCAAATGTGAAGTGAGGTAAGCGGTAACTTTTACCTTCTTCATAAATAACATATCCACACAGACAAACTTAATGAGTAGGTGAACGAGACCTCAGGCAACTATGACGGAATAGCCCGTGGTATTAGATGAGATGACATTCGAGCACGGGGGATAAGGTGACATTGAAAATAATAATCGTTATGAGAATTCACAAGTTCACCTGACATTGAATGTGGTGATTCGTACCCCCGAAAAACTCCCCCCCTCATACGGAAGATGCTGCTATATGTCCCCGGAGCAGTCAACCGCATATATCGCCTCACAAGTAAGCTCACTTATGTCAGGCAAACATAACCACTGGCCCCACCACTCGTGCTCAAAACATCCCTCTCCACGCTGCAGAGCTCAACAGCCGACCGCTCCACCCCGACCACCGACGGAAGTGGCCTTCCTTCGGTTACCCTCGTAACTTAGGCAGTCGGGACAGAAGAGGAGTAGAATTTCAAATAAAATTCGAGCGTAAATGTGAAGGGATGTTATGCCAAGTAGCAATATCATTCGCCAATGGTTAATTTCGATGAATACCCCTTTCAAGGAAAGTAATTGTGATTCAGTATTTCTTACAATGAAAGTAATTGGGATGCGTTAATTGAATATAATTATAAATTAACCACCGTGCAGGTTAGTTGAATGAATATGAATGTACTCTCGCGAAAAGGAAAGGAATGTACGGAATCCGGATTGTATCTCTTTCTGCAGTAACTCTTTAACTAAAGGGACCTGACAATGTTAATTCAAATTCGCTGTAATACGTAATGGATATCCGAAATGATATCAATTACGACGATTGGTTACGTTAAAATATCCATATCCACATGGATGCACTGCCTATTCATTTATACGCCATTGGTAAATGAATGTGAATAACAAGTGTGCCACACGTGTGCAACAAGGGCGCCACCCCGCACCGCGGCGCCGCTGAAGTACGGCCCGCACCACTTACTGGAGACTTCCCCTCCACCCCCTCCCCTCCCTCGGCAATGACTTTGCTCTTTGGTATGCAGCGCTGTCTTGTAACACGTGTAATCTAGTAACGGAATAAAATTTTCATGGTATATCATAACAGTCGTATCACAGAAACATTGTCAATTAGGTCAAATTAATTTGCAGCTATTGTTTTGCAGTATTTTTACTCTAAATCAGTAAATATATATCTGCCATTTCTTAGAGCTGCGTCTTTCCGCCCACTAAATTTAGTTACTGACGAAGGCTTCCCGTTGCCTTTCATACCCACATACCTAATTCAAGTGAACGAAGGAGGACCGAAGGCAAGGGGATTTTTTCGCCTCTTGGGGTACAAACGCCCGAGGGCCCGACAATTAGCCGGGTCTCCGAAAGACCACGCGAGAATCGTGTGTCAGCGATCCATAATTCTTCATTCAGACGTTTTGCAAAATAAAATTTTGTTCGTTTCTCGAAAAATATGAATCAAGTTTTGAATTGTTCGTCTTCAGAACAGCGGTTAGAATTTTTAACTGAAATTCTGCGATCAATTTTAACGTATTTAAGGATTTTCGCCCCGACGTCAGTATGAAGAGAAGAGGAACGACAGACCCTTCGATAAGTTACGAAGCTATGAATTCCATCAAACCGAATGTATCCATAACAATACAGAGTTTGACAATAAAAACCAAACCAGCAATCACCTTCGTAAAAGGAATCATACCTTCGATGAAAGTTACCGAACTCACTATCGTATTGAACTGTATCCGTTATTTTTACAAAACACTTTTCTGCCATGCAAATACCACTGTCATCATAGTCTCAGTGTCGCTAGTCATCAGTATGGTTTGCACGTGAAGTAGGTCGTTGTACTTTTGATTGACTAGAGAAACCTAAGTTTGGTCGTCAACTCATTAAAATCGAAAATAATCAAAGAGAAGAAAATTCTCGCGCAAGTAGCTGTAAATAGCATCGCTTAGTCAAACTACATAAACGAATGACTACGATATAAGTTAAAGACGGGAGAGCAGAGCCATTCTTTCAAAATGTGAACATGCAATAAAAGGAATGTCTCTCACTGTAGTTTGTAATGCGCGCCTCAGCTGTAGGAAGGGTGAAACGGTCATGATAAATAAGTCACAGAAATGCACTAAGAGCGAGGAACTTGCGTTGAACATGAAAACGGTGAATATATACGTCAATGTACCGTACAACGCTTTCTTAGAAAGTGAAATGATGGCAGTTGGTGACAATGTTTTCCGTTTTCCTGCGCAATGAACTTAAGACTAAGTGATGGACAAATTCAACGATGATAGTCCACGGCATGGACCGTCGGTTAGGCAAAACACCTTCCTTACGTGCGGTCAACCAATACAATTTGAATTTTTACTTTGTGCTAAAGTATTTGTTACTTAAGATATGGATGGGGAACTAATGAAACATTTATTCCATTTTAATTACACGTCCAAATTTCGAGGGTAGATTTACCGTTCTTTTCAACGGAGTTGTTATTTGCATATACAGCTAACGCGTGATGGTGTTTATTGGAAGAAAACATTTTCTAATGCAATGTTGATTACAACAGGTATGCGCTACATTCACTTCTGCAATCGTCTTCAGAGCAGCGGTTACAAGTTTTAACTAAAATTCTGCGATTTATTTTCAAGTTTTTAAGGATTTACGGCCCGACAACAACAAGAGCATTTTTGCTGCTTATATCAGTTGATATTGACGCTAGAAATTCTTTTAAATTTGAAAATTGTCATAACGAAACGAAGAATTCAATTTCAAGAACAAAATTTACGGTCAGACAACAATTACCCACATACCTTTTTCAAGCGAAGGAAGGAGGAACGAATGACGGAGGGCCCTGCTATTAGACGGGTGTCCGAACGCCCACGCGAGCAGCGCGGGTCAGTGGTCAATAATTGTTAATCCAGCCGTTTTGAAAAATAAATATTTGTTCATTTCTCGAAATATATTAATCAAGAATTGAATTGTTCGTCTTCACAGCAGGGGTTACAAGTTTAAACTGTAAATCTGCGATCAATTGTTACGTTTTTAAGGATTTTCGCCCCGACGTCGACAAGAACCTTTTCGATGCTAATATCTGCTGATATTGACGCTAGAACTCCGTTCAAAATTTGAAAATTCTCATGATTAATCGAAGAAATCAATTCAAGACTGAAACAACGTTTATGACATTTAAGTATTAAAGGTTATACTTTTAAGTAGGCGTTATAAAATTTCTTGGAAGTATATGTTTTCACAAAACGTAAACAATAACGTGGAGGGGGAGAAATGAACGCAAATGAAACGATACTGTGAAACTGTGTAGCAGGATAAGGTGGGGAAAATTGCGCTATGATATTTGAGAAGAAAATGTACACTTAGAGCGCATGAAAGAGTATGTGCTCGCCAAAAAATATTGCAACACGATTTATAGTTTTTTAAATATCTTTATATTTCATTTCCAAAAAGAAAAGTTTATCGATTTTGAAATCTCTATGCCGAACACGCCGAAAAAAAATGTACGTGGTGACCTGTAATTAGTCATATACTCCTAATTTTTTCATATCATTAAAATAGGTTGAACACGTTATAAAGCAGGGGTAACTGTTTGCGCCATTTGCATCTATGTATTCCATGAGGACTTTCATCTGTATATGGAAAGCAAGGACTAACTATTGACAAGTTGTTAATAGTGTGCCGGTCACTGCGAG
The DNA here is from genome assembly GCF_921293095.1 of Ischnura elegans. Lineage (NCBI taxonomy): Eukaryota > Metazoa > Arthropoda > Insecta > Odonata > Coenagrionidae > Ischnura > Ischnura elegans. The sequence goes on from NC_060258.1 coordinate 4,993,254, forward strand.
GATATAACGGGACAAAAATTCAGCTGAGTTTGATGAAAGAAGTTTTAAAAAGTAAATGACGCGGTTTAGGTTAATGATATTTTTTGACGTAAATGAATATACCAGTGTGACCGAGGGAACGAAATTGCGCGATGTGACAAGCGTACGAAAGTGCAGTCAAATTTTTGTCGTGTAAATCGGTGAGTTGCTAGAATGCAAGGATGGGAGATCACAAAATATCCCGTGCTATATTCCCAAATTGTGACTCTCACAATTTCAACGAATGTTTTTATTGATAACATACGCTATGATGTGACCTATATAAACGGCCTCAGTGCAAGGTCAGGAATACTAAAAGAAGACAATGCACCAACTATCACCAATTAATCATTCTAGTCATCAGATATGAGAAAATACCTTTGCGATAGACCTTGTATGCCTCAAAGTTTGACGAAATAAAGAAAACGGTTATGAAAATTAACTACTGTCATTTTGAGTGTGATGGACATTGTTGTTGTTAGTATTTATAGTCAATGAATGATATTGGAAACGGGTCAATAATCAGTAATCGATTTCACAACGTTGAACTACATAAAGTTGAAAAGAATTTCCACAGTTAAGTACATATCTCGGAATCGCGGGCGACATCGGAGGAAGTATAATTTCTTCGCCAAACGTAACGTGGCATCCACCGCAATAACAAAATAGAGAGAAATCGTTGTACTAACCAGAAATCAGTGCGGTGATTTACAGCCCCAAGACACGTCCCTTCTCACACGGAAGAATCTGCGCGAAGTTCCTGGAAAAGGCAACTGCAGGTATTTACCCCACAGATAAGTTCACTTCACTCAATGCAAATGAGAGGACACTGGCACAAAGGATGCGTTTCTCTCGAGTACTGATTTGGAAGTGACGCCCTGCTCTCACTTGCCACCCTCAACACCTTCCCCCCCCCCCTGCGTGTTGAAAAGCACCCATTCCACGCCCTACCTCGCTACAGCCAACCAATCCTAGCCAACGCGACGTCAACGCGACATCGTTCGCTGTCTTTGAATGTAACATTATCGTAATGCAATTGTCTACGAATGTTTTAAAACGAGGAATGGATACAAAATGATGTTACGTATGGTGAAACCATATTTATATTTTCAACACTTATTCCAATTTATTCAAATTCAGCTAAAATAAAATGGAAGCGCCCAGTGTACTGTAATCATAATTCAAAATCGATCGTTCATTTAGGCGTCTGCGACTCCGACATGAAGGCGAAGAAAGAACCATCGCGTGATTAACATAATTTTCCCCGAAGTATAGGATACAATATCGATAGTAGATGACGTTCATGGAAAAATTCAGCTTATTTGGATAGCCGCACGGCACGGCAGATTATAAGAGGTAAGCTGCTGCGCAAGGAATTGACATCAGGCGCCTAAGTTTAAACTTCATAGGTTTCATTTCACCAGTACGATGGTAGATAGTCGTGTCCAGTACACGCAGGAGGAATTATTGCAAAATTAACAAAATCCTTATTTTTCATCGCAGAAACACCGTTCGAGTTCCTACTTGATGGCATGATTTGCCGGAGTGCGATGAAAACAATCAATTTCTGATGACGGGATAGGTTGATAGAGTTCCAAATTGTAGTAGGATCGGTCACTTTTTGGGAGGTACGCGCCCCGCTGGTAGGGCCGAGGAGAGGGACCTGCGTTGGTGAGTTCGTCGATGTTAGAGTCCGGGTACAATAACCCTCGGGAATCCTTCGGCGAAAGTGCTGACCGCATGGCACCTTCAATATTTCTAGTTGAGAGTATTTTTAAGAATATCCGAAAATCAAAATTAAGAGAAGCAGTTTAAATATGTTTCCTTCCGTTCTAAATCCCAGGTAATGTACAGCGAAAGGAAACGAATTTAAGTAATACTTTAAATAGCGAAATAATTATATAGATAAAATAAACATCGAAAAGGTTAGAAAGTAATTCGTAACCCCTGTCTCCCAAAGACTGAAAGCGGTAAGCGTCCGCGTTCAAAAATTGTCAATCCAGGAGTTTTGAGAACGACCACACGAGCAGTGTGGGTTGGGTCGGCGGTCAGTTATTGTTTATTCATCCCTTTAGCGAAATAAAGTTGTGTTCGTTTCTCGAGAAATGTGAAACAAGAATGGTATCGTTCGTCTTCAGAGCAGCGATAACAATTTTTGAACGAAGTTCTGCGATCAATTATAAGGTTTTTAGAAATTTCCGTCCTTATGTCAACGTGAGTAATTTCGACGGTTACTTGGGCTGATATTGACGTTATAACTTCGTTTAAAATTTAAGATTTCTCATGATGAATGGAGGAACGCAATTTCAAGATTAAAATTTAGGTTCAATGAACAATTATCCACTTTGCTGTTTCACGTAAACAGAGGAGGCCCGGAGGGAAGGAGACATTTCAACAAGATGCAATTCAATAAAAAAAATTGCAAATACAAAATACAGAGTTAGCAAATTCATTGTGTCATCATATACATATCTGAGGAAACACGTAAATATGAATTAGATAATCCAATCAGCATAAATCTTTGCGTTAGTATTAACGTTTCTCGGACGTCTGTCAATGGGTGAAGTTGTATTCCTTTCCACGCATTCGAATTATGACGAGGAAAAATTAATTCCAGCTTCAAGTCCCATTTTTTATAATTGACGAATTTCAACAGTTACTCTTTGATAATATGTTCTACTGCTGAGTTACTGTGAATGACATTAATTACTCTACGCTGCTATGTCGTTGGTGATTAAATATTGTAATTGCATTAAGTAGGTTACATAGTATTGGGGAATGTGTTTGTCGGCAATGTGGTTCATGTTTAGGGCATACCTCCCTATGCAGGTGTACCCGCCTCAGAGAAAGCATCTCCCACCACCCCTCCTCCCCATTCAAAAACTTGGAAAACCCAAGTCTACGCCGGGTTAGAGATTTCGCAATGGCGGGCGGCCGCCTCGGCCCAACGGACACCCCTGCGCCGCGCCGGCAAGGTCATTGAACACTCCATCGGCTCTTTGTTGACTTTGAGCCCTCGGAAAGGAAAAACCCCTTTCGCTTGCGACGAAAAATGGGTTACCGCCACGTGGAATTTTAAGTGTGTATGTGTAAACTGAAAATATGCGGAATTTCACCCTTCGAATTCTTGTCAGGGTTTTTTTAATAATTGGCATGAAGTGTCCCCAAATAATTCGAAGATGAAATACAGACGATAAGAAGAAATACATGACATAGGAAGAGCATGCACAAAGATATGTATTTATAGGAAATCGTAGCGAAATAATTATATAGATAAAATAAACATCGAAAAGGTTAGAAAGTAAGTCGTAACCCCTGTCTCCCAACGACTCTCAAAGCGGAAAGCGACCGCGCTCATAAATTGTCAATCTAGGAGTTTTGCGAAATATTTTCACGTTCCCTTCTAGAAAAAGATAACTCAAGGATGGAATTGTTCGTGTTAAGAGTAGCGCTTACACTAAAAAAATTCTAATGTAACTATCAACCTTTGTATGGTGTTCCGCCGGAGCGTCAATAAGGAAAATGTTCTTGCATACATAGGTTGAAATTGACGTTAGAACGTCGTTCAAAGTTTCGAAATTCTCATAATGAAACGAGGACTTCGATTGCAAGTCTGCAATTTACGTTTACTGGACAATTATCCACATAGATATTTGATATAAGGTAATCAGGCCATAACGCAGGAGCGTCACGGTGGTTTTACGGTGGAATCGCCCGAGGGCTGAGCAGGTACCTGTATCGCAGGTCTGTGAACGAACCCCAGAGGCTCGTGGGCCGGCCGTGACGAATTGTTTATGCAGTAGTTTTGCGAGATAAATTTTTGTTCGTTTCTCGAAAAATGTAAATCATGAATGCCATTGTTCATCTTCAAAGCAGCCATAACAATTTTTAAACGAAGTTCTGCGATCAATTTTAACGATTTTACCCATTTCCGCCCTGAAGTCAACATGAATAAATTTACTGCTTACTGTCGCTAATATTGTCGGTAGAACTTGGTTCAAAATTTGAGATTTGTCATGATGAATCGAGGAATTCAATTCCAAGAATGAAATTAAAGTTCAATCAACAATTAGCCACATAGCTATTTCACATAAAGAAAGAAGGCCCTTAAGGACGGGGATTACTCCCTCTTGGGAAGTAATCGCCCCGGGCCCTTCCAGTCAACGGGGACTGTGAACGACCACACGAGCAGTGTGGGTTGGGTCGGCGGTCAGTTATTGTTTATTCATCCCTTTAGCGAAATAAAGTTGTGTTCGTTTCTCGAGAAATGTGAAACAAGAATGGTATCGTTCGTCTTCAGAGCAGCGATAACAATTTTTGAACGAAGTTCTGCGATCAATTATAAGGTTTTTAGAAATTTCCGTCCTTATGTCAACGTGAGTAATTTCGACGGTTACTTGGGCTGATATTGACGTTATAACTTCGTTTAAAATTTAAGATTTCTCATGATGAATGGAGGAACGCAATTTCAAGATTAAAATTTAGGTTCAATGAACAATTATCCACTTTGCTGTTTCACGTAAACAGAGGAGGCCCGGAGGGAAGGAGACATTTCAACAAGATGCAATTCAATAAAAAAAATTGCAAATACAAAATACAGAGTTAGCAAATTCATTGTGTCATCATATACATATCTGAGGAAACACGTAAATATGAATTAGATAATCCAATCAGCATAAATCTTTGCGTTAGTATTAACGGTTCTCGGACGTCTGTCAATGGGTGAAGTTGTATTCCTTTCCACGCATTCGAATTATGACGAGGAAAAATTAATTCCAGCTTCAAGTCCCATTTTTTATAATTGACGAATTTCAACAGTTACTCTTTGATAATATGTTCTACTGCTGAGTTACTGTGAATGACATTAATTACTCTACGCTGCTATGTCGTTGGTGATTAAATATTGTAATTGCATTAAGTAGGTTACATAGTATTGGGGAATGTGTTTGTCGGCAATGTGTTTCATGTTTAGGGCATACCTCCCTATGCAGGTGTACCCGCCTCAGAGAAAGCATCTCCCACCACCCCTCCTCCCCATTCAAAAACTTGGAAAACCCCAGTCTACGCCGGGTTAGAGATTTTGCAATGGCGGGCGGCCGCCTCGGCCCAACGGACACCCCTGCGCCGCGCCGGCAAGGTCATTGAACACTCCATCGGCTCTTTGTTGACTTTGAGCCCTCGGAAAGGAAAAACCCCTTTCGCTTGCGACGAAAAATGGGTTACCGCCACGTGGAATTTTAAGTGTGTATGTGTAAACTGAAAATATGCGGAATTTCACCCTTCGAATTCTTGTCAGGGTTTTTTTAATAATTGGCATGAAGTGTCCCCAAATAATTCGAAGATGAAATACAGACGATAAGAAGAAATACATGACATAGGAAGAGCATGCACAAAGATATGTATTTATAGGAAATCGTAGCGAAATAATTATATAGATAAAATAAACATCGAAAAGGTTAGAAAGTAAGTCGTAACCCCTGTCTCCCAACGACTCTCAAAGCGGAAAGCGACCGCGCTCATAAATTGTCAATCTAGGAGTTTTGCGAAATATTTTCACGTTCCCTTCTAGAAAAAGATAACTCAAGGATGGAATTGTTCGTGTTAAGAGTAGCGCTTACACTAAAAAAATTCTAATGTAACTATCAACCTTTGTATGGTGTTCCGCCGGAGCGTCAATAAGGAAAATGTTCTTGCATACATAGGTTGAAATTGACGTTAGAACGTCGTTCAAAGTTTCGAAATTCTCATAATGAAACGAGGACTTCGATTGCAAGTCTGCAATTTACGTTTACTGGACAATTATCCACATAGATATTTGATATAAGGTAATCAGGCCATAACGCAGGAGCGTCACGGTGGTTTTACGGTGGAATCGCCCGAGGGCTGAGCAGGTACCTGTATCGCAGGTCTGTGAACGAACCCCAGAGGCTCGTGGGCCGGCCGTGACGAATTGTTTATGCAGTAGTTTTGCGAGATAAATTTTTGTTCGTTTCTCGAAAAATGTAAATCATGAATGCCATTGTTCATCTTCAAAGCAGCCATAACAATTTTTAAACGAAGTTCTGCGATCAATTTTAACGATTTTACCCATTTCCGCCCTGAAGTCAACATGAATAAATTTACTGCTTACTGTCGCTAATATTGTCGGTAGAACTTCGTTCAAAATTTGATTTTCTCATAATGAATCGAGGAATTCAATTCCAAGAATGAAATTAAAGTTCAATGGATGGAGTACTTGTTTTAAGCGTTACATATTCACTACATGGTCGCTTGCAGTTATGAATTTCTTTTCTATTTACTGGGGAAACTGTTATCCGATTTTAAGCCCTTATAAAACCTCCCCTAATGTGGCCGATACCCTTTGAAACCATGTCTAGATGAGCCGCGTAGCATGTGTAGTACGCTGCTCAGCCGCCTTTGGTGCTCCAACGGAAGTGACTTCTGTTTCCTGAGAACATGAAGCAGGGGCAAGTTTTCCAACTAACAGCAATGCATCATGTCTTCATTAATTTCCTGGGAAATTCCTTAATAAAGTACGCCATAACTAGTAAATTCTGTGAAATGATAATGAAGTAAACGGTTAACTTGTGGCTGGATGCATGACTGCAAAGTACGGGTGCAACGACGCTGTAATAAAGGGCGGCTTCCGTGCCAGGATTGTCACTCCTCACCAGGAAATGCGTACTGACAGCTGTCCCCCATCGTTATTGGTCACTATCGTCCAAAGGAATTCCTCAACGATGATGCAAAGGGTTACGGAATTAGTACTCCATTATGCGAAAGCGACAGAAAAGGAGGGTATTTACAGAAAAGAAATATTTTTCCCAGGTGTTACGGAAAGGTTCGTGAAATTTGTGGTTAAAATGTCAAGAAAATTTAAGATTTTTATATGAAAGGCCTACGAAAGGGGATTGGAAATGGAAGAGAAAGCATTAATTTTAGAATAAAATCACTAAATTGAGCATTAAGCACAGTTCAAAGGACTTAAGCCATTAAAATAATGAAATTTTGATGAAAATAATTGCAAGCAGTGATTTAAAATTGATAATAACATGACTTAATATTTTTCATCCGCGCATGTATCTTGAATAATAATTTCATTGATAAATATGCACGCTTGCATATATATTTAACCTATTAATGTAAATAAATTCATTTTTTGCCCTCAATTAATTTAAAATTTGTATTTTGTTGACCAACGCAAGCCTGTCCCTGCCTGGGGCAGAGTGGGACATTTTTCATCGAAGAAGAAACGTAAGTATTTCAACTGTTTTGAGTGAAATGTATTACTTGCGGTTTTTTTTATAAGTTTTAGAATATATTCTCCAAGCAGTGAGACCAAAATTTTTCGTTTACCAATTAATCTGAGGAAAATTTAAAATAAAATGCTACAACTGTCCCACTGTGCCCCAGTCTCCCCTATCGTTTAAAATATTCCGCCCTCTTCACTTCTGACATTAAGCAATCAGTGCCTAATTCCAGTGAAGCTGCAATTCATAGTTTTAATACAGTTTTGTTTAAATTTTGAAATCATGAACGTAATTTGCGACCTATGAAAGTGTTAATACACAACTTACTTCATATTTAATAATTGTTACCACCTTTTCTGCACTGGGCCTATTTGTGCTTGTAATATCAGGGGTAGAATGTTTTTGATAAAGTTAAAAGTCATCCATTTGAAGTTTGAATGAGTTTATACCAGTTTTTCCACGCCACCCGAGAGGTAACTGGCAAGGCGCGTTTCCCTTTTTTATACGTAGACGTAACGGAAAAGGGATCCCCACGCCCCAGTTGAAAATATCCCCAAGTTTACCGGCCGAGAGAGCACAGCGAACGTAAAGACAATATTTTTCAACTGGCACATAGGCCTACTTGTAACCGACAAACACAAAGACACACACAGCCATTCACGCATCACATTCACACGTGCAAGCACTCCCTACCACACACTCCTCTCCAAGCATTCCATCACCACCTCCATCCCCCTCTGATTAAGGTGGACACCGTCGGGACGGCGACGATTACCTTTACCCATATACCTGTACGGAAGAAGGAAAGGAAATGAAAACAACCTTCATTGGGCATTGGAAAAGCATATGAGAATGAAATACCAACCTCTCAAAAAATGTGTCGTCTACCCCACCGTGATGGACAAGAAAAGGAGTTGTGATATCTACGACCCGGATCCCCCCTGTAAAGGAAGTCAGTTATGAGAGGAACGGTTAACGTCATCCAGCATACGTGAGTGCGAATACTGTGTAATATCTTACATCTGTAATACCGGTGTAGCCACCGTCCCAGCGCCAGTACGTGTCTCCTGTATATGACATTACGCCACATAGCTGGCGCTGGAGGTATTGTCAGGAAGGTAACTGCAGGGGCCAACACCCGCAGCTTCATTATTAATCGATGTATATCGGCCCTCAACGTTCGATATACGCAATCCTGGATGAAAGGGGAGAAATAATACGTTATTCTCCGCGAGAGAGGAGTTGGAATCCGCTGACGCTCTCTTTCACGGAAAAGTGTAAATAGGAACACTTACATTACGGAGGTCGTTCGACCCGATAAGGACGATCACAGGCTTTGCAAAATAACCGTGGTCATCCACGAGTCTCCTCAATTGGAGGACTGTCTGCCCCGATACACATAACCCGATGCGGGCAGGGCGAACTGTTGTGAGAAATCACAGGTGATGAGCAGGAAGAGAAGTTATTGGAAAAGGTACTTCATCATAGTATAAGTATGTACTTACCTCCCTCCATCCGCCACCCCAAATACGCACCCAGGCGCACCATATGGGAGTCGCCCAGGAGCTGATGTCCGCACATAACTGGCCCTTCCATCGTCGGCAACGGGTAATGGACAGCGGCAGGGTTTCTACAGGAGCGCACGATATCCTTCCAACGTCCTTGCTGAGATGCAGATGACGTTCGCATGCTACGTAGCACCCCTTCTCCGCCGCTTCGCCCACTCCTAAACCTTCAAACCTTCCCACTATACGCCGGACGGACGTGTCTCGTAGCTCCCACCACCTAAACCCCGCCTTCCGTGGGAGGAGTCATGGCGGCTGACAACCACGTAACAGCTGAAGTATGATCCACCTCTGGCATAATTGGCAGGGGTTTATAAATCACGAATATACAGCACGCAATTGGAATCGTACATGCTCATCACACGGTGGAAAGGAAGTGTATCGAATAATTTTCTACTGTTTATGTAAATGGAAGAAAGCATGCACATTTTTTGCCCAACCTTTCCATTTCCGTTACACAAATGATACATTAACAGTTGATGGATACTTTAAGAATTTCCGAGACTTCCAATCAATGAAAGTAGTTTCTAAATATTAACTTCCGTTTTAAAGAAATATAAAAGCGCAATAATTTAATAATTTGCTTGAAGTGTCCCCTAAAACTTCCGAGACGATGGTATTGTAATTGCCTACGAATGTTGTAAAAGGAGGGATGGATACAAAATGATGATATTTATTTAAAAGAATTAATGCAATTATGAATTGATTGCCTTAAAGCTTTGCAATGTTTTTCAGGAAATAACAATATTAAAATTGAGATCCATACACGTAATATAATATCGCTTAATATATTCCCCCCCCCCTCCACTGCAAATACTAAGCAGTCATTGCCTTTTTTCAGTGAAGCTGCAATTTTTTGGCATGATATGGTATTATTAGATTAGATTATTTTGATCAAAATTCGTTCAACTGAGAAGCACATGAAAGCAGCTCAGTGTTACAATGATATCGAAATTCTTAATTAATAAAACTTTTAACAGCGAAAATTCAACGACATTCCATTCAAGATAATTCATTTCTCCATGGCTAATTTATCCGAAATACGTATGGTGAAACCATATTTATATTTTCAACACTTATTCTAATTTATTCAAATTCAAGTAAAATAAAATGGAAGCGCTCAGTGTACTGTATTCATAATTCAGAATCGACCGTTCATTTAGGCGTCTGCCACTCCGACATGAAGGCGAAAAAAGAACCATCGCGTGATTAACATAGTTTTCCCCGATATATAGGATACAATATTGGTAGTAGATGACGTTCATGGAAAAATTCAGCTTATTTGGATAGCCGCACGGCACGGCAGATTATAAGAGGGAAGCTGCTGCGCAAGGAATTGACATCAGGCGCCTAAGTTTAAGCTGCATAGGTTACATTTCACCAGTACTCTGGTACATACTCGTGCCCAGAACACGCAGGAGGAATTATAGAAAAATTAACAAAATCCTTATTTTTCATCGCAGAAACACCGTTCGAGTTCCTACTTGATGGCATGATTTGCCGGAGTGCGATGAAAACATTCAATTTCTGATGACGGGATAGTATGATAGAGTTCGAAAATGTAGTAGGATCGGTCACTTTTTCGGAGGTACGCGCCCCGCTGGTAGGGTCGAGGAGAGGGACCTGCGTGGGTGAGTTCGCCGATGGTGGAGTCAGGGAATAATAACCCTTGGGAATCCTTCGGCGAAAGTGCTGACCGCATGGCACCTTCCTTATTTCTAGTTGAGAGTATTTTTAAGAATATCCAAAACTAAATATTAATAGAAGCAGTTTAAATATGTTTCCTTCCGTTATAAATGCAAAGTAATGACAGCGAAAGGAAATAAATTTCATAAATACTTTAAATACATTTTCACGACCAATTACTGATTGCATTTGATTTCCGAATAATGTTACTAAACGTGGAATAATTATCGTTATGTGTACGTGCCGTATAGTGAAATACATTCAGCTATCATAATTTCCGTACGTGCAATCAAATCGAATTCTTTATGTATAGCGTATGTGCACGGTACGTGGGAATCGATAGTAGTAACCTACGTTTTTCCAATGCATTTGTACCCATGACAGATCCCCCATTCAAAATATTTGGAAAACCCCAAGTCTACGCCAGAATGCGGACCCCTCCCCCAGGCAACACACAACTGCCAGCGCTGCGCGGGCAAGGTCGTTGAGCACTCTAGCAGCCCATTGTTGATGGAAAGCCTTCTGAAAAGAATATCCCCGCTTGAGACGAAGGGATGCCGCCAAAAGGATATTTGAATGTGCATGTGAAAATCCAAAATAACTATACTTTCACCCTTCTCTGTCTTTTGCGGGTTTTCCCAACGCTTTTCACCCCATTCGTGTCCTTTCCATCCTGCGTGTCGCATTTCTCGATCCACCCACCCTTTTAATACAACACCGTACGGTAATGTACGCGACAAATGTGAATATTGTACGCCACAGAGGATGACATGAGAACGTCTACGCGAACATGCTCGCGTAGACGTCAAGGCGATAAACCAACCGTCGGGCAATGAAAATGGTTTTCCTCGAAATATAGGATACAATATTCAGAATGCATTTGACATTATTTAGCTCATTTCTCAATTAATAATGTATCTAAAAATCACGATACCATCCCGTCCGATTATATAGCTTCTCCCAAATTAAATATAAATTTTCACTATGAAAAATCAAAGACGTTCCATTCCAGATAATTCATTTCTCCATGACTATTTCCTCCGAAATACGAATGATGAAAGGAAAATTATATTTCCGACAATTATTCCAATTTATTGTAATTCAAGTAGAATTACATCAAAGTGACCGGTGTACTGTAACCATAATTCAAAATCGATCGTCCATTTAGGCGTCTGCGACTCGGACATGAAGGCGATGAAAGAACCATTGCGTAATGAACATAGTTTATCTCGAAATATAGGATACAATATTGATAGTGCGTTCTCGGAGAAAATGATCTTATTGGTATAGCCACAGGGCATGGCAGATTGAAAAAGTAAAGTGACGAATTGCAGATTGCATTTGATTTCTTGAACGAGGTATGTTACTAAACGTGGAATAATCAATGTTATGTGTACGTGCCGGATGAGAAAGGCATTCAGCTTTCATAATTCCCGTATGTAGAATCAGTTCAATTTTCTAGCGTGACGTATCATATGTGCACGCTAATTGTGTTTTTTGTGCTTCACGCTGTAATGCTTTTTTTTTTAACTGGTGAATTTCCAAAACTTCCAATTAATAAACGCATTTTCAAAATGTTATCTTCCGTTTTCAAAGAAATTGAAGTACATTAGTTGATAAATGTTCATGAATGATGCCAAAAAGTTCCGTAACGAAAAGCAACGACGCGAAGGACCACTGTCTCTTAACGACGAATAAAGCAGTAGGCGTCGTGTGACAATATCGGATATAAACTGTTGAAGAATTGAATGCGTAGTTCCTTATCTTTCATTTAGTTTCACTTATAAATACATAAGTTAAGAATAGATTATGGTTGCGGCCACATTATCACCTTTGCTATTCTCATGAATGTATTTCTGCAACACGATGGCAGTTGATTTATTTCATATAATATAGCTCATTTGCAATCGACAATGTATGTAAATGTCACTTCAAAATCCCGTCCGAGTATATAGCTGTTCCGTAGATAAATAAAACTTTTAACAGGGAAAATTCAACGACGTTCCATTCAAGATAATTAATTTCTCCATGGCTATTTTATCGGAAATACGTATAGTGAAACCATATTTATATTTTCAACACTCATTCCAATGTATTCAAATTCAAGTAAAATAAAATCAAAGTGGCCAGTGTACTGTAATCATAATTCAAAATCGATCGTTCATTTAGGCGTCTGCCACTCGGACATGAAGTCGAAAAAAGAACCATCATACAGAAATAGCAAATTTATTTTAACGATAAAATAAGAAACGAATGGGTTATAAATTAATTCGGAGACCCTGTCTCCGAACGAATGTGAAAGCAGTAAGCGTCCGCGGTCATTAATTGTTTATGCATGCGTTTTGCGAAAAATCTTCTTGTTCCTTTCTCGAAAAATATAAATTAAGAATGACATTTTTTGTCTTCAGAGCAGCGATTACAATTTTTAAACAAAGATCTGTGATCAATTTTAACGTATTCATCCATTTTCGCCCTGACGTCAACGCGACATCGTACGATGTCTATGCATGTAACATTATGGTAGTGTAATTGTCTACGAATGTATTAAAACGAGGAATGAATACAAAATGATGTTATTTATTTAAAAGAATTAATGCAATTATGAATTGATTGCCTTAAAGCTTCAATATGTTTTTCAGGAAATAACAATATTAAAATAGAGATCCATACACGTAATATAATATCGCTTAAAATATTCCGCCCTCTTCACTGCAAATATTGAGTAGTCACTGCCATTTTTTTTGTGAAACTGCAATTTATTGCATGATATAATTTCATTAAAAATTTAAAATCATATACGGAATTATTGACCTATGAAAGTGTGAACACAAAGCTTAGTTGATATTTAATAATTATTACCACCTTTTCTGCATTTGGCGTAGTTGTGCTATATTGTCTTAAAACTCTTCCTGCAACTCTTCTTATTTTCCACTACATGTTATTTAGTCACGAGTTGTTACATGCGTATGAATATGCGTTAATATGCATGTAACAGTTTCGTAAATGGGTTCTCGGACGTCCGTCAATCGGTAAAGATGTGTTCCTTTGCGCTGTGGACCCCTCCCCCAGGCAACACACAACTGCCAGCGCTGCGCGGGCAAGGTCGTTGAGCACTCTAGCAGCCCATTGTTGATGGAAAGCCTTCTGAAAAGAATATCCCCGCTTGAGACGAAGGGATGCCGCCAAAAGGATATTTGAATGTGCATGTGAAAATCCAAAATAACTATACTTTCACCCTTGTCTGTCTTTTGCGGGTTTTCCCAACGCTTTTCACCCCATTCGTGTCCTTTCTATCCTGCGTGTCGCATTTCTCGATCCACCCACCCTTTTAATACAACACCGTACGGTAATGTACGCGACAAATGTGAATATTGTACGCCACAGAGGATGACATGAGAACGTCTACGCGAACATGCTCGCGTAGACGTCAAGGCGATAAACCAACCGTCGGGCAATGAAAATGGTTTTCCTCGAAATATAGGATACAATATTCAGAATGCATTTGACATTATTTAGCTCATTTCTCAATTAATAATGTATCTAAAAATCACGTTACCATCCCGTCCGATTATATAGCTTCTCCCAAATTAAATATAAATTTTCACTATGAAAAATCAAAGACGTTCCATTCCAGATAATTCATTTCTCCATGACTATTTCCTCCGAAATACGAATGATGAAAGGAAAATTATATTTCCGACAATTATTCCAATTTATTGTAATTCAAGTAGAATTACATCAAAGTGACCGGTGTACTGTAACCATAATTCAAAATCGATCGTCCATTTAGGCGTCTGCGACTCGGACATGAAGGCGATGAAAGAACCATTGCGTAATGAACATAGTTTATCTCGAAATATAGGATACAATATTGATAGTGCGTTCTCGGAGAAAATGATCTTATTGGTATAGCCACAGGGCATGGCAGATTGAAAAAGTAAAGTGACGAATTGCAGATTGCATTTGATTTCTTGAACGAAGTGTGTTACTAAACGTGGAATAATCAATGTTATGTGTACGTGCCGGATGAGAAAGGCATTCAGCTTTCATAATTCCCGTATGTAGAATCAGTTCAATTTTCTAGCGTGACGTATCGTATGTGCACGCTAATTGTGTTTTTTGTGCTTCACGCTGTAATGCTTTTTTTTAACTGGTGAATTTCCAAAACTTCCAATTAATAAACGCATTTTCAAAATGTTATCTTCCGTTTTCAAAGAAATTGAAGTGCATTAGTTGATAAATGTTCATGAATGATGCGCCTAAAATCTTTGCAATGTTTATCAGGAAATAACAATATTAAAATTGAGATCCATACACGTAATATAATATACCAATTTTTCTGAGGAAAATAAAAATTAAATGCTAAAACTGTACCACTGTGCCCCAGTCTCCCCTATCGTTTAAAATATTCCGCTCTCTTCACTGCTGACATTAAGCAATCAGTGCCTAATTCCAGTGAAGCTGCAATTCATAGTTTTAATACAGTTTTATTTAAATTTTGAAATCATGTACGTTATTTGCGACCTATGAAAGTGTTAATACACAACTTACTTCATATTTAATAATTGTTACCACATTTTCTGCACTGGGCCTATTTGTGCTTGTAATATCAGGGGTAGAATTTTTTTGATAAAGTTAAAAGTCATCCATTTGAAGTTTGAATGAGTTTATAGCAGTTTTTCCACGCCACCCGAGAGGTAACTGGCAAGGCGCGTTTCCCTTTTTTATACGTAGACGTAACGGAAAAGGGATCCCCACGCCCCAGTTGAAAATATCCCCAAGTAAACCGGCCGAGAGAGCACAGCAAACGTAAAGACAATATTTTTCAACTGGCACATAGGCCTACTTGTAACCGACAAACACAAAGACACACACAGCCATTCACGCATCACATTCACACGTGCAAGCACTCCCTACCACACACTCCTCTCCAAGCATTCCATCACCACCTCCATCCCCCTCTGATTAGGGTGGACACCGTCGGGACGGCGACGATTACCTTTACCCATATACCTGTACGGAAGAAGGAAAGGAAATGAAAACAACCTTCATTGGGCATTGGAAAACCATATGAGAATGAAATACTAACCTCTCAAAAAATGTGTCGTCTACCCCACCGTGATCGACAAGAAAAGGAGTTGTGATATCTACGACCCGGATCCCCCCTGTAAAATAAGTCAGTTATGAGAGGAACGGTTAACGTCATCCTGGTACGTGAGTGCGAATACTGTGTAATATCTTACATCTGTAATACCGGTGTAGCCACCGTCCCAGCGCCAGTACGTGTCTCCTGTATATGACATTACGCCACATAGCTGGCGCTGGAGGTATTGTCAGGAAGGTAACTGCAGGGGCCAACACCCGCAGCTTCATTATTAATCGATGTATATCGGCCCTCAACGTTCGATATACGCAATCCTGGATGAAAGGGGAGAAATACTGCAATTTATTGGCATGATATGGTATTATTAGATTAGATTATTTTGATCAAAATTCGTTCAACTGAGAAGCACATGAAAGCAGCTCAGTGTTACAATGATATCAAAATTCTTAATTAATAAAACTTTTAACGGCGAAAATTAAACGACATTCCATTCAAGATAATTCATTTCTCCATGGCTACTTTATCCGGAATACGTATAGTGAAACCATATTAAAATTGAGATCCATACACGTAATGTTTTATCGCTTAAAATGTTCCCCCCCCCCTCCACTGCAAATACTAAGCAGTCATTGCCTTTTTTTAGTGAAACTGCAATTTATTGGCATGATATGGTATTATTAGATTAGATTATTTTGATCAAAATTCGTTCAACTGAGAAGCACATGAAAGAAGCTCAGTGTTACAATGATATCAAAATTCTTAATTAATAAAACTTTTAACAGCGAAAATTGAACGACATTCCATTCAAGATAATTCCTTTCTCCATGGCTACTTAATCCGAAATACGTATAGTGAAACCATATTTATATTTTCAAAACTTATTCCAATTTATTGAAATTCAAGTAAAATAAAATGGAAGCGCCCAGTGTACTGTAATCATAATTGAAAATCGATGGTTCACAGAGCAATACGTACTACCAGCTATCCCCCATCGTTTACAAAGGCTACCGGGGGATAATGAGGCAGAATGTAGACGCATGCTAGCCGTGATTGTGGCATTTTAGCTTATGACGATGTTTTGAAGGCGGTATGGGGGGTTTATAGGGGTGTTATGGAGTGTACTGACAACGGTCACTATCATCGAAATAAATTCCTTAGCGATGAGTCATAGGAGAAGGGAAATACTGCTAAAATATACGAAAACACCAAAGGACATGCTATTTACAGAAAAAAAATAATTTTTCCCTGGTCTTCTAGGAGGCCACATGAAAGTTAGAGAAGTTTGCTTGCATAATAGGTATTTGTCTACCTACAATAAAAATTCCAGCGATCTAGCTGTAGGGGAAGAATGAATTTTCCCGTATTACTCACATTTATATTACCAATTCTGTGTTCTCCACATAGCGGTGCGTAGGCGCTGTAATAAGGCATAATTCGTGTGAATTTCGTAGCCGTACTTTATGGGGAAGTGGTTTAAAAAAATCTCTTTTAGGTGTCCATGTCCTGGAAGCCCTTTTATACCTCTACTATTTTGTTAAGAAATGTACATTTAAAAATTTGAAGTTTTATTGCGGGTGTGTAAATGCGGCAGGATAATTTAACATGACGCGTAAATATAGCCGACACGATTCCCAGTCCGAATAAATAAAAACGATACAACTGGGATGAATGGTACACGAAATATACGACTTATTAAGTAATTTTTATTTTTTTTGGGGGGGTCACAGGGGGTTTTCGGGGAATTTAAAGTGCTTGTTCTGTATAACGCGGCATCGTTTACCTTGGATAAAAATTTCGGCTCTGTAGCTGTAGTGTAAGCATGCTTTTTCGACGGTGTCACCCGTTTAAATTCAATATTCTGCGTTCTCCTGGTAGCGGCGCGTAGGGGCACGAGAAAGACGTCAATCACCTGAATTTGGTGTCCGTACCACGTCGGGAAGTGGTAAAAAAAAATTCCGAAAAATTTAAAATCGTGTGTTGAGGGAATGCAAACTTCACGGCGGATGTGTTGTAAGTTACCAAACGTTGTAGGAGTCGCAAATTCAATGAAAATACATAATCGTTAATTACTCGAAGTTTGATTAACATGTGGATATCAGAGGATAGCCAAAAAATTAAGAAAAAAATCTAGTATCTTGCATTAAATTGAATTGGTCCTACGATTATTGCAAATTGGTCAAAAAAATTCCCAAAGTGAGCCCATAAGAAGAGCATTGGAAATTTTAAATTGTTAAAAAAAATACTTTTAAACAAAAAATTGCAAAGGCAACCACACCAAAAAATCAACCAAAAAATCTAGTATCTCATAAGTAAAGGACTTATTCCTACAACGGTAATAAGTTGGTTTTAAAAAAATCCAAAGATAGGCCCATAAGAAAAGCATTGGAAATTTAAAAAAATTATAAAAAATACTTATAAACAAAATATGGCAAAATGTTTCACATCAAAAAATCGGCCAAAAAATCTAGTTTCCGTCAGTGACATTTCACGTTCCCGTGACATTTTTAAGTAGGCAAAAAATGGAATATGTTTTAGTCCCATAACGCTCCAATGTTAATTCGGATCAATATATCTCGAAAACCGAACGACTTTTTCGAGTTTTCGGATTTTTCCCCCCGATGAATATTTTTTCTTCACCCACGGTGAAAATTTCGTCTTCCCAGCACGTCCGGAAGTGGTCGGGAATTTGTATACGTGAATGAGTCAGTGAGCTATCTGTCACACATCGGGTTGTATATAATATAGACTCGCCGCGCTGCGCGCGCTCGTTAGGGGGCTACGCCCCCTAAAACCCTCCCGCATCCGGCTTCGCCGGCTGCCCCCACCGGACGGCTTCGCCGTCCCACCCGCGGCGTCTCGGAACGGCTTCGCCGTTCCTCGTCAGGGGTCGGCTTCGCCGCCCAGATATCGAGGTAGCCCTGTGACGGAGACCCGCTTGTTCCTCGGAACGGCTTCGCCGTTCACCGTGGGAGGGCGGCTTCGCCGCACATGGGTTACCCGAGTCCCCCCGAGGCGTCCACTCCTGGTAACGGCATCGCCCTTCCTCTTGATGGGGCGGCTTCGCCGCCCAAGGTTTTCCTATGTCCCCCCGAGCCATCGACTTCTCGGAACGGCTTCGCCGTTCCTCGCCCGTGGTCGGCTTCGCCGCCCAAGGTTTACCTGTGCCCCCCCGAGCCGTCGCCTCCACCGGACGGCTTCGCCGTCCCACCCGCGGCGTCTCGGAACGGCTTCGCCGTTCCTCGTCAGGAGTCGGCTTCGCCGCCCAGATGTCGAGGTAGCCCTGTGACGGAGACCCTCTTGTACCTCGGAACGGCTTCGCCGGTCATCGTGGGAGGGCGGCTTCGCCGCCCAAGTGTTACCCGAGTCCCCCCGAGGCTCGTTCCTGGTAACGGCATCGCTCTTCCTCGTGATGGGGCGGCTTCGCCGCCCAAGGTTTGCCTGGGTCCCCCCGAGCCATCGACTTCTCGGAACGGCTTCGCCGTTCCTTGCCCGTGGACGGCTTCGCCGCCCAAGGTTTACCTGTGTCCCCCCGAGCCGTCGCCTCCTCGGAACGGCTTCGCCGTTCCTCGCCTGTGGGCGGCTTCGCCGCCCGAGGGTTATCGGCGACCCGAATCCGGCTTCGCCGGCTGCCCCCACTGGACGGCTTCGCCGTCCCACCCCCGACGTCTCGGAACGGCTTTGCCGTTTCTCGTCAGGGGTCGGCTTCGCCGCCCAGATATCGAGGTAGCCCTGTGACGGAGACCCGCTAGTTCCTTGGAACGGCTTCGCCGTTCCTCGTGGGGGGGGGGCTTCGCCGCACAAGTGTTACCCGAGTCCCCCCGAGGCGTCGGCTCCTGGGAACGGCATCGCCCTTCGTCGTGATGGGGCGGCTTCGCCGCCCAAGGTTTACCTGGGTCCCTCCGCGCCGTCGACTTCTCGCCCGTGGTCGGCTTCGCCGCCCAAGGTTTACCTGTGTACCCCCGGGCCATCGACTCCTCGGAACGGCTTCGCCGTTCCTCGCCCGTGGGCGGCTTCGCCGCCCAGGGGGTATCGTCGCCCTCCCCCCTCGTAAGACACACGTTCGGGTGCTCCGCGTGTCGGGGCGGATTCGCCGCCCGAGGGTTCTCGGAGTTTTTCCTCGCCTCTGACTCCTCGGAGTGCGTCCGACGTTCCTGGAGCTGGGGGAGCTTCGCCGCCCGGGTTTTCACTCCTTACCAAGCAGTGAGAACTACCGGCTATCCCCTATCGTTTACGAAGGCTGCCGGGGGATAATATTGGAGGATGTAGACGCATGCTAGCCGTGATTGTGGCATCTTTTTAATTTAAAACGATGTTTTTAAGGTGGTCCTGGGAGTTTCCAGGGTTTTTTTGTGAGTGTACTGACTACGGTCACAAGCATCCTAAGAAATTACTTAGCGATGAGTCATAGGAGAAGTAAATTACTGCTAAAATATGCTAAAACACCAAAGAACATGCTATTTACAGAAAAAAAATAATTTTTTCCCTGGTCTTCTAGGAGGGCACGTGAAATTTAGAGGGTTTTTCTTGCATAAAAGGTTTTTGTCTACCTACAATAAAAATTCCAGCGATCTAGCTGTAGGGAAACAATGAATTTTCCCGTATTATTAATATTTAGATTTCCAATTCTGTGTTCTCCACATAGCGGTGCATAGGCGCTTTAATAAGGCATAACTCCTGTGAATTTCGTAGCCGTACCTTATGGGGAAGTGGTTTAAAAAATTCGCCTTTAGGTGTCCATGTCCATGAGCCCCTTATATTACTCTACTATTTTGTTAAGAAATGTACATTTAAAAATTTGAAGTTTTATTGCGGGTGAGTAATTGGGGCAGGATAATTGAACATGACGCGTAAATATAGCCGACACAATTCCCATTCGGAATCAATAAAAACGATACACCTGGGATGAATGGTACACGAAATATACGACTTATTAGGTAATTTTTATTTTTTTGGGGGGTTCACAGGGGGTTTTCGGGGGACCTAAAGTGCTTGTTCTGTATAACGCGGCATCCTTTACCTTGGATAAAAATTTCGGCTCTGTAGCTGTAGTGTAAGCATGCTTTTTCGACGGTGTCATCCGTTTAAATTAAGTATTCTGCGTTCTCCGGGTAGCGGCACGTAGGGGCAACAAAAAGACGTCACTCACGTTAATTTCGTGGCCGTATGTCGTCGGGAAGTGGCAGAAAAAAATTCCGAAAAATTTAAAATCGTGTGTTGAGGGAATGCAAACTTCACGGCGGATGTATTGTAAGTTACCAAACGTTGTAGGAGTCGCAATTTCAATTGAAATACATAATCGTTAATAACTCGAAATTTGTTCGTCTTAAGGATACATGAAGATAGCCGAAAAATTGAATAAAAAATCTAGTATCTTGCATTTAAGTGAATTTGTCCTACGATTATTGCAAATTGGTGAAAAAAATTCCGAAATTCGGCCCATAAGAAAAGCATTGGAAATTTTAAATTGTTAAAAAAAATACTTTTAAACAAAAAATTGCAAAGGCAACCACACGAAAAAATCAACCAAAAAATCTAGTGTCTCATACGTTAGGGACTTATTCCTACAACGATTTTAAGTTGGTTTTTAAAAAATCCAAAGATAGGCCCATAAGAAAAGCATTGGAAATTTAAAAAAATTATAAAAAATACTTTCAATCAAAATATGGCAAAATGTTTCGCATCAAAAAATTGACCAAAAAATCTAGTTTCCGTCAGTGAAATTTCATGTTCCGGTGACATTTTTAAGTAGGCAAATAATGGAATATGTTTTAGTCCCATAAGGCTCCAATGTTAATTCGGATCGATATATCTCGAAAACCGATCGACTTTTTCGAGATTTCGGACTTTTCCCCCCGATGAATATTTTTTCTCCACTACCTGTAAAAATTTCGTCTTCCCAGCACGTCTCGTTCCTCGCCGGCTTCGCCGTCCCACCCGGGACTCCTCGGAACGGCTTCGCCGTTTCTCGTTGTGGGTCGGCTTCGCCGCCCATATATTGAGGCAGCCCTCCAACAGACAGCAGCTAGTACCTCGGAACGGCTTCGCCGTTCATCGTGTTAGGGCGGCTTCGCCGCCCAAGGGTTACCCGAGTCCCCCCGAGGCGTGGACTCCTGGGAACGGCATCGCCCTTCCTCGTGGCGGGGCGGCTTCGCCGCCCAAGGTTTACCGGTGTTCCCCCGCGCCTTTGACTACTCGGAACGGCTGCGCCGTTCCTCGCCTGTGGGCGGCTTCACCGCCCAAGGGTTATCTCGTCGTAATGGGGCGGCTTCGCCTCCCAAGGTTTACCTATTTCCACGAGCCATCGCCTCCTCGGAACGGCTGCGCCGTTCCTCGCGTGAGGGCGGCTTCGCTGCTCAAGGGTTATCGGCGCCCTCCCTTGTAAGCTTCCTCGTAATGGGGCGGGTTCGCCGCCCAGGGTTTACCCGTGTTCCCCCGAGGCGTCAACTCCTGGGAACGGCGTCGCCCTTCCACGTGATAGGGCGGCTTCGCCGCCCAAGGTTTACTGTGTCCCCCCGAGCCGTCGACTCCTCGTCTGTGGGCGGCTTCGCCGCCCAAGGGTTATCAGCGCCCTCCCCCCGTAAGCTTCCTGGTGATGGGGCGCCTTCGCCACCCAAGGTTTACTGTGTCACCCCGAACCGTCGACTCCTCGGAACGGCTTCGCCGTTCCTCGTCTTCGGGCGGCTTCGCCGCCCAAGGGTTATCGGCGCCCTCCCCCCTCGTAAGACACCCAATCGGCTGCTCCACGTGTTGGAGCGGATTTGCCGCCCGAGGGTTCTCGGAGGGTTTCCGCGCCTCTGACTCCTTGGAATGTCTCCGTCGTTCCTGGGGCGGGGGCAGCTTCGCCGCCAGGGTTTTCACTCCTCACAGAGCAATGCGTACTACCAGCTTTCCCCGATCGTTTACAAAGGCTGCCGGGGGATAATGTGGCTGAATGTAGACGCATGCTAGCCGTATTGTGGCATTTTAGCTTATGACGATGTTTTGAAGGGGTTCCGGGGGTTTCCAGGGGTTTTTATAAGTATACTGACAACGGTCGCAATCATCCAAATAAATTCCTTAGCGATGAGTCATAGGAGAAGGGAATTACTGCTAAAATATGCGAAAACACCGAAGAACATGCTATTCACAGAAAAAAAAATATTTTTTTCCCTGGTCTTCTTGGAAGCCACGTTAAATATCGAGGAGTTTTCTTGCATAAAAGGTCTATGTTTACCTACAGTAAAAATTCCAGCGATCTAACTGTAGGGGAACAATGAATTTTCCCGTATTGCTCACATTTAGATTACCAATTCTGTGTTCTACACATAGCGGTGCATAGGCGCTGTAATAAGGCATAACTAATGTGAATTTCGTAGCCGTACCTTATGGGGAAGTGGTTAAAAAATATCGGTTTTAGGTGTCCTTGTCCTGGAACCCCTTTTATTACTGTACTATTTTGTTAAGAAATGTACATTTAAAAATTTGGAGTTTTATTGCGGGTGTGTAATTGGGGCAGGATAATTGAACATGACGGGTAAATATAGCCGACACAATTCCCATTCGGAATCAATAAAAACGATACAACTGGGATGAATGGTACACGAAATATACGACTTATTAAGTAATTTTTATTTTTTTGGGGGGGTCACAGGGGGTTTTCGGGGGACATAAAGTGCTTGTTCTGTAAAACGCGGCATCGTTAACCTTGGATAAAAATTTCGGCTCTGCAGCTGTAGTGTAAGCATGCTTTTTCGACGGTGTCACCCTTTAAAATTAAATATTCTGCGTTCTCCTGGTAGCGGCGCGTACGGGCACGAGAAAGACGTCAATCACCTGAATTTGGTGTCCGTACCACGTCGGGAAGTGGTAAAAAAAAATTCGGAAAAATTTAAAATCGTGTGTTGAGGGAATGCAAACTTCACGGCGGATGTGTTGTAAGTTACCAAACGTTGTAGGAGTCGCAATTTCAATGGAAATACATAATCGTTAATAACTCGAAATTCTTTCGTCTTTTGGATACATGAAGATAGCCGAAAAATTGAATAAAAAATCTAGTATCTTGCATTTAAGTGAAATTGTCCTACGATTATTGCAAATTGGTGAAAAAAATTCCGAAATTCGGCCCATAAGAAAAGCATTGGAAATTTTAAATTGTTAAAAAAAATACTTTTAATCAAAATATTGCAAAGACGACCACATCAAAAAATCAACCAAAAAATCTAGTACCTCATACGTTAAGGACTTATTCCTACAACGATTATAAGTTGGTTTTAAAAAAATTCAAAGATAGGCCCATAAGAAAAGCATTGGAAATTTTAAAAAAATATAAAAAATACTTACAAACAAAATATGGCAAAATGTTTCACATCAAAAAATCGGCCAAAAAATCTAGTTTTCGTCAGCGAAATTTCATGTTCCAGTGACGTATATAAGTAGGCGATGAATGGAAAAAGTTTTAGTCCCATAAGGCTCCAATGTTAATTCGGATCGATATATCTCGAAAACCGAACGACTTTTTCGAGTTTTCGGATTTTCCCCCCGATGAATATTTTTTCTTCACCCACGGTGAAAATTTCGTCTTCCCAGCACGTCCGGAAGTGGTCGGGAATTTGTATACGTGAATGAGTCAGTGAGCTATCTGTCACACATCGGGTTGTATATAATATAGACTCGCCGCGCTGCGCGCGCTCGCTAGGGGGCTACGCCCCCTAGAACCCCCGCCGCGGCCGGCTGCGCCGTCCGCGCCCCGAACGGCTTCGCCGTTCCCCGACTTCGTCGGGTGTCGGCATGTCCCCCGGTGTGAACCGAATCGTGTCGTGCATCAACGGGTAAGTATTCGGAGGGGAAAGGTATCGACCACGTGAGTTTGAACTCCGTACCTCGTTCCGCAGTGCTCTTAAATATGTTTTCAAATTTTTCGAATGCGGGGGTTGCGTTCCCCTTGTCGATCGTCGAAATCGCCCTGGCGTCGAAGAAGCACCGTTTTCCTCCCCCGCCGATATCCCCTGGCGATCTCTCACTGTGATAATACTTTCCGGAAAGATTTCGGAGATGGAAACTGGTGCATTGTGCACGTACGTTGACAATAAGGATAATGATTGGGATGCTCGTGATATATCCCGTTGTGCGGTTTGCATCGTAAGTTTTACCACGGCAAAGAAGTACGAAGAAGAAATTTTCGCTCAAAGTAAGCAATCTTTTTCTCTTTCTATCGAGCGTACAGATGTTATCACCCACTGCATTTGCCAATCGGAAGCCAAATACGGTGAAGGAAGACATTGGAATCCACGAGCAATCGTTCGTGGAGAGGAACGCAAAGTCTGCCTTAAGTAATTTTATGCAGTGTTCACCTGCGAAATGAATACGGAATCGGAATTGGTTATGCTTGCGTCGTAAAGACGTGGCACTAATTGAAAAGTCCGTGAAATGGCTTTCGATTGTTGCCACCCCCTCGCCACGTTGAGGCTGCAGTTAGGATTTGAGAGGGGCATGCACTACAACCACTACTAAGTATTAGCTAAATGTACACAGACAGATGTCTCTGATATTGAAAGACGCGTACGTATTACTCGTAATAGAGAACGTAGAAATAAATACAAGGCGTCAGTGATCATGAAAATCAAGTTTAGGTACATATACATTCACGTAGGTGTGGCAGGAATAGCTGAGATCCTGTGACATGAATTTCAAGCAATGCTAAGATAGAGAAAACTTTAGTCGTATTTCGTAACTTAATTGCAACAATTTATGTACGTTAGTAAGACGGCTCCAAGTTGATAAATTGATACGCATGCAGATTGTGATTTACAAGGTTGTAAATAGTTAGAATGCGGTGATATGGTGTGGGAAAGTTGAGTAGCATAACACTGAGAAATATGTAAATATAGGCATAACACGGTGAACATACATCACAAAAGATATCATAGCAGTTCCTTTAAAATTAAGTGTATATAAAATGCAGAAAATGTGGTACAAGAAGGGAGAAAGAAACGACTATATTACAGTGCAATGTTAATGGAACTAATAATGGTTAATTTTTGTATATTTTCTCTTGTTCATGCGTACTACTTAATGCTATATTTCCAAACTGAAAAGGTAACATGCATAGGTTAGATGATCATAGTTTTTATGGATTCATTTTTTTGTATTTTCTAATTTTTGGTAAGTTATTGTAAGTGTGCACCTATGACGGTGACATTGTAACGCAGCGTGTAGGTGAAGGGCTATAAAAAGTTAATTTTTAGGCCCATTTTCCATGAGTTATTTCCTCGCAAACGTCCCTGGTGACCTTGTCCCTACTCGAATAATCCGGAGACCGGCCTGTGGTTACGGCGCTTGGTCTTCGTGATGGTATATACCGATGACGATGGAAGGCAAGCCAGGTTCTTTTGCCACCCTTCTCCACTGATATCACGGAAATGACGGAGTATGGAGATAATTTTTTGCATCCTCGTAAATTAAATGCAATCCAGCGACGATATTGGAATCGGTGACATCACTTCAATAGGTAGAGAGATATTCTTCGTAGAAATGGACTGTGCGTGTAGTGGGGAAACCCTAGGTGGCCTTCTCCCTACTCCTCGATCCCGGAGACCGGCCTGTAGAAACGGCACGGGTCTCCCTACGATATATACCGATGGCGATGGAAGGCCGGCGAGGGTCGTCACACTCACACCACTCCACTGTAGTCTTACGAGATGGTAGGCGATGTAGGCACTCGTTTGCGTAATCGTTAGTGATATTTAATCCAGCGACGATTATGGATTCGGTGACTTCCCATTAAGCAGGCGATTGTATGTCTTTGCGGAAATGTACTCTCCATGCGGTGGAAACACCCAAGGTAGCCTTCTCCCTACTCTACAAATCCGGAGACCGGCCTGTAGACACGGCACCTAGTCTCCCTAATGGTATATACCGCTGACGATGCAAGGCACGCTTGGGGTCATCTCAAAGAGACGTGTGAAATCAATGAACAATTCCTCATAGTAAAAGCTCTGGGAAAACCACGTTTTTGGCGTAAGGTATCCCATCGATGAGTTTCTTCGGCGGAACGAGTACGATTATGTCTTCCGGCCTTCTCACGCGGCTCAATAAAACGTAGAGTAGACCGTGAGTGAAACAGTCGGTTCTGAGGTCCACTCCGACGTACTCTATAGTCTGGCCCTGGCTCTTATGTCCTGTCATGGAGTATGCTAAGGCCAAGGGGAACTGGCGGCGGAGTATTTTAAGCGGAGAACCTTCGGTGAATGGGAATATGAAACTGATCCGGGGTATGCCGATGAGGTGTGTCTTCCCGGGAATTCGGACCGTGACGAGGCGGCGTGTAATAGCAGTCACGATGACTTTGGTCCCATTCACCAGTCCGTCTGCAATATTCAAATTCCTGATGATTAGGCATACCGATCCGACCTTGAGGCGCAAAACGTGGTCCGGAATGCCTTTTCCGGATGCCTTGTTCAACAGTTGGATGTCCACATCGAGTCCCTCGTCGTCTTCTTTGTAGACGCTGTCGGCGCTCCTCAGCTCATGCAGGCATCCTTCGTAAGAGTCGAGAACTAACTCATTTATTTCCTTGACGTTTACATTCAACGTGGAAAGAATCGCTCTCTTTGCGCAGAGCTCGGGTTGGCTCAGAACGCAGGGTGGAAAGACCTCGTCGATAAGTTGCCGCAGAGATGTCACAGCCCTTAGTCCTCGAAGTGGTATCAGCGTCTCTTGTAGCCGTCCCTCGCCGAAGGGGATGGAGTCGATGGTGCCGTTGCCAACCTGGAGGAGGAAGTCGGAGTAATCCTTGCAGTTACTCGTTCGTTGTGGCGTTGTCAAGGAAAATACCTTGAAGATCCTCCACATCGGTGACGACCGCAGGGAAACACGCGCTACATCTGCGGGGGTGCGCGCTTTTTCCACGACGGGTGGGATTTGCCTAAAGTCACCGGAACAGACGAATATCTTTCCTCCGAACGGCAAATCATTATCCATAAGATCCCTAAGTGACCTATCTATAATTTGAAACAAAAAGTGATGAGCCATCGGTGCCTCGTCGAAGATAATGATTTTTGCTTCTCTCACGAGTTGAGCCCGCTGCGAACCGTTGCTCACGTTCCAATATCCAGTTCCGTCCCCTAAATCGAGGGGGAGGCGGAACATGCTGTGGGCCGTAGTCCCTCCTTCCATGTTGGACGCCGCGATCCCCGAGCTGGCAACTGCCAAAGCAACAAATCCGTGTCCGCGCGCGTACGCTAGAATGACGCTGATGAGTGCGGTTTTTCCATAGCCGCCCGGCCCGTCGAGGAACAATATTCTATCCCCTCTTATTTCATCCTGGATGAGGGTTTTGACGTGGGAGAAAGCACGTTTCTGGTCCTCGGAAAGCCTTGGCTCCCACTCCTCCACGAAAGACCTCAACTGTTCCCTTCCGTAACGAACCTGCTCTCTACTCAATTCGGTAGTGTCGTCGTCGACGTGCGGAAGCCCGTGATCGGTGAGACAAGAACCCTGACGCCTGAGGCTCCTATCGATAGCTAAAAGAGTTAATCGGTACGCTACCTCGGGGTTTTCGGGATGCCGGTCTAAATGATCCTCACTCAGGGCATCCTTAAATTTCTCCCAAAGGATGGCCGCTGGTGCGCCTACATTGCAGAGAAGAACGAAGAATGACCGCAATGCATTTGCAAGCATGAACGCCGAGGCCTCTTTCATGGCATCGCTGAATTCCTCCTCGTCCTCGATCAAGCCTAAAGTACGCGCGACTTCCTGAAACGTGCGGCAATGACCTACCCCGCGGGACAAAAGGTCGGCGTAACCACGGCAAGGAGTGGTCATGAGAAGGATCCTTAAGTAATACTGTTCGCCTCGGTTAGGTGAAATCCAAAGCAACCTACAGACTTTTTCCCCGCGCTTGCGAGCGGTAACGTAATGCACGCCGTCCGGGTGCTCGAAAAAGACGTCAGTACGCGGAGAACGGGAGTGGACTATGCACGTCTCGTAAAAACTCTGGTACGTCAAGTCGTCAAAAATGGGGTCTCGCGGACGGTCGAAGTAAATCATTAATTTGGAAGAGGCGGAAGACGCGATTTCTGTCAAATTACTCTCGCGAGGCCTGTATATGACTTGTTGTTTCCCTTCCAAGTGGACGGGAAGGCATTCCACGGTGGGCTCCAATTTAGAAATGGGGAACTCAAGCAAACGCCAGCAGGCGTCGCTGGCGCCTATCATGCGCTTTGTGGCATACTGCTCGACCTCGTTCTCTTGCAATCCTATCGGGGTCACGGTGACGTTTTGCAGTGAGCCACCCTTCATTAGGTATTTAAACAAATATTTAACTACGCGGCGAGTGGATGCAAGTTCTAAGTTTATGTGCGCCTCGTACTTCAACATCAACGCGGCGTTGTACGGGACCACCCATCCGTCGTGCACTGTAATTTCCCTGCGTCGCGTGGTGATAATCCCCCGATTCGAATAATTGCGCCTATACTGAACGAAACCTCTTTCGTCCACGTGGGTTGTTTCGCAAGACGGTTTGGGATAGAATTTACCGCAACAACCTTTCGCGTCATCCCAACATGGAAAGTCGGTGCGGTAGTCGGTACCGCACGGGCCGTGGATCATGTGTTGCAATACTAATTTCCTAAGTCGTCCACCGGCCTCGTAGTCGGATGGAATGTCTGCGCGAATTACCTCGTCGATTTCTGCCGCTTGTACCGGTTCCCCTCCGTGTACCTTGAAAACTATGTGCGCGTGAGGCAATCCCCGCATTTGCATTTCGATGACGTAGACGAAGTAGGCGGGGCGCCCAAAAAATGCTCCGCTACGCAAGTCCCTTATCAATTCCCCGAGCTTTATGCTAAATATCCTGCAGGCTGTGGAAGGATCACTGCGCTTGCTTCCGTGGGGGCACGCCTTACTATTTTCCTCCCAGTGAGCGCTATAGGTAAACGTGAGAAAGTACGTCGGCGCTCCCAACCGCGATACTAGAGCCATGGCGTTCTCGTAGTGGACCTTCATGTACCGGGGTCCTCCGGTGAACGTGCTCGGAAGGTAAACTTTCCCCGGACGCACGCCACCTTCTCCTTGAACTGTTTCGTCACCCTCGATATCTCGTCGAACCTGTCCTTGTTCCTGTCTTCCTACGTCTATCAGTTCGTCCAGAGGTGCGATCCGCGTGGCGGTTGCGGAGGAGGATCGCATCTGGGAATAGCGGATGAAACGTAGCCGCTCTTCTTCGTACCGGGCGAACATTTCCACTTGCCACGCCTGCTATAAACGCCCCAAGTGGGAAAATCGGCATTCGGACAGCAGTAGGCATCTTGCGTAGTTGAACTGCGTGAGCTTTCTTCCTTGGTTATCCTTCATTCCCACGTGCCAACCCAAATTACCGTGGGGGTAGAGCAACGGATATTGGAACGGCTCCATAAGAGGACTCAAGAGGTCTATTGAGGACGGTCTTCGGTCACTCCTCTTCCATATTGTCAATTTCCTAGGATCGTATGCTGCGTCCTCCGTGCTCATGGCGGCGTGCACCTCGATACCAGTTTGTCTATCTCCAAGTCTCGGACCGTGAGTGGATCTGCTCGTCACTTCGAAAGTGAGGTGCGCGTCGATTGATGGCTCCGCACTCAGGCGACGGAATTCCTCGATGAACGGATTCACACTTGTGATGTAACAGTCAATTTCTTCAATGACGTCCGTGCTGAGCGTTCTTCCCAGCGCTATGTTTCTTCGTTCTTCGCCGTCGTCTATGTAAAGGCGACAGCGGTTCACGAACTGAGTATTACCTCCTCTCGTGGTGAACCTTTGCCCTCGAGCTTCCAGAGCGTGCACATGATGGTACATCCTACCTTCTATCTTAAAAAATGACAGCCCACTTGGGTGCCTGTACCCACCACTGACCTCTAGCGCGCAGAAGGCGAACAGGTCGTTGTACGCTCGCGATCTACCCAAGAATGCTCTATTGGAATAAAACGGTGCGTCTAGGGAAGGCAGCCGCTGCACATTAAACGATCCCTCCCCGCAGCACCACTTTCTACGTTCCTTCTCCTCGTCGAAAAGCCTAGCGCCACAGTGAGAGCATCGATGCACGCCTTCTTCCCAAAGCGATACCCTCTTCAACTTGAAAGGCGCGACGTCGTCCAGAGCCGCTCCATTCCAATAGGCCATGGGGCCATTGCTAACTATCTTTTTTCCGAGAGCAGCGGGAATGTGCCTCATGGTCTGTAAATCCGGATTACGCAACCTGTACCTCACCGACGTCTGCCGCGATGCCTCTGGATCGATCTCCTGCAATCGACTGATAGCAATCGTTTGAACCCTCGGATGCGTCGTTGCGTATTTCCTTACGGCTTCCCTGTTAACCTCCGGGTGCTCGGTAGCGTACTTTTGCACGGCTTCCCTGTGAACCTCCGGGTGATCGGCGGCGTACCTCCTCACGGCTTCCCTATTCACTTCTGGATTGTCTTGGCTGTAGCGACGAACTGAGCCCAGGTTAACGTCTGGTCTCTTTGTTGCATATTTTTTTTTGCGGCCGCTACCTGCTCGTCTCTCGTGGTATCCAGTACCTTCGGTCTTCCGCGTTTGACCTTCTTGGGGCGACCCTTTCCTTTTCCGGTCACGGGAGGAGCAGTGAGTGGATTATCTAATGTAAATAATACGACAACAGGTTTCATGTGAAGCAGTTTGGGATCCTGAGTGATGCTGCTCCGTGAATGAATACCTGTAATTTCCGTAGCGGCGATCGTCCTTTGGCTACATGCTGCAGAAGAGGAAACGTCCGCTGGGCGTGTGAAAATGAGCCGTGTAATGGTGTATTGGTTTTGATCAGGGCTGTAATTGTTAGATGAAAGAAGCATAGAGGCCAGAGATGCGTACGTGTGGCATTTAAACAAGCTGGCCCTACCGTCGCCACAGGTTCGGTAGTCGTAGTCCACAGCATGAGAGTCGAATAAGTAAATGTTGCCACATCGGCGCCAAAAGCTAACTGAACGGAGACGACCGGTGAAAATGAAAGCAATGTCATTTTGGGTTTGTGATAGGAGGTTCTCAAGGACATGTGATAGTGACCTGACGTATTCCTCGACATCTGAGATAGTGAGCGGATAAATGCCGTAGTGCACGTCTGATACGGCGATGTGGACTACGTTTCCCATTACCTTTAACACCTGGGGTAATTCTTCCGGGAAAAGGTAACGTTCTACGCCCCCAATTGAATCATCTCGCAAAGTTCTATATATCCGGTTTCCGCAGAAAAGGAGTGAATTTATTACGTCCGTATTGAATTTTCCGTCGATGAAGCCCCAAACTGCCGCGCAGGAGGAGTTCACTACACATTGTGAACCTGCACTCCAACCGAAAAGGTCGTAGTTGCCCTGATGGATAGACCCCGCAGCAACGCAGGAGAACCCCCTAGAGCGCGTATGCATCGCGGAAGGTGAAAAAAGTATCAGAGGCAGATTGTGTTTATACTCACTTATTGGAAGAGACTGTTGGATGTAAGGAAATTCAAACACCTGGATAGGGAGTCCTCGGTATAACCTGTAAATGATTATTGCAATATCACAGTGAAACAAATATTGAAGTACTGGATAGGAACTGAGTTCGTTAAAAGTACTGCGAAAAACCGATCAGCGTTAGCTATTCACGTCAATAACTGAATTTGTACGAATAATGCAATGTACTCCAGTGGCCATAGCTGAAGTGGAAATAATAGCTGGAATAAACTTTAATACAAGAACTCAGAAAAGAAAGGGAAACGTTATGAAGTGCATGCATGAAGACCTTGTGGCGTATTCCGATCAAAGAAGGTAATGAGGTATGTTTTCATTTGGAAAACCTGTTGGAAAATGTAATTATCTCAATATGAAAGTTTTAACAGAGAAAATACGTTTGTACACGGCACAGATAAGTGAATTTGGCGACATTGATACGTTGGTGAAGGGGTAGAGGTGAGCTACTGCGTGAATGAATGATTCAAAGTGTAAGGAAAAGCGAAAAATGAAACAATGGAATGTACGAAGAAACGTAATCGTCAATGTAGTCAGAGCGTAGGGAAATAACGGGAATGGAGGGAAACGCCTTGGAGACTGAACGACACATCCGAATAAAAGTAAGGGCACTTACAAGGATATAGGGAGAAAGGAAGGTAAATGAGTAACAATGCAGCCGATGATCAAAATGTTAGGCAATATTTCTCAGGTGTTTGTCATTAGCATAACGCAAGTGCTTCATCAGTACGATGACAATTGAAGAAGGGAAGGTGAAGGTCTGAATAATACAACATGAGCAGGCATGGACAGGAATGTCCCAGTTTTGAGTGTATTAAGGGCACACCGTAAAAAATGGAAGGAGCGTGATATTTATGTGAGAGACATGCACGTCAAAGAATCAGCTCTTGTAGAACGTGAAGAAGTGAATACATATCTGTGTGACGACGTATAAGATGTAAAGAAAATGGAATTGAAATGAATGTTAATTTTTTGTCGTGTACAGTAACAGTAATCACAAGTTACAGGAAAGAAATGGGAAAGGAAAATGATCATTACGCGACAAGGACACACCTAAGGGAATTCAGTTGGCGTCAATGATTTCCCTACAACTAAAATAATCAACTGGATATGAATAGATTGCAAATTCGATGGAAGTCAGCGACAGTGATGTCATTTGCTTTACGAGGAAGGGTAGCAATACGATATCCCCCTATAGAGGCAACGTCATGTGTCATTTTGGAGAGCAATGAACGGCAGTGTTCCGTTTCGAGGTACTAGTCCAGGAAATGAAGGAAGGTGTTTGTCTAGCAAATTCTTATAAGCGAATGGATTTACTGGAAATGTTAACAGCAGGTAGGGAGTAGACCAAGGATCGAAATATAAATCATTTGGAAGGGCGCGGAACTACAAATTTTAGAAAATGTAGGTCATACGCGAAGGAAACCTTAGGAATGTAATTGTTTGATATCCTTTGACAACGAAAACGAACCGAGAGACGCCATCTCAATGTAAAGCTTTTGTTTTGAAAGACTAAATTCTAGAAAATCATATCGAGTGACGAAGACTGGAATTTTCGCTTAAAAATTAAGTACCAATAATTTCATTTTTTTAAGAATCTATTTTAAGATACTTCCAAACGATCTTAATGATCTGAACGATGATAATGTAAGCAAGTCATTACAAAAAAGAGTTCTGTCCCTACTTTTTCTACGAAAACATCAGTGATAAGAACAACATAACTAACACCGTAGCTACAATTGATCGTGTTCCCTTAAATTTCCCTAAATGAAGTAGCTATCAACGAATGATAGTGTTATTAATTTAAATTACTTAATTTTGAAAATTTTTGATGTTAAAAAAAGAACGGATGTTATGTAATTGCGTAGAAAATGCACTTTTGATCTAAGTAAGTGAAGCGCACTAGAAAAAAGAATAAATGTTTGGGTAACGAATTTTAGCATAACATTCATTTTGCTCAATAGTAAAAAATTCGGAAATTACTACGTTTTGCACATTTTGACCTTTCTTTCCTGGACTATATGGATAAATGAAGTAATTTCCTTCGTAAACACATTTCTAAACGCTAAAATTCAGGATGATGATGAGTAACGCTTCATGTAGTACGTTATGCATTCGGGAAGCGACACTGATAGGTATTAATAAATTCATTGCGCGAGGTGCATATTGTAATAACGCTGAAGCCCGTATGACACTTCCCAATTTATTGGCCAATTGGATTGTGGACCCACTGACACACACCAATTCCTATCCCAATATCCATTTCACAATATGGGACACTATTTATTGCCCAATCTGGAATTTAGAACAGGTTCTATTTTCTCGCGGCCAATCTCCAATCAGAAATCAGTCTTCTCGACTACTAGTGCCCAAAACTAGAAGCTCTTGGCAAAGCATTCGGTTTGGCTATTAAGGCCGCTTTACACGTGAAGGATCATTCGAATGACCATCATTAACCGTGTATAACGGAAAATTCCTGCATTCGAATGAAATTTCAGGCCTGTTCTAATTTGCTTGAATGATATGAGCGCACGGCGTCCATCTTGCCATTGGCATCCACCTCGGAATTTTAATATAATAGATAAAAACTTTGGAAGCATAGCAACCCATGAAATAGCTCAAATAATTAATATGTACTTTGAGAGAACATAAATTCACGAACATCAACTATGTAAAGTCGGTAATTCGGAAATTACATTTCGGATATTTAATGAATAAAAACGTCGTGTTTCTCCTCGATTGCGTCGACATTTGGTTTAATTTACATTTATTAAACTATATTTCATGATTTGAGAGCAAAAATGTCGGGTGAAAGTCCCAATTAATGACACAATCTCTGTTTATTCGATGAACTCATTGCAGCCAAAACGAGCCGCTACGTTATCTTGGCTCACGTATGGGATCACAATATTGCCTATCTGTAATCATTCAAGGAACTCACCCGAATGAAATTTCGAGAAAATCTTTGCAACCCCTCGAAATAGTTATTAATTTTACAATTATTATGCCACCTCCCATTCTGTACCTCATTTGCAATCAATCTGCGTTTTCAGATGCTCTTTTGTCATTTTGGGTTATGTGGCGTTCTCTAGCGGGATATTAGAACACTTGAACGGCCAATATTGGTGTAAATATTGTTACGTGTCGTACGATGCGTAAGGCCCAATATTTAAACCAATATTTCGCGCCGATATATTGGGCAATACATTGGGAAGTGTCACACGGGCTTAAGGGTAGTGACACGCTCGTAACACTGCAAGAATATCGGATGAATGATATGGGAATTCCATTCGAAAGATGTTCGGTATGAATTTTCGGTTTTAAACATGTATTTCGATTAATCGCGGTATGTTTTTTTGGAGAGAGAGTTAAATATGCAAATGGATAGTGATGAGAGTAAAGTAAATATTTAACTTCCACACATTTCTAATTACTTAAGTACCGACCCGGTTTCGACACGTAATCTCATTATCACGGTAGAAAATTGGCATTCCTCGTTCTACGCATACACCGTCCAGCAAGGGAAGGGTGGGGTGGAATGGATGAAAAGGGAGTGGGGGAGACACTTTGACTAAAAAGGTGGGTAATAGCGAATGTGTTTGAAGGAAAGGGTAGGAATAATCGCATTTACGTAATCCCTCGTCCCCCCTCCTTACCTATTACCCAAGTTTTTATTGAAACTGTCTCTCCCACTCCCTTTTCATCCTTTCCACCACACCCTTCTCTTACTTGAAGGTATATATGGAACATGTAAGCAGGGGCGGATCCAGGATTTCTTTCTGGGAGGGGCACAAGCAAGGCTGTATCCAGGATTTTGTTCAGGGGGGGGCACAAGGATACCTTGTTATACAAAACGAACGAAATTATAATGGGACCGTATTAAAAATCTATCATATTTTTAAGGGTCTGGGGGGGCACGTGCCCCCGTGCCCCCCCCCCTGGATCCGCCTATGCATGTAAGGCCAAATTCGTACCTTGATAATGACAGTGCGGGTGGAGAACGAGTCGATACTTAAGTAAATGACATTGTGTGTCAGTTTATGAGTTAAGGTTATTCTCATGGATATTAAACATTTCTAGAAAACACGCCGGACACTGATAAATTGATATAGCTCGTAAATGCTATTTTGTTCACATGAAGTAAGCTCTCATGCGTAGATTCAAATGTGAAGTGAGGTAAGCGGTAACTTTTACCTTCTTCATAAATAACATATCCACACAGACAAACTTAATGAGTAGGTGAACGAGACCTCAGGCAACTATGACGGAATAGCCCGTGGTATTAGATGAGATGACATTCGAGCACGGGGGATAAGGTGACATTGAAAATAATAATCGTTATGAGAATTCACAAGTTCACCTGACATTGAATGTGGTGATTCGTACCCCCGAAAAACTCCCCCCCTCATACGGAAGATGCTGCTATATGTCCCCGGAGCAGTCAACCGCATATATCGCCTCACAAGTAAGCTCACTTTTGTCAGGCAAACATAACCACTGGCCCCACCACTCGTGCTCAAAACATCCCTCTCCACGCTGCAGAGCTCAACAGCCGACCGCTCCACCCCGACCACCGACGGAAGTGGCCTTCCTTCGGTTACCCTCGTAACTTAGGCAGTCGGGACAGAAGAGGAGTAGAATTTCAAATAAAATTCGAGCGTAAATGTGAAGGGATGTTATGCCAAGTAGCAATATCATTCGCCAATGGTTAATTTCGATGAATACCCCTTTCAAGGAAAGTAATTGTGATTCAGTATTTCTTACAATGAAAGTAATTGGGATGCGTTAATTGAATATAATTATAAATTAACCACCGTGCAGGTTAGTTGAATGAATATGAATGTACTCTCGCGAAAAGGAAAGGAATGTACGGAATCCGGATTGTATCTCTTTCTGCAGTAACTCTTTAACTAAAGGGACCTGACAATGTTAATTCAAATTCGCTGTAATACGTAATGGATATCCGAAATGATATCAATTACGACGATTGGTTACGTTAAAATATCCATATCCACATGGATGCACTGCCTATTCATTTATACGCCATTGGTAAATGAATGTGAATAACAAGTGTGCCACACGTGTGCAACAAGGGCGCCACCCCGCACCGCGGCGCCGCTGAAGTACGGCCCGCACCACTTACTGGAGACTTCCCCTCCACCCCCTCCCCTCCCTCGGCAATGACTTTGCTCTTTGGTATGCAGCGCTGTCTTGTAACACGTGTAATCTAGTAACGGAATAAAATTTTCATGGTATATCATAACAGTCGTATCACAGAAACATTGTCAATTAGGTCAAATTAATTTGCAGCTATTGTTTTGCAGTATTTTTACTCTAAATCAGTAAATATATATCTGCCATTTCTTAGAGCTGCGTCTTTCCGCCCACTAAATTTAGTTACTGACGAAGGCTTCCCGTTGCCTTTCATACCCACATACCTAATTCAAGTGAACGAAGGAGGACCGAAGGCAAGGGGATTTTTTCGCCTCTTGGGGTACAAACGCCCGAGGGCCCGACAATTAGCCGGGTCTCCGAAAGACCACGCGAGAATCGTGTGTCAGCGATCCATAATTCTTCATTCAGACGTTTTGCAAAATAAAATTTTGTTCGTTTCTCGAAAAATATGAATCAAGTTTTGAATTGTTCGTCTTCAGAACAGCGGTTAGAATTTTTAACTGAAATTCTGCGATCAATTTTAACGTATTTAAGGATTTTCGCCCCGACGTCAGTATGAAGAGAAGAGGAACGACAGACCCTTCGATAAGTTACGAAGCTATGAATTCCATCAAACCGAATGTATCCATAACAATACAGAGTTTGACAATAAAAACCAAACCAGCAATCACCTTCGTAAAAGGAATCATACCTTCGATGAAAGTTACCGAACTCACTATCGTATTGAACTGTATCCGTTATTTTTACAAAACACTTTTCTGCCATGCAAATACCACTGTCATCATAGTCTCAGTGTCGCTAGTCATCAGTATGGTTTGCACGTGAAGTAGGTCGTTGTACTTTTGATTGACTAGAGAAACCTAAGTTTGGTCGTCAACTCATTAAAATCGAAAATAATCAAAGAGAAGAAAATTCTCGCGCAAGTAGCTGTAAATAGCATCGCTTAGTCAAACTACATAAACGAATGACTACGATATAAGTTAAAGACGGGAGAGCAGAGCCATTCTTTCAAAATGTGAACATGCAATAAAAGGAATGTCTCTCACTGTAGTTTGTAATGCGCGCCTCAGCTGTAGGAAGGGTGAAACGGTCATGATAAATAAGTCACAGAAATGCACTAAGAGCGAGGAACTTGCGTTGAACATGAAAACGGTGAATATATACGTCAATGTACCGTACAACGCTTTCTTAGAAAGTGAAATGATGGCAGTTGGTGACAATGTTTTCCGTTTTCCTGCGCAATGAACTTAAGACTAAGTGATGGACAAATTCAACGATGATAGTCCACGGCATGGACCGTCGGTTAGGCAAAACACCTTCCTTACGTGCGGTCAACCAATACAATTTGAATTTTTACTTTGTGCTAAAGTATTTGTTACTTAAGATATGGATGGGGAACTAATGAAACATTTATTCCATTTTAATTACACGTCCAAATTTCGAGGGTAGATTTACCGTTCTTTTCAACGGAGTTGTTATTTGCATATACAGCTAACGCGTGATGGTGTTTATTGGAAGAAAACATTTTCTAATGCAATGTTGATTACAACAGGTATGCGCTACATTCACTTCTGCAATCGTCTTCAGAGCAGCGGTTACAAGTTTTAACTAAAATTCTGCGATTTATTTTCAAGTTTTTAAGGATTTACGGCCCGACAACAACAAGAGCATTTTTGCTGCTTATATCAGTTGATATTGACGCTAGAAATTCTTTTAAATTTGAAAATTGTCATAACGAAACGAAGAATTCAATTTCAAGAACAAAATTTACGGTCAGACAACAATTACCCACATACCTTTTTCAAGCGAAGGAAGGAGGAACGAATGACGGAGGGCCCTGCTATTAGACGGGTGTCCGAACGCCCACGCGAGCAGCGCGGGTCAGTGGTCAATAATTGTTAATCCAGCCGTTTTGAAAAATAAATATTTGTTCATTTCTCGAAATATATTAATCAAGAATTGAATTGTTCGTCTTCACAGCAGGGGTTACAAGTTTAAACTGTAAATCTGCGATCAATTGTTACGTTTTTAAGGATTTTCGCCCCGACGTCGACAAGAACCTTTTCGATGCTAATATCTGCTGATATTGACGCTAGAACTCCGTTCAAAATTTGAAAATTCTCATGATTAATCGAAGAAATCAATTCAAGACTGAAACAACGTTTATGACATTTAAGTATTAAAGGTTATACTTTTAAGTAGGCGTTATAAAATTTCTTGGAAGTATATGTTTTCACAAAACGTAAACAATAACGTGGAGGGGGAGAAATGAACGCAAATGAAACGATACTGTGAAACTGTGTAGCAGGATAAGGTGGGGAAAATTGCGCTATGATATTTGAGAAGAAAATGTACACTTAGAGCGCATGAAAGAGTATGTGCTCGCCAAAAAATATTGCAACACGATTTATAGTTTTTTAAATATCTTTATATTTCATTTCCAAAAAGAAAAGTTTATCGATTTTGAAATCTCTATGCCGAACACGCCGAAAAAAAATGTACGTGGTGACCTGTAATTAGTCATATACTCCTAATTTTTTCATATCATTAAAATAGGTTGAACACGTTATAAAGCAGGGGTAACTGTTTGCGCCATTTGCATCTATGTATTCCATGAGGACTTTCATCTGTATATGGAAAGCAAGGACTAACTATTGACAAGTTGTTAATAGTGTGCCGGTCACTGCGAGGATATAACGGGACAAAAATTCAGCTGAGTTTGATGAAAGAAGTTTTAAAAAGTAAATGACGCGGTTTAGGTTAATGATATTTTTTGACGTAAATGAATATACCAGTGTGACCGAGGGAACGAAATTGCGCGATGTGACAAGCGTACGAAAGTGCAGTCAAATTTTTGTCGTGTAAATCGGTGAGTTGCTAGAATGCAAGGATGGGAGATCACAAAATATCCCGTGCTATATTCCCAAATTGTGACTCTCACAATTTCAACGAATGTTTTTATTGATAACATACGCTATGATGTGACCTATATAAACGGCCTCAGTGCAAGGTCAGGAATACTAAAAGAAGACAATGCACCAACTATCACCAATTAATCATTCTAGTCATCAGATATGAGAAAATACCTTTGCGATAGACCTTGTATGCCTCAAAGTTTGACGAAATAAAGAAAACGGTTATGAAAATTAACTACTGTCATTTTGAGTGTGATGGACATTGTTGTTGTTAGTATTTATAGTCAATGAATGATATTGGAAACGGGTCAATAATCAGTAATCGATTTCACAACGTTGAACTACATAAAGTTGAAAAGAATTTCCACAGTTAAGTACATATCTCGGAATCGCGGGCGACATCGGAGGAAGTATAATTTCTTCGCCAAACGTAACGTGGCATCCACCGCAATAACAAAATAGAGAGAAATCGTTGTACTAACCAGAAATCAGTGCGGTGATTTACAGCCCCAAGACACGTCCCTTCTCACACGGAAGAATCTGCGCGAAGTTCCTGGAAAAGGCAACTGCAGGTATTTACCCCACAGATAAGTTCACTTCACTCAATGCAAATGAGAGGACACTGGCACAAAGGATGCGTTTCTCTCGAGTACTGATTTGGAAGTGACGCCCTGCTCTCACTTGCCACCCTCAACACCTTCCCCCCCCCCCTGCGTGTTGAAAAGCACCCATTCCACGCCCTACCTCGCTACAGCCAACCAATCCTAGCCAACGCGACGTCAACGCGACATCGTTCGCTGTCTTTGAATGTAACATTATCGTAATGCAATTGTCTACGAATGTTTTAAAACGAGGAATGGATACAAAATGATGTTACGTATGGTGAAACCATATTTATATTTTCAACACTTATTCCAATTTATTCAAATTCAGCTAAAATAAAATGGAAGCGCCCAGTGTACTGTAATCATAATTCAAAATCGATCGTTCATTTAGGCGTCTGCGACTCCGACATGAAGGCGAAGAAAGAACCATCGCGTGATTAACATAATTTTCCCCGAAGTATAGGATACAATATCGATAGTAGATGACGTTCATGGAAAAATTCAGCTTATTTGGATAGCCGCACGGCACGGCAGATTATAAGAGGTAAGCTGCTGCGCAAGGAATTGACATCAGGCGCCTAAGTTTAAACTTCATAGGTTTCATTTCACCAGTACGATGGTAGATAGTCGTGTCCAGTACACGCAGGAGGAATTATTGCAAAATTAACAAAATCCTTATTTTTCATCGCAGAAACACCGTTCGAGTTCCTACTTGATGGCATGATTTGCCGGAGTGCGATGAAAACAATCAATTTCTGATGACGGGATAGGTTGATAGAGTTCCAAATTGTAG
The DNA here is from genome assembly GCF_921293095.1 of Ischnura elegans. Taxonomy (NCBI): domain Eukaryota; kingdom Metazoa; phylum Arthropoda; class Insecta; order Odonata; family Coenagrionidae; genus Ischnura; species Ischnura elegans. Next base: position 5,034,840 of record NC_060258.1, read on the forward strand.
TAGGATCGGTCACTTTTTGGGAGGTACGCGCCCCGCTGGTAGGGCCGAGGAGAGGGACCTGCGTTGGTGAGTTCGTCGATGTTAGAGTCCGGGTACAATAACCCTCGGGAATCCTTCGGCGAAAGTGCTGACCGCATGGCACCTTCAATATTTCTAGTTGAGAGTATTTTTAAGAATATCCGAAAATCAAAATTAAGAGAAGCAGTTTAAATATGTTTCCTTCCGTTCTAAATCCCAGGTAATGTACAGCGAAAGGAAACGAATTTAAGTAATACTTTAAATAGCGAAATAATTATATAGATAAAATAAACATCGAAAAGGTTAGAAAGTAATTCGTAACCCCTGTCTCCCAAAGACTGAAAGCGGTAAGCGTCCGCGTTCAAAAATTGTCAATCCAGGAGTTTTGAGAACGACCACACGAGCAGTGTGGGTTGGGTCGGCGGTCAGTTATTGTTTATTCATCCCTATAGCGAAATAAAGTTGTGTTCGTTTCTCGAGAAATGTGAAACAAGAATGGTATCGTTCGTCTTCAGAGCAGCGATAACAATTTTTGAACGAAGTTCTGCGATCAATTATAAGGTTTTTAGAAATTTCCGTCCTTATGTCAACGTGAGTAATTTCGACGGTTACTTGGGCTGATATTGACGTTATAACTTCGTTTAAAATTTAAGATTTCTCATGATGAATGGAGGAACGCAATTTCAAGATTAAAATTTAGGTTCAATGAACAATTATCCACTTTGCTGTTTCACGTAAACAGAGGAGGCCCGGAGGGAAGGAGACATTTCAACAAGATGCAATTCAATAAAAAAAATTGCAAATACAAAATACAGAGTTAGCAAATTCATTGTGTCATCATATACATATCTGAGGAAACACGTAAATATGAATTAGATAATCCAATCAGCATAAATCTTTGCGTTAGTATTAACGGTTCTCGGACGTCTGTCAATGGGTGAAGTTGTATTCCTTTCCACGCATTCGAATTATGACGAGGAAAAATTAATTCCAGCTTCAAGTCCCATTTTTTATAATTGACGAATTTCAACAGTTACTCTTTGATAATATGTTCTACTGCTGAGTTACTGTGAATGACATTAATTACTCTACGCTGCTATGTCGTTGGTGATTAAATATTGTAATTGCATTAAGTAGGTTACATAGTATTGGGGAATGTGTTTGTCGGCAATGTGGTTCATGTTTAGGGCATACCTCCCTATGCAGGTGTACCCGCCTCAGAGAAAGCATCTCCCACCACCCCTCCTCCCCATTCAAAAACTTGGAAAACCCAAGTCTACGCCGGGTTAGAGATTTCGCAATGGCGGGCGGCCGCCTCGGCCCAACGGACACCCCTGCGCCGCGCCGGCAAGGTCATTGAACACTCCATCGGCTCTTTGTTGACTTTGAGCCCTCGGAAAGGAAAAACCCCTTTCGCTTGCGACGAAAAATGGGTTACCGCCACGTGGAATTTTAAATGTGTATGTGTAAACTGAAAATATGCGGAATTTCACCCTTCGAATTCTTGTCAGGGTTTTTTTAATAATTGGCATGAAGTGTCCCCAAATAATTCGAAGATGAAATACAGACGATAAGAAGAAATACATGACATAGGAAGAGCATGCACAAAGATATGTATTTATAGGAAATCGTAGCGAAATAATTATATAGATAAAATAAACATCGAAAAGGTTAGAAAGTAAGTCGTAACCCCTGTCTCCCAACGACTCTCAAAGCGGAAAGCGACCGCGCTCATAAATTGTCAATCTAGGAGTTTTGCGAAATATTTTCACGTTCCCTTCTAGAAAAAGATAACTCAAGGATGGAATTGTTCGTGTTAAGAGTAGCGCTTACACTAAAAAAATTCTAATGTAACTATCAACCTTTGTATGGTGTTCCGCCGGAGCGTCAATAAGGAAAATGTTCTTGCATACATAGGTTGAAATTGACGTTAGAACGTCGTTCAAAGTTTCGAAATTCTCATAATGAAACGAGGACTTCGATTGCAAGTCTGCAATTTACGTTTACTGGACAATTATCCACATAGATATTTGATATAAGGTAATCAGGCCATAACGCAGGAGCGTCACGGTGGTTTTACGGTGGAATCGCCCGAGGGCTGAGCAGGTACCTGTATCGCAGGTCTGTGAACGAACCCCAGAGGCTCGTGGGCCGGCCGTGACGAATTGTTTATGCAGTAGTTTTGCGAGATAAATTTTTGTTCGTTTCTCGAAAAATGTAAATCATGAATGCCATTGTTCATCTTCAAAGCAGCCATAACAATTTTTAAACGAAGTTCTGCGATCAATTTTAACGATTTTACCCATTTCCGCCCTGAAGTCAACATGAATAAATTTACTGCTTACTGTCGCTAATATTGTCGGTAGAACTTGGTTCAAAATTTGAGATTTGTCATGATGAATCGAGGAATTCAATTCCAAGAATGAAATTAAAGTTCAATCAACAATTAGCCACATAGCTATTTCACATAAAGAAAGAAGGCCCTTAAGGACGGGGATTACTCCCTCTTGGGAAGTAATCGCCCCGGGCCCTTCCAGTCAACGGGGACTGTGAACGACCACACGAGCAGTGTGGGTTGGGTCGGCGGTCAGTTATTGTTTATTCATCCCTTTAGCGAAATAAAGTTGTGTTCGTTTCTCGAGAAATGTGAAACAAGAATGGTATCGTTCGTCTTCAGAGCAGCGATAACAATTTTTGAACGAAGTTCTGCGATCAATTATAAGGTTTTTAGAAATTTCCGTCCTTATGTCAACGTGAGTAATTTCGACGGTTACTTGGGCTGATATTGACGTTATAACTTCGTTTAAAATTTAAGATTTCTCATGATGAATGGAGGAACGCAATTTCAAGATTAAAATTTAGGTTCAATGAACAATTATCCACTTTGCTGTTTCACGTAAACAGAGGAGGCCCGGAGGGAAGGAGACATTTCAACAAGATGCAATTCAATAAAAAAAATTGCAAATACAAAATACAGAGTTAGCAAATTCATTGTGTCATCATATACATATCTGAGGAAACACGTAAATATGAATTAGATAATCCAATCAGCATAAATCTTTGCGTTAGTATTAACGGTTCTCGGACGTCTGTCAATGGGTGAAGTTGTATTCCTTTCCACGCATTCGAATTATGACGAGGAAAAATTAATTCCAGCTTCAAGTCCCATTTTTTATAATTGACGAATTTCAACAGTTACTCTTTGATAATATGTTCTACTGCTGAGTTACTGTGAATGACATTAATTACTCTACGCTGCTATGTCGTTGGTGATTAAATATTGTAATTGCATTAAGTAGGTTACATAGTATTGGGGAATGTGTTTGTCGGCAATGTGTTTCATGTTTAGGGCATACCTCCCTATGCAGGTGTACCCGCCTCAGAGAAAGCATCTCCCACCACCCCTCCTCCCCATTCAAAAACTTGGAAAACCCCAGTCTACGCCGGGTTAGAGATTTTGCAATGGCGGGCGGCCGCCTCGGCCCAACGGACACCCCTGCGCCGCGCCGGCAAGGTCATTGAACACTCCATCGGCTCTTTGTTGACTTTGAGCCCTCGGAAAGGAAAAACCCCTTTCGCTTGCGACGAAAAATGGGTTACCGCCACGTGGAATTTTAAGTGTGTATGTGTAAACTGAAAATATGCGGAATTTCACCCTTCGAATTCTTGTCAGGGTTTTTTTAATAATTGGCATGAAGTGTCCCCAAATAATTCGAAGATGAAATACAGACGATAAGAAGAAATACATGACATAGGAAGAGCATGCACAAAGATATGTATTTATAGGAAATCGTAGCGAAATAATTATATAGATAAAATAAACATCGAAAAGGTTAGAAAGTAAGTCGTAACCCCTGTCTCCCAACGACTCTCAAAGCGGAAAGCGACCGCGCTCATAAATTGTCAATCTAGGAGTTTTGCGAAATATTTTCACGTTCCCTTCTAGAAAAAGATAACTCAAGGATGGAATTGTTCGTGTTAAGAGTAGCGCTTACACTAAAAAAATTCTAATGTAACTATCAACCTTTGTATGGTGTTCCGCCGGAGCGTCAATAAGGAAAATGTTCTTGCATACATAGGTTGAAATTGACGTTAGAACGTCGTTCAAAGTTTCGAAATTCTCATAATGAAACGAGGACTTCGATTGCAAGTCTGCAATTTACGTTTACTGGACAATTATCCACATAGATATTTGATATAAGGTAATCAGGCCATAACGCAGGAGCGTCACGGTGGTTTTACGGTGGAATCGCCCGAGGGCTGAGCAGGTACCTGTATCGCAGGTCTGTGAACGAACCCCAGAGGCTCGTGGGCCGGCCGTGACGAATTGTTTATGCAGTAGTTTTGCGAGATAAATTTTTGTTCGTTTCTCGAAAAATGTAAATCATGAATGCCATTGTTCATCTTCAAAGCAGCCATAACAATTTTTAAACGAAGTTCTGCGATCAATTTTAACGATTTTACCCATTTCCGCCCTGAAGTCAACATGAATAAATTTACTGCTTACTGTCGCTAATATTGTCGGTAGAACTTCGTTCAAAATTTGATTTTCTCATAATGAATCGAGGAATTCAATTCCAAGAATGAAATTAAAGTTCAATGGATGGAGTACTTGTTTTAAGCGTTACATATTCACTACATGGTCGCTTGCAGTTATGAATTTCTTTTCTATTTACTGGGGAAACTGTTATCCGATTTTAAGCCCTTATAAAACCTCCCCTAATGTGGCCGATACCCTTTGAAACCATGTCTAGATGAGCCGCGTAGCATGTGTAGTACGCTGCTCAGCCGCCTTTGGTGCTCCAACGGAAGTGACTTCTGTTTCCTGAGAACATGAAGCAGGGGCAAGTTTTCCAACTAACAGCAATGCATCATGTCTTCATTAATTTCCTGGGAAATTCCTTAATAAAGTACGCCATAACTAGTAAATTCTGTGAAATGATAATGAAGTAAACGGTTAACTTGTGGCTGGATGCATGACTGCAAAGTACGGGTGCAACGACGCTGTAATAAAGGGCGGCTTCCGTGCCAGGATTGTCACTCCTCACCAGGAAATGCGTACTGACAGCTGTCCCCCATCGTTATTGGTCACTATCGTCCAAAGGAATTCCTCAACGATGATGCAAAGGGTTACGGAATTAGTACTCCATTATGCGAAAGCGACAGAAAAGGAGGGTATTTACAGAAAAGAAATATTTTTCCCAGGTGTTACGGAAAGGTTCGTGAAATTTGTGGTTAAAATGTCAAGAAAATTTAAGATTTTTATATGAAAGGCCTACGAAAGGGGATTGGAAATGGAAGAGAAAGCATTAATTTTAGAATAAAATCACTAAATTGAGCATTAAGCACAGTTCAAAGGACTTAAGCCATTAAAATAATGAAATTTTGATGAAAATAATTGCAAGCAGTGATTTAAAATTGATAATAACATGACTTAATATTTTTCATCCGCGCATGTATCTTGAATAATAATTTCATTGATAAATATGCACGCTTGCATATATATTTAACCTATTAATGTAAATAAATTCATTTTTTGCCCTCAATTAATTTAAAATTTGTATTTTGTTGACCAACGCAAGCCTGTCCCTGCCTGGGGCAGAGTGGGACATTTTTCATCGAAGAAGAAACGTAAGTATTTCAACTGTTTTGAGTGAAATGTATTACTTGCGGTTTTTTTTATAAGTTTTAGAATATATTCTCCAAGCAGTGAGACCAAAATTTTTCGTTTACCAATTAATCTGAGGAAAATTTAAAATAAAATGCTACAACTGTCCCACTGTGCCCCAGTCTCCCCTATCGTTTAAAATATTCCGCCCTCTTCACTTCTGACATTAAGCAATCAGTGCCTAATTCCAGTGAAGCTGCAATTCATAGTTTTAATACAGTTTTGTTTAAATTTTGAAATCATGAACGTAATTTGCGACCTATGAAAGTGTTAATACACAACTTACTTCATATTTAATAATTGTTACCACCTTTTCTGCACTGGGCCTATTTGTGCTTGTAATATCAGGGGTAGAATGTTTTTGATAAAGTTAAAAGTCATCCATTTGAAGTTTGAATGAGTTTATACCAGTTTTTCCACGCCACCCGAGAGGTAACTGGCAAGGCGCGTTTCCCTTTTTTATACGTAGACGTAACGGAAAAGGGATCCCCACGCCCCAGTTGAAAATATCCCCAAGTTTACCGGCCGAGAGAGCACAGCGAACGTAAAGACAATATTTTTCAACTGGCACATAGGCCTACTTGTAACCGACAAACACAAAGACACACACAGCCATTCACGCATCACATTCACACGTGCAAGCACTCCCTACCACACACTCCTCTCCAAGCATTCCATCACCACCTCCATCCCCCTCTGATTAAGGTGGACACCGTCGGGACGGCGACGATTACCTTTACCCATATACCTGTACGGAAGAAGGAAAGGAAATGAAAACAACCTTCATTGGGCATTGGAAAAGCATATGAGAATGAAATACCAACCTCTCAAAAAATGTGTCGTCTACCCCACCGTGATGGACAAGAAAAGGAGTTGTGATATCTACGACCCGGATCCCCCCTGTAAAGGAAGTCAGTTATGAGAGGAACGGTTAACGTCATCCAGCATACGTGAGTGCGAATACTGTGTAATATCTTACATCTGTAATACCGGTGTAGCCACCGTCCCAGCGCCAGTACGTGTCTCCTGTATATGACATTACGCCACATAGCTGGCGCTGGAGGTATTGTCAGGAAGGTAACTGCAGGGGCCAACACCCGCAGCTTCATTATTAATCGATGTATATCGGCCCTCAACGTTCGATATACGCAATCCTGGATGAAAGGGGAGAAATAATACGTTATTCTCCGCGAGAGAGGAGTTGGAATCCGCTGACGCTCTCTTTCACGGAAAAGTGTAAATAGGAACACTTACATTACGGAGGTCGTTCGACCCGATAAGGACGATCACAGGCTTTGCAAAATAACCGTGGTCATCCACGAGTCTCCTCAATTGGAGGACTGTCTGCCCCGATACACATAACCCGATGCGGGCAGGGCGAACTGTTGTGAGAAATCACAGGTGATGAGCAGGAAGAGAAGTTATTGGAAAAGGTACTTCATCATAGTATAAGTATGTACTTACCTCCCTCCATCCGCCACCCCAAATACGCACCCAGGCGCACCATATGGGAGTCGCCCAGGAGCTGATGTCCGCACATAACTGGCCCTTCCATCGTCGGCAACGGGTAATGGACAGCGGCAGGGTTTCTACAGGAGCGCACGATATCCTTCCAACGTCCTTGCTGAGATGCAGATGACGTTCGCATGCTACGTAGCACCCCTTCTCCGCCGCTTCCCCCACTCCTAAACCTTCAAACCTTCCCACTATACGCCGGACGGACGTGTCTCGTAGCTCCCACCACCTAAACCCCGCCTTCCGTGGGAGGAGTCATGGCGGCTGACAACCACGTAACAGCTGAAGTATGATCCACCTCTGGCATAATTGGCAGGGGTTTATAAATCACGAATATACAGCACGCAATTGGAATCGTACATGCTCATCACACGGTGGAAAGGAAGTGTATCGAATAATTTTCTACTGTTTATGTAAATGGAAGAAAGCATGCACATTTTTTGCCCAACCTTTCCATTTCCGTTACACAAATGATACATTAACAGTTGATGGATACTTTAAGAATTTCCGAGACTTCCAATCAATGAAAGTAGTTTCTAAATATTAACTTCCGTTTTAAAGAAATATAAAAGCGCAATAATTTAATAATTTGCTTGAAGTGTCCCCTAAAACTTCCGAGACGATGGTATTGTAATTGCCTACGAATGTTGTAAAAGGAGGGATGGATACAAAATGATGATATTTATTTAAAAGAATTAATGCAATTATGAATTGATTGCCTTAAAGCTTTGCAATGTTTTTCAGGAAATAACAATATTAAAATTGAGATCCATACACGTAATATAATATCGCTTAATATATTCCCCCCCCCCTCCACTGCAAATACTAAGCAGTCATTGCCTTTTTTCAGTGAAGCTGCAATTTTTTGGCATGATATGGTATTATTAGATTAGATTATTTTGATCAAAATTCGTTCAACTGAGAAGCACATGAAAGCAGCTCAGTGTTACAATGATATCGAAATTCTTAATTAATAAAACTTTTAACAGCGAAAATTCAACGACATTCCATTCAAGATAATTCATTTCTCCATGGCTAATTTATCCGAAATACGTATGGTGAAACCATATTTATATTTTCAACACTTATTCTAATTTATTCAAATTCAAGTAAAATAAAATGGAAGCGCTCAGTGTACTGTATTCATAATTCAGAATCGACCGTTCATTTAGGCGTCTGCCACTCCGACATGAAGGCGAAAAAAGAACCATCGCGTGATTAACATAGTTTTCCCCGATATATAGGATACAATATTGGTAGTAGATGACGTTCATGGAAAAATTCAGCTTATTTGGATAGCCGCACGGCACGGCAGATTATAAGAGGGAAGCTGCTGCGCAAGGAATTGACATCAGGCGCCTAAGTTTAAGCTGCATAGGTTACATTTCACCAGTACTCTGGTACATACTCGTGCCCAGAACACGCAGGAGGAATTATAGAAAAATTAACAAAATCCTTATTTTTCATCGCAGAAACACCGTTCGAGTTCCTACTTGATGGCATGATTTGCCGGAGTGCGATGAAAACATTCAATTTCTGATGACGGGATAGTATGATAGAGTTCGAAAATGTAGTAGGATCGGTCACTTTTTCGGAGGTACGCGCCCCGCTGGTAGGGTCGAGGAGAGGGACCTGCGTGGGTGAGTTCGCCGATGGTGGAGTCAGGGAATAATAACCCTTGGGAATCCTTCGGCGAAAGTGCTGACCGCATGGCACCTTCCTTATTTCTAGTTGAGAGTATTTTTAAGAATATCCAAAACTAAATATTAATAGAAGCAGTTTAAATATGTTTCCTTCCGTTATAAATGCAAAGTAATGACAGCGAAAGGAAATAAATTTCATAAATACTTTAAATACATTTTCACGACCAATTACTGATTGCATTTGATTTCCGAATAATGTTACTAAACGTGGAATAATTATCGTTATGTGTACGTGCCGTATAGTGAAATACATTCAGCTATCATAATTTCCGTACGTGCAATCAAATCGAATTCTTTATGTATAGCGTATGTGCACGGTACGTGGGAATCGATAGTAGTAACCTACGTTTTTCCAATGCATTTGTACCCATGACAGATCCCCCATTCAAAATATTTGGAAAACCCCAAGTCTACGCCAGAATGCGGACCCCTCCCCCAGGCAACACACAACTGCCAGCGCTGCGCGGGCAAGGTCGTTGAGCACTCTAGCAGCCCATTGTTGATGGAAAGCCTTCTGAAAAGAATATCCCCGCTTGAGACGAAGGGATGCCGCCAAAAGGATATTTGAATGTGCATGTGAAAATCCAAAATAACTATACTTTCACCCTTCTCTGTCTTTTGCGGGTTTTCCCAACGCTTTTCACCCCATTCGTGTCCTTTCCATCCTGCGTGTCGCATTTCTCGATCCACCCACCCTTTTAATACAACACCGTACGGTAATGTACGCGACAAATGTGAATATTGTACGCCACAGAGGATGACATGAGAACGTCTACGCGAACATGCTCGCGTAGACGTCAAGGCGATAAACCAACCGTCGGGCAATGAAAATGGTTTTCCTCGAAATATAGGATACAATATTCAGAATGCATTTGACATTATTTAGCTCATTTCTCAATTAATAATGTATCTAAAAATCACGATACCATCCCGTCCGATTATATAGCTTCTCCCAAATTAAATATAAATTTTCACTATGAAAAATCAAAGACGTTCCATTCCAGATAATTCATTTCTCCATGACTATTTCCTCCGAAATACGAATGATGAAAGGAAAATTATATTTCCGACAATTATTCCAATTTATTGTAATTCAAGTAGAATTACATCAAAGTGACCGGTGTACTGTAACCATAATTCAAAATCGATCGTCCATTTAGGCGTCTGCGACTCGGACATGAAGGCGATGAAAGAACCATTGCGTAATGAACATAGTTTATCTCGAAATATAGGATACAATATTGATAGTGCGTTCTCGGAGAAAATGATCTTATTGGTATAGCCACAGGGCATGGCAGATTGAAAAAGTAAAGTGACGAATTGCAGATTGCATTTGATTTCTTGAACGAGGTATGTTACTAAACGTGGAATAATCAATGTTATGTGTACGTGCCGGATGAGAAAGGCATTCAGCTTTCATAATTCCCGTATGTAGAATCAGTTCAATTTTCTAGCGTGACGTATCATATGTGCACGCTAATTGTGTTTTTTGTGCTTCACGCTGTAATGCTTTTTTTTTTAACTGGTGAATTTCCAAAACTTCCAATTAATAAACGCATTTTCAAAATGTTATCTTCCGTTTTCAAAGAAATTGAAGTACATTAGTTGATAAATGTTCATGAATGATGCCAAAAAGTTCCGTAACGAAAAGCAACGACGCGAAGGACCACTGTCTCTTAACGACGAATAAAGCAGTAGGCGTCGTGTGACAATATCGGATATAAACTGTTGAAGAATTGAATGCGTAGTTCCTTATCTTTCATTTAGTTTCACTTATAAATACATAAGTTAAGAATAGATTATGGTTGCGGCCACATTATCACCTTTGCTATTCTCATGAATGTATTTCTGCAACACGATGGCAGTTGATTTATTTCATATAATATAGCTCATTTGCAATCGACAATGTATGTAAATGTCACTTCAAAATCCCGTCCGAGTATATAGCTGTTCCGTAGATAAATAAAACTTTTAACAGGGAAAATTCAACGACGTTCCATTCAAGATAATTAATTTCTCCATGGCTATTTTATCGGAAATACGTATAGTGAAACCATATTTATATTTTCAACACTCATTCCAATGTATTCAAATTCAAGTAAAATAAAATCAAAGTGGCCAGTGTACTGTAATCATAATTCAAAATCGATCGTTCATTTAGGCGTCTGCCACTCGGACATGAAGTCGAAAAAAGAACCATCATACAGAAATAGCAAATTTATTTTAACGATAAAATAAGAAACGAATGGGTTATAAATTAATTCGGAGACCCTGTCTCCGAACGAATGTGAAAGCAGTAAGCGTCCGCGGTCATTAATTGTTTATGCATGCGTTTTGCGAAAAATCTTCTTGTTCCTTTCTCGAAAAATATAAATTAAGAATGACATTTTTTGTCTTCAGAGCAGCGATTACAATTTTTAAACAAAGATCTGTGATCAATTTTAACGTATTCATCCATTTTCGCCCTGACGTCAACGCGACATCGTACGATGTCTATGCATGTAACATTATGGTAGTGTAATTGTCTACGAATGTATTAAAACGAGGAATGAATACAAAATGATGTTATTTATTTAAAAGAATTAATGCAATTATGAATTGATTGCCTTAAAGCTTCAATATGTTTTTCAGGAAATAACAATATTAAAATAGAGATCCATACACGTAATATAATATCGCTTAAAATATTCCGCCCTCTTCACTGCAAATATTGAGTAGTCACTGCCATTTTTTTTGTGAAACTGCAATTTATTGCATGATATAATTTCATTAAAAATTTAAAATCATATACGGAATTATTGACCTATGAAAGTGTGAACACAAAGCTTAGTTGATATTTAATAATTATTACCACCTTTTCTGCATTTGGCGTAGTTGTGCTATATTGTCTTAAAACTCTTCCTGCAACTCTTCTTATTTTCCACTACATGTTATTTAGTCACGAGTTGTTACATGCGTATGAATATGCGTTAATATGCATGTAACAGTTTCGTAAATGGGTTCTCGGACGTCCGTCAATCGGTAAAGATGTGTTCCTTTGCGCTGTGGACCCCTCCCCCAGGCAACACACAACTGCCAGCGCTGCGCGGGCAAGGTCGTTGAGCACTCTAGCAGCCCATTGTTGATGGAAAGCCTTCTGAAAAGAATATCCCCGCTTGAGACGAAGGGATGCCGCCAAAAGGATATTTGAATGTGCATGTGAAAATCCAAAATAACTATACTTTCACCCTTGTCTGTCTTTTGCGGGTTTTCCCAACGCTTTTCACCCCATTCGTGTCCTTTCTATCCTGCGTGTCGCATTTCTCGATCCACCCACCCTTTTAATACAACACCGTACGGTAATGTACGCGACAAATGTGAATATTGTACGCCACAGAGGATGACATGAGAACGTCTACGCGAACATGCTCGCGTAGACGTCAAGGCGATAAACCAACCGTCGGGCAATGAAAATGGTTTTCCTCGAAATATAGGATACAATATTCAGAATGCATTTGACATTATTTAGCTCATTTCTCAATTAATAATGTATCTAAAAATCACGATACCATCCCGTCCGATTATATAGCTTCTCCCAAATTAAATATAAATTTTCACTATGAAAAATCAAAGACGTTCCATTCCAGATAATTCATTTCTCCATGACTATTTCCTCCGAAATACGAATGATGAAAGGAAAATTATATTTCCGACAATTATTCCAATTTATTGTAATTCAAGTAGAATTACATCAAAGTGACCGGTGTACTGTAACCATAATTCAAAATCGATCGTCCATTTAGGCGTCTGCGACTCGGACATGAAGGCGATGAAAGAACCATTGCGTAATGAACATAGTTTATCTCGAAATATAGGATACAATATTGATAGTGCGTTCTCGGAGAAAATGATCTTATTGGTATAGCCACAGGGCATGGCAGATTGAAAAAGTAAAGTGACGAATTGCAGATTGCATTTGATTTCTTGAACGAAGTGTGTTACTAAACGTGGAATAATCAATGTTATGTGTACGTGCCGGATGAGAAAGGCATTCAGCTTTCATAATTCCCGTATGTAGAATCAGTTCAATTTTCTAGCGTGACGTATCGTATGTGCACGCTAATTGTGTTTTTTGTGCTTCACGCTGTAATGCTTTTTTTTAACTGGTGAATTTCCAAAACTTCCAATTAATAAACGCATTTTCAAAATGTTATCTTCCGTTTTCAAAGAAATTGAAGTGCATTAGTTGATAAATGTTCATGAATGATGCGCCTAAAATCTTTGCAATGTTTATCAGGAAATAACAATATTAAAATTGAGATCCATACACGTAATATAATATACCAATTTTTCTGAGGAAAATAAAAATTAAATGCTAAAACTGTACCACTGTGCCCCAGTCTCCCCTATCGTTTAAAATATTCCGCTCTCTTCACTGCTGACATTAAGCAATCAGTGCCTAATTCCAGTGAAGCTGCAATTCATAGTTTTAATACAGTTTTATTTAAATTTTGAAATCATGTACGTTATTTGCGACCTATGAAAGTGTTAATACACAACTTACTTCATATTTAATAATTGTTACCACATTTTCTGCACTGGGCCTATTTGTGCTTGTAATATCAGGGGTAGAATTTTTTTGATAAAGTTAAAAGTCATCCATTTGAAGTTTGAATGAGTTTATAGCAGTTTTTCCACGCCACCCGAGAGGTAACTGGCAAGGCGCGTTTCCCTTTTTTATACGTAGACGTAACGGAAAAGGGATCCCCACGCCCCAGTTGAAAATATCCCCAAGTAAACCGGCCGAGAGAGCACAGCAAACGTAAAGACAATATTTTTCAACTGGCACATAGGCCTACTTGTAACCGACAAACACAAAGACACACACAGCCATTCACGCATCACATTCACACGTGCAAGCACTCCCTACCACACACTCCTCTCCAAGCATTCCATCACCACCTCCATCCCCCTCTGATTAGGGTGGACACCGTCGGGACGGCGACGATTACCTTTACCCATATACCTGTACGGAAGAAGGAAAGGAAATGAAAACAACCTTCATTGGGCATTGGAAAACCATATGAGAATGAAATACTAACCTCTCAAAAAATGTGTCGTCTACCCCACCGTGATCGACAAGAAAAGGAGTTGTGATATCTACGACCCGGATCCCCCCTGTAAAATAAGTCAGTTATGAGAGGAACGGTTAACGTCATCCTGGTACGTGAGTGCGAATACTGTGTAATATCTTACATCTGTAATACCGGTGTAGCCACCGTCCCAGCGCCAGTACGTGTCTCCTGTATATGACATTACGCCACATAGCTGGCGCTGGAGGTATTGTCAGGAAGGTAACTGCAGGGGCCAACACCCGCAGCTTCATTATTAATCGATGTATATCGGCCCTCAACGTTCGATATACGCAATCCTGGATGAAAGGGGAGAAATACTGCAATTTATTGGCATGATATGGTATTATTAGATTAGATTATTTTGATCAAAATTCGTTCAACTGAGAAGCACATGAAAGCAGCTCAGTGTTACAATGATATCAAAATTCTTAATTAATAAAACTTTTAACGGCGAAAATTAAACGACATTCCATTCAAGATAATTCATTTCTCCATGGCTACTTTATCCGGAATACGTATAGTGAAACCATATTAAAATTGAGATCCATACACGTAATGTTTTATCGCTTAAAATGTTCCCCCCCCCCTCCACTGCAAATACTAAGCAGTCATTGCCTTTTTTTAGTGAAACTGCAATTTATTGGCATGATATGGTATTATTAGATTAGATTATTTTGATCAAAATTCGTTCAACTGAGAAGCACATGAAAGAAGCTCAGTGTTACAATGATATCAAAATTCTTAATTAATAAAACTTTTAACAGCGAAAATTGAACGACATTCCATTCAAGATAATTCCTTTCTCCATGGCTACTTAATCCGAAATACGTATAGTGAAACCATATTTATATTTTCAAAACTTATTCCAATTTATTGAAATTCAAGTAAAATAAAATGGAAGCGCCCAGTGTACTGTAATCATAATTGAAAATCGATGGTTCACAGAGCAATACGTACTACCAGCTATCCCCCATCGTTTACAAAGGCTACCGGGGGATAATGAGGCAGAATGTAGACGCATGCTAGCCGTGATTGTGGCATTTTAGCTTATGACGATGTTTTGAAGGCGGTATGGGGGGTTTATAGGGGTGTTATGGAGTGTACTGACAACGGTCACTATCATCGAAATAAATTCCTTAGCGATGAGTCATAGGAGAAGGGAAATACTGCTAAAATATACGAAAACACCAAAGGACATGCTATTTACAGAAAAAAAATAATTTTTCCCTGGTCTTCTAGGAGGCCACATGAAAGTTAGAGAAGTTTGCTTGCATAATAGGTATTTGTCTACCTACAATAAAAATTCCAGCGATCTAGCTGTAGGGGAAGAATGAATTTTCCCGTATTACTCACATTTATATTACCAATTCTGTGTTCTCCACATAGCGGTGCGTAGGCGCTGTAATAAGGCATAATTCGTGTGAATTTCGTAGCCGTACTTTATGGGGAAGTGGTTTAAAAAAATCTCTTTTAGGTGTCCATGTCCTGGAAGCCCTTTTATACCTCTACTATTTTGTTAAGAAATGTACATTTAAAAATTTGAAGTTTTATTGCGGGTGTGTAAATGCGGCAGGATAATTTAACATGACGCGTAAATATAGCCGACACGATTCCCAGTCCGAATAAATAAAAACGATACAACTGGGATGAATGGTACACGAAATATACGACTTATTAAGTAATTTTTATTTTTTTTGGGGGGGTCACAGGGGGTTTTCGGGGAATTTAAAGTGCTTGTTCTGTATAACGCGGCATCGTTTACCTTGGATAAAAATTTCGGCTCTGTAGCTGTAGTGTAAGCATGCTTTTTCGACGGTGTCACCCGTTTAAATTCAATATTCTGCGTTCTCCTGGTAGCGGCGCGTAGGGGCACGAGAAAGACGTCAATCACCTGAATTTGGTGTCCGTACCACGTCGGGAAGTGGTAAAAAAAAATTCCGAAAAATTTAAAATCGTGTGTTGAGGGAATGCAAACTTCACGGCGGATGTGTTGTAAGTTACCAAACGTTGTAGGAGTCGCAAATTCAATGAAAATACATAATCGTTAATTACTCGAAGTTTGATTAACATGTGGATATCAGAGGATAGCCAAAAAATTAAGAAAAAAATCTAGTATCTTGCATTAAATTGAATTGGTCCTACGATTATTGCAAATTGGTCAAAAAAATTCCCAAAGTGAGCCCATAAGAAGAGCATTGGAAATTTTAAATTGTTAAAAAAAATACTTTTAAACAAAAAATTGCAAAGGCAACCACACGAAAAAATCAACCAAAAAATTTAGTATCTCATAAGTAAAGGACTTATTCCTACAACGATAATAAGTTGGTTTTAAAAAAATCCAAAGATAGGCCCATAAGAAAAGCATTGGAAATTTAAAAAAATTATAAAAAATACTTATAAACAAAATATGGCAAAATGTTTCACATCAAAAAATCGGCCAAAAAATCTAGTTTCCGTCAGTGACATTTCACGTTCCCGTGACATTTTTAAGTAGGCAAAAAATGGAATATGTTTTAGTCCCATAACGCTCCAATGTTAATTCGGATCAATATATCTCGAAAACCGAACGACTTTTTCGAGTTTTCGGATTTTTCCCCCCGATGAATATTTTTTCTTCACCCACGGTGAAAATTTCGTCTTCCCAGCACGTCCGGAAGTGGTCGGGAATTTGTATACGTGAATGAGTCAGTGAGCTATCTGTCACACATCGGGTTGTATATAATATAGACTCGCTGCGCTGCGCGCGCTCGTTAAGGGGCTCCGCCCCTTAAAAACCCCGGGTCCGGCTTCGCCGTCTAGATTTGTGATTCTTCGAAGAATTTTAGTTCGCATAATCTCACCTCAGCTAGTGGCCGGCTTCGCCGGCCAGGGGGTAGGGAAGCGCTCCACTCATGCCTCGGAACGGCTACGCCGTTCCTCGTTGAGAGGCGGCTTCGCTGCCCAGGGGTTGAGTGTGCCCCCCCGGGGCTACCCCGCTTTATACTCGGAACGGCTTCGCCGTTCCTTGTCAGGGGTCGGCAAAGCCGCCCAGAGGGCAAGGGCATTTTGGAACTGTTTCACCGTCATTCGTTTAAGGGGCGGCTTCGCCGCCCAGAGGCGGAGGGAGCCCACAGCGGCTGCGCCGCTTTAACGTCAGGGCGGCTTCGCCGCCCAAGGGTTACTGAAGCTCCCCCTCGCCTACGCCAGTTACTCCTCGGAACGACTTCACCGTTCCTCGTTGTGGGGCGGCTTCGCCGCCTTGCGGATGAAGAACCCCCCGCGGCTGCTGCACGTAGTCCTCATAAATGGTCCCCCGGGCCATCGACTCCTCGGAACGGCTTCGCCGTTCCTCGCCCGTGGGCGGCTTCGCCGCCCAGGGGGTATCGTCGCCCTCCCCCCTCGTAAGACACACGTTCGGGTGCTCCGCGTGTCGGGGCGGATTCGCCGCCCGAGGGTTCTCGGAGTTTTTCCTCGCCTCTGACTCCTCGGAGTGCGTCCGACGTTCCTGGAGCTGGGGGAGCTTCGCCGCCCGGGTTTTCACTCCTTACCAAGCAGTGAGAACTACCGGCTATCCCCTATCGTTTACGAACGCTGCCGGGGGATAAAATTGGAGGATGTAGACGCATGCTAGCCGTGATTGTGGCATATTTTTAATTTATAACGATGTTTTTAAGGCGGTCCTGGGAGTTTCCAGGGTTTTTTTGTGAGTGTACTGACTACGGTCACAATCATCGTAAGAAATTACTTAGCGATGAGTCATAGGAGAAGGGAATTACTGCTTAAATATGTTAAAACACCAAAGAACATGCTATTTACAGAAAAAAAATAATTTTTTCCCTGGTCTTTAAGGAAGCCACGTAAAATTTAGAGGAATTTTCTTGCATAAAAGGTCTTTGTCTACCTACAATAAAAATTCCAGCGATCTAGCTGTAGGGAAACAATGAATTTTACCGTATTATTAATATTTAGATTTCCAATTCTGTGTTCTCCACATAGCGGTGCATAGGCGCTTTAATAAGGCATAACTCCTGTGAATTTCGTAGCCGTACCTTATGAGGAAGTGTTTTAAAAAATTCGCCTTTAGGTGTCCATGTCCATGAGCCCCATTTATTACTCTACTATTTTGTTAAGAAATGTACATTTAAAAATTTGAAGTTTTATTGCGGGTGAGTAATTGGGGCAGGATAATTGAACATGACGCGTAAATATAGCCGACACAATTCCCATTCGGAATCAATAAAAACGATACACCTTGGATGAATGGTACACGAAATATACGACTTATTAGGTAATTTTTATTTTTTTGGGGGGTTCACAGGGGGTTTTCGGGGGACCTAAAGTGCTTGTTCTGTATAACGCGGCATCGTTTACCTTGGATAAAAATTTCGGCTCTGTAGCTGTAGTGTAAGCATGCTTTTTCGACGGTGTCATCCGTTTAAATTAAGTATTCTGCGTTCTCCGGGTAGCGGCACGTAGGGGCAACAAAAAGACGTCACTCACGTTAATTTCGTGGCCGTATGTCGTCGGGAAGTGGCAGAAAAAAATTCCGAAAAATTTAAAATCGTGTGTTGAGGGAATGCAAACTTCACGGCGGATGTATTGTAAGTTACCAAACGTTGTAGGAGTCGCAATTTCAATGGAAATACATAATCGTTAATAACTCGAAATTCTTTCGTCCTTTGGATACATGAAGATAGCCGAAAAATTGAATAAAAAATCTAGTATCTTGCATTAAAGTGAATTTGTCCTACGATTATTGCAAATTGGTGAAAAAAATTCCGAAATTCGGCCCATAAGAAAAGCATTGAAAATTTGAAAAAGTTAAAAAAAATACTTTAAATCAAAATATTGCAAAGAAAACGACACTACAAAATCAACCAAAAAATCTAGTATCTCATACGTGAAGGACTTATTCCTACAACGATTTAAAGTTGGTTTAAAAAAAATCCAAAGATAGGCCCATAAGAAAAGCATTGGAAATTTAAAAAAATTATAAAAAATACTTTCAATCAAAATACGGCAAAATGTTTCACATCAAAAAATCGGCCAAAAAATCTAGTTTCCGTGAGTGACATTTCATGTTCCCGTGACATTTTTAAGTAGGCAAAAAATGGAATATGTTTTAGTCCCATAAGGCTCCAATGTTAATTCGGATCGATATATCTCGAAAACCGATCGACTTTTTCGAGTTTTCGGACTTTTCCCTCCGATGAATATTTTTTCTCCACGACCTGTAAAAATTTCGTCTTCCCATCACGTCCGGAAGTGGTCGGGAATTTGTATACGTGAATGAGTCAGTGAGCTATCTGTCACACATCGGGTTGTATATAATATAGACTCGCCGCGCTGCGCGCGCTCGTTAGGGGGCTACGCCCCCTAAAATCCCCCCGCATCCGGCTTTGCCGGCTGCCCCCACTGGACGGCTTTGCCGTCCCGCCCGCGGCGTCTCGGAACGGCTTCGCCGTTCCTCGTCAGGGGTCGGCTTCGCCGCCCAGATATCGAGGTAGCCCTGTGACGGAGACCCGCTTGTTCCTCGGAACGGCTTCGCCGTTCATCGTGGGAGGGCGGCTTGGCCGCACAAGGGTTACCCGAGTCCCCCCGAGGCGTCGACTCCTGGTAACGGCATCGCCCTTCCTCGTGATGGGGCGGCTTCGCCGCCCAAGGTTTTCCTGGGTCCCTCCGAGCCATCGACTTCTCGGAACGGCTTCGCCGTTCCTCGCCCGTGGTCGGCTTCGCCGCCCAAGGTTTACCTGTGTCCCCCCGAGCCGTCGCCTCCACCGGACGGCTTCGCCGTCCCCCCCGCGGCGTCTCGGAACGGCTTCGCTGTTCCTCGTCAGGGGTCGGCTTTGCCGCCCAGATATCGAGTTAGCCCTGTGACGGAGACCCTTTTGTACCTCGGAACGGCTTCGCCGGTCATCGTGGGAGGGCGGCTTCGCCGCCCAAGGGTTACCCAAGTCCCCCCGAGGCTCCACTCCTGGTAACGGCATCGCCCTTCGTCGTGATGGGGCGGCTTAGCCGCCCAAGGTTTTCCTGGGTCCCCCCGAGCCGTCGACTTCTCGGAACGGCTTCGCCGTTCCTCGCCCGTGGTCGGCTTCGCAGCCCAAGGTTTACCTGTGTCCCCCCGAGCCGTCGCCTCCTCGGAACGGCTTCGCCGTTCCTCGCCTGTGGGCGGCTTCGCCGCCCGAGGGTTATCGGCGACCCGAATCCGGCTTCGCCGGCTGCCCCCACCGGACGGCTTCGCCGCCCAGATATCGAGGTAGCCCTGTGACGGAGACCCGCTAGTTCCTGGGAACGGCTTCGCCGTTCCTCGTGGGAGGGCGGCTTCGCCGCACAAGTGTTACCCGAGTCCCCCCGAGGCGTCGGCTCCTGGGAACGGCATCGCCCTTCCTCGTGATGTGGCGGCTTCGCCGCCCAAGGTTTACCTGTGTACCCCCGAGCCATCGACTCCTCGGAACGGCTTCGCCGTTCCTCGCCCGTGGGCGGCTTCGCCGCCCAGGGGGTATCGCCGCCTTCCCCCCTCGTAAGACACACGTATGGGTGCTCCGCGTGTCGGGGCGGATTCGCCGCCCGAGGGTTCTCGGAGTTTTTCCTCGCCTCTGACTCCTCGGAGTGCGTCCGACGTTTTTGGAGCTGGGGGAGCTTCGCCGCCCGGGTTTTCACTCCTTACCAAGCAGTGAGAACTACCGGCTATCCCCTATCGTTTACGAAGGCTGCCGGGGGATAATATTGGAGGATGTAGACGCATGCTAGCCGTGATTGTGGCATCTTTTTAATTTATAACGATGTTTTTAAGGCGGTCCTGGGAGTTTCCAGGGTTTTTTTTTGTGAGTGTACTGACTACGGTCACAATCATCCTAAGAAATTACTTAGCGATGAGTCATAGGAGAAGGGAATTACTGCTTAAATATGCTAAAACACCAAAGAACATGCTATTTACAGAAAAAAAATAATTTTTTCCCTGGTCTTCTAGGAAGCCACGTGAAATTTAGAGGGGTTTTCTTGCATAAAAGGTCTTTGTCTACGTACAATAAAAATTCCAGCGATCTAGCTGTAGGGGAACAATGAATTTTCCCGTATTATTAATATTTAGATTTCCAATTCTGTTTTCTCCACATAGCGATGCATAGGCGCTTTAATAAGGCATAACTCCTGTGAATTTCGTAGCCGTACCTTATGGGGAAGTGGTTTAAAAAATTCGCCTTTAGGTGTCCATGTCCATGAGCCCCTTTTATTACTCTACTATTTTGTTAAGAAATGTACATTTAAAAATTTGAAGTTTTATTGCGGGTGAGTAATTGGGGCAGGATAATTGAACATGACGCGTAAATATAGCTGACACAATTCCCATTCGGAATCAATAAAAACGATACACCTGGGATGAATGGTACACGAAATATACGACTTATTAGGTAATTTTTATTTTTTTAGGGGGTTCACAGGGGGTTTTCGGGGGACCTAAAGTGCTTGTTCTGTATAACGCGGCATCCTTTACCTTGGATAAAAATTTCGGCCCTGTAGCTGTAGTGTAAGCATGCTTTTTCGACGGTGTCATCCGTTTAAATTAAGTATTCTGCGTTCTCCGGGTAGCGGCACGTAGGGGCAACAAAAAGACGTCACTCACGTTAATTTCGTGGCCGTATGTCGTCGGGAAGTGGCAGAAAAAATTCCGAAATATTTAAAATCGTGTGTTGAGGGAATGCAAACTTCACGGCGGATGTATTGTAAGTTACCAAACGTTGTAGGAGTCGCAATTTCAATGGAAATACATAATCGTTAATAACTCGAAATTCGTTCGTCTTACGGATACATGAAGATAGCCGAAAAATTGAATAAAAAATCTAGTATCTTGCATTTAAGTGAATTTGTCCTACGATTATTGCAAATTGGTGAAAAAAATTCCGAAATTCGGCCCATAAGAAAAGCATTGAAAATTTGAAAAAGTTAAAAAAAATACTTTAAATCAAAATATTGCAAAGGAAACGACACAAGAAAATCAACCGAAAAATCTAGTATCTCATACGTTAAGGAATTATTCCTACAACGATTTAAAGTTGGTTTTAAAAAAATCCAAAGATAGGCCCATAAGAAAAGCATTGGAAATTTAAAAAAATTATAAAAAATACTTTCAATCAAAATACGGCTAAATGGTTCACATCAAAAAATCGGCCAAAAAATCTAGTTTCCGTCAGTAAAATTTCACGTTCCAGTGACGTTTGCAAGTAGGCGAAGAATGGAAAAAGTTTTAGTCCCATAAGGCTCCAATGTTAATTCGGATCGATATATCTCGAAAACCGATCGACTTTTTCGAGTTTTCGGATTTTTCCCGCCGATGAATATTTTTTCTCCACGACCTGTAAAAATTTCGTCTTCCCAGCACGTCCGGAAGCGGTCGGGAATTTGTATACGTGAATGAGTCAGTGAGCTATCTGTCACACATCGGGTTGTATATATTATAGACTCGCTGCGCTGCGCGCGCTCGTTAAGGGGCTCCGCCCCTTATAAACCCCGGTTCCGGCTTCGCCGTCTATACTCGTGATCTTTGGAAGAATTTTAGTTTGAATAATCTCACCTCAGCTAGGGGCCGGCTTCGCCGGCTAGGGGGTAGATAAGCGCCATATTCATTCCTCGGAACGGCTTCGCCGTTCCTCGTTGTGAGGCGGCTTCGCCGCCCAGGGGTTGAGTGTGCCCTAAGGGGCTTCCTCGCACAATACTCGAAACGGCTTCGCCGTTCCTCGTCTGGGGTCGGCATAGCCACCCAGAGGGCGAGGGCTTTTCGGAACTTTTTCAGCGTTATTCGTTTAAGGGGCGGCTTCGCCGCCCAGGGGTAGATGGAGCCCACAGCTGCTGCGCCGCTTGAACATCGCGGTGTTTCTCTCCCCGGGGGTTACTGAAGCTCCCCCTTGCCTACGCCAGTTACTCCTCGGAACGTCTTCTCCGCCTTGGGGATGAAGAGCCTCCCGCGGCTATTCCACCTAGTCCTCATTAATGCTCTTCTCCTAAATAATCATTGTCCTAAATAATGAGTGGTAGGGGCACCGGTTAAAGTGTGACGAAAACTATTCGGAAAGGCGATGTTAAAAATTTTTTTTCGTCGAGGTTCCAGGGGTTTTCTGGTATTATTTTCCGTATGGTTTGCGGCGGTTCGCCCTCACCAAATATTCCGGATCTAGAGCTCAGAGGGGACGGTAAGTGCGGCGTAATGTTTGCGAGAAGTTCCCAAATAGAAGACTTATTGGTACATTTTACATTTGGGGGGGGACTTCAGGGGGATACCGGGGGTTTATACGTGTGTACTCCCTGCGGTAACCATCCGTTCACAAAAATTCCGTGGGGATGAGTCGTTTGGGGGCGGTGGAATAGTCACGAAAAGTACCATAAAAGTAGACTTATATGTAAAATTTTATTTTTTGGGGGATGTATGTGGGTTGACCGGGGGTTTATAGGTTTGTACTGCCAGGGATCATTAATCGTCCGCATCAATTCCGTAGCGACGAGTGGTAACGCTTGAGAAAAAGAAGGAATAGTGACGAAAAGTACCCAAAAAGGCTACTCATATGCAGATTTTAATTTTTAGGGGGTTTCAGGGGGTTTAAAGATGACGATGTTCTATGGTCACATCCTTTTACTATCATATCTAACAGAAGTGTGCCCTATGACATCCATATTTCGAGAGTAATACAATAAAAAGCAAACCAGTCCTCGAAAAAAGTGAGTAGTGCCCGCCATTTTTATTTTTTCGCGGTTAAATCCATTAAATCATTTATTAAATGTTTATATTTTCTAAAAGTTAAGGCATAGTTGTATGCAACTAAAAATTTTGAAAGAAATGAGTCAGGTTTAAATTGAAAAAATCCTATGTTAACGTTTTGGAAATCGTAATTTTCGGTGATTTTCGGAATATTTTAATTTTTTTCTGAGAAACCAAGGACGACGAAAGAAAATTGTTACCTAAATTTCGCAGACGATGTTATGAACATACATAATAATCATTTTCGTTGTCCAACTTACAAAATTAGGCCGAAAGCAGTGGAATATAATAAATATTTTCCGAGAAATAGATTTTGGACGCCATTTTGAAAGAGTTTAAGTTAGAAATTAACTTAAAAAATTACATAGGTACGTGGCGACATTTATTGGCTTTCATAATATACAACAACGGTCCGTGTGACGGAAATAAATCGCCTGTATAACGATAAAGAGTAAATGAACTCTCGAGAAAATATGGGAACTGCCCGCCATTTTTTATTTTTTGGTGGTTTATCGAAGGCAATATTGTAAAAAAATTTAAATTTTCTGAAAGCAAATGCATAGTTTTATGTAAATACAAAGCGTTAACGAAATAGGTCGCGGAAAACTGGACGAAGTCTAGTGTTAATCTTTTGGAAATTGTACTTTTCAGTGATTTTTGGCATATTGTAATTTTTTTCTCGGCAACCAATGAAGACAAATCAAATTGTTGCCTAGGTTAAATGGAGAATCATAAAAGCATATATAATAATCATTTTCGTTGTGCAACACCAAAAATTAGGTGGATGGCAGCGGAAAGAATGAAAATGTTTCCGAAAAATCATTTTTTGGACGCCATTTTGGTGATGTTTAAATTAGCAATTTAATTAAAGCAATACATACGTACGTGGCACAATTTATTGGCTTTCTAAATGCACAACAAAATTCCGAGTTGCTTGCACGGTTTTCGCGCAGTAAAATAAAATCCGAAAGACGGTCCCCGGAAAAAGGGCGATTTCGGCCATTTTGTTGACCTAGCGACGACACGTGGCGGAAACTTCCGGTTTTCGGATTTTTCCTCCAAATCATTTCGGGTTCCCCGCACGCGTGCCAAATTTCAGCTCTCCAACATGTCTAGAAGTGGTCTAGAGTTTCTATCCATGAGTGAGTGAGGCACACATCCGGCTGTATATAATAGGGAAACTCGCCGCGCTGCGCGCGCTCGTTAGGGGGCTACGCCCCCTAAAACCCCCCCGCATCCGGCTACGCCGGCTGCCCCCACCGGACGGCTTCGCCGTCCCACCCGCGGCGTCTCGGAACGGCTTCGCCGTTCCTCGTCAGGGGTCGCCTTCGCCGCCCAGATATCGAGGTAGCCCTGTGACGGAGACCCGCTTGTTCCTCGGAACGGCTTCGCCGTTCACCGTGGGAGGGCGGCTTCGCCGCACATGGGTTACCCGAGTCCCCCCGAGGCGTCCACTCCTGGTAACGGCATCGCCCTTCCTCTTGATGGGGCGGCTTCGCCGCCCAAGGTTTTCCTATGTCCCCCCGAGCCATCGACTTCTCGGAACGGCTTCGCCGTTCCTCGCCCGTGGTCGGCTTCGCCGCCCAAGGTTTACCTGTGCCCCCCGAGCCGTCGCCTCCACCGGACGGCTTCGCCGTCCCACCCGCGGCGTCTCGGAACGGCTTCGCCGTTCCTCGTCAGGGGTCGGCTTCGCCGCCCAGATATCGAGGTAGCCCTGTGACGGAGACCCTCTTGTACCTCGGAACGGCTTCGCCGGTCATCGTGGGAGGGCGGCTTCGCCGCCCAAGTGTTACCCGAGTCCCCCCGAGGCTCGACTCTTGGTAACGGCATCGCTCTTCCTCGTGATGGGGCGGCTTCGCCGCCCAAGGTTTGCCTGGGTCCCCCCGAGCCATCGACTTCTCGGAACGGCTTCGCCGTTCCTTGCCCGTGGACGGCTTCGCCGCCCAAGGTTTACCTGTGTCCCCCCGAGCCGTCGCCTCCTCGGAACGGCTTCGCCGTTCCTCGCCTGTGGGCGGCTTCGCCGCCCGAGGGTTATCGGCGACCCGAATCCGGCTTCGCCGGCTGCCCCCACCGGACGGCTTCGCCGTCCCACCCCCGACGTCTCGGAACGGCTTTGCCGTTTCTCGTCAGGGGTCGGCTTCGCCGCCCAGATATCGAGGTAGCCCTGTGACGGAGACCCGCTAGTTCCTGGGAACGGCTTCGCCGTTCCTCGTGGGAGGGCGGCTTCGCCGCACAAGTGTTACCCGAGTCCCCCCGAGGCGTCGGCTCCTGGGAACGGCATCGCCCTTCGTCGTGATGGGGCGGCTTCGCCGCCCAAGGTTTACCTGGGTCCCTCCGCGCCGTCGACTTCTCGGAACGGCTTAGCCGTTCCTCGCCCGTGGTCGGCTTCGCCGCCCAAGGTTTACCTGTGTACCCCCGGGCCATCGACTCCTCGGAACGGCTTCGCCGTTCCTCGCCCGTGGGCGGCTTCGCCGCCCAGGGGGTATCGTCGCCCTCCCCCCTCGTAAGACACACGTTCGGGTGCTCCGCGTGTCGGGGCGGATTCGCCGCCCGAGGGTTCTCGGAGTTTTTCCTCGCCTCTGACTCCTCGGAGTGCGTCCGACGTTCCTGGAGCTGGGGGAGCTTCGCCGCCCGGGTTTTCACTCCTTACCAAGTAGTGAGAACTACCGGCTATCCCCTATCGTTTACGAAGGCTGCCGGGGGATAATATTGGAGGATGTAGACGCATGCTAGCCGTGATTGTGGCATCTTTTTAATTTAAAACGATGTTTTTAAGGTGGTCCTGGGAGTTTCCAGGGTTTTTTTGTGAGTGTACTGACTACGGTCACAAGCATCCTAAGAAATTACTTAGCGATGAGTCATAGGAGAAGGGAATTACTGCTAAAATATGCTAAAACACCAAAGAACATGCTATTTACAGAAAAAAAATAATTTTTTCCCTGGTCTTCTAGGAGGGCACGTGAAATTTAGAGGGTTTTTCTTGCATAAAAGGTTTTTGTCTACCTACAATAAAAATTCCAGCGATCTAGCTGTAGGGAAACAATGAATTTTCCCGTATTATTAATATTTAGATTTCCAATTCTGTGTTCTCCACATAGCGGTGCATAGGCGCTTTAATAAGGCATAACTCCTGTGAATTTCGTAGCCGTACCTTATGGGGAAGTGGTTTAAAAAATTCGCCTTTAGGTGTCCATGTCCATGAGCCCCTTTTATTACTCTACTATTTTGTTAAGAAATGTACATTTAAAAATTTGAAGTTTTATTGCGGGTGAGTAATTGGGGCAGGATAATTGAACATGACGCGTAAATATAGCCGACACAATTCCCATTCGGAATCAATAAAAACGATACACCTGGGATGAATGGTACACGAAATATACGACTTATTAGGTAATTTTTATTTTTTTGGGGGGTTCACAGGGGGTTTTCGGGGGACCTAAAGTGCTTGTTCTGTATAACGCGGCATCCTTTACCTTGGATAAAAATTTCGGCTCTGTAGCTGTAGTGTAAGCATGCTTTTTCGACGGTGTCATCCGTTTAAATTAAGTATTCTGCGTTCTCCGGGTAGCGGCACGTAGGGGCAACAAAAAGACGTCACTCACGTTAATTTCGTGGCCGTATGTCGTCGGGAAGTGGCAGAAAAAAATTCCGAAAAATTTAAAATCTTGTGTTGAGGGAATGCAAACTTCACGGCGGATGTATTGTAAGTTACCAAACGTTGTAGGAGTCGCAATTTCAATGGAAATACATAATCGTTAATAACTCGAAATTTGTTCGTCTTAAGGATACATGAAGATAGCCGAAAAATTGAATAAAAAATCTAGTATCTTGCATTCAAGTGAATTTGTCCTACGATTATTGCAAATTGGTGAAAAAAATTCCGAAATTCGGCCCATAAGAAAAGCATTGGAAATTTTAAATTGTTAAAAAAAATACTTTTAAACAAAAAATTGCAAAGGCAACCACAGCAAAAAATCAACCAAAAAATCTAGTGTCTCATACGTTAGGGACCTATTCCTACAACGATTATGAGTTGGTTTTAAAAAAATCCAAAGATAGGCCCATAAGAAAAGCATTGGAAATTTAAAAAAATTATAAAAAATACTTATAAACGAAATATGGCAAAATAATTCACATCAAAAAATCGGCCAAAAAATCTTATTTCCGTCAGTGACATTTCATGTTCCCGTGACATTTTTAATTAGGCAAAAAATGGAATATGTTTTAGTCCCATAAGGCTCCAATGTTAATTCGGATCGATATATCTCGAAAACCGATCGACTTTTTCGAGTTTTCGGACTTTTCCCCCCGATGAATATTTTTTCTCCACGACCTGTAAAAATTTCGTCTTCCCAGCACGTCCGGAAGTGGTCGGGAATTTGTATACGTGAATCAGTGAGGCAGTGAGCTATCTGTCACACATCGGGTTGTATATAATGTAGATGTATATATTATAGACTCGCTGCACTGCGCGCGCTCGTTAAGGGGCTCCGCCCCTTAAAAACCCCGGTTCCGGCTTCGCCGTCTTTATTTTTGGTCGTTCGAAGACTTTTGAAGTTCAAATAATCTCATCTCAGCTAGCCGGCTTAGCCGGCCAGGGGGTAGGGAGGCACCCCACTCATTCCTGGGAACAGCTTCGCCGTTCCTCACTGAAGGGCGGCTTCGCCGCCCAGGGATTGAGTGTGCCCCCCCAGGGCTGCCCTGCTTAATACTCGGAACGGCTTCGCCGTTCCTCGTCTGGGGTTGCCATTGCCGCCCAGAGGGCGAGGGCATTTCGGAACAGTTTCACCGTTATCCGCTTCGCCGCCCAGAGATGGGGGGAGTCCACAGCGGCTGCGCCGCTTGAACATCGGGGCGGCTTTGCCGCCCGAGTGTTACTGAAGCTCCCCCTCGCCGAAGCCAGCTACTCCTCGGAACGGCTTCGCCGTTCCTCGTTTTGGGGCGGCTTCGCCGCCTTGAGGTTGAGGAGCCCCCCCGCGGCTGCTCCGCTTAGTCCTCATTAATGCTCTTCTCCACCTGGAAGGGTGCCCAGGGGGATTCGGGGGTTTTAATATGTTATGCATGCGGTCACCAATCGTCCACAGTGATCACGTAGCGATGATTTTAAAGGGGTAGTGCAATGCGGAGTAATAGTGGCAACAAATACGCATAAAAGAAGACTTAAAGGCAAGTTTTTAATTTTTTTGCGGGGGGTTCCAACGGAATACCGGGGGTATACTTGTGTTAAACCAGTGGTCACAAATCGTTCTCATAAATTCCGTGCCAATAAGTCCTAGGGGTCCGGAGCAGTTGTTTGACGATTCTTTTACCTGGAGAGGCGATTTATTAGAATTTTTTGGGAGGTTTCACGGGGTTATCGGGGGTTTTAATAAGTGGTTTGGGCACCGGTTAAATTGTGACGAAAACTACTCGGAAAGGCGACTTTAACATTCATTAATTTTTTTTTCAGCGATGTTCCAGGAGGTGATCGGGGGTTTCTGGTGTATTTTCCCGTATGGTTTACGGCTGCTCGCCCTCACCAAATATTCCGGATCTTGAGCTCAGAGGGGACGGGTAGTGTGGCGTAATGTTTGCGAGAAGTACCCAAATAGGAGACTAAATGACACATTTTACGTTTGGGAGGGATCTCAGGGAGATAGCAAGGGTTTAAATTTGTGTACTCCTGGCGGTCACCATCCATTTACATTAATTCCGTGGGGATGAGTCGTTGGGGCGGTGGAATAGTCACGAAAAGTATCCAAAAAGTAGACTTATATGCAAAATTTTATTTTTTGGGGGGGTGTATGAGGGTTTACCGGGGGATTATAGGTTTTTACTGCCAGCGGTCATCAATCATCCACATCAATTCCGTAGCGATGAGAGGTAAGGCTTGGAAAAGCGGCGGAATTGTGACGAAAAGTACCCGAAAAGGCTACTTATATGCAAATTTTAATTCTTTAGGGGGTTTCGGGGGGTTTAAAGATGACGATAATATATGGTCACATTCATTTACTGCCATATCTAACAGTAGTGTGCCCTATGACATCTATATTTCGAGAGTAATACAATAAAAAGCCAGTCCCTGAAAAAAGTGAGTAGTGCCCGCCATTTTTATTTTTTCGCTGTTAAATATATTGAATCATTTATTAAACGTTAATGTTTTCTGTAAAACAATAAATAGGTGTATGTAACTACAAAGTTTGAAAGAAATTGGTCAGGTTAAAATTGACATAATCTTGTGTTAATCTTTTGGAAATCGTAATTTTCGGTGATTTTCGGAATATTTTAATTTTTTCTCAGTAACCAAGGACGATGAAAGAAAATTGTTACCTATATTTCGTAGACGATGATATAAGCATATATAATAATAATTTTTGTTATCCTATACCTTAAATTAAGTCGAAGGGAGCGGAAGTTATGAAATTTTAATAGAAAAACGAATTTTTGGACGCCATTTTGGCTGCAATTTTCTGAAAAAGAAATTTACAACATTACGTTATTACGTGCCAACGTTCATCAGCTTTTAGGAAATGCATTAGCGATCCGTGTGGCACACACCATTCGCGCGCAGTAAAATAAAAACCGAAAGATGGTCCCCGAAAAAAGCCCGATCTCGGCCATTTTGTCGTCCTAGCGACGACACGTGGCGGAAACTTCCGGTTTTCGGATTTTTCCTCCGAATCATATCGGGTTGCCCGCACGCGTGCCAAATTTCAGCACTCCAGCACTTCTAGAAGTGGTCGGGAATTTGTATCCATCAGTCAGTCAGTCACCACAAGGGCTGTATATAGATAGGTCTCGCCGCGCTGCGCGCGCTCGTTAGGGGGCTACGCCCCCTAAAACCCCCCGCATCCGGCCTCGCCGGCTGCCCCCACCGGACGGCTTCGCCGTCCAACCCGCGACTACTCGGAACGGCTTCGCCGTACCTCGACGAGGGGTCGTCTTCGCCGCCCATATATTTAGGCAGCCCTCCGACAGACAGCAGCTGGTTCCTTAGAACGGCTTCGCCGTTCATCGTGTGAGGGCGGCTTCGCCGCACAAGGGTTACCCGAGTCCCCCCTAGGCGTGGACTCCTGGGAACGGCATCTCCCTTCCTCGTGCCGGGGCGGCTTCGCCGCCCAAGGTTTACCGGTGTTCCCCCGAGACTGCGACAACTCGGAACGGCTGCGCCGTTCCTCGCCGCCCCCTCCGGACGGCTTCGCCGTCCCACCCGGGACTCCTCGGAACGGCTTCGCCGTTTCTCGTTGTGGGTCGGCTTCGCCGCCCATATATTGAGGCAGCCCTCCAACAGACACCAGCTAGTACCTCGGAACGGCTTCGCCGTTCATCGTGTTAGGGCGGCTTCGCCGCCCAAGGGTTACCCGAGTCCCCCCGAGGCGTGGACTCCTAGGAACGGCATCGCCCTTCCTCGTGGCGGGGCGGCTTCGCCGCCCAAGGTTTACCGGTGTTCCCCCGCGCCTTCGACAACTCGGAACGGCTGCGCCGTTCCTCGCCTGTGGGCGGCTTCACCGCCCAAGGGTTATCTCGTCGTAATGGGGCGGCTTCGCCTCCCAAGGTTTACCTATTTCCCCGAGCCATCGCCTCCTCGGAACGGCTGCGCCGTTGCTCGCGGGAGGGCGGCTTCGCCGCCCAAGGGTTATCGGCGCCCTCCCTCGTTAGCTTCCTCGTAATGGGGCGGGTTCGCCGCCCAGGGTTTACCCGTGTTCCCCCGAGGCGTCGACTCCTGGGAACGGCGTCGCCCTTCCGCGTGATAGGGCGGCTTCGCCGCCCAAGGTTTATTTTGTCCCCCCGAGCCGTCGACTCCTCGGAACGGCTTCGCCGTTCCTCGTCTGTGGGCGGCTTCGACGCCCAAGGGTTATCGGTGCCCTCCCCCCGTAAGCTTCCTGGTGATGGGGCGCCTTCGCCGCCCAAGGTTTACCCGTGTCCCCCCGAGGCGTCAACTCCTGGGAACGGCATCGCCCTTCCGCGTGATGGGGCGGCTTCGCCGCCCAAGGTTTACTGTGTCCCCCCGAACCGTCGACTCCTCGGAACGGCTTCGCCGTTCCTCGTCTTTGGGCGGCTTCGCCGCCCAAGGGTTATCGGCGCCCTCCCCACTCGTAAGACACCCATTCGGCTGCTCCACGTGTTGGAGCGGATTTGCCGCCCGAGGGTTCTCGGAGGTTTTCCGTGCCTCTGACTCCTCGGAATGTCTCCGTCGTTCCTGGGGCGGGGGCAGCTTCGCCGGCGGGGGTTTCACTCTTCACAGAGCAATGCGTACTACCAGCTTTCCCCGATCGTTTACAAAGGCTGCCGGGGGAGAATGTGGCTAAATGTAGACGCATGCTAGCCGTGATTGTGGCATTTTAGCTTATGACGATGTTTCGAACGGGGTCCGGGGGGTTTCCAGGGGTTTTTATGAGTATACTGACAACAGTCGCAATCATCCAAATAAATTCCTTAGCGATGAGTCTTAGGAGAAGGGAGTTACTGCTAAAATATGCGAAAACACCGAAGAACATGCTGTTCACAGAAAAAAAATAATTTTTTCCCTGGTCTTCTTGGAAGCCACGGGAAATATCGAGGGGTTTTCTTGTATAAAAGGTCTTTGTCTACCTACAGTAAAAAGTCCAGCGATCTAACTGTAGGGGAACAGTGAATTTTCCCGTATTACTCACATTTAGATTACCAATTCTGTGTTCTCCACATAGCGGTGCATAGGCGCTGTAATAAGGCATAATTATTGTGAATTTCGTAGCCGTACCTTATGGGGAAGTGGTTAAAATAAATCGGTTTTAGGTGTCCTTGTCCTGGAACCCCTTTTATTACTCTACTATTTTGTTAAGAAATGTACATTTAAAAATTTGAAGTTTTATTGCGGGTGTGTAATTGGGGCAGGATAATTGAACATGACGCGTAAAAATAGCCGACACAATTCCCATTCGGAATCAATAAAAACGATACAACTGGGATGAATGGTACACGAAATATACGACTTATTAAGTAATTTTTATTTTTTTGGGGGGTCACAGGGGGTTTTCGGGGGACCTAAAGTGCTTGGTCTGTAAAACGCGGCATCGTTAACCTTGGATAAAATTTTCGGCTCTGTAGCTGTAGTGTAAGCATGCTTTTTCGACGGTGTCACCCCTTAAAATTAAATATTCTGCGTTTTCCTGGTAGTGGCGCGTAGTAGCACGAGAAAGACGTCAATCACCTGAATTTGGTGTCCGTACCACGTCGGGAAGTGGTAAAAAAAAATTGGGAAAAATTTAAAATCGTGTGTTGAGGGAATGCAAACTTCACGGCGGATGTGTTGTAAGTTACCAAACGTTGTAGGAGTCGCAATTTCAATGGAAATACATAATCGTTAATAACTCGAAATTTTTTCGTCGTTTGGATACATGAAGATAGCCGAAAAATTGAATAAAAAATCTAGTATCTTGCATTTAAGTGAATTTGTCCTACGATTATTGCATATTGGTGAAAAAAATTCCGAAATTCGGCCCATAAGAAAAGCATTGAAAATTTGAAAAAGTTAAAAAAAATACTTTTAATCAAAATATTGCAAAGAAAACGACACCAAAAAATCAACCAAAAAATCTAGTATCTCATACGTTAAGGACTTATTCCTACAACGATTAAAAGTTGGTTTAAAAAAAATCCAAAGATAGGCCCATAAGAAAAGCATTGGAAATTTAAAAAAAATATAAAAAATACTTTAAATCAAAATATGGCAAAATGTTTCACATCAAAAAATCGGTCAAAAAATCTAGTTTCCGTCAGTGAAATTTCACGTTCAGGTGACATTTGCAAGTAGGCGAAGAATGGAAAGAGTTTTAGTCCCGTAAGGCTCCAATGTTAATTCGGATCGATATATCTCGAAAACCGAACGACTTTTTCGAGTTTTCGGACTTTTCCCCCCGATGAATATTTTTTCTCCACGACCTGTAAAAATTTCGTCTTCCCAGCACGTCCGGAAGTGGTCGGGAATTTGTATACGTGAATCAGTGAGTGAGCTATCTGTCACACATCGGGTTGTATATAATATAGACTCGCACGCTCCGCGCGCTCGTTAAGGGGCTCCGCCGCTTAAAAACCCCGGTTCTGGCTTCGCCGTCTACATTTGTGGTCGCTCGAACACTTTTAAAGTTTGAATAATCTCACCTCAGCTAGGGGCCGGCTTCGCCGGCCAGGGGGTAGGGAGGCGCCCCACTCATTCATCGAAACGGCTTCGCCGTTCCTCGCTGAAGGGCGGCTTCGCCGCCCAGGGGTTGAGTGTGAGTTGAGATGGGGGAGTGTACAGCGGCTGCGCCGCTTGAACTTCGGGGCGGCTTCGCCGCCCGAGGGTTAGTGAAGCTCCCCCTCGCCTACGCCAGTTACTCTTCGTAACGGCTTCGCCGAGGAGCCCCCCGCGGCTGCTCCACCTAGTCCTCATTAATGCTCTTCTCCACCGAGAGGGGTGCTCAGGGGGATTTGGGGGTTTTAATGTGTTATGCATGCGGTCACCAATCGTCCACAGTGATCACGTAGCGATGATTGTAAAGGGTAGTGCAATGCGGAGCAATAGTGGCGACAAGTACCTATAAAAGAAGACTTAATGGCAAGCCAACGGAATACCGGGGGTTTTGTACTTGTGTTAAACCAGTGGTCACAAATCGTTCTCATAAATTCCGTGCCGATAAGTCCTAGGGGTCCGGAATAGTGGTCTGACCATTCTTTTACCTGGAGAGGCGATTTATTAGAATTTTTTGGGAGGTTTCACGGGGTTATCGGGGTTTTTAATGAGTGGTAGGGGTACCGGTTAAAGTGTGACGAAAACTATAGGGAAAGGCGACTATAAATTTTTTTATTTGTTTTTCGGCGATGTTCCAGGAGGTGATCGGGGGTTTTCTGGTATTTTTCCCGTATGGTTTATGGTGGCTCGCCCTCACCAAATATTCCGGATCTAGAGCTCAGAGGGGACGGGTAGTGCGGCGTAATGTTTGCGAGAAGTTCCCAAATAGGAGACTAAATGACACATTTTACGTTTGGGGGGGATTTCAAGGGGATACCGGGGGTTTAAATGTGTGTACTCCTGGCGGTCACCATCCATTCACATAAATTCCGTGGGGATGCGTCGTTGGGGCGGTGGAATAGGCACGAAAAGTACCCAAAAAGTAGACTTATATGCAAAATTTTATTTTTGGGGGGTGTATGTGGGTTTGCCGGGGGTTTTTAGATTTTTACTGCCAGCGGTCATCAATCGTCCACATCAATTCCGTAGCGATGAGTGGTAAGGATTGGAAAAGCGGCGGATTTGTGACGAAAAGTACCCGAAAAGGCTACTTATATGCAAATTTTTTTTTTTTTGGGTTTCGGGGGGTTTAAAGATGACGATACTATGTGGTCACATTCATTTACTGTCATATCTAAAAGAAGTAGGCCCTATGACATCCATAGTCCTATGACATCCATGACATTTCGAGAGTAATACAATAAAATGTAAATCTCTCCCCGGAAAAATTAGTAGTTCCCGCCATTTTTATTTTTTCGCGGTTATATCGATTAAATTATGTATTAAATATTTATGTTTTCTGAAAGAAAATGCATAGTTCTATGTAACTACAATGTTTGAAAGAAATCGGTCGGGTTAAAATTGACAAAACCTTGTGTTAATCTTTTGGAAATCGTAATTTTCGGTGATTTTCGGAATATTTTAATTTCTTTCCGAGTAACCAAGGACGACGAAAGAAAATTATTACCTACATTTCGTAGACAATGTTATGAGCATATATAATAATCATTTTCGTTGTCCTACTCACAAAATAAGGCCAACGGCAGTGGAAAATATGAAATATTTTCCGAGAAATCGATTTTTGGACGCCATTTTGAAAGCGTTTTACATAGAATTTAACTTTAAAAATTACATAAGTAGGTGGCGACATTTATAAGCTTTCAATATATATGACAACGTTCCGTGTGACGGAAATGTTTCGCCTGTGTAACGATAAATAGTAAACAAACTCCCGGGAGAAATGGGAAGTGTCCGCCATTTTTAATTTTTTGCTGATTTATTGATGGCAATATTGTAAAAATGTTTAAATTTTCTGAAAGAAAATGCATAGCTTTATGCATATAGTAAGTCTAAACGAAATCGGTCGTGTAAAACTGGACTAAATCTTGTGTTAATCCTTTGGAAATTGTACTTTTTGGTGATTTTTGGCATATTTTAATTTTTTTCTCGAAAACCAAAGGTGACAAAGACAAATTGTTGCCTAGGCTAAATGTAAAATTATGTAAGCATATATAATAACCATTTTTGTTATCATTCACCTTAAAATAAATCGACGGGAGCGGAAGGAATGAAATTATTTTAGAAAAACCAATTTTTGGACGCAATTTTGGCAGTCAAATTCTTTAAAAGATACTAATAACATTATATAATTACGTGCTCACGTTTATTACCTTTCAAAGCGTGCATAAAACATTCACATAGGACGTACCGTTCGCGCGCAGTAAAATAAAAACCGAAAGACGGTCCCCGGAAAAAGCGCGATTTCGGCCATTTTGTCGTCCTAGCGACGACACGTGGTGGAAACTTCCGGTTTTCGGATTTTTCCTCCGGATCATTTCGAGTTTCCCGCACGCGTGCCAAATTTCAGCTCTCCAGCACGTCTGGAAGTGGTCGGGAATTTGTATCCATCAGTCAGTCAGTTACCTCAAGGGCTGTATATAATAGAGACTCGCCGCGCTGCGCGCGCTCGTTAGGGGGCTACGCCCCCTAAAACCCCCCCGCATCTGGCTACGCCGGCTGCCCCCACCGGACGGCTTCGCCGTCCCGCCCGCGGCGTCTCGGAACGGCTTCGCCGTTCCTCGTCTGGGGTCGGCTTCGCCGCCCAGATATCGAGGTAGCCCTGTGACGGAGACCCGCTTGTTCCTCGGAACGGCTTCGCCGTTCACCGTGGCAGGGCGGCTTCGCCGCACATGGGTTACCCGAGTCCCCCCGAGGCGTCCACTCCTGGTAACGGCATCGCCCTTCCTCTTGATGGGGCGGCTTCGCCGCCCAAGGTTTTCCTATGTCCCCCCGAGCCATCGACTTCTCGGAACGGCTTCGCCGTTCCTCGCCCGTGGTCGGCTTCGCCGCCCAAGGTTTACCTGTGCCCCCCCGAGCCGTCGCCTCCACCGGACGGCTTCGCCGTCCCACCCGCGGCGTCTCGGAAACGGCTTCGCCGTTCCTCGTCAGGGGTCGGCGTCGCCGCCCAGATATCGAGGTAGCCCTGTGACGGAGACCCTCTTGTACCTCGGAACGGCTTCGCCGGTCATCGTGGGAGGGCGGCTTCGCCGCCCAAGTGTTACCCGAGTCCCCCCGAGGCTCGACTCTTGGTAACGGCATCGCTCTTCCTCGTGATGGGGCGGCTTCGCCGCCCAAGGTTTGCCTGGGTCCCCCCGAGCCATCGACTTCTCGGAACGGCTTCGCCGTTCCTTGCCCGTGGACGGCTTCGCCGCCCAAGGTTTACCTGTGTCCCCCCGAGCCGTCGCCTCCTCGGAACGGCTTCGCCGTTCCTCGCCTGTGGGCGGCTTCGCCGCCCGAGGGTTATCGGCGACCCGAATCCGGCTTCGCCGGCTGCCCCCACCGGACGGCTTCGCCGTCCCACCCCCGACGTCTCGGAACGGCTTTGCCGTTTCTCGTCAGGGGTCGGCTTCGCCGCCCAGATATCGAGGTAGCCCTGTGACGGAGACCCGCTAGTTCCTGGGAACGGCTTCGCCGTTCCTCGTGGGAGGGCGGCTTCGCCGCACAAGTGTTACCCGAGTCCCCCCGAGGCGTCGGCTCCTGGGAACGGCATCGCCCTTCGTCGTGATGGGGCGGCTTCGCCGCCCAAGGTTTACCTGGGTCCCTCCGCGCCGTCGACTTCTCGGAACGGCTTAGCCGTTCCTCGCCCGTGGTCGGCTTCGCCGCCCAAGGTTTACCTGTGTACCCCCCGGGCCATCGACTCCTCGGAACGGCTTCGCCGTTCCTCGCCCGTGGGCGGCTTCGCCGCCCAGGGGGTATCGTCGCCCTCCCCCCTCGTAAGACACACGTTCGGGTGCTCCGCGTGTCGGGGCGGATTCGCCGCCCGAGGGTTCTCGGAGTTTTTTCCTCGCCTCTGACTCCTCGGAGTGCGTCCGACGTTCCTGGAGCTGGGGGAGCTTCGCCGCCCGGGTTTTCACTCCTTACCAAGCAGTGAGAACTACCGGCTATCCCCTATCGTTTACGAAGGCTGCCGGGGGATAATATTGGAGGATGTAGACGCATGCTAGCCGTGATTGTGGCATCTTTTTAATTTAAAACGATGTTTTTAAGGTGGTCCTGGGAGTTTCCAGGGTTTTTTTGTGAGTGTACTGACTACGGTCACAAGCATCCTAAGAAATTACTTAGCGATGAGTCATAGGAGAAGGGAATTACTGCTAAAATATGCTAAAACACCAAAGAACATGCTATTTACAGAAAAAAAATAATTTTTTTCCCTGGTCTTCTAGGAGGGCACGTGAAATTTAGAGGGTTTTTCTTGCATAAAAGGTTTTTGTCTACCTACAATAAAAATTCCAGCGATCTAGCTGTAGGGAAACAATGAATTTTCCCGTATTATTAATATTTAGATTTCCAATTCTGTGTTCTCCACATAGCGGTGCATAGGCGCTTTAATAAGGCATAACTCCTGTGAATTTCGTAGCCGTACCTTATGGGGAAGTGGTTTAAAAAATTCGCCTTTAGGTGTCCATGTCCATGAGCCCCTTTTATTACTCTACTATTTTGTTAAGAAATGTACATTTAAAAATTTGAAGTTTTATTGCGGGTGAGTAATTGGGGCAGGATAATTGAACATGACGCGTAAATATAGCCGACACAATTCCCATTCGGAATCAATAAAAACGATACACCTGGGATGAATGGTACACGAAATATACGACTTATTAGGTAATTTTTATTTTTTTGGGGGGTTCACAGGGGGTTTTCGGGGGACCTAAAGTGCTTGTTCTGTATAACGCGGCATCCTTTACCTTGGATAAAAATTTCGGCTCTGTAGCTGTAGTGTAAGCATGCTTTTTCGACGGTGTCATCCGTTTTAATTAAGTATTCTGCGTTCTCCGGGTAGCGGCACGTAGGGGCAACAAAAAGACGTCACTCACGTTAATTCGTGGCCGTATGTCGTCGGGAAGTGGCAGAAAAAAATTCCGAAAAATTTAAAATCGTGTGTTGAGGGAATGCAAACTTCACGGCGGATGTATTGTAAGTTACCAAACGTTGTAGGAGTCGCAATTTCAATGGAAATACATAATCGTTAATAACTCGAAATTTGTTCGTCTTAAGGATACATGAAGATAGCCGAAAAATTGAATAAAAAATCTAGTATCTTGCATTTAAGTGAATTTGTCCTACGATTATTGCAAATTGGTGAAAAAAATTCCGAAATTCGGCCCATAAGAAAAGCATTGGAAATTTTAAATTGTTAAAAAAAATACTTTTAAACAAAAAATTGCAAAGGCAACCACACCAAAAAATCAACCAAAAAATCTAGTGTCTCATACGTTAGGGACTTATTCCTACAACGATTTTAAGTTGGTTTTTAAAAAATCCAAAGATAGGCCCATAAGAAAAGCATTGGAAATTTAAAAAAATTATAAAAAATACTTTCAATCAAAATATGGCAAAAGTTTCGCATCAAAAAATTGACCAAAAAATCTAGTTTCCGTCAGTGAAATTTCATGTTCCGGTGACATTTTTAAGTAGGCAAATAATGGAATATGTTTTAGTCCCATAAGGCTCCAATGTTAATTCGGATCGATATATCTCGAAAACCGATCGACTTTTTCGAGATTTCGGACTTTTCCCCCCGATGAATATTTTTTCTCCACTACCTGTAAAAATTTCGTCTTCCCAGCACGTCCGGAAGTGGTCGGGAATTTGTATACGTGAATCAGTGAGTGTGCTATCTGTCACACATCGGGTTGTATATAGTATAGACTCGCTGCGCTGCGCGCGCTCGTTAAGGGGCTCCGCCCCTTAAAAACCCCGGTTCCGGCTTCGCCGTCTTTATTTTTGGTCGTTCGAAGACTTTTGAAGTTCAAATAATCTCATCTCAGCTAGCCGGCTTAGCCGGCCAGGGGGTAGGGAGGCACCCCACTCATTCCTGGGAACAGCTTCGCCGTTCCTCACTGAAGGGCGGCTTCGCCGCCCAGGGATTGAGTGTGCCCCCCCAGGGCTGCCCTGCTTAATACTCGGAACGGCTTCGCCGTTCCTCGTCTGGGGTTGCCATTGCCGCCCAGAGGGCGAGGGCATTTCGGAACAGTTTCACCGTTATCCGTTTGAGGGGCGGCTTCGCCGCCCAGAGATGGGGGGAGTCCAAAGCGGCTGCGCCGCTTGAACATCGGGGCGGCTTCGCCGCCCGAGGGTTACTGAAGCTCCCCCTCGCCGAAGCCAGCTACTCCTCGGAACGGCTTCGCCGTTCCTCGTTTTGGGGCGGCTTCGCCGCCTTGAGGTTGAGGAGCCCCCCCGCGGCTGCTCCGCTTAGTCCTCATTAATGCTCTTCTCCACCTGGAAGGGTGCCCAGGGGGATTCGGGGGTTTTAATATGTTATGCATGCGGTCACCAATCGTCCACAGTGATCACGTAGCGATGATTTTAAAGGGGTAGTGCAATGCGGAGTAATAGTGGCAACAAATACGCATAAAAGAAGACTTAAAGGCAAGTTTTTAATTTTTTTTCGGGGGGTTCCAACGGAATACCGGGGGTATACTTGTGTTAAACCAGTGGTCACAAATCGTTCTCATAAATTCCGTGCCAATAAGTCCTAGGGGTCCGGAGCAGTTGTTTGACGATTCTTTTACCTGGAGAGGCGATTTATTAGAATTTTTTGGGAGGTTTCACGGGGTTATCGGGGGTTTTAATAAGTGGTTTGGGCACCGGTTAAATTGTGACGAAAACTACTCGGAAAGGCGACTTTAACATTCATTAATTTTTTTTTCAGCGATGTTCCAGGAGGTGATCGGGGGTTTCTGGTGTATTTTCCCGTATGGTTTACGGCTGCTCGCCCTCACCAAATATTCCGGATCTTGAGCTCAGAGGGGACGGGTAGTGTGGCGTAATGTTTGCGAGAAGTACCCAAATAGGAGACTAAATGACACATTTTACGTTTGGGAGGGATCTCAGGGAGATAGCAAGGGTTTAAATTTGTGTACTCCTGGCGGTCACCATCCATTTACATTAATTCCGTGGGGATGAGTCGTTGGGGCGGTGGAATAGTCACGAAAAGTATCCAAAAAGTAGACTTATATGCAAAATTTTATTTTTTGGGGGGGTGTATGAGGGTTTACCGGGGGATTATAGGTTTTTACTGCCAGCGGTCATCAATCATCCACATCAATTCCGTAGCGATGAGAGGTAAGGCTTGGAAAAGCGGCGGAATTGTGACGAAAAGTACCCGAAAAGGCTACTTTTATGCAAATTTTAATTCTTTAGGGGGTTTCGGGGGGTTTAAAGATGACGATAATATATGGTCACATTCATTTACTGCCATATCTAACAGTAGTGTGCCCTATGACATCTATATTTCGAGAGTAATACAATAAAAAGCCAGTCCCTGAAAAAAGTGAGTAGTGCCCGCCATTTTTATTTTTTCGCTGTTAAATATATTGAATCATTTATTAAACGTTCATGTTTTCTGTAAAACAATAAATAGGTGTATGTAACTACAAAGTTTGAAAGAAATTGGTCAGGTTAAAATTGACATAATCTTGTGTTAATCTTTTGGAAATCGTAATTTTCGGTGATTTTCGGAATATTTTAATTTTTTCTCAGTAACCAAGGACGATGAAAGAAAATTGTTACCTATATTTCGTAGACGATGATATAAGCATATATAATAATCATTTTTGTTATCCTATACCTTAAATTAAGTCGAAGGGAGCGGAATTTATGAAATTTTAATAGAAAAACGAATTTTTGGACGCCATTTTGGCTGCAATTTTCTGAAAAAGAAATTTACAACATTACGTTATTACGTGCCAACGTTCATCAGCTTTTAGGAAATGCATTAGCGATCCGTGTGGCACACACCATTCGCGCGCAGTAAAATAAAAACCGAAAGATGGTCCCCGAAAAAAGCCCGATCTCGGCCATTTTGTCGTCCTAGCGACGACACGTGGCGGAAACTTCCGGTTTTCGGATTTTTCCTCCGAATCATATCGGGTTGCCCGCACGCGTGCCAAATTTCAGCACTCCAGCACTTCTAGAAGTGGTCGGGAATTTGTATCCATCAGTCAGTCAGTCACCACAAGGGCTGTATATAGATAGGTCTCGCCGCGCTGCGCGCGCTCGTTAGGGGGCTACGCCCCCTAAAACCCCCCGCATCCGGCCTCGCCGGCTGCCCCCACCGGACGGCTTCGCCGTCCAACCCGCGACTACTCGGAATGGCTTCGCCGTACCTCGACGAGGGGTCGTCTTCGCCGCCCATATATTTAGGCAGCCCTCCGACAGACAGCAGCTGGTTCCTTAGAACGGCTTCGCCGTTCATCGTGTGAGGGCGGCTTCGCCGCACAAGGGTTACCCGAGTCCCCCCTAGGCGTGGACTCCTGGGAACGGCATCTCCCTTCCTCGTGCCGGGGCGGCTTCGCCGCCCAAGGTTTACCGGTGTTCCCCCGAGACTGCGACAACTCGGAACGGCTGCGCCGTTCCTCGCCGCCCCCTCCGGACGGCTTCGCCGTCCCACCCGGGACTCCTCGGAACGGCTTCGCCGTTTCTCGTTGTGGGTCGGCTTCGCCGCCCATATATTGAGGCAGCCCTCCAACAGACACCAGCTAGTACCTCGGAACGGCTTCGCCGTTCATCGTGTTAGGGCGGCTTCGCCGCCCAAGGGTTACCCGAGTCCCCCCGAGGCGTGGACTCCTAGGAACGGCATCGCCCTTCCTCGTGGCGGGGCGGCTTCGCCGCCCAAGGTTTACCGGTGTTCCCCCGCGCCTTCGACAACTCGGAACGGCTGCGCCGTTCCTCGCCTGTGGGCGGCTTCACCGCCCAAGGGTTATCTCGTCGTAATGGGGCGGCTTCGCCTCCCAAGGTTTACCTATTTCCCCGAGCCATCGCCTCCTCGGAACGGCTGCGCCGTTGCTCGCGGGAGGGCGGCTTCGCCGCCCAAGGGTTATCGGCGCCCTCCCTCGTTAGCTTCCTCGTAATGGGGCGGGTTCGCCGCCCAGGGTTTACCCGTGTTCCCCCGAGGCGTCGACTCCTGGGAACGGCGTCGCCCTTCCGCGTGATAGGGCGGCTTCGCCGCCCAAGGTTTATTTTGTCCCCCCGAGCCGTCGACTCCTCGGAACGGCTTCGCCGTTCCTCGTCTGTGGGCGGCTTCGACGCCCAAGGGTTATCGGCGCCCTCCCCCCGTAAGCTTCCTGGTGATGGGGCGCCTTCGCCGCCCAAGGTTTACCCGTGTCCCCCCGAGGCGTCAACTCCTGGGAACGGCATCGCCCTTCCGCGTGATGGGGCGGCTTCGCCGCCCAAGGTTTACTGTGTCCCCCCGAACCGTCGACTCCTCGGAACGGCTTCGCCGTTCCTCGTCTTTGGGCGGCTTCGCCGCCCAAGGGTTATCGGCGCCCTCCCCACTCGTAAGACACCCATTCGGCTGCTCCACGTGTTGGAGCGGATTTGCCGCCCGAGGGTTCTCGGAGGTTTTCCGTGCCTCTGACTCCTCGGAATGTCTCCGTCGTTCCTGGGG
Source organism: Ischnura elegans (assembly GCF_921293095.1). NCBI lineage: Eukaryota > Metazoa > Arthropoda > Insecta > Odonata > Coenagrionidae > Ischnura > Ischnura elegans. The sequence continues at coordinate 5,078,261 of NC_060258.1, forward strand.
CGGGGGCAGCTTCGCCGGCGGGGGTTTCACTCTTCACAGAGCAATGCGTACTACCAGCTTTCCCCGATCGTTTACAAAGGCTGCCGGGGGAGAATGTGGCTGAATGTAGACGCATGCTAGCCGTGATTGTGGCATTTTAGCTTATGACGATGTTTCGAACGGGGTCCGGGGGGTTTCCAGGGGTTTTTATGAGTATACTGACAACAGTCGCAATCATCCAAATAAATTCCTTAGCGATGAGTCATAGGAGAAGGGAGTTACTGCTAAAATATGCGAAAACACCGAAGAACATGCTGTTCACAGAAAAAAAATAATTTTTTCCCTGGTCTTCTTGGAAGCCACGGGAAATATCGAGGGGTTTTCTTGTATAAAAGGTCTTAGTCTACCTACAGTAAAAAGTCCAGCGATCTAACTGTAGGGGAACAGTGAATTTTCCCGTATTACTCACATTTAGATTACCAATTCTGTGTTCTCCACATAGCGGTGCATAGGCGCTGTAATAAGGCATAATTATTGTGAATTTCGTAGCCGTACCTTATGGGGAAGTGGTTAAAATAAATCGGTTTTAGGTGTCCTTGTCCTGGAACCCCTTTTATTACTCTACTATTTTGTTAAGAAATGTACATTTAAAAATTTGAAGTTTTATTGCGGGTGTGTAATTGGGGCAGGATAATTGAACATGACGCGTAAAAATAGCCGACACAATTCCCATTCGGAATCAATAAAAACGATACAACTGGGATGAATGGTACACGAAATATACGACTTATTAAGTAATTTTTATTTTTTTGGGGGGTCACAGGGGGTTTTCGGGGGACCTAAAGTGCTTGGTCTGTAAAACGCGGCATCGTTAACCTTGGATAAAATTTTCGGCTCTGTAGCTGTAGTGTAAGCATGCTTTTTCGACGGTGTCACCCCTTAAAATTAAATATTCTGCGTTTTCCTGGTAGCGGCGCGTACGGGCACGAGAAAGACGTCAATCACCTGAATTTGGTGTCCGTACCACGTCGGGAAGTGGTAAAAAAAAATTGGGAAAAATTTAAAATCGTGTGTTGAGGGAATGCAAACTTCACGGCGGATGTGTTGTAAGTTACCGAACGTTGTAGGAGTCGCAATTTCAATGGAAATACATAATCGTTAATAACTCGAAATTTTTTCGTCGTTTGGATACATGAAGATAGCCGAAAAATTGAATAAAAAATCTAGTATCTTGCATTTAAGTGAATTTGTCCTACGATTATTGCATATTGGTGAAAAAAATTCCGAAATTCGGCCCATAAGAAAAGCATTGAAAATTTGAAAAAGTTAAAAAAAATACTTTTAATCAAAATATTGCAAAGAAAACGGCACCAAAAAATCAACCAAAAAATCTAGTATCTCATACGTTAAGGACTTATTCCTACAACGATTAAAAGTTGGTTTAAAAAAAATCCAAAGATAGGCCCATAAGAAAAGCATTGGAAATTTTAAAAAAATATAAAAAATACTTACAAACAAAATATGGCAAAATGTTTCACATCAAAAAATCGGCCAAAAAATCTAGTTTTCGTCAGCGAAATTTCATGTTCCAGTGACGTATATAAGTAGGCGATGAATGGAAAAAGTTTTAGTCCCATAAGGCTCCAATGTTAATTCGGATCGATATATCTCGAAAACCGAACGACTTTTTCGAGTTTTCGGACTTTTCCCCCCGATGAATATTTTTTCTCCACGACCTGTAAAAATTTCGTCTTCCCAGCACGTCCGGAAGTGGTCGGGAATTTGTATACGTGAATCAGTGAGTGAGCTATCTGTCACACATCGGGTTGTATATAATTTAGACTCGCCGCGCTGCGCGCGCTCGCTAGGGGGCTACGCCCCCTAGAACCCCCGCCGCGGCCGGCTGCGCCGTCCGCGCCCCGAACGGCTTCGCCGTTCCCCGACTTCGTCGGGTGTCGGCATGTCCCCCGGTGTGAACCGAATCGTGTCGTGCATCAACGGGTAAGTATTCGGAGGGGAAAGGTATCGACCACGTGAGTTTGAACTCCGTACCTCGTTCCGCAGTGCTCTTAAATATGTTTTCAAATTTTTCGAATGCGGGGGTTGCGTTCCCCTTGTCTATCGTCGAAATCGCCCTGGCGTCGAAGAAGCACCGTTTTCCTCCCCCGCCGATATCCCCTGGCGATCTCTCACTGTGATAATACTTTCCGGAAAGATTTCGGAGATGGAAACTGGTGCATTGTGCACGTACGTTGACAATAAGGATAATGATTGGGATGCTCGTGATATATCCCGTTGTGCGGTTTGCATCGTAAGTTTTACCACGGCAAAGAAGTACGAAGAAGAAATTTTCGCTCAAAGTAAGCAATCTTTTTCTCTTTCTATCGAGCGTACAGATGTTATCACCCACTGCATTTGCCAATCGGAAGCCAAATACGGTGAAGGAAGACATTGGAATCCACGAGCAATCGTTCGTGGAGAGGAACGCAAAGTCTGCCTTAAGTAATTTTATGCAGTGTTCACCTGCGAAATGAATACGGAATCGGAATTGGTTATGCTTGCGTCGTAAAGACGTGGCACTAATTGAAAAGTCCGTGAAATGGCTTTCGATTGTTGCCACCCCCTCGCCACGTTGAGGCTGCAGTTAGGATTTGAGAGGGGCATGCACTACAACCACTACTAAGTATTAGCTAAATGTACACAGACAGATGTCTCTGATATTGAAAGACGCGTACGTATTACTCGTAATAGAGAACGTAGAAATAAATACAAGGCGTCAGTGATCATGAAAATCAAGTTTAGGTACATATACATTCACGTAGGTGTGGCAGGAATAGCTGAGATCCTGTGACATGAATTTCAAGCAATGCTAAGATAGAGAAAACTTTAGTCGTATTTCGTAACTTAATTGCAACAATTTATGTACGTTAGTAAGACGGCTCCAAGTTGATAAATTGATACGCATGCAGATTGTGATTTACAAGGTTGTAAATAGTTAGAATGCGGTGATATGGTGTGGGAAAGTTGAGTAGCATAACACTGAGAAATATGTAAATATAGGCATAACACGGTGAACATACATCACAAAAGATATCATAGCAGTTCCTTTAAAATTAAGTGTATATAAAATGCAGAAAATGTGGTACAAGAAGGGAGAAAGAAACGACTATATTACAGTGCAATGTTAATGGAACTAATAATGGTTAATTTTTGTATATTTTCTCTTGTTCATGCGTACTACTTAATGCTATATTTCCAAACTGAAAAGGTAACATGCATAGGTTAGATGATCATAGTTTTTATGGATTCATTTTTTTGTATTTTCTAATTTTTGGTAAGTTATTGTAAGTGTGCACCTATGACGGTGACATTGTAACGCAGCGTGTAGGTGAAGGGCTATAAAAAGTTAATTTTTAGGCCCATTTTCCATGAGTTATTTCCTCGCAAACGTCCCTGGTGACCTTGTCCCTACTCGAATAATCCGGAGACCGGCCTGTGGTTACGGCGCTTGGTCTTCGTGATGGTATATACCGATGACGATGGAAGGCAAGCCAGGTTCTTTTGCCACCCTTCTCCACTGATATCACGGAAATGACGGAGTATGGAGATAATTTTTTGCATCCTCGTAAATTAAATGCAATCCAGCGACGATATTGGAATCGGTGACATCACTTCAATAGGTAGAGAGATATTCTTCGTAGAAATGGACTGTGCGTGTAGTGGGGAAACCCTAGGTGGCCTTCTCCCTACTCCTCGATCCCGGAGACCGGCCTGTAGAAACGGCACGGGTCTCCCTACGATATATACCGATGGCGATGGAAGGCCGGCGAGGGTCGTCACACTCACACCACTCCACTGTAGTCTTACGAGATGGTAGGCGATGTAGGCACTCGTTTGCGTAATCGTTAGTGATATTTAATCCAGCGACGATTATGGATTCGGTGACTTCCCATTAAGCAGGCGATTGTATGTCTTTGCGGAAATGTACTCTCCATGCGGTGGAAACACCCAAGGTAGCCTTCTCCCTACTCTACAAATCCGGAGACCGGCCTGTAGACACGGCACCTAGTCTCCCTAATGGTATATACCGCTGACGATGCAAGGCACGCTTGGGGTCATCTCAAAGAGACGTGTGAAATCAATGAACAATTCCTCATAGTAAAAGCTCTGGGAAAACCACGTTTTTGGCGTAAGGTATCCCATCGATGAGTTTCTTCGGCGGAACGAGTACGATTATGTCTTCCGGCCTTCTCACGCGGCTCAATAAAACGTAGAGTAGACCGTGAGTGAAACAGTCGGTTCTGAGGTCCACTCCGACGTACTCTATAGTCTGGCCCTGGCTCTTATGTCCTGTCATGGAGTATGCTAAGGCCAAGGGGAACTGGCGGCGGAGTATTTTAAGCGGAGAACCTTCGGTGAATGGGAATATGAAACTGATCCGGGGTATGCCGATGAGGTGTGTCTTCCCGGGAATTCGGACCGTGACGAGGCGGCGTGTAATAGCAGTCACGATGACTTTGGTCCCATTCACCAGTCCGTCTGCAATATTCAAATTCCTGATGATTAGGCATACCGATCCGACCTTGAGGCGCAAAACGTGGTCCGGAATGCCTTTTCCGGATGCCTTGTTCAACAGTTGGATGTCCACATCGAGTCCCTCGTCGTCTTCTTTGTAGACGCTGTCGGCGCTCCTCAGCTCATGCAGGCATCCTTCGTAAGAGTCGAGAACTAACTCATTTATTTCCTTGACGTTTACATTCAACGTGGAAAGAATCGCTCTCTTTGCGCAGAGCTCGGGTTGGCTCAGAACGCAGGGTGGAAAGACCTCGTCGATAAGTTGCCGCAGGATGTCACAGCCCTTAGTCCTCGAAGTGGTATCAGCGTCTCTTGTAGCCGTCCCTCGCCGAAGGGGATGGAGTCGATGGTGCCGTTGCCAACCTGGAGGAGGAAGTCGGAGTAATCCTTGCAGTTACTCGTTCGTTGTGGCGTTGTCAAGGAAAATACCTTGAAGATCCTCCACATCGGTGACGACCGCAGGGAAACACGCGCTACATCTGCGGGGGTGCGCGCTTTTTCCACGACGGGTGGGATTTGCCTAAAGTCACCGGAACAGACGAATATCTTTCCTCCGAACGGCAAATCATTATCCATAAGATCCCTAAGTGACCTATCTATAATTTGAAACAAAAAGTGATGAGCCATCGGTGCCTCGTCGAAGATAATGATTTTTGCTTCTCTCACGAGTTGAGCCCGCTGCGAACCGTTGCTCACGTTCCAATATCCAGTTCCGTCCCCTAAATCGAGGGGGAGGCGGAACATGCTGTGGGCCGTAGTCCCTCCTTCCATGTTGGACGCCGCGATCCCCGAGCTGGCAACTGCCAAAGCAACAAATCCGTGTCCGCGCGCGTACGCTAGAATGACGCTGATGAGTGCGGTTTTTCCATAGCCGCCCGGCCCGTCGAGGAACAATATTCTATCCCCTCTTATTTCATCCTGGATGAGGGTTTTGACGTGGGAGAAAGCACGTTTCTGGTCCTCGGAAAGCCTTGGCTCCCACTCCTCCACGAAAGACCTCAACTGTTCCCTTCCGTAACGAACCTGCTCTCTACTCAATTCGGTAGTGTCGTCGTCGACGTGCGGAAGCCCGTGATCGGTGAGACAAGAACCCTGACGCCTGAGGCTCCTATCGATAGCTAAAAGAGTTAATCGGTACGCTACCTCGGGGTTTTCGGGATGCCGGTCTAAATGATCCTCACTCAGGGCATCCTTAAATTTCTCCCAAAGGATGGCCGCTGGTGCGCCTACATTGCAGAGAAGAACGAAGAATGACCGCAATGCATTTGCAAGCATGAACGCCGAGGCCTCTTTCATGGCATCGCTGAATTCCTCCTCGTCCTCGATCAAGCCTAAAGTACGCGCGACTTCCTGAAACGTGCGGCAATGACCTACCCCGCGGGACAAAAGGTCGGCGTAACCACGGCAAGGAGTGGTCATGAGAAGGATCCTTAAGTAATACTGTTCGCCTCGGTTAGGTGAAATCCAAAGCAACCTACAGACTTTTTCCCCGCGCTTGCGAGCGGTAACGTAATGCACGCCGTCCGGGTGCTCGAAAAAGACGTCAGTACGCGGAGAACGGGAGTGGACTATGCACGTCTCGTAAAAACTCTGGTACGTCAAGTCGTCAAAAATGGGGTCTCGCGGACGGTCGAAGTAAATCATTAATTTGGAAGAGGCGGAAGACGCGATTTCTGTCAAATTACTCTCGCGAGGCCTGTATATGACTTGTTGTTTCCCTTCCAAGTGGACGGGAAGGCATTCCACGGTGGGCTCCAATTTAGAAATGGGGAACTCAAGCAAACGCCAGCAGGCGTCGCTGGCGCCTATCATGCGCTTTGTGGCATACTGCTCGACCTCGTTCTCTTGCAATCCTATCGGGGTCACGGTGACGTTTTGCAGTGAGCCACCCTTCATTAGGTATTTAAACAAATATTTAACTACGCGGCGAGTGGATGCAAGTTCTAAGTTTATGTGCGCCTCGTACTTCAACATCAACGCGGCGTTGTACGGGACCACCCATCCGTCGTGCACTGTAATTTCCCTGCGTCGCGTGGTGATAATCCCCCGATTCGAATAATTGCGCCTATACTGAACGAAACCTCTTTCGTCCACGTGGGTTGTTTCGCAAGACGGTTTGGGATAGAATTTACCGCAACAACCTTTCGCGTCATCCCAACATGGAAAGTCGGTGCGGTAGTCGGTACCGCACGGGCCGTGGATCATGTGTTGCAATACTAATTTCCTAAGTCGTCCACCGGCCTCGTAGTCGGATGGAATGTCTGCGCGAATTACCTCGTCGATTTCTGCCGCTTGTACCGGTTCCCCTCCGTGTACCTTGAAAACTATGTGCGCGTGAGGCAATCCCCGCATTTGCATTTCGATGACGTAGACGAAGTAGGCGGGGCGCCCAAAAAATGCTCCGCTACGCAAGTCCCTTATCAATTCCCCGAGCTTTATGCTAAATATCCTGCAGGCTGTGGAAGGATCACTGCGCTTGCTTCCGTGGGGGCACGCCTTACTATTTTCCTCCCAGTGAGCGCTATAGGTAAACGTGAGAAAGTACGTCGGCGCTCCCAACCGCGATACTAGAGCCATGGCGTTCTCGTAGTGGACCTTCATGTACCGGGGTCCTCCGGTGAACGTGCTCGGAAGGTAAACTTTCCCCGGACGCACGCCACCTTCTCCTTGAACTGTTTCGTCACCCTCGATATCTCGTCGAACCTGTCCTTGTTCCTGTCTTCCTACGTCTATCAGTTCGTCCAGAGGTGCGATCCGCGTGGCGGTTGCGGAGGAGGATCGCATCTGGGAATAGCGGATGAAACGTAGCCGCTCTTCTTCGTACCGGGCGAACATTTCCACTTGCCACGCCTGCTATAAACGCCCCAAGTGGGAAAATCGGCATTCGGACAGCAGTAGGCATCTTGCGTAGTTGAACTGCGTGAGCTTTCTTCCTTGGTTATCCTTCATTCCCACGTGCCAACCCAAATTACCGTGGGGGTAGAGCAACGGATATTGGAACGGCTCCATAAGAGGACTCAAGAGGTCTATTGAGGACGGTCTTCGGTCACTCCTCTTCCATATTGTCAATTTCCTAGGATCGTATGCTGCGTCCTCCGTGCTCATGGCGGCGTGCACCTCGATACCAGTTTGTCTATCTCCAAGTCTCGGACCGTGAGTGGATCTGCTCGTCACTTCGAAAGTGAGGTGCGCGTCGATTGATGGCTCCGCACTCAGGCGACGGAATTCCTCGATGAACGGATTCACACTTGTGATGTAACAGTCAATTTCTTCAATGACGTCCGTGCTGAGCGTTCTTCCCAGCGCTATGTTTCTTCGTTCTTCGCCGTCGTCTATGTAAAGGCGACAGCGGTTCACGAACTGAGTATTACCTCCTCTCGTGGTGAACCTTTGCCCTCGAGCTTCCAGAGCGTGCACATGATGGTACATCCTACCTTCTATCTTAAAAAATGACAGCCCACTTGGGTGCCTGTACCCACCACTGACCTCTAGCGCGCAGAAGGCGAACAGGTCGTTGTACGCTCGCGATCTACCCAAGAATGCTCTATTGGAATAAAACGGTGCGTCTAGGGAAGGCAGCCGCTGCACATTAAACGATCCCTCCCCGCAGCACCACTTTCTACGTTCCTTCTCCTCGTCGAAAAGCCTAGCGCCACAGTGAGAGCATCGATGCACGCCTTCTTCCCAAAGCGATACCCTCTTCAACTTGAAAGGCGCGACGTCGTCCAGAGCCGCTCCATTCCAATAGGCCATGGGGCCATTGCTAACTATCTTTTTTCCGAGAGCAGCGGGAATGTGCCTCATGGTCTGTAAATCCGGATTACGCAACCTGTACCTCACCGACGTCTGCCGCGATGCCTCTGGATCGATCTCCTGCAATCGACTGATAGCAATCGTTTGAACCCTCGGATGCGTCGTTGCGTATTTCCTTACGGCTTCCCTGTTAACCTCCGGGTGCTCGGTAGCGTACTTTTGCACGGCTTCCCTGTGAACCTCCGGGTGATCGGCGGCGTACCTCCTCACGGCTTCCCTATTCACTTCTGGATTGTCTTGGCTGTAGCGACGAACTGAGCCCAGGTTAACGTCTGGTCTCTTTGTTGCATATTTTTTTTTGCGGCCGCTACCTGCTCGTCTCTCGTGGTATCCAGTACCTTCGGTCTTCCGCGTTTGACCTTCTTGGGGCGACCCTTTCCTTTTCCGGTCACGGGAGGAGCAGTGAGTGGATTATCTAATGTAAATAATACGACAACAGGTTTCATGTGAAGCAGTTTGGGATCCTGAGTGATGCTGCTCCGTGAATGAATACCTGTAATTTCCGTAGCGGCGATCGTCCTTTGGCTACATGCTGCAGAAGAGGAAACGTCCGCTGGGCGTGTGAAAATGAGCCGTGTAATGGTGTATTGGTTTTGATCAGGGCTGTAATTGTTAGATGAAAGAAGCATAGAGGCCAGAGATGCGTACGTGTGGCATTTAAACAAGCTGGCCCTACCGTCGCCACAGGTTCGGTAGTCGTAGTCCACAGCATGAGAGTCGAATAAGTAAATGTTGCCACATCGGCGCCAAAAGCTAACTGAACGGAGACGACCGGTGAAAATGAAAGCAATGTCATTTTGGGTTTGTGATAGGAGGTTCTCAAGGACATGTGATAGTGACCTGACGTATTCCTCGACATCTGAGATAGTGAGCGGATAAATGCCGTAGTGCACGTCTGATACGGCGATGTGGACTACGTTTCCCATTACCTTTAACACCTGGGGTAATTCTTCCGGGAAAAGGTAACGTTCTACGCCCCCAATTGAATCATCTCGCAAAGTTCTATATATCCGGTTTCCGCAGAAAAGGAGTGAATTTATTACGTCCGTATTGAATTTTCCGTCGATGAAGCCCCAAACTGCCGCGCAGGAGGAGTTCACTACACATTGTGAACCTGCACTCCAACCGAAAAGGTCGTAGTTGCCCTGATGGATAGACCCCGCAGCAACGCAGGAGAACCCCCTAGAGCGCGTATGCATCGCGGAAGGTGAAAAAAGTATCAGAGGCAGATTGTGTTTATACTCACTTATTGGAAGAGACTGTTGGATGTAAGGAAATTCAAACACCTGGATAGGGAGTCCTCGGTATAACCTGTAAATGATTATTGCAATATCACAGTGAAACAAATATTGAAGTACTGGATAGGAACTGAGTTCGTTAAAAGTACTGCGAAAAACCGATCAGCGTTAGCTATTCACGTCAATAACTGAATTTGTACGAATAATGCAATGTACTCCAGTGGCCATAGCTGAAGTGGAAATAATAGCTGGAATAAACTTTAATACAAGAACTCAGAAAAGAAAGGGAAACGTTATGAAGTGCATGCATGAAGACCTTGTGGCGTATTCCGATCAAAGAAGGTAATGAGGTATGTTTTCATTTGGAAAACCTGTTGGAAAATGTAATTATCTCAATATGAAAGTTTTAACAGAGAAAATACGTTTGTACACGGCACAGATAAGTGAATTTGGCGACATTGATACGTTGGTGAAGGGGTAGAGGTGAGCTACTGCGTGAATGAATGATTCAAAGTGTAAGGAAAAGCGAAAAATGAAACAATGGAATGTACGAAGAAACGTAATCGTCAATGTAGTCAGAGCGTAGGGAAATAACGGGAATGGAGGGAAACGCCTTGGAGACTGAACGACACATCCGAATAAAAGTAAGGGCACTTACAAGGATATAGGGAGAAAGGAAGGTAAATGAGTAACAATGCAGCCGATGATCAAAATGTTAGGCAATATTTCTCAGGTGTTTGTCATTAGCATAACGCAAGTGCTTCATCAGTACGATGACAATTGAAGAAGGGAAGGTGAAGGTCTGAATAATACAACATGAGCAGGCATGGACAGGAATGTCCCAGTTTTGAGTGTATTAAGGGCACACCGTAAAAAATGGAAGGAGCGTGATATTTATGTGAGAGACATGCACGTCAAAGAATCAGCTCTTGTAGAACGTGAAGAAGTGAATACATATCTGTGTGACGACGTATAAGATGTAAAGAAAATGGAATTGAAATGAATGTTAATTTTTTGTCGTGTACAGTAACAGTAATCACAAGTTACAGGAAAGAAATGGGAAAGGAAAATGATCATTACGCGACAAGGACACACCTAAGGGAATTCAGTTGGCGTCAATGATTTCCCTACAACTAAAATAATCAACTGGATATGAATAGATTGCAAATTCGATGGAAGTCAGCGACAGTGATGTCATTTGCTTTACGAGGAAGGGTAGCAATACGATATCCCCCTATAGAGGCAACGTCATGTGTCATTTTGGAGAGCAATGAACGGCAGTGTTCCGTTTCGAGGTACTAGTCCAGGAAATGAAGGAAGGTGTTTGTCTAGCAAATTCTTATAAGCGAATGGATTTACTGGAAATGTTAACAGCAGGTAGGGAGTAGACCAAGGATCGAAATCTAAATCATTTGGAAGGGCGCGGAACTACAAATTTTAGAAAATGTAGGTCATACGCGAAGGAAACCTTAGGAATGTAATTGTTTGATATCCTTTGACAACGAAAACGAACCGAGAGACGCCATCTCAATGTAAAGCTTTTGTTTTGAAAGACTAAATTCTAGAAAATCATATCGAGTGACGAAGACTGGAATTTTCGCTTAAAAATTAAGTACCAATAATTTCATTTTTTTAAGAATCTATTTTAAGATACTTCCAAACGATCTTAATGATCTGAACGATGATAATGTAAGCAAGTCATTACAAAAAAGAGTTCTGTCCCTACTTTTTCTACGAAAACATCAGTGATAAGAACAACATAACTAACACCGTAGCTACAATTGATCGTGTTCCCTTAAATTTCCCTAAATGAAGTAGCTATCAACGAATGATAGTGTTATTAATTTAAATTACTTAATTTTGAAAATTTTTGATGTTAAAAAAAGAACGGATGTTATGTAATTGCGTAGAAAATGCACTTTTGATCTAAGTAAGTGAAGCGCACTAGAAAAAAGAATAAATGTTTGGGTAACGAATTTTAGCATAACATTCATTTTGCTCAATAGTAAAAAATTCGGAAATTACTACGTTTTGCACATTTTGACCTTTCTTTCCTGGACTATATGGATAAATGAAGTAATTTCCTTCGTAAACACATTTCTAAACGCTAAAATTCAGGATGATGATGAGTAACGCTTCATGTAGTACGTTATGCATTCGGGAAGCGACACTGATAGGTATTAATAAATTCATTGCGCGAGGTGCATATTGTAATAACGCTGAAGCCCGTATGACACTTCCCAATTTATTGGCCAATTGGATTGTGGACCCACTGACACACACCAATTCCTATCCCAATATCCATTTCACAATATGGGACACTATTTATTGCCCAATCTGGAATTTAGAACAGGTTCTATTTTCTCGCGGCCAATCTCCAATCAGAAATCAGTCTTCTCGACTACTAGTGCCCAAAACTAGAAGCTCTTGGCAAAGCATTCGGTTTGGCTATTAAGGCCGCTTTACACGTGAAGGATCATTCGAATGACCATCATTAACCGTGTATAACGGAAAATTCCTGCATTCGAATGAAATTTCAGGCCTGTTCTAATTTGCTTGAATGATATGAGCGCACGGCGTCCATCTTGCCATTGGCATCCACCTCGGAATTTTAATATAATAGATAAAAACTTTGGAAGCATAGCAACCCATGAAATAGCTCAAATAATTAATATGTACTTTGAGAGAACATAAATTCACGAACATCAACTATGTAAAGTCGGTAATTCGGAAATTACATTTCGGATATTTAATGAATAAAAACGTCGTGTTTCTCCTCGATTGCGTCGACATTTGGTTTAATTTACATTTATTAAACTATATTTCATGATTTGAGAGCAAAAATGTCGGGTGAAAGTCCCAATTAATGACACAATCTCTGTTTATTCGATGAACTCATTGCAGCCAAAACGAGCCGCTACGTTATCTTGGCTCACGTATGGGATCACAATATTGCCTATCTGTAATCATTCAAGGAACTCACCCGAATGAAATTTCGAGAAAATCTTTGCAACCCCTCGAAATAGTTATTAATTTTACAATTATTATGCCACCTCCCATTCTGTACCTCATTTGCAATCAATCTGCGTTTTCAGATGCTCTTTTGTCATTTTGGGTTATGTGGCGTTCTCTAGCGGGATATTAGAACACTTGAACGGCCAATATTGGTGTAAATATTGTTACGTGTCGTACGATGCGTAAGGCCCAATATTTAAACCAATATTTCGCGCCGATATATTGGGCAATACATTGGGAAGTGTCACACGGGCTTAAGGGTAGTGACACGCTCGTAACACTGCAAGAATATCGGATGAATGATATGGGAATTCCATTCGAAAGATGTTCGGTATGAATTTTCGGTTTTAAACATGTATTTCGATTAATCGCGGTATGTTTTTTTGGAGAGAGAGTTAAATATGCAAATGGATAGTGATGAGAGTAAAGTAAATATTTAACTTCCACACATTTCTAATTACTTAAGTACCGACCCGGTTTCGACACGTAATCTCATTATCACGGTAGAAAATTGGCATTCCTCGTTCTACGCATACACCGTCCAGCAAGGGAAGGGTGGGGTGGAATGGATGAAAAGGGAGTGGGGGAGACACTTTGACTAAAAAGGTGGGTAATAGCGAATGTGTTTGAAGGAAAGGGTAGGAATAATCGCATTTACGTAATCCCTCGTCCCCCCTCCTTACCTATTACCCAAGTTTTTATTGAAACTGTCTCTCCCACTCCCTTTTCATCCTTTCCACCACACCCTTCTCTTACTTGAAGGTATATATGGAACATGTAAGCAGGGGCGGATCCAGGATTTCTTTCTGGGAGGGGCACAAGCAAGGCTGTATCCAGGATTTTGTTCAGGGGGGGGCACAAGGATACCTTGTTATACAAAACGAACGAAATTATAATGGGACCGTATTAAAAATCTATCATATTTTTAAGGGTCTGGGGGGGCACGTGCCCCCGTGCCCCCCCCCCCTGGATCCGCCTATGCATGTAAGGCCAAATTCGTACCTTGATAATGACAGTGCGGGTGGAGAACGAGTCGATACTTAAGTAAATGACATTGTGTGTCAGTTTATGAGTTAAGGTTATTCTCATGGATATTAAACATTTCTAGAAAACACGCCGGACACTGATAAATTGATATAGCTCGTAAATGCTATTTTGTTCACATGAAGTAAGCTCTCATGCGTAGATTCAAATGTGAAGTGAGGTAAGCGGTAACTTTTACCTTCTTCATAAATAACATATCCACACAGACAAACTTAATGAGTAGGTGAACGAGACCTCAGGCAACTATGACGGAATAGCCCGTGGTATTAGATGAGATGACATTCGAGCACGGGGGATAAGGTGACATTGAAAATAATAATCGTTATGAGAATTCACAAGTTCACCTGACATTGAATGTGGTGATTCGTACCCCCGAAAAACTCCCCCCCTCATACGGAAGATGCTGCTATATGTCCCCGGAGCAGTCAACCGCATATATCGCCTCACAAGTAAGCTCACTTTTGTCAGGCAAACATAACCACTGGCCCCACCACTCGTGCTCAAAACATCCCTCTCCACGCTGCAGAGCTCAACAGCCGACCGCTCCACCCCGACCACCGACGGAAGTGGCCTTCCTTCGGTTACCCTCGTAACTTAGGCAGTCGGGACAGAAGAGGAGTAGAATTTCAAATAAAATTCGAGCGTAAATGTGAAGGGATGTTATGCCAAGTAGCAATATCATTCGCCAATGGTTAATTTCGATGAATACCCCTTTCAAGGAAAGTAATTGTGATTCAGTATTTCTTACAATGAAAGTAATTGGGATGCGTTAATTGAATATAATTATAAATTAACCACCGTGCAGGTTAGTTGAATGAATATGAATGTACTCTCGCGAAAAGGAAAGGAATGTACGGAATCCGGATTGTATCTCTTTCTGCAGTAACTCTTTAACTAAAGGGACCTGACAATGTTAATTCAAATTCGCTGTAATACGTAATGGATATCCGAAATGATATCAATTACGACGATTGGTTACGTTAAAATATCCATATCCACATGGATGCACTGCCTATTCATTTATACGCCATTGGTAAATGAATGTGAATAACAAGTGTGCCACACGTGTGCAACAAGGGCGCCACCCCGCACCGCGGCGCCGCTGAAGTACGGCCCGCACCACTTACTGGAGACTTCCCCTCCACCCCCTCCCCTCCCTCGGCAATGACTTTGCTCTTTGGTATGCAGCGCTGTCTTGTAACACGTGTAATCTAGTAACGGAATAAAATTTTCATGGTATATCATAACAGTCGTATCACAGAAACATTGTCAATTAGGTCAAATTAATTTGCAGCTATTGTTTTGCAGTATTTTTACTCTAAATCAGTAAATATATATCTGCCATTTCTTAGAGCTGCGTCTTTCCGCCCACTAAATTTAGTTACTGACGAAGGCTTCCCGTTGCCTTTCATACCCACATACCTAATTCAAGTGAACGAAGGAGGACCGAAGGCAAGGGGATTTTTTCGCCTCTTGGGGTACAAACGCCCGAGGGCCCGACAATTAGCCGGGTCTCCGAAAGACCACGCGAGAATCGTGTGTCAGCGATCCATAATTCTTCATTCAGACGTTTTGCAAAATAAAATTTTGTTCGTTTCTCGAAAAATATGAATCAAGTTTTGAATTGTTCGTCTTCAGAACAGCGGTTAGAATTTTTAACTGAAATTCTGCGATCAATTTTAACGTATTTAAGGATTTTCGCCCCGACGTCAGTATGAAGAGAAGAGGAACGACAGACCCTTCGATAAGTTACGAAGCTATGAATTCCATCAAACCGAATGTATCCATAACAATACAGAGTTTGACAATAAAAACCAAACCAGCAATCACCTTCGTAAAAGGAATCATACCTTCGATGAAAGTTACCGAACTCACTATCGTATTGAACTGTATCCGTTATTTTTACAAAACACTTTTCTGCCATGCAAATACCACTGTCATCATAGTCTCAGTGTCGCTAGTCATCAGTATGGTTTGCACGTGAAGTAGGTCGTTGTACTTTTGATTGACTAGAGAAACCTAAGTTTGGTCGTCAACTCATTAAAATCGAAAATAATCAAAGAGAAGAAAATTCTCGCGCAAGTAGCTGTAAATAGCATCGCTTAGTCAAACTACATAAACGAATGACTACGATATAAGTTAAAGACGGGAGAGCAGAGCCATTCTTTCAAAATGTGAACATGCAATAAAAGGAATGTCTCTCACTGTAGTTTGTAATGCGCGCCTCAGCTGTAGGAAGGGTGAAACGGTCATGATAAATAAGTCACAGAAATGCACTAAGAGCGAGGAACTTGCGTTGAACATGAAAACGGTGAATATATACGTCAATGTACCGTACAACGCTTTCTTAGAAAGTGAAATGATGGCAGTTGGTGACAATGTTTTCCGTTTTCCTGCGCAATGAACTTAAGACTAAGTGATGGACAAATTCAACGATGATAGTCCACGGCATGGACCGTCGGTTAGGCAAAACACCTTCCTTACGTGCGGTCAACCAATACAATTTGAATTTTTACTTTGTGCTAAAGTATTTGTTACTTAAGATATGGATGGGGAACTAATGAAACATTTATTCCATTTTAATTACACGTCCAAATTTCGAGGGTAGATTTACCGTTCTTTTCAACGGAGTTGTTATTTGCATATACAGCTAACGCGTGATGGTGTTTATTGGAAGAAAACATTTTCTAATGCAATGTTGATTACAACAGGTATGCGCTACATTCACTTCTGCAATCGTCTTCAGAGCAGCGGTTACAAGTTTTAACTAAAATTCTGCGATTTATTTTCAAGTTTTTAAGGATTTACGGCCCGACAACAACAAGAGCATTTTTGCTGCTTATATCAGTTGATATTGACGCTAGAAATTCTTTTAAATTTGAAAATTGTCATAACGAAACGAAGAATTCAATTTCAAGAACAAAATTTACGGTCAGACAACAATTACCCACATACCTTTTTCAAGCGAAGGAAGGAGGAACGAATGACGGAGGGCCCTGCTATTAGACGGGTGTCCGAACGCCCACGCGAGCAGCGCGGGTCAGTGGTCAATAATTGTTAATCCAGCCGTTTTGAAAAATAAATATTTGTTCATTTCTCGAAATATATTAATCAAGAATTGAATTGTTCGTCTTCACAGCAGGGGTTACAAGTTTAAACTGTAAATCTGCGATCAATTGTTACGTTTTTAAGGATTTTCGCCCCGACGTCGACAAGAACCTTTTCGATGCTAATATCTGCTGATATTGACGCTAGAACTCCGTTCAAAATTTGAAAATTCTCATGATTAATCGAAGAAATCAATTCAAGACTGAAACAACGTTTATGACATTTAAGTATTAAAGGTTATACTTTTAAGTAGGCGTTATAAAATTTCTTGGAAGTATATGTTTTCACAAAACGTAAACAATAACGTGGAGGGGGAGAAATGAACGCAAATGAAACGATACTGTGAAACTGTGTAGCAGGATAAGGTGGGGAAAATTGCGCTATGATATTTGAGAAGAAAATGTACACTTAGAGCGCATGAAAGAGTATGTGCTCGCCAAAAAATATTGCAACACGATTTATAGTTTTTTAAATATCTTTATATTTCATTTCCAAAAAGAAAAGTTTATCGATTTTGAAATCTCTATGCCGAACACGCCGAAAAAAAATGTACGTGGTGACCTGTAATTAGTCATATACTCCTAATTTTTTCATATCATTAAAATAGGTTGAACACGTTATAAAGCAGGGGTAACTGTTTGCGCCATTTGCATCTATGTATTCCATGAGGACTTTCATCTGTATATGGAAAGCAAGGACTAACTATTGACAAGTTGTTAATAGTGTGCCGGTCACTGCGAGGATATAACGGGACAAAAATTCAGCTGAGTTTGATGAAAGAAGTTTTAAAAAGTAAATGACGCGGTTTAGGTTAATGATATTTTTTGACGTAAATGAATATACCAGTGTGACCGAGGGAACGAAATTGCGCGATGTGACAAGCGTACGAAAGTGCAGTCAAATTTTTGTCGTGTAAATCGGTGAGTTGCTAGAATGCAAGGATGGGAGATCACAAAATATCCCGTGCTATATTCCCAAATTGTGACTCTCACAATTTCAACGAATGTTTTTATTGATAACATACGCTATGATGTGACCTATATAAACGGCCTCAGTGCAAGGTCAGGAATACTAAAAGAAGACAATGCACCAACTATCACCAATTAATCATTCTAGTCATCAGATATGAGAAAATACCTTTGCGATAGACCTTGTATGCCTCAAAGTTTGACGAAATAAAGAAAACGGTTATGAAAATTAACTACTGTCATTTTGAGTGTGATGGACATTGTTGTTGTTAGTATTTATAGTCAATGAATGATATTGGAAACGGGTCAATAATCAGTAATCGATTTCACAACGTTGAACTACATAAAGTTGAAAAGAATTTCCACAGTTAAGTACATATCTCGGAATCGCGGGCGACATCGGAGGAAGTATAATTTCTTCGCCAAACGTAACGTGGCATCCACCGCAATAACAAAATAGAGAGAAATCGTTGTACTAACCAGAAATCAGTGCGGTGATTTACAGCCCCAAGACACGTCCCTTCTCACACGGAAGAATCTGCGCGAAGTTCCTGGAAAAGGCAACTGCAGGTATTTACCCCACAGATAAGTTCACTTCACTCAATGCAAATGAGAGGACACTGGCACAAAGGATGCGTTTCTCTCGAGTACTGATTTGGAAGTGACGCCCTGCTCTCACTTGCCACCCTCAACACCTTCCCCCCCCCCCTGCGTGTTGAAAAGCACCCATTCCACGCCCTACCTCGCTACAGCCAACCAATCCTAGCCAACGCGACGTCAACGCGACATCGTTCGCTGTCTTTGAATGTAACATTATCGTAATGCAATTGTCTACGAATGTTTTAAAACGAGGAATGGATACAAAATGATGTTACGTATGGTGAAACCATATTTATATTTTCAACACTTATTCCAATTTATTCAAATTCAGCTAAAATAAAATGGAAGCGCCCAGTGTACTGTAATCATAATTCAAAATCGATCGTTCATTTAGGCGTCTGCGACTCCGACATGAAGGCGAAGAAAGAACCATCGCGTGATTAACATAATTTTCCCCGAAGTATAGGATACAATATCGATAGTAGATGACGTTCATGGAAAAATTCAGCTTATTTGGATAGCCGCACGGCACGGCAGATTATAAGAGGTAAGCTGCTGCGCAAGGAATTGACATCAGGCGCCTAAGTTTAAACTTCATAGGTTTCATTTCACCAGTACGATGGTAGATAGTCGTGTCCAGTACACGCAGGAGGAATTATTGCAAAATTAACAAAATCCTTATTTTTCATCGCAGAAACACCGTTCGAGTTCCTACTTGATGGCATGATTTGCCGGAGTGCGATGAAAACAATCAATTTCTGATGACGGGATAGGTTGATAGAGTTCCAAATTGTAGTAGGATCGGTCACTTTTTGGGAGGTACGCGCCCCGCTGGTAGGGCCGAGGAGAGGGACCTGCGTTGGTGAGTTCGTCGATGTTAGAGTCCGGGTACAATAACCCTCGGGAATCCTTCGGCGAAAGTGCTGACCGCATGGCACCTTCAATATTTCTAGTTGAGAGTATTTTTAAGAATATCCGAAAATCAAAATTAAGAGAAGCAGTTTAAATATGTTTCCTTCCGTTCTAAATCCCAGGTAATGTACAGCGAAAGGAAACGAATTTAAGTAATACTTTAAATAGCGAAATAATTATATAGATAAAATAAACATCGAAAAGGTTAGAAAGTAATTCGTAACCCCTGTCTCCCAAAGACTGAAAGCGGTAAGCGTCCGCGTTCAAAAATTGTCAATCCAGGAGTTTTGAGAACGACCACACGAGCAGTGTGGGTTGGGTCGGCGGTCAGTTATTGTTTATTCATCCCTTTAGCGAAATAAAGTTGTGTTCGTTTCTCGAGAAATGTGAAACAAGAATGGTATCGTTCGTCTTCAGAGCAGCGATAACAATTTTTGAACGAAGTTCTGCGATCAATTATAAGGTTTTTAGAAATTTCCGTCCTTATGTCAACGTGAGTAATTTCGACGGTTACTTGGGCTGATATTGACGTTATAACTTCGTTTAAAATTTAAGATTTCTCATGATGAATGGAGGAACGCAATTTCAAGATTAAAATTTAGGTTCAATGAACAATTATCCACTTTGCTGTTTCACGTAAACAGAGGAGGCCCGGAGGGAAGGAGACATTTCAACAAGATGCAATTCAATAAAAAAAATTGCAAATACAAAATACAGAGTTAGCAAATTCATTGTGTCATCATATACATATCTGAGGAAACACGTAAATATGAATTAGATAATCCAATCAGCATAAATCTTTGCGTTAGTATTAACGGTTCTCGGACGTCTGTCAATGGGTGAAGTTGTATTCCTTTCCACGCATTCGAATTATGACGAGGAAAAATTAATTCCAGCTTCAAGTCCCATTTTTTATAATTGACGAATTTCAACAGTTACTCTTTGATAATATGTTCTACTGCTGAGTTACTGTGAATGACATTAATTACTCTACGCTGCTATGTCGTTGGTGATTAAATATTGTAATTGCATTAAGTAGGTTACATAGTATTGGGGAATGTGTTTGTCGGCAATGTGGTTCATGTTTAGGGCATACCTCCCTATGCAGGTGTACCCGCCTCAGAGAAAGCATCTCCCACCACCCCTCCTCCCCATTCAAAAACTTGGAAAACCCAAGTCTACGCCGGGTTAGAGATTTCGCAATGGCGGGCGGCCGCCTCGGCCCAACGGACACCCCTGCGCCGCGCCGGCAAGGTCATTGAACACTCCATCGGCTCTTTGTTGACTTTGAGCCCTCGGAAAGGAAAAACCCCTTTCGCTTGCGACGAAAAATGGGTTACCGCCACGTGGAATTTTAAATGTGTATGTGTAAACTGAAAATATGCGGAATTTCACCCTTCGAATTCTTGTCAGGGTTTTTTTAATAATTGGCATGAAGTGTCCCCAAATAATTCGAAGATGAAATACAGACGATAAGAAGAAATACATGACATAGGAAGAGCATGCACAAAGATATGTATTTATAGGAAATCGTAGCGAAATAATTATATAGATAAAATAAACATCGAAAAGGTTAGAAAGTAAGTCGTAACCCCTGTCTCCCAACGACTCTCAAAGCGGAAAGCGACCGCGCTCATAAATTGTCAATCTAGGAGTTTTGCGAAATATTTTCACGTTCCCTTCTAGAAAAAGATAACTCAAGGATGGAATTGTTCGTGTTAAGAGTAGCGCTTACACTAAAAAAATTCTAATGTAACTATCAACCTTTGTATGGTGTTCCGCCGGAGCGTCAATAAGGAAAATGTTCTTGCATACATAGGTTGAAATTGACGTTAGAACGTCGTTCAAAGTTTCGAAATTCTCATAATGAAACGAGGACTTCGATTGCAAGTCTGCAATTTACGTTTACTGGACAATTATCCACATAGATATTTGATATAAGGTAATCAGGCCATAACGCAGGAGCGTCACGGTGGTTTTACGGTGGAATCGCCCGAGGGCTGAGCAGGTACCTGTATCGCAGGTCTGTGAACGAACCCCAGAGGCTCGTGGGCCGGCCGTGACGAATTGTTTATGCAGTAGTTTTGCGAGATAAATTTTTGTTCGTTTCTCGAAAAATGTAAATCATGAATGCCATTGTTCATCTTCAAAGCAGCCATAACAATTTTTAAACGAAGTTCTGCGATCAATTTTAACGATTTTACCCATTTCCGCCCTGAAGTCAACATGAATAAATTTACTGCTTACTGTCGCTAATATTGTCGGTAGAACTTGGTTCAAAATTTGAGATTTGTCATGATGAATCGAGGAATTCAATTCCAAGAATGAAATTAAAGTTCAATCAACAATTAGCCACATAGCTATTTCACATAAAGAAAGAAGGCCCTTAAGGACGGGGATTACTCCCTCTTGGGAAGTAATCGCCCCGGGCCCTTCCAGTCAACGGGGACTGTGAACGACCACACGAGCAGTGTGGGTTGGGTCGGCGGTCAGTTATTGTTTATTCATCCCTTTAGCGAAATAAAGTTGTGTTCGTTTCTCGAGAAATGTGAAACAAGAATGGTATCGTTCGTCTTCAGAGCAGCGATAACAATTTTTGAACGAAGTTCTGCGATCAATTATAAGGTTTTTAGAAATTTCCGTCCTTATGTCAACGTGAGTAATTTCGACGGTTACTTGGGCTGATATTGACGTTATAACTTCGTTTAAAATTTAAGATTTCTCATGATGAATGGAGGAACGCAATTTCAAGATTAAAATTTAGGTTCAATGAACAATTATCCACTTTGCTGTTTCACGTAAACAGAGGAGGCCCGGAGGGAAGGAGACATTTCAACAAGATGCAATTCAATAAAAAAAATTGCAAATACAAAATACAGAGTTAGCAAATTCATTGTGTCATCATATACATATCTGAGGAAACACGTAAATATGAATTAGATAATCCAATCAGCATAAATCTTTGCGTTAGTATTAACGGTTCTCGGACGTCTGTCAATGGGTGAAGTTGTATTCCTTTCCACGCATTCGAATTATGACGAGGAAAAATTAATTCCAGCTTCAAGTCCCATTTTTTATAATTGACGAATTTCAACAGTTACTCTTTGATAATATGTTCTACTGCTGAGTTACTGTGAATGACATTAATTACTCTACGCTGCTATGTCGTTGGTGATTAAATATTGTAATTGCATTAAGTAGGTTACATAGTATTGGGGAATGTGTTTGTCGGCAATGTGTTTCATGTTTAGGGCATACCTCCCTATGCAGGTGTACCCGCCTCAGAGAAAGCATCTCCCACCACCCCTCCTCCCCATTCAAAAACTTGGAAAACCCCAGTCTACGCCGGGTTAGAGATTTTGCAATGGCGGGCGGCCGCCTCGGCCCAACGGACACCCCTGCGCCGCGCCGGCAAGGTCATTGAACACTCCATCGGCTCTTTGTTGACTTTGAGCCCTCGGAAAGGAAAAACCCCTTTCGCTTGCGACGAAAAATGGGTTACCGCCACGTGGAATTTTAAGTGTGTATGTGTAAACTGAAAATATGCGGAATTTCACCCTTCGAATTCTTGTCAGGGTTTTTTTAATAATTGGCATGAAGTGTCCCCAAATAATTCGAAGATGAAATACAGACGATAAGAAGAAATACATGACATAGGAAGAGCATGCACAAAGATATGTATTTATAGGAAATCGTAGCGAAATAATTATATAGATAAAATAAACATCGAAAAGGTTAGAAAGTAAGTCGTAACCCCTGTCTCCCAACGACTCTCAAAGCGGAAAGCGACCGCGCTCATAAATTGTCAATCTAGGAGTTTTGCGAAATATTTTCACGTTTCCTTCTAGAAAAAGATAACTCAAGGATGGAATTGTTCGTGTTAAGAGTAGCGCTTACACTAAAAAAATTCTAATGTAACTATCAACCTTTGTATGGTGTTCCGCCGGAGCGTCAATAAGGAAAATGTTCTTGCATACATAGGTTGAAATTGACGTTAGAACGTCGTTCAAAGTTTCGAAATTCTCATAATGAAACGAGGACTTCGATTGCAAGTCTGCAATTTACGTTTACTGGACAATTATCCACATAGATATTTGATATAAGGTAATCAGGCCATAACGCAGGAGCGTCACGGTGGTTTTACGGTGGAATCGCCCGAGGGCTGAGCAGGTACCTGTATCGCAGGTCTGTGAACGAACCCCAGAGGCTCGTGGGCCGGCCGTGACGAATTGTTTATGCAGTAGTTTTGCGAGATAAATTTTTGTTCGTTTCTCGAAAAATGTAAATCATGAATGCCATTGTTCATCTTCAAAGCAGCCATAACAATTTTTAAACGAAGTTCTGCGATCAATTTTAACGATTTTACCCATTTCCGCCCTGAAGTCAACATGAATAAATTTACTGCTTACTGTCGCTAATATTGTCGGTAGAACTTCGTTCAAAATTTGATTTTCTCATAATGAATCGAGGAATTCAATTCCAAGAATGAAATTAAAGTTCAATGGATGGAGTACTTGTTTTAAGCGTTACATATTCACTACATGGTCGCTTGCAGTTATGAATTTCTTTTCTATTTACTGGGGAAACTGTTATCCGATTTTAAGCCCTTATAAAACCTCCCCTAATGTGGCCGATACCCTTTGAAACCATGTCTAGATGAGCCGCGTAGCATGTGTAGTACGCTGCTCAGCCGCCTTTGGTGCTCCAACGGAAGTGACTTCTGTTTCCTGAGAACATGAAGCAGGGGCAAGTTTTCCAACTAACAGCAATGCATCATGTCTTCATTAATTTCCTGGGAAATTCCTTAATAAAGTACGCCATAACTAGTAAATTCTGTGAAATGATAATGAAGTAAACGGTTAACTTGTGGCTGGATGCATGACTGCAAAGTACGGGTGCAACGACGCTGTAATAAAGGGCGGCTTCCGTGCCAGGATTGTCACTCCTCACCAGGAAATGCGTACTGACAGCTGTCCCCCATCGTTATTGGTCACTATCGTCCAAAGGAATTCCTCAACGATGATGCAAAGGGTTACGGAATTAGTACTCCATTATGCGAAAGCGACAGAAAAGGAGGGTATTTACAGAAAAGAAATATTTTTCCCAGGTGTTACGGAAAGGTTCGTGAAATTTGTGGTTAAAATGTCAAGAAAATTTAAGATTTTTATATGAAAGGCCTACGAAAGGGGATTGGAAATGGAAGAGAAAGCATTAATTTTAGAATAAAATCACTAAATTGAGCATTAAGCACAGTTCAAAGGACTTAAGCCATTAAAATAATGAAATTTTGATGAAAATAATTGCAAGCAGTGATTTAAAATTGATAATAACATGACTTAATATTTTTCATCCGCGCATGTATCTTGAATAATAATTTCATTGATAAATATGCACGCTTGCATATATATTTAACCTATTAATGTAAATAAATTCATTTTTTGCCCTCAATTAATTTAAAATTTGTATTTTGTTGACCAACGCAAGCCTGTCCCTGCCTGGGGCAGAGTGGGACATTTTTCATCGAAGAAGAAACGTAAGTATTTCAACTGTTTTGAGTGAAATGTATTACTTGCGGTTTTTTTTATAAGTTTTAGAATATATTCTCCAAGCAGTGAGACCAAAATTTTTCGTTTACCAATTAATCTGAGGAAAATTTAAAATAAAATGCTACAACTGTCCCACTGTGCCCCAGTCTCCCCTATCGTTTAAAATATTCCGCCCTCTTCACTTCTGACATTAAGCAATCAGTGCCTAATTCCAGTGAAGCTGCAATTCATAGTTTTAATACAGTTTTGTTTAAATTTTGAAATCATGAACGTAATTTGCGACCTATGAAAGTGTTAATACACAACTTACTTCATATTTAATAATTGTTACCACCTTTTCTGCACTGGGCCTATTTGTGCTTGTAATATCAGGGGTAGAATGTTTTTGATAAAGTTAAAAGTCATCCATTTGAAGTTTGAATGAGTTTATACCAGTTTTTCCACGCCACCCGAGAGGTAACTGGCAAGGCGCGTTTCCCTTTTTTATACGTAGACGTAACGGAAAAGGGATCCCCACGCCCCAGTTGAAAATATCCCCAAGTTTACCGGCCGAGAGAGCACAGCGAACGTAAAGACAATATTTTTCAACTGGCACATAGGCCTACTTGTAACCGACAAACACAAAGACACACACAGCCATTCACGCATCACATTCACACGTGCAAGCACTCCCTACCACACACTCCTCTCCAAGCATTCCATCACCACCTCCATCCCCCTCTGATTAAGGTGGACACCGTCGGGACGGCGACGATTACCTTTACCCATATACCTGTACGGAAGAAGGAAAGGAAATGAAAACAACCTTCATTGGGCATTGGAAAAGCATATGAGAATGAAATACCAACCTCTCAAAAAATGTGTCGTCTACCCCACCGTGATGGACAAGAAAAGGAGTTGTGATATCTACGACCCGGATCCCCCCTGTAAAGGAAGTCAGTTATGAGAGGAACGGTTAACGTCATCCAGCATACGTGAGTGCGAATACTGTGTAATATCTTACATCTGTAATACCGGTGTAGCCACCGTCCCAGCGCCAGTACGTGTCTCCTGTATATGACATTACGCCACATAGCTGGCGCTGGAGGTATTGTCAGGAAGGTAACTGCAGGGGCCAACACCCGCAGCTTCATTATTAATCGATGTATATCGGCCCTCAACGTTCGATATACGCAATCCTGGATGAAAGGGGAGAAATAATACGTTATTCTCCGCGAGAGAGGAGTTGGAATCCGCTGACGCTCTCTTTCACGGAAAAGTGTAAATAGGAACACTTACATTACGGAGGTCGTTCGACCCGATAAGGACGATCACAGGCTTTGCAAAATAACCGTGGTCATCCACGAGTCTCCTCAATTGGAGGACTGTCTGCCCCGATACACATAACCCGATGCGGGCAGGGCGAACTGTTGTGAGAAATCACAGGTGATGAGCAGGAAGAGAAGTTATTGGAAAAGGTACTTCATCATAGTATAAGTATGTACTTACCTCCCTCCATCCGCCACCCCAAATACGCACCCAGGCGCACCATATGGGAGTCGCCCAGGAGCTGATGTCCGCACATAACTGGCCCTTCCATCGTCGGCAACGGGTAATGGACAGCGGCAGGGTTTCTACAGGAGCGCACGATATCCTTCCAACGTCCTTGCTGAGATGCAGATGACGTTCGCATGCTACGTAGCACCCCTTCTCCGCCGCTTCGCCCACTCCTAAACCTTCAAACCTTCCCACTATACGCCGGACGGACGTGTCTCGTAGCTCCCACCACCTAAACCCCGCCTTCCGTGGGAGGAGTCATGGCGGCTGACAACCACGTAACAGCTGAAGTATGATCCACCTCTGGCATAATTGGCAGGGGTTTATAAATCACGAATATACAGCACGCAATTGGAATCGTACATGCTCATCACACGGTGGAAAGGAAGTGTATCGAATAATTTTCTACTGTTTATGTAAATGGAAGAAAGCATGCACATTTTTTGCCCAACCTTTCCATTTCCGTTACACAAATGATACATTAACAGTTGATGGATACTTTAAGAATTTCCGAGACTTCCAATCAATGAAAGTAGTTTCTAAATATTAACTTCCGTTTTAAAGAAATATAAAAGCGCAATAATTTAATAATTTGCTTGAAGTGTCCCCTAAAACTTCCGAGACGATGGTATTGTAATTGCCTACGAATGTTGTAAAAGGAGGGATGGATACAAAATGATGATATTTATTTAAAAGAATTAATGCAATTATGAATTGATTGCCTTAAAGCTTTGCAATGTTTTTCAGGAAATAACAATATTAAAATTGAGATCCATACACGTAATATAATATCGCTTAATATATTCCCCCCCCCCTCCACTGCAAATACTAAGCAGTCATTGCCTTTTTTCAGTGAAGCTGCAATTTTTTGGCATGATATGGTATTATTAGATTAGATTATTTTGATCAAAATTCGTTCAACTGAGAAGCACATGAAAGCAGCTCAGTGTTACAATGATATCGAAATTCTTAATTAATAAAACTTTTAACAGCGAAAATTCAACGACATTCCATTCAAGATAATTCATTTCTCCATGGCTAATTTATCCGAAATACGTATGGTGAAACCATATTTATATTTTCAACACTTATTCTAATTTATTCAAATTCAAGTAAAATAAAATGGAAGCGCTCAGTGTACTGTATTCATAATTCAGAATCGACCGTTCATTTAGGCGTCTGCCACTCCGACATGAAGGCGAAAAAAGAACCATCGCGTGATTAACATAGTTTTCCCCGATATATAGGATACAATATTGGTAGTAGATGACGTTCATGGAAAAATTCAGCTTATTTGGATAGCCGCACGGCACGGCAGATTATAAGAGGGAAGCTGCTGCGCAAGGAATTGACATCAGGCGCCTAAGTTTAAGCTGCATAGGTTACATTTCACCAGTACTCTGGTACATACTCGTGCCCAGAACACGCAGGAGGAATTATAGAAAAATTAACAAAATCCTTATTTTTCATCGCAGAAACACCGTTCGAGTTCCTACTTGATGGCATGATTTGCCGGAGTGCGATGAAAACATTCAATTTCTGATGACGGGATAGTATGATAGAGTTCGAAAATGTAGTAGGATCGGTCACTTTTTCGGAGGTACGCGCCCCGCTGGTAGGGTCGAGGAGAGGGACCTGCGTGGGTGAGTTCGCCGATGGTGGAGTCAGGGAATAATAACCCTTGGGAATCCTTCGGCGAAAGTGCTGACCGCATGGCACCTTCCTTATTTCTAGTTGAGAGTATTTTTAAGAATATCCAAAACTAAATATTAATAGAAGCAGTTTAAATATGTTTCCTTCCGTTATAAATGCAAAGTAATGACAGCGAAAGGAAATAAATTTCATAAATACTTTAAATACATTTTCACGACCAATTACTGATTGCATTTGATTTCCGAATAATGTTACTAAACGTGGAATAATTATCGTTATGTGTACGTGCCGTATAGTGAAATACATTCAGCTATCATAATTTCCGTACGTGCAATCAAATCGAATTCTTTATGTATAGCGTATGTGCACGGTACGTGGGAATCGATAGTAGTAACCTACGTTTTTCCAATGCATTTGTACCCATGACAGATCCCCCATTCAAAATATTTGGAAAACCCCAAGTCTACGCCAGAATGCGGACCCCTCCCCCAGGCAACACACAACTGCCAGCGCTGCGCGGGCAAGGTCGTTGAGCACTCTAGCAGCCCATTGTTGATGGAAAGCCTTCTGAAAAGAATATCCCCGCTTGAGACGAAGGGATGCCGCCAAAAGGATATTTGAATGTGCATGTGAAAATCCAAAATAACTATACTTTCACCCTTCTCTGTCTTTTGCGGGTTTTCCCAACGCTTTTCACCCCATTCGTGTCCTTTCCATCCTGCGTGTCGCATTTCTCGATCCACCCACCCTTTTAATACAACACCGTACGGTAATGTACGCGACAAATGTGAATATTGTACGCCACAGAGGATGACATGAGAACGTCTACGCGAACATGCTCGCGTAGACGTCAAGGCGATAAACCAACCGTCGGGCAATGAAAATGGTTTTCCTCGAAATATAGGATACAATATTCAGAATGCATTTGACATTATTTAGCTCATTTCTCAATTAATAATGTATCTAAAAATCACGATACCATCCCGTCCGATTATATAGCTTCTCCCAAATTAAATATAAATTTTCACTATGAAAAATCAAAGACGTTCCATTCCAGATAATTCATTTCTCCATGACTATTTCCTCCGAAATACGAATGATGAAAGGAAAATTATATTTCCGACAATTATTCCAATTTATTGTAATTCAAGTAGAATTACATCAAAGTGACCGGTGTACTGTAACCATAATTCAAAATCGATCGTCCATTTAGGCGTCTGCGACTCGGACATGAAGGCGATGAAAGAACCATTGCGTAATGAACATAGTTTATCTCGAAATATAGGATACAATATTGATAGTGCGTTCTCGGAGAAAATGATCTTATTGGTATAGCCACAGGGCATGGCAGATTGAAAAAGTAAAGTGACGAATTGCAGATTGCATTTGATTTCTTGAACGAGGTATGTTACTAAACGTGGAATAATCAATGTTATGTGTACGTGCCGGATGAGAAAGGCATTCAGCTTTCATAATTCCCGTATGTAGAATCAGTTCAATTTTCTAGCGTGACGTATCATATGTGCACGCTAATTGTGTTTTTTGTGCTTCACGCTGTAATGCTTTTTTTTTTAACTGGTGAATTTCCAAAACTTCCAATTAATAAACGCATTTTCAAAATGTTATCTTCCGTTTTCAAAGAAATTGAAGTACATTAGTTGATAAATGTTCATGAATGATGCCAAAAAGTTCCGTAACGAAAAGCAACGACGCGAAGGACCACTGTCTCTTAACGACGAATAAAGCAGTAGGCGTCGTGTGACAATATCGGATATAAACTGTTGAAGAATTGAATGCGTAGTTCCTTATCTTTCATTTAGTTTCACTTATAAATACATAAGTTAAGAATAGATTATGGTTGCGGCCACATTATCACCTTTGCTATTCTCATGAATGTATTTCTGCAACACGATGGCAGTTGATTTATTTCATATAATATAGCTCATTTGCAATCGACAATGTATGTAAATGTCACTTCAAAATCCCGTCCGAGTATATAGCTGTTCCGTAGATAAATAAAACTTTTAACAGGGAAAATTCAACGACGTTCCATTCAAGATAATTAATTTCTCCATGGCTATTTTATCGGAAATACGTATAGTGAAACCATATTTATATTTTCAACACTCATTCCAATGTATTCAAATTCAAGTAAAATAAAATCAAAGTGGCCAGTGTACTGTAATCATAATTCAAAATCGATCGTTCATTTAGGCGTCTGCCACTCGGACATGAAGTCGAAAAAAGAACCATCATACAGAAATAGCAAATTTATTTTAACGATAAAATAAGAAACGAATGGGTTATAAATTAATTCGGAGACCCTGTCTCCGAACGAATGTGAAAGCAGTAAGCGTCCGCGGTCATTAATTGTTTATGCATGCGTTTTGCGAAAAATCTTCTTGTTCCTTTCTCGAAAAATATAAATTAAGAATGACATTTTTTGTCTTCAGAGCAGCGATTACAATTTTTAAACAAAGATCTGTGATCAATTTTAACGTATTCATCCATTTTCGCCCTGACGTCAACGCGACATCGTACGATGTCTATGCATGTAACATTATGGTAGTGTAATTGTCTACGAATGTATTAAAACGAGGAATGAATACAAAATGATGTTATTTATTTAAAAGAATTAATGCAATTATGAATTGATTGACTTAAAGCTTCAATATGTTTTTCAGGAAATAACAATATTAAAATAGAGATCCATACACGTAATATAATATCGCTTAAAATATTCCGCCCTCTTCACTGCAAATATTGAGTAGTCACTGCCATTTTTTTTGTGAAACTGCAATTTATTGCATGATATAATTTCATTAAAAATTTAAAATCATATACGGAATTATTGACCTATGAAAGTGTGAACACAAAGCTTAGTTGATATTTAATAATTATTACCACCTTTTCTGCATTTGGCGTAGTTGTGCTATATTGTCTTAAAACTCTTCCTGCAACTCTTCTTATTTTCCACTACATGTTATTTAGTCACGAGTTGTTACATGCGTATGAATATGCGTTAATATGCATGTAACAGTTTCGTAAATGGGTTCTCGGACGTCCGTCAATCGGTAAAGATGTGTTCCTTTGCGCTGTGGACCCCTCCCCCAGGCAACACACAACTGCCAGCGCTGCGCGGGCAAGGTCGTTGAGCACTCTAGCAGCCCATTGTTGATGGAAAGCCTTCTGAAAAGAATATCCCCGCTTGAGACGAAGGGATGCCGCCAAAAGGATATTTGAATGTGCATGTGAAAATCCAAAATAACTATACTTTCACCCTTGTCTGTCTTTTGCGGGTTTTCCCAACGCTTTTCACCCCATTCGTGTCCTTTCTATCCTGCGTGTCGCATTTCTCGATCCACCCACCCTTTTAATACAACACCGTACGGTAATGTACGCGACAAATGTGAATATTGTACGCCACAGAGGATGACATGAGAACGTCTACGCGAACATGCTCGCGTAGACGTCAAGGCGATAAACCAACCGTCGGGCAATGAAAATGGTTTTCCTCGAAATATAGGATACAATATTCAGAATGCATTTGACATTATTTAGCTCATTTCTCAATTAATAATGTATCTAAAAATCACGTTACCATCCCGTCCGATTATATAGCTTCTCCCAAATTAAATATAAATTTTCACTATGAAAAATCAAAGACGTTCCATTCCAGATAATTCATTTCTCCATGACTATTTCCTCCGAAATACGAATGATGAAAGGAAAATTATATTTCCGACAATTATTCCAATTTATTGTAATTCAAGTAGAATTACATCAAAGTGACCGGTGTACTGTAACCATAATTCAAAATCGATCGTCCATTTAGGCGTCTGCGACTCGGACATGAAGGCGATGAAAGAACCATTGCGTAATGAACATAGTTTATCTCGAAATATAGGATACAATATTGATAGTGCGTTCTCGGAGAAAATGATCTTATTGGTATAGCCACAGGGCATGGCAGATTGAAAAAGTAAAGTGACGAATTGCAGATTGCATTTGATTTCTTGAACGAAGTGTGTTACTAAACGTGGAATAATCAATGTTATGTGTACGTGCCGGATGAGAAAGGCATTCAGCTTTCATAATTCCCGTATGTAGAATCAGTTCAATTTTCTAGCGTGACGTATCGTATGTGCACGCTAATTGTGTTTTTTGTGCTTCACGCTGTAATGCTTTTTTTTAACTGGTGAATTTCCAAAACTTCCAATTAATAAACGCATTTTCAAAATGTTATCTTCCGTTTTCAAAGAAATTGAAGTGCATTAGTTGATAAATGTTCATGAATGATGCGCCTAAAATCTTTGCAATGTTTATCAGGAAATAACAATATTAAAATTGAGATCCATACACGTAATATAATATACCAATTTTTCTGAGGAAAATAAAAATTAAATGCTAAAACTGTACCACTGTGCCCCAGTCTCCCCTATCGTTTAAAATATTCCGCTCTCTTCACTGCTGACATTAAGCAATCAGTGCCTAATTCCAGTGAAGCTGCAATTCATAGTTTTAATACAGTTTTATTTAAATTTTGAAATCATGTACGTTATTTGCGACCTATGAAAGTGTTAATACACAACTTACTTCATATTTAATAATTGTTACCACATTTTCTGCACTGGGCCTATTTGTGCTTGTAATATCAGGGGTAGAATTTTTTTGATAAAGTTAAAAGTCATCCATTTGAAGTTTGAATGAGTTTATAGCAGTTTTTCCACGCCACCCGAGAGGTAACTGGCAAGGCGCGTTTCCCTTTTTTATACGTAGACGTAACGGAAAAGGGATCCCCACGCCCCAGTTGAAAATATCCCCAAGTAAACCGGCCGAGAGAGCACAGCAAACGTAAAGACAATATTTTTCAACTGGCACATAGGCCTACTTGTAACCGACAAACACAAAGACACACACAGCCATTCACGCATCACATTCACACGTGCAAGCACTCCCTACCACACACTCCTCTCCAAGCATTCCATCACCACCTCCATCCCCCTCTGATTAGGGTGGACACCGTCGGGACGGCGACGATTACCTTTACCCATATACCTGTACGGAAGAAGGAAAGGAAATGAAAACAACCTTCATTGGGCATTGGAAAACCATATGAGAATGAAATACTAACCTCTCAAAAAATGTGTCGTCTACCCCACCGTGATCGACAAGAAAAGGAGTTGTGATATCTACGACCCGGATCCCCCCTGTAAAATAAGTCAGTTATGAGAGGAACGGTTAACGTCATCC
Source organism: Ischnura elegans (assembly GCF_921293095.1). NCBI lineage: Eukaryota > Metazoa > Arthropoda > Insecta > Odonata > Coenagrionidae > Ischnura > Ischnura elegans. Next base: position 5,111,501 of record NC_060258.1, read on the forward strand.
TGGTACGTGAGTGCGAATACTGTGTAATATCTTACATCTGTAATACCGGTGTAGCCACCGTCCCAGCGCCAGTACGTGTCTCCTGTATATGACATTACGCCACATAGCTGGCGCTGGAGGTATTGTCAGGAAGGTAACTGCAGGGGCCAACACCCGCAGCTTCATTATTAATCGATGTATATCGGCCCTCAACGTTCGATATACGCAATCCTGGATGAAAGGGGAGAAATACTGCAATTTATTGGCATGATATGGTATTATTAGATTAGATTATTTTGATCAAAATTCGTTCAACTGAGAAGCACATGAAAGCAGCTCAGTGTTACAATGATATCAAAATTCTTAATTAATAAAACTTTTAACGGCGAAAATTAAACGACATTCCATTCAAGATAATTCATTTCTCCATGGCTACTTTATCCGGAATACGTATAGTGAAACCATATTAAAATTGAGATCCATACACGTAATGTTTTATCGCTTAAAATGTTCCCCCCCCCCTCCACTGCAAATACTAAGCAGTCATTGCCTTTTTTTAGTGAAACTGCAATTTATTGGCATGATATGGTATTATTAGATTAGATTATTTTGATCAAAATTCGTTCAACTGAGAAGCACATGAAAGAAGCTCAGTGTTACAATGATATCAAAATTCTTAATTAATAAAACTTTTAACAGCGAAAATTGAACGACATTCCATTCAAGATAATTCCTTTCTCCATGGCTACTTAATCCGAAATACGTATAGTGAAACCATATTTATATTTTCAAAACTTATTCCAATTTATTGAAATTCAAGTAAAATAAAATGGAAGCGCCCAGTGTACTGTAATCATAATTGAAAATCGATGGTTCACAGAGCAATACGTACTACCAGCTATCCCCCATCGTTTACAAAGGCTACCGGGGGATAATGAGGCAGAATGTAGACGCATGCTAGCCGTGATTGTGGCATTTTAGCTTATGACGATGTTTTGAAGGCGGTATGGGGGGTTTATAGGGGTGTTATGGAGTGTACTGACAACGGTCACTATCATCGAAATAAATTCCTTAGCGATGAGTCATAGGAGAAGGGAAATACTGCTAAAATATACGAAAACACCAAAGGACATGCTATTTACAGAAAAAAAATAATTTTTCCCTGGTCTTCTAGGAGGCCACATGAAAGTTAGAGAAGTTTGCTTGCATAATAGGTATTTGTCTACCTACAATAAAAATTCCAGCGATCTAGCTGTAGGGGAAGAATGAATTTTCCCGTATTACTCACATTTATATTACCAATTCTGTGTTCTCCACATAGCGGTGCGTAGGCGCTGTAATAAGGCATAATTCGTGTGAATTTCGTAGCCGTACTTTATGGGGAAGTGGTTTAAAAAAATCTCTTTTAGGTGTCCATGTCCTGGAAGCCCTTTTATACCTCTACTATTTTGTTAAGAAATGTACATTTAAAAATTTGAAGTTTTATTGCGGGTGTGTAAATGCGGCAGGATAATTTAACATGACGCGTAAATATAGCCGACACGATTCCCAGTCCGAATAAATAAAAACGATACAACTGGGATGAATGGTACACGAAATATACGACTTATTAAGTAATTTTTATTTTTTTTGGGGGGGTCACAGGGGGTTTTCGGGGAATTTAAAGTGCTTGTTCTGTATAACGCGGCATCGTTTACCTTGGATAAAAATTTCGGCTCTGTAGCTGTAGTGTAAGCATGCTTTTTCGACGGTGTCACCCGTTTAAATTCAATATTCTGCGTTCTCCTGGTAGCGGCGCGTAGGGGCACGAGAAAGACGTCAATCACCTGAATTTGGTGTCCGTACCACGTCGGGAAGTGGTAAAAAAAAATTCCGAAAAATTTAAAATCGTGTGTTGAGGGAATGCAAACTTCACGGCGGATGTGTTGTAAGTTACCAAACGTTGTAGGAGTCGCAAATTCAATGAAAATACATAATCGTTAATTACTCGAAGTTTGATTAACATGTGGATATCAGAGGATAGCCAAAAAATTAAGAAAAAAATCTAGTATCTTGCATTAAATTGAATTGGTCCTACGATTATTGCAAATTGGTCAAAAAAATTCCCAAAGTGAGCCCATAAGAAGAGCATTGGAAATTTTAAATTGTTAAAAAAAATACTTTTAAACAAAAAATTGCAAAGGCAACCACACCAAAAAATCAACCAAAAAATCTAGTATCTCATAAGTAAAGGACTTATTCCTACAACGGTAATAAGTTGGTTTTAAAAAAATCCAAAGATAGGCCCATAAGAAAAGCATTGGAAATTTAAAAAAATTATAAAAAATACTTATAAACAAAATATGGCAAAATGTTTCACATCAAAAAATCGGCCAAAAAATCTAGTTTCCGTCAGTGACATTTCACGTTCCCGTGACATTTTTAAGTAGGCAAAAAATGGAATATGTTTTAGTCCCATAACGCTCCAATGTTAATTCGGATCAATATATCTCGAAAACCGAACGACTTTTTCGAGTTTTCGGATTTTTCCCCCCGATGAATATTTTTTCTTCACCCACGGTGAAAATTTCGTCTTCCCAGCACGTCCGGAAGTGGTCGGGAATTTGTATACGTGAATGAGTCAGTGAGCTATCTGTCACACATCGGGTTGTATATAATATAGACTCGCCGCGCTGCGCGCGCTCGTTAGGGGGCTACGCCCCCTAAAACCCCCCCGCATCCGGCTTCGCCGGCTGCCCCCACTGGACGGCTTCGCCGTCCCACCCGCGGCGTCTCGGAACGGCTTTGCCGTTCCTCGTCAGGGGTCGGCTTCGCCGCCCAGATGTCGAGGTAGCCCTGTGACGGAGACCCGCTTGTTCCTCGGAACGGCTTCGCCGTTCATCGTGGGAGGGCGGCTCAACCGCACAAGGGTTACCCGAGTCCCCCCGAGGCGTCGACTCCTGGTAACGGCATCGCCCTTCCTCGTGAAAGGGCGGCTTCGCCGCCCAAGGTTTTCCTGGGTCCCTCCGAGCCATCGACTTCTCGGAACGGCTTCGCCGTTCCTCGCCCGTGGTCGGCTTCGCCGCCCAAGGTTTACCTGTGTCCCCCCGAGCCGTCGCCTCCTCGGAACGGCTTCGCCGTTCCTCGCCTGTGGGCGGCTTCGCCGCCCGAGGGTTATCGGCGACCCGAATCCGGCGGCCCCCACCGGACGGCTTCGCCGCCCAGATATCGAGGTAGCCCTGTGACGGAGACCCGCTAGTTCCTGGGAACGGCTTCGCCGTTCCTCGTGGGAGGGCGGCTTCGCCGCACAAGTGTTACCCGAGTCCCCCTGAGGCGTCGGCTCCTGGGAACGGCATCGCCCTTCCTCGTGATGGGGCGGCTTCGCCGCCCAAGGTTTACCTGTGTACCCCCGGGCCATCGACTCCTCGGAACGGCTTCGCCGTTCCTCGCCCGTGGGCGGCTTCGCCGCCCAGGGGGTATCGCCGCCTTCCCCCCTCGTAAGACACACGTATGGGTGCTCCGCGTGTCGGGGCGGATTCGCCGCCCGAGGGTTCTCGGAGTTTTTCCTCGCCTCTGACTCCTCGGAGTGCGTCCGACGTTTTTGGAGCTGGGGGAGCTTCGCCGCCCGGGTTTTCACTCCTTACCAAGCAGTGAGAACTACCGGCTATCCCCTATCGTTTACGAAGGCTGCCGGGGGATAATATTGGAGGATGTAGACGCATGCTAGCCGTGATTGTGGCATCTTTTTAATTTATAACGATGTTTTTAAGGCGGTCCTGGGAGTTTCCAGGGTTTTTTTGTGAGTGTACTGACTACGGTCACAATCATCATAAGAAATTACTTAGCGATGAGTCATAGGAGAAGGGAATTACTGCTTAAATATGCTAAAACACCAAAGAACATGCTATTTACAGAAAAAAAATAATTTTTTCCCTGGTCTTCTAGGAAGCCACGTGAAATTTAGAGGGGTTTTCTTGCATAAAAGGTCTTTGTGTACCTACAATAAAAATTCCAGCGATCTAGCTGTAGGGGAACAATGAATTTTCCCGTATTATTAATATTTAGATTTCCAATTCTGTGTTCTCCACATAGCGGTGCATAGGCGCTTTAATAAGGCATAACTCCTGTGAATTTCGTAGCCGTACCTTATGGGGAAGTGGTTTAAAAAATTCGCCTTTAGGTGTCCATGTCCATGAGCCCCTTTTATTACTCTACTATTTTGTTAAGAAATGTACATTTAAAAATTTGAAGTTTTATTGCGGGTGAGTAATTTTGGGCAGGATAATTGAACATGACGCGTAAATATAGCCGACACAATTCCCATTCGGAATCAATAAAAACGATACACCTGGGATGAATGGTACACGAAATATACGACTTATTAGGTAATTTTTATTTTTTTGGGGGGTTCACAGGGGGTTTTCGGGGGACCTAAAGTGCTTGTTCTGTATAACGCGGCATCGTTTACCTTGGATAAAAATTTCGGCCCTGTAGCTGTAGTGTAAGCATGCTTTTTCGACGGTGTCATCCGTTTAAATTAAGTATTCTGCGTTCTCCGGGTAGCGGCACGTAGGGGCAACAAAAAGACGTCACTCACGTTAATTTCGTGGCCGTATGTCGTCGGGAAGTGGCAGAAAAAAATTCCGAAAAATTTAAAATCGTGTGTTGAGGGAATGCAAACTTCACGGCGGATGTATTGTAAGTTACCAAACGTTGTAGGAGTCGCAATTTCAATGGAAATACATAATCATTAATAACTCGAAATTCGTTCGTCTTACGGATACATGAAGATAGCCGAAAAATTGAATAAAAAATCTAGTATCTTGCATTTAAGTGAATTTGTCCTACGATTATTGCAAATTGGTGAAAAAAATTCCGAAATTCGGCCCATAAGAAAAGCATTGAAAATTTGAAAAAGTAAAAAAAAAATACTTTAAATCAAAATATTGCAAAGAAAACGACACAAGAAAATCAACCGAAAAATCTAGTATCTCATACGTTAAGGAATTATTCCTACAACGATTTAAAGTTGGTTTTAAAAAAATCCAAAGATAGGCCCATAAGAATAGCATTGGAAATTTAAAAAAATTATAAAAAATACTTTAAATCAAAATACGGCTAAATGGTTCACATCAAAAAATCGGCCAAAAAATCTAGTTTCCGTCAGTGAAATTTCACGTTCCAGTGACGTTTGCAAGTAGGCGAAGAATGGAAAAAGTTTTAGTCCCATAAGGCTCCAATGTTAATTCGGATCGATATATCTCGAAAACCGATCGACTTTTTCGAGTTTTCGGATTTTTCCCGCCGATGAATATTTTTTCTTCACCCACGGTGAAAATTTCGTCTTCCCAGCACGTCCGGAAGTGGTCGGGAATTTGTATACGTGAATGAGTCAGTGAGCTATCTGTCACACATCGGGTTGTATATAATATAGACTCGCCGCGCTGCGCGCGCTCGTTAGGGGGCTACGCCCCCTAAAACCCCCCGCATCCGGCTTCGCCGGCTGCCCCCACCGGACGGCTTCGCCGTCCACCCCGCGACTACTCGGAACGGCTTCGCCGTTCCTCGCCAAAGGGGCCGTCTTCGCCGCCCATATATTTAGGCAGCCCTCCGACAAACAGCAGCTGGTTCGTCGGAACGGCTTCGCCGTTCATCGTGTGAGGGCGGCTCCGCCGCAGAAGGGTTAACCGAGTCCTCCCTAGGCGTGGACTCCTGGGAACGGCATCGCCCTTCCCCGTGCCGGGGCGGCTTCGCCGCCCAAGGTTTACCGGTGTTCCCCCAGGACTGCGACAACTCGTAACGGCTGCGCCGTTCCTCGCCACCCCCACCGGACGGCTTCGCCGTCCCACCCGTGACTCCTCGGAACGGCTTCGCCGTTTCTCGTTGTGGGTCGGCTTCGCCGCCCATATATTGAGGCAGCCCTCCAACAGACACCAGCTAGTACCTCGGAACGGCTTCGCCGTTCATCGTGTTAGGGTGGCTTTGCCGCCCAAGGTTTACCCGAGTCCCCCTGAGGCCTGGACTCCTGGGAACGGCATCGCCCTTCCTCGTGGCGGGGCGGCTTTGCCTTCCAAGGTTTACCAGTGTTCCCCCGCGCCTTCGACAGCTCGAAACGGCTGCGCAGTTCCTCGCCTGTGGGCGGCTTCACTGCCCAAGGGTTATCTTGTCGTAATGGGGCGGCCACGCCTCCCAAGGTTTACCTATTTCCCCGAGCCATCGCCTCCTCGGAACGGCTGCGCCGTTCCTCGCGTGAGGGCCGCTTCGCCGCCCAAGGGTTATCGGCGCCCTCCCTCGTAAGCTTCCTCGTAATGGGGTGGGTTCGCCGCCCAGGATTTAGCCGTGTTCCCAACGAGGCGTCGACTCCTGGGAACGGCGTCGCCCTTCCACGTGATAGGGCGGCTTCGCCGCCCAAGGTTTACTGTGTCCCCCCGAGCCGTCGACTCCTCGGAACGGCTTCGCCGTTCCTCGTCCGTGGGCGGCTTCGCCGCCCAAGGGTTATCGGCGCCCTACCCCCGTAAGCTTCCTGGTGATGGGGCGCCTTCGCCGCCCAAGATTTACCCGTGTCCCCCCGAGGCGTCAACTCCTGGGAACGGCATCGCCCTTCCGCGTGATGGGGCGGCTTCGCCGCCCAAGGTTTACTGTGTCCCCCCGAACCGTCGACTCCTTGGAACGCATTCGCCGTTCCTCGTCTTTGGGCGGCTTCGCCGCCCAAGGGTTATCGGCGCCCTCCCCCCTCGTAAGACACCCATTCGGCTGCTCCACGTGTTGGAGCGGATTTGCCGCCCGAGGGTTCTCGGAGGGTTTCCGCGCCTCTGACTCCTTGGAATGTCTCCGTCGTTCCTGGGGAGGGGGCAGCTTCGCCGCCAGGGTTTTCACTCCTCACAGAACAATGCGTACTACCAGATTTCCCCGATCGTTTACAAAGGCTGCCGGGGGATAATGTGGCTGAATGTACACGCATGCTAGCCGTGATTGTGGCATTTTAGCTTATGACGATGTTTTGAAGGGGGTCCGGGGGATTTCCAGGGGTTTTTATGAGTATACTGGCAACGGTCGCAATCATCCAAATAAATTCCTTAGCGATGAGTCATAGGAGAAGGGAATTACTGCTAAAATATGCGAAAACACCGAAGAACATGCTATTCACAGAAAAAAATAATTTTTTCCCTAGTCTTCTTGGAAGCCACGTGATATATCGAGGGGTTTTCCTGCATAAAAGGTCTTTGTCTACTTACAGTAAAAATACCAGCGATGTAACTGTAGGGGAACAATGAATTTTCCCGTATTACTCACATTTAGATTACCAATTCTGTGTTTTCCAAATAGCGGTGCATAGGCGCTGTAATAAGGCATAACTAATGTGAATTTCGTAGCCGTACGTTATGGGGAAGTGGTTTAAAAAAATCGGTTTTAGGTGTCCTTGTCCTGGAACCCCTTTTATTACTCTACTATTTTGTTAAGAAATGTACATTTAAAAGTTTGAAGTTTTATTGCGGGTGTGTAATTGGGGCAGGATAATTGAACATGACGGGTAAATATAGCCGACACAATTCCCATTCGGAATCAATAAAAACGATACAACTGGGATGAATGGTACACGAAATATACGACTTATTAAGTAATTTTTTTTTTTTTGGGGGGGTCACAGGGGGTTTTCGGGGGTCCTAAAGTGCTTGTTCTGTAAAACGCGGCATCGTTAACCTTGGATAAAAATTTCAGCTCTGCAGCTGTAGTGTAAGCATGCTTTTTCGACGGTGTCACCCGTTAAAATTAAATATTCTGCGTTCTCCTGGTAGCGGCGCGTACGAGCACGAGAAAGACGTCAATCACCTGAATTTGGTGTCCGTACCACGTCGGGAAGTGGTAAAAAAAATTCGGAAAAATTTAAAATCGTGTGTTGAGGGAATGCAAACTTCACGGCGGATGTGTTGTAAGTTACCAAACGTTGTAGGAGTCGCAATTTCAATGGAAATACATAATCGTTAATAACTCGAAATTCTTTCGTCTTTTGGATACATGAAGATAGCCGAAAAATTGAATAAAAAATCTAGTATCTTGCATTTAAGTGAAATTGTCCTACGATTAATGCAAATTGGTGAAAAAAATTCCGAAATTCGGCCCATAAGAAAAGCATTGGAAATTTTAAATTGTTAAAAGAAATACTTTTAATCAAAATATTGCAAAGACGACCACATCAAAAAATCAACCAAAAAATCTAGTACCTCATACGTTAAGGACTTATTCCTACAACGATTATAAGTTGGTTTTAAAAAAATTCAAAGAAAGGCCCATAAGAATAGCATTGGAAATTTAAAAAAATTATAAAAAATACTTTCAATCAAAATACGGCTAAATGGTTCACATCAAAAAATCGGCCAAAAAATCTAGTTTCCGTCAGTGAAATTTCACGTTCCAGTGACGTTTGCAAGTAGGCGAAGAATGGAAAAAGTTTTAGTCCCATAAGGCTCCAATGTTAATTCGGATCGAGATATCTCGAAAACCGATCGACTTTTTCGAGTTTTCGGATTTTTCCCGCCGATGAATATTTTTTCTCCACGACCTGTAAAAATTTCGTCTTCCCAGCACGTCCGGAAGCGGTCGGGAATTTGTATACGTGAATGAGTCAGTGAGCTATCTGTCACACATCGGGTTGTATATATTATAGATACAACATGATCTGAAACGCGATCGCTGGCTTGATGAGAGCCGTCCTTGACGCCTCTGGTCAATCTGGAAGTTAATTGAATCAGCTTGCCAAATACATACTGTCTTTATATACTGCAAACCAGTATTTATGCCCATACTCATCAGGCTTTGGTGCCATGAATTGCTTGAATGGACATCTAGCTTTGAAGCTTTGCTTAGAAACAGCTGTTCGTCAATGGTTACGTTAGGCCCATGTTATGATTCCTCAGCATGGCCATCTCCTTCTTAGGATCTTGAACAAGGAGTTGACGTCGCCTTGAAGTCTACCCAGCGCCCTTCCACGTCGGCACACCATGTCCCGACGACGCACAATTTCTTTTCTGTCCGATAACCAGTGCAGATCCAGTAACTCAATTATGTGTATATGCGTATTGTAAAATAAATATGTGTATCTATCGTGATTAAATACTATACTGAAATATGAAAAACATTGAAACTGACCGTGCACACTATTTTCATCATTTTTGGATGATCAAAATTGCACCTCCTGTGCAACCCAATCGTCGTCCGACTCAACATCTGCATCAGACCCTTTCTCCGACACGTCTCCAGAAATATCGTTTAGTATTGCAATACTTTGCTCCGTCGTAACACGTCTATGCAGTGCTAGTATCAAGACAGAACTACCGAAGCAAATCAAGCAGCAGGTCGCGACACACTAGCGACCCAGTCCGCCAAACACGCGCGTGAGCCAGGCAGCCGAACACAGAGGCTCGGCAGCAGCTAACTGCGTTGTCGCGCCCGTCACTTCACTGCAATGTTTCAGGGCAAGTAAGTGTAACCGCGGTAAAAAAATTAGCTGTTTTCAAGGTGAATCATTTGCAAAAGGCGGCGGAATATACTTACCTTAGGAGCTGCTAAACTTTTGAAAAAAGTAGTATACAGCCGATGCTCATTGAAATTATATAAAATAAACAATCATGAAGGTAATATACTATACTGAAGTATACTATACTATACATAAAGGTACTACACATGAAGATAATGTACTACACTATACTAATTTGACGAATAAGTATCAAGCCGCATCCCACGAGACACCTAAACCAAAGAAAGAAGTGATATAATATACTGGGTGTCAAAATGACACCCTCCGGCATTCAAGGTAAATTTGAATTTTTGAGACGAAAAAAATTAGGGGGGTATCCCTTTTACTGTCGTCTTGTTAAGATCTAAAAATGAATAAAAGTCACGAAAGATTTTTTTCTACAACACTCTCTAAGGGCCAGCTCCGTAAAAAATGTACGCGTAGGGTGTCAAAATGACACCCTTCGGCATTCTAGTGTTAAGGAAGAACTTTAAAAGCAAAAACGCCATTATTTCGAGTTCATATGGAACTCACCTAAACGACTCATTTTACATACTGATTTTATTTTAGTATTTTTTGTTTTTTTTTTGTATTTTTTGAGCCATTTTTTCGTCATATCATGTCTGTGCAAGCATTTTCCATTATTACCCCGTGAGATTTATACTTATCTATCAGGGATAGACATACACACCGATTTTTAATTTAAGCGTTGATATTAACGTATTTGTTTTTCAATCTTTCGCTTCACGAAGCGATACATGCCTGGTGTGAGCAAACTCCTGGGTGAGGATTATTCATTTCTGAAAGTTTCAAATTCGAATGAATTTTATATTTTAGTTGCGTCGCACAACTATATTCTCTATAATACGAGGTGTGTTCAAAAAATATCGCGACTTTTGTGTTTTTTCAAAAATTATTTATTTATTCATGAATATCTACGAGTTCTTGCCACAGGGTAGAACGGTCAATAAGGAATATTACCTGCAAGTTATGCGCAATTTGCGCGAAGCAATCCGCCAGAAACGCCCGGATTTGTGGAAGAACAAAAATTGGCTTTTGCACCACGATAACGCCCCTGCTCACACATCGTTGCTTGTGCGCGACTTTTTGGCCAAAAACAACACACTAATGATGCGGCAGCCACCGTATTCCCCAGATCTGGCCCCCTGTGACTTATTCTTGTTCCCTAAACTAAAGAGACCCATGAAAGGACGACGTTACGCTACGATTGACGAGATAAAGACGGCATCGAAGGAGGAGCTGAACAAGATAAAAAAAATGATTTTTTGAAGTGCTTCGAAGTTTGGAAAAACCGTTGGCACAAGTGTATAATATCTCATGGGGATTACTTTGAAGGGAACAAAATAGATATTCATGAATAAATAAATAATTTTTGAAAAAACACAAAAGTCGCGATATTTTTTTAACACACCTCGTATACTCGTATAGTTCTATTTTGGTGGGGAGGATAAATAAGTCATATCATTCCTATATTATTGTTGCATTTCTGTTGACCTCATCTTCATCAAGGTACTTAATTTTATAATTTTATGTATGTTATGCAAGTGTTAAATGCACTTTGGTGTCTCAATAGTAAATGACAAAGTAATCATTTCTTACTCGGGATTATTGACGCCCTCCTCATCCTATAAAATCTGTGGCGTTTCGTGTTCCGTCACAATATATGTATATCTCATGATACCGATACACACATTGTTCTATTCACAGCTATTAAAATATCACTACAAAAAATTGCGCAACGCTTCATAGACCGAATACTTATTTATTATTATTACGTCGGGAAAGGTACTTGTAAAATCATCAGAAGCCGCGTCGATGATTCGTGGTTACAAATGAACTATATTTACTTTAAATGCATTCATTGAATTTTCATTCTTACCCATCTCCATTTTTTCCATGACCTCATACATTCACTAAATTTCAGCGTCACCTCCTCTCAATACATTACTAAATCTTTGGCAGTAACATTATTTTTGATTTTTTTGTTTCGCATGTTTTCATTTTCTGAAAAGTACATAATGATGAAAAATCTTTTTAATATTCGAGTGATAAAAGCAGATTCGTTTCGAGTTACATACCTTTAACAAATTGAACTAGGTGTTCTTTTTGTCGTTTAGTCATCTTCGTTTATATATTTATCAAAAGTATCTTGACTTGTGGATACTCACACATATCTTTTATTTTTAAAAAAGTCGGCAAATGTTCAAAAATCTTGCTGTAAGAAAAAGCGAATATTCAACTGACGAATGAATCAATAAAGCTATGTCACAGGCCGTCCATCTGCAGTGATGTCTTTGGATAATAACATATCTATCAGCCCATAATATAAATTATCACCATTTATCCCAACTACTGACTCCATCATCACAATAAATGTGTGGCAGTGAATTGAAGTACATACCTTATTCCAGGAAAAATGCCCATCCGTTAGTAATGGGTGGCTAAAATAATTTTTTTGTTAAATGAAGTTTTATAAATTGCGATCCATTATTCAGTAACAGACGTCATGTTTGTCCCTACTGGAACCATGGCATGTTGTCAGCGTTGTATTCAAATCTTTTGTATGTTTTCACATGAATAATGTTAAACAGAAATTACTTTATGATACAACTTCCCTACATAAAACCAAATTACACCTTTTTCTTAACTATCTTCAATCTGATCCCATTCAATTTCCAGGAATATATTTCATGAATTGACTTTTCCATGACGGCAACTGATGGTTTGTGATCGCTTTAGTTTTCCTGACGATATCCACATATGAAATAATGGAATATTTGGCATGAAAACCACAATGCCATTCGTTCTTTTTCACGAATACTTCATTTTTCACTGCCAGTTATACTTTTTATGCAAAATCTATCCTATGGCCATGTTATATCAAACAAAATCTTAACTCCTGTGAAGAGGCTGATTGATAATTATTTTTTCTATTGTAAATTCATCCACAGCTGGAGCGTAAGAAATACACTCTTTATTTACAAAATCCTAATATAATAGCCGTTTTACACGGTACACGGAATTGCGCAATCTGACGTACGTGCGAAGGCGCAATCAAAATTACGTCGTGTAAAGCGGTGAATTGCCAGAACACATGCGAGAATGCGTGGACGCGAGACGGCAAAATAGCCCATGTTCTTATTTCGTTCATGCATTCGCGCAATTCCACGCCATTTTAGAAAATAATGCAACTCTAATCTGCGCAATTCCGTGTACCGTGTAAAACGGCCTTAAGACCGCTTTGCCATTGACATGAATTTTGGAAAGTTTTCAGAATTTGGAATACAATTAAGGGAAATGTAACGGAAATTAAAAAGAGAAGGTTGGCGTGCATGTGTTTATTTCACTGAATATATTACAGTGTTCTCCTTTTGTCTCTACTATGATCGTCATCGTTTATTTGCTGCATGATATTTGTGAAAGTTGTAAAATGAAAGAAACATCCAATTTCCAAAAGTACCCATAGAACTGACGTCATGGTAGTGGCGATGACAGCTAGATACGTACTACCTTGGATATGAGATACCTTAAAGCTCTTATTAACCCATTTTAGAGCACTAAAATGACGGCAGAGGTCATTTGACTCATTTTTAGAATTCAAATATTCTCATATTCTCTTATTTAAATATTTTATTAATTTGAAACTTTTTCATTTACCTCATTTTGGTCTAAAATTTGATATATTAGCCTATATTCAACACTAAAGTTTTTTCTTAATTTTTTTGAAAGGTTGTACCTAGAATGGTAAGTCTAACACTAGGAGGACGGGAGTTCCGCGCTACCTAGAAGGACGGCTATAGCCATGCATGTCAAGTAATCAGCAAGGGAGTAGTGTGATAGATGATTTGCTTGATTTTCAACCAGGAAATACCCGGTTCAATGACGGTTTCGTCCCATGGGCCCCTACCTGTATGTCAAAAGCTAGGCATTCTGAAGAAAGATCTGAGGATTCTGAATTTTTGTGCTCATAAACTCCGCTTGCCAATGGTGGCGCATGCGTGCGTAAGATAGAGAGATTGATGTGAAATTCTTCCTCTGTTCAAATCCACATTCCAATTAACTTTGGTGGGGATATAACCTCCGACATCAGCCTCCTACATTGTCTCACACAATCGAATAACTAGTTCGGAGTGCTCTTGGCCCAACCCTAACCCGTTCATAACTACTGTTTTTCTCCCCATTGATTACTACTCGTTTAGCATAGACTCATTCTTTGCTCCATCCCAGGAATTGTTTTAGTCCATCACATAAAGTATTCCCCGATATTTCCATGGATTCCAGTCTTCATTTTTATTTTCATTGGATTTGCTTCCCGTGGTATTGATAGGCAGGATGAAAATGGGGTTGACTAGAAAGGATGAAAAAAGGAATAACGAAGTTACAATGAGGCTCACACCGAGATTCTGAACTGACGAACGACAAATTTTCTGCAGTTTTTTCATCTACTTCGTTGAGAGAACGAAACAACAATTTAAAAAAAAATTAAGCTTGATATGGTGGAAATACGACATAGGTCCACGATGAAGCATAACACAGGAAATAGTAATCTCCACACGTTAGTATATAGTTTCAGTACTGATCATGGTACCCATATTCAATGAAAAACCACACCTTGAACATTAAGTGATGAAAGAAACAATTGCATTGCGGTTTTCATGCCACAAATTCCATTATTTCATAAGTGTACATCGTCAGGAAAACTAAACTGATCACACATTAAGTGTCTAAGCCATTTTTTGTAGTTGAATTATATGTTAAATGTGGAAATCACCTGTTGCTGCATGTGTTTTATTACGGAACAATTTTTATCCCGTAAGTTCAGTTTTCTGTTCTTTCGCTTGAAGTCTTTTCGGGATTTCTATCGGGCTAAATTATTTTGCATCTCCAACGTCGCAACAAACGTCTCTTCCACCATATTAAGAGTGAAACTCATTACGACTCCAGGACTCGTCACCATGCACCCTGATGACGATATACGAGTTGTTATCCGATAGTTAAGGCCTCTGTTGAACCGTCGTGCCAGCGCCACGAACGAAACGTTTTCCCGAATAATGTTTCGGGAAAGAATAACATCACATTTTTCTAATTGTCATTTTGTTTGTGTTGATTGTCGGTAAATGTCGCTGGGTGCTTGCCTTAGGGCCGTACTAATAGTCGTCTCCCTAAGAGGGCCCAAGGTGATAACTTCACAGGGGTAATCGCGGTAACGTTTATTTAAACGTCCCCTAGCAGGCTCCTGGTTAGGGAGTCGGTCGGGTTGCATCGAAACAAGCCAGATTACGAAGTCACCAAAACACGGTTAGCAACGAAAGCGTTTTGTTTACAATTCCAGTAGTTCGAATTTCCTCCGCATCATGCACATGTCGCAATGTGAGGCTGATCTCGCTACCAGCGTAAAGAAATTCAACGGGGATCCTAGGAGACGACTATAAATACCAGATTTGTGCGTGGGGGTACTGGATGGGACAATATAGAGCAAAGGGATTCCTGGGAGTTGACTATTAACCCTAAGGCTGTGGGTACGTTTTTGAACGTATTGTCCGCTGGCTGGGGGGAAAACGTTTTTAGGCGTTTGACCATTGCTCGACTATCAACGCCAGTTTCCCAAAATAATTATTGCTACTCGGGTAGAGCGCAAGTGGATTATTCCTCACTGTAGGGATAATGCACCTATGACAAGTGCCCTAATGTAGGTCCATCCCTTGGTAAGAAAGAAAGGTGGGTCGCCCCGTATTAAAAGGTTTCACTGCTTGCAAGACACTCGACCAGGTTAGAGGGAAAAATACTTCTTGGTTCTCTCCCGCACAGGGTGGCAGGTAAAATCGCGTACTCCCGTAGCCAAAGGGTCATCCGTTGCGTCGGGTGCAATTAATCTGACAGATGCAACGCGAGTTATTTTTTCATTTCTCCATGCCGTTAGTTGGCATAGACCCTTGATGCTTATTATAACTGGTTCTTTCACACGCTCTATGCAGCCTTTCACTTTTCGCATTTAAAGCGGCAGATCTGAGGCGATAATTCAGCATAATCAAGCAGAATAATGTCACAATACAACAACATAAAAGCAGTATTGCACATATATAAATAGCAAAATAAAAAAAGAATACCGATCTTACACATTTTACATGCTAAAGTACATTACTTAAAATAATACTTAATAGCCTAAAAAGCACGTTTAATACCCCCCCCCCCTACCTGGATCGGTCCGGGATGGTATGACGGCATGGAAAGAGGTCTATGCATAGCACGAAAGATATCATGTAAATGTTCAACTACATTAATAAACTTTAGAGGTTTGCCACTTAGCCATGCCTTGAGTTGATAATGTCTTTTCACATCCTTGCCTGTTATGCACATTGCGTCTGAACTCAGCAATTCCAATATTTCACCTGAAAAAAGGTTAACAACGACACAACAGGTCATTGGTCCAGTTTCTCATCGGAATAAGAAGATCGTGGCTTAAGTCGATTAGAGAATTTTAACGAGTAAGATTTAGTTTTCGGAAGTATGGACGACGAGAGATGTAAAATACCGCTCTTCGAAGGAAATTAATATGATGATTGAAAGTAGCGGATGGAGATTTACTTGGAAGACAAGGAAATGCTGGAACACATGAAAGTGCCATTTGAGAGGCGGATTGAAAATTATTGGTTTCTTTAAATTTGAAAGAAGATTTATTCTCCTCTTTAAAGATTCACTGACCAAATTTGAAATTACAAATCAACCAAAGACAACAATGCGTATAGTAACTCAGAGAAATTGCACACACTAAAGCATATTTGATTGAACAAGGAACGTGTATAAAGCCGTCTTGAACGCTAATATGAGGTCTTAGATCATTCCAAACGGTCTTTTAGAGTGATTGTTCAAAATATTTTTAATCGAGTTGAACGCCCTTTCATACAGTTGTAGTAAGCTTGAATTTACTTGAATGACGATAGTTAACACGGACGACGAAGGAATAACATAAAGCTAGACACAGAGAGTTTTATAATGATCATTTTTATGCAAACAAAAATCTGTCGCAAGTTCTTGCACTACCAAACCATTATTCTGCTTCATGTGGTAGTTCAATGCGAACCTCTTCGTAAAATTGAAAAAGGGCTCCAAAGTGGTCATGATATCAAAACTCATCTCATCTCAAAGGGACCGGTGAGGAGGCTAGAAAACCTTCATTGATTGGTCTAAACGCTTCAGCACCATTCTAGAGCAATAGAAGTTAGAACCGTTCAAGACAAGACGAATTTGATGGAAGGGAAGGGATTCAAGACAAAATGTCCGCAGTCATGACGATGGAAATGATGCAATATCCACTCGAGAAAGCTTGTTCAACGAGTCTTCAATGGAATTTGACGCTAATTTGACAGTATGAAACCACCTTAACACACCAACACTTAGTCCCCTGTGTACATTCCACCCAAATGTTCCAACACAGGTTTTCCTGCTCCCAGCTTCTTCCCCAGGCTGATCCAGGAAGGGAATGGAGGCCCATCACCGCACTCCGTTGTCGGTTCATGCCTGGATGCATTGTACTTGAGAACGAGGGGCAAGAGTACAAAGTTGAAGACCAGTATGGTTGCCGTGATGGCCCACCGGTAGTCTGCCAATGGATGTCCGCCGTCCAATAGAAATGGCAGGGAAAGGGCTAAAACCAAGGTTTCGAAGTGGTATATGACGTCGTCATACAAGTCCACGCGCCAAATATTCAGGGAATACGGCGTGATGAACAGGCGGTGGATTGGCCACAGTGGATACGATTCCGTAAGATCCCTATTTGGAGAGTAAATTCATATATATGGATTGATGGAAAATATTAGGGAAAAATTCTATAAGAATAAAAATAATATTAAATTACATATCTCTCCGTTGTTGGCGTGGCGTCTACCAGACGCCTGGCCATTTTGTTTTTTTGCCCGAAACGTATTTCCATAGTTAGGAAACTCACATTCCTTAAATCTTATTTTTTATGATTCTGAAATAGTCGCCAATATGTTATATGTATTGTCACATTTATGGAATAAATTTTGATATTTTGTAGTTTTTGGAGTGTAGTAGATGTCACACGAAAACTTAAGTTACAATACCTCAGATGGTAATAACTTCGTAATATTCACGTTCATGATTTAGACTAACAACTGTTTAAAGTGTGAAATTTTGGACATGCGTCTTATTGCTACGAATTTCTTATTGTTATCAATTTCATATAATATCGATGAAAGAAAAACTGTAAGAAACGTCAAGGTAATAAGTTTTCAGTCTTTCATTAATACCAATATTTCCATCATTATTATGCATAAATTTGCTGTCCATTCATGAAATTTAGTATTCAATGAATGATTCATTGTAGTTTAAAAAAAGTTATTTCTACTTTCATGCATTTTTTTACCCATTCCAAAATGGTGTCTTTGAGATGCCGCGCGACAAACAGCGTTCCAAAATGTGACGCAACTAACGGGTTATATAAATCACAGTTTGCTGGCACATTAAATAAAAAATAAATGATGGAAATGATGATAAACTGAATTTTTTAAAATTTCTATGCATAATGTTACTCCATTTTATGACATAACCCAGGGGTCTCCTATTTACTAGGTCACGAGGGCCACACTCCAGGTTCCGAATAGCCCCGCGGGCCGGATAGCAAATTTGCCGAAGACTGAAGTATTCGATACTAACGTTCACTGAATCGCGCTACTTGAAACGAGTGCGCGGGCCGTATTTTGGAGACCCCTGAGTTAACCGAACACAGCTAATTCATGAACTCTCAGTAACAAACGGCAAATGCACCTATGCACCAAGTCGGATTTGATACAAACACAGACTAGAGCTTCGTCACTTATTTTCATCATTAGGGGGCCTAAAAGCTTGGCGCTTACAGTACCGTAAACCGGGACAACTTTGCCACTTTTTTTTATTTTTCAACTGCATTCTCGTAAGTTCATGTACGAAAATTATTTAAAACCATTATCAGCCATTGCTCTTGGTATACACTTTCAAAATTTGTGAAATAACCACAACTTAAGTAAAAGTTTATACGTTAAAAATTGAAAACATAGTAGGCAAAGATTCTCTGGAACTGGGGCAACTTTGCCAAAGGAGTCATATCCAGTAGAAACTTTAATAAAACAATGGAATAAATAATTTTAACTTAGAAAACTCTCACATATAGAATGGTACACACAGATAATCAAAACACTGTACATAGTATATTATGATTATCCACTAATTTTTCTTCTATTTACAAGTTCCTCCAATATGATTGTGTGTGGGGGTGCTTGGAAGTAATCAAGTGAGATTTTTTCACGGCTTCTCCTGGGGCCACATTAATTTTCTTCTCTATGGCGAACCTTTGTTTGGATTACGACGATAGGCTTGAAGATAATTAAAAATTGAAGCACTTACTATTGTAGGAGTGTAGTGTAGGAGAATATTTTCGATGCATCCGGAATTCAAGACTAAACTTCTCTGGGATTGAGTGGCACATTACCACATTTCTCGAACCCTGATATGATGTTTGATTTCATTTTACCTCCTTCATCCAAAGCACTGAGAAGTTTGGCCAAAAGTGTAGTAAATGCTCTATTTTCGAGAGTTTTATAATTAGTAAACTTCCACTATTTACTGTCAGTCAGTATAGCTCTACATTTATTTTTTACAAGGAGTGAAGACTGAAACATCAAAAGGTTGTCAAAAATGATTGGATGATGGTGTAAGAACACAGAATGAATCAATCACCAATCAATGGCATTAAATGGCATTCCACAGTCTGCATAAACAAGCACATGTTCGAGGATCACTATTTCCATATCCTTGCTCAATACTCAGGGAAAAATTTCTGCCGTGTAAGTCATTTGGAACTGTCATCTATCTGCTTTGTACCACTGACTTATATGTGCATTCGAACTGATGTGGAATTGAAACACGGTACAAAGCAGTTCATGACGTCATAGCGTCCTACCATGTTATCAACTCATTTGTAACACATTTTGAACTGCTTTTGATTTCCATTGGAAACTGCTATGGAACCCATTTGGATTTCAATTTGAAACTCGTTTGTACCACTCGTTCATCCGTTTTGAAACTGATTTGTACGAGTTGGACACCCATTTGGAACTCGTTTGTACACCATGCCACCTGCTTTGTAGCAGTTCAAGATGGCGTATTCAATTTTCTTCAAGTTTATTTTAGTCTGTTTCGGAAATTTAGGCAAGGTTAATATTGTGATTTGAAGTGCGGCAGTGCCATCATTTCGCAATAGCTCCATTGCTTTCCAAAGCATTAGTCATAAGCGGTCGTAAGCGAAGGACTTTCAAGCTTGACAAGCTTTACACAGTTTTCATATTTTCATATTGCGGAGTGAGGGGTAACTCACTTTGGTGGTCAAAAAATTCCTTATCGAGATCTTAATTCCGATCTTGCGTAGTTGATGTGTATCATTCAGTGTCCATTTTTGAGTGAAATGCCTTCGTTTCTGGATATTTTTTCTTGAAAACCGTCATGTTAAATATCTGAAAATTTAATGGAAAATGCGAAAAAAAGGCCTTTCCGGGTAATCGAACTTGTCTACCTCGACATTGAAATATATTTTCGAAGGAGGGTTTCATGGCAAAAAAATTCAGTCCCAAAATACCGATCCAAATATAGACATACACTATTTCCTAGGGATCGCGAAGACAATACATCGGTATGTTTTATGCATATTAATCGATGCAAAATACTACTTTTCCGGTAATATTAAAGAAGGAAAGCAATGAAGAAAAGGTTGCAAAACTGCCGCAAAATTCAATATTTATATGTGCGAAGTATGCTTTGAAAGCATAGACATGGATGATTTTACGATAATAATATACTTAGAAACGCAAAAAAACGCGAGCGCTATGAAGTTGTTATTGAATACCTTTATTATACGCAACCAAGATTCTCGGTACGTAGTGGAGATAATCTTGTCGCATTTCAAATCGGACCCAAAAATACGATTTAAGTAACAAGGAAAATGGAATAATTTTTAAACTCATTCGAGTGAATATTTGGGAGTTCCGTTTCAATTAACTGCCTTGCGATTATTTCTTAAACCACTTATGCATTTTTATTGCGTATATTAGAGAATTTTCGTTTTCTCGACCAAACGCACCAGACTGAACCTGGCCATGGCATGTTGGCGCGTAGAAGACAGTTCCTAAACAAATGATGACGCATATAAGTCGCATGGATTTGTTCACAAAGAATTGCAAACGTATGGAAAGCAGTAACACAGGAATCGTCTACGTATACAGCAGTGACAATACGAACTTTTACGTCTGGAAATCCTATTGAATCGTTCAACAAGAATTGTAAACGTATGGAAAGCCGTTACACATGAATCTTCTCAGTACACAACAGTACCAATACGAATGATGACGTACGGAAATCCTGTCGTCTCGTTCAAAAGGAGTTCCAAATGTGTAGGAAGCAGTTCCACACGAACACGCTCTGTACAAAGGAGTTCGAAAGGGGATCACAAATGAGTTACAAACGTCTTCATATTTCTAATTTTTGGTGCAAATGAGTGAAAATGAATTTCACAGCAGTTCCAATGCAGATTTTGGTGTTCCAAAGCAGTTTCAAAAGGGTTCCAAAGCAGTTGCAAAGCAAAAATATTTCCCTGAGTACCGTCTGGCACCCTGGTTTCTTTGAATGGTGGTTCTTCACCTTACTGTCAATTGTATTAAATGGAATATTATACTTCAGGGCTGCTTTTACACTGTTCATTAGGCCGGCCTTTTTTTTCAGAATTGCGAAAAGTTATGTTTTCCTGGTCTCAAAATGATCTAAATGGTGTTCATATTCACGTGTTAAAATTTGGTTACTTTAAAATAACGGCAACCCGTGCCCCAAGGGCCCTAAGTACTAAGGACCCTCAATTGAGTATTTTGGGGCCGAAAAAGCACTATTTCTATGTAAAACGTAAAAGTAAAGTTCTTTGGGACCGATTTTCTGTTTGTTTTCACCTATCTCTAAGCGTTTAGGAGATATCGCCCGTCGTAATGCAATCTCCCCCCTATGGCGCCACCCCGCACCGCGGCATCGCTGAGGTATGTCCCGAACCACTTACTAGAGACTTCCCCTCAACCCCCTCCCCTCCCTCGGCAAAGATTTTGCTCCTGATGTCAAGATCTAGCCTCTGAAGAAATGTGCTTACCTTAGAAAGAATTTAATTGCCATAATGATACTTCCAATCCAAGAGATCAATTTATTTTCACTCTGTCCATGAATTTCGGAACATTAACCAAAATAAAATAGATTTTCATTGTATTTCTAATTTTTCACTGACATCCTACATTTGGCAATGAAAGTGCCTTTCCGCACGTAAGGATTGTATTGCGATGAAAAGTCACACTTATTGTTAGTAATAAATTTTGAAAGCTCTCTTCCTTCAATGTGATTGCCCAAAAATCTTGAATAAGTTTCACTCCTCTCGCTGCACAATCATTTCCCACTTGATGACCCCGAATAATTTGCAAATCGTTCTTGTATGTTCATCCCATTCTCGTATGTTCACATCAAAGAATGCAATGCATATTTACAATACATTAAATAGCTTTCTCGAATTAGTGGTGACAAAATTTGGTATAGATACCTTAGTCATGTCTTTACGTTTATATAATGCCTTCTTCGGTGGATCATATTTTCCTACACAAGACCACATACGGCGTATCACGTTTTTTTTCACACCTAGAAATGGATCCGTCAAAGAAGGACAGGCCTACCAACTCCTCACCCATGTACCACAAGTAGTTTGAACACCTCTTTTGTGCTGCTTTCGCTATGTCAAGGTTAACACTTTCGTAATTAACAAGTCTTTGTAGGAACTACGGGTCACTGATGGGAGCTAATGCAACAAAAGGAGCGGAGAACCACATCTTTTCATTTCTTCTTGAATATATTGAAATCTATTCCACCAATAACTGCATTTTGTTCTCCTCTTTATTTGCGTAAGAACATTATTTCTTCAGCCCAAACACATTTATCCGAGAGATTAACTGCACTTTCCTCCTCGCGCGTCAAAAATTCAATGTACCGCACCTTGTAATGCCAAGCGAATAATCAAGATTTGTTACGAAAGATTCTCTTCTCTTCATATCCACCGTAGTTCGCGTTCTCTTTATGCCGTTGCATGTTCATCCATTCTTTGCGTCATTTTTCTAACTTTTCAATCGCCTGATTTTCCGTAAAAACAGGAATTCTAGTTTTATACTATAGATGAGACGCATTTCTCACGGTTTTTCTCGCACTAAGTCTTACAAATTTCGAACCCATTAGGAGATAGAGAAAACACATAGTACTTCTCTCACTGTCGATAAATTTGAGCCGAGTATTTCTTCACTTTCTGTTCCAACCAGTTCAATGCCTGGATTTAGTCTTGATTACATGCCTTTGCTTGTTGGTCTATTCTTAAAATGAACGTCACGTTCATGATAAAGTATTTATTTCACCACTTTTCTCCTTACATCCTAAAAAACTTAGCTCTTCCTATCCTTTGCACACTATACACAAGAACTATCTCTATCTATCCACAGTGATCTACATCCGTGAACTGACTGCCTCGTTTCATCTTCCTTGAATATTTCTATTTACTGTTGGAGCCCTGGAAGCCCAGCTCAATCCCTTCATTCCTTTATTATTCATAGACACATTTCTATCACATGCTTATAATATTTTGTACATAAAAAGCACTTTGGAACAAAGCCTGCTGGAATGGTTCGCGGCCGTTTGGCGGCAAAAAATCAAGGTTTAAGAGGTCGGTACCCAATACATAGGACGGCGTTGAAGGGTTAAAATTGACATTATAGGCTTTAACAACATTAATCATGACACAAGATGAACAACCTATTCAATACTGTACCACTAGCATGTAAATCTTGTCATCAGGAGCAAAGTATTTGCCGAGGGAGGGGAGGGGGTTGAGGGGAAGTCTCTAGTAAGTGGTGCGGGACATACCTCAGCGATGCCGCGGTGCGGGGTAGCGCCATAGGGGGGAGATTGCATTACGACGGGCGATATCTCCTAAACGCTTAGAGATAGGTTAAAACAAACAGAAAATCGGCCCCAAAGGACTTTACTTTTACGTTTTACATAGAAATAGTGCTTTTTCGGCCCCAAAATACTCAATTGAGGGTCCTTAGTACTTAGGGCCCTTGGGGCACGGGTTGCCGTTATTTTAAAGTAACCAAATTTTAACACGTGAATATGAACACCATTTAGATCATTTTGAGACCAGGAAAACATAACTTTTCACAATTCTGAAAAATAAGGGCCGGCCTACTGTTCATTTCATTATTAATCACTGCAGTGACGGCAAGTTGCAGCGTAGTGTCATCATAATTTCGGTACCTTTTGCCTCTAACTTGGTATTAAAGCGTTTTGGCATCTGAACGGTTTATAAAACGTGTATGAAAAACGCACCCTTAGGAAAACTGTACTAGAATTTGAGAAATAACAATATTGTCACTTGGCAACATTGCAAGTTACATTATTAAACCTAACTACAACATACATTTTACCAATTAAAACGATTCTGAAAGTAAATTATATGCTATATTGAACGTTAACAGAAGTTTATACTTACGTTTGAGAAAATGGGCAGGGCGAGACACTTAAAAAGCCTACCAAAATATTCAGTTTGGCGCGACGAAAACAAAACACTAATAAAGACCTGCAAAAAACTCGTAAGACTACAAGTGTGTGCAAAGGCTATCACTCAATATCTTTTCTGTGCCTGCAAACATAGGCCCTTTCTTGGATAATTAGGGAACTTATTAGAGCACCAAAGATAATATTTTTCAAAACCTGGCAAAGTTGTCCCACTTGGCAAAGATGTCCCGGTTTACGGTAGTCGTTTCTTTTGACATGCTCTGAGCATCCTTTTGCTTTTCTTATTTATGCCGACGGATCAGTATCGAATCACAATGTATAGTTAAAAAATTTAGCACAATAAAGCAAAATAAAAGCATTATAATCTAAAAAGAGAGCAAAGTAAAAAACAATGTTCTTATAAAAGTCACATGCTAAAACACATTACATACAGTAATACTTAATAGCCTAAAGAGCACGAAAGACAGCATATAAGGGTTCGACTTCACTAAAAATGGTTCTTTGAACTTTTTAAGGTGTACTACTGAGCCATGCTAAGAGTTAATAATGTTTTTTTCTCATTTGCGCCTGTCAGTAACGTATACAGAAAAAACTCAGGGCAAAAGAAATCTTGAACTACGTATACATTTATCGTCATTAAGAATAATCAAGTTATATGTAAGGATACAGAAAGTTTTACTTTATATGACCATAAACATATGCAAGACAACGCCATCGTATGATATAAAAAGTTACAGGTGTGGTTCTGTAATGGTCAGCAATGCTAGCGAACCCGCTCCCTGCACCCCCCTTGTATCCGTAAATGGCGCCTGTAAGACACTTTGCGACTGAACTTATCAAATCCAATGTAACACCTGACGCATAGGTGGATTTAGGGGGGGAGAACGAGGGCAAATGCCATCCCCCCAGACCCTTAAAAATATGCAAGATTTTTAATACTGTCCCATTATCAATACGCTCGTTTTTATTAGGAAGTTTCCTTGTGCCCCCTTAGAACTAAATCCTGGATCTAATCTAGCCTGACGGATGGTTAACAACGCCAAAGGATAAAGTGTTTTTCATCAGCAGGGTCAACCATTTATTAACATCAATATTGATGAATAAATGTTAGCCAGATACAGCCCAGATTCACTTCGAACACACTCATACATGATGTTTTTTTTCTGTTTTTTTTTTCCAATTGAGTGATTTTTACCTCTATATTGGCGGAAGGCTCATGCTTGGTGGATGGCCCAGGGCCCGGGCCCCTCCTTTGATCCGGCCCTATTGCTTGAGATACAGTGCCTACTTTGAAACCAATACCTGAGTTGAAATTTAATTAGTACCGTAGCGTGACCTGCATAAAACTTATAATATAATTCAAGTTAATATTTAAAATCCTTTTGGAAAATGGGCTATTCTTTGTAATAATTAGGAAAAACTGGGAGACTTTCAACCTTAAAATCTGTGGCAACCCACTAAATGTAACTCCTTACAGAGCTATGCACGCACTTGCCAACACTGAAAGATAAATATATTAGAAAGCACGATGACGATGGTGATTATTACAACAAAAGCAGCAAAGCATAGAAATTTAAATCTTTCGCACTATTAAGGATAGCAACGGTGTCTCAATTTATGGAATTAATGGCATTACTTGCTAAAAAAAAACAACTGATTTTTTCCTTCCATAGATCTAACCTAGCATGGATTTGCTGTAGAAATTGCTAATATTTGGTAAGTAGTGTCCTTGCATGAATATGTAAATATATTTTGCTAATTTTCATGATATTTCTATGACCGTGCAGTGCGCATATGGCGGTCCTCTTGCATGTTGCTTGTTGGTGATTGGTTCTGAAAGGTGTTTCATTCTGCAAAATATCAACAAGTTATGGGGTCCAGATGACGTAACTGCGATATGTACCGTAAAAAATGTTGTAGTTGCTGCTAAAAATGTAGATGCGCGAGACGTTTGGTGTTTCATTTCTACAACGGGTCAATTACAACGTTTATTTTTTTATCCATCCCCTTAAAAATGATAGATCAAAGTTACCATGTTTGTAATATTAATAAAATAATTGTAACAGTAGGAGTAGAGATGTGTCGAATAGCAAATTTCTCGAACTTGAATATCGAATTCGATTATTAGATCATTGCTCGAATATTCGAATACCTCGAATACTAAACGATGAATGCGGCAAAGTTTGACTCGGTCGCCTATGTAGCAGGAAACACAAGATAATGGGGAGTAAGTTTGATTTCCTTTAAAGGATTCAAACAGGAATTTAGCTGATTAATGGAATATTTTAATTTTATGGAAACAATTGGGCATAAAGTTGATTCAACTAACATCTCTTTCAAATATTCTAACGGGACACACCACCTCGCATAAAATGATTGCATGCTGTCACGGCATTTACGATGGATTTCTGTCTGATGTATACATTCTTATCTGCCATACTTATGCAGCAGTTGACCTCGAGAAATTGAGAACTTCGAAATAGGTAGCCAGAAAAAAGTCAGTGGATGAGAAAAGGGGGGAAGGCGTGAAACACTTTTTTATTGTTCTCGTGTAACTTGATATTTTTTTCGAAGCTAAGGCCTTCGTAATACGATCCTTGCGCTGAGATGGGACCTTTTGTTTGATTTCGGAGAAGGGGAAAGGGTCAAAGTGGGTGAGGTGAGTGCTGAATGGAGGGGGATAGCGGATCGTGGGAAATGCCCTAAGGTTGCTATCCCACGACACTGAGGTTCTCCTGGTGGAGGAAACCGGGTTTTTTCGGCTTTTTTTACCAAATCATTTTCGGTTCCCCACATCGAACTCTTTTCACCGCTCTAATCTGCGAATTGGATGTAGTTCGTCAACTTGCCTAAAACGGCGCTGCATGCACTAAACGACCAGAGTTCTTGGCAATTTTCCGAGTCGACTACCAGCGACAGTGTGCGACAGTATACGGCGTGAAATTCCAAGTATTCCAGTGCGTACGTCTAGCATAACTATTCTGGACCTTGAATATCGAATACTTTCTAGTGTTCGAGGTATTCGAGTATTCGCGGATACTATTCGCACATCTCTATAAAATATACTTACATATCTTTTGTATGAAAAGGCCACTGACTCAATAAATGCAATGCACTACTGAAAGAAGGAATACTTGTAGAATGAATGCCAAGTGAACTAATCTGTTCCTATGACTGCTGTTTGCAAATAGATACTTTACCTGTAGATACTTCGCTCTGAACTAAAGTAGTAGAGGTAAATGAAGCGCAATCCTAGGTAGGTGAATGTGATCATAGAGAACCACATTGGAGAGAGAGCCGCGATGCAGGAGATAGCCATAAACCTGCCACCTATGGAGAGGAAAGCAAACTAAAGATTAATGGAAGTGGGGGAAATATTCATATCATCATCATAAAAACATTTTGTATTTACAGAATACAATTATATCTACATGATACCCATGCAATTCAAAGAAGAGCTGCCAGGCAAGTGAAAAGTCGTTACGATACTCGTGTTATAGTAATTGAAATCTTACGTAAACTGGGATGGCAACCTCTGTCAGACCGTAGACTAAAATACACTAAACCTATTGGATTTCAAAAGCAGTGTATTTTATAACGAAGTAAGCCATATCTTACGCCAACATACCTCGGTAGATCAGACCATTTTCATAAAATAAGGAAGATAGACTGCAGAACAGACGGATTCAAAATGTCCGTCTCAATATTTCTGAATATGTCTACTGCAAACTGTGGCACATTACAAAAGCAGAAAAGTTACTTTCCCAAATTTCATCTCAGTGGACAGCGTAGAGAAACGAGTGAAACATTGCCTCAAAAAATAATATAAAAAAGAGTTCTGTTACAAAAGCACAAATTGCTTGAAAAATCAGATCCAAAAAATATTCAAAAACATAATTCTGATGGATTTGTTGTTTGTAATTATGATATTGTCGTTGTTTTTTAATTGCCGTACCTTTTCTCATCCGTTTTCATAGTGTGCTGTACTATTTTCCAGCTCTTGGCAACTGGTTACCCTAAACATAACAATATAATAATAAGTAATAAAAAATATAAAGAAGCAGTGCTTACAGACAATAAGGAAATGAGCCAAAAAGTCAGTGGCCCGGTGTAAGTGTTTAAAGTTGTTCTCGAGACCGACGTAGTGCATTTTGTGGTGGTACAAATGGAGAGACCATGCGAAACTTGCCAAGGAAACCAGCATTCCTATGATGGTCCAGTACCCTGAAAAAATACGAATGCCATACATTAAAATACTGCATACATCTACATAATACCCTGTGAGTCACCTCTAGGGTGTTTGGCAGGGGGTGATCAAACACCAGCATGCCATAGGATTCTCAAACCACAAAAAAGTTACATTTACTATTTAATTTTACTGCGACAAGTATCCAAAGGCAAAACTTGCAAACTACTTGTTAAGAGTTTCTGGCGATAAACCTGGTGCATAAAAAATGGTGCTGGTAACAATAATAATAAAATTCAGAAACATACATTAGCGTATGCACAATTTAGTACGCAACACTACATGTACATAATACTTTGCGAGCCACAAAAAGGGTGTTTAGCAGGGGTTAATCAATCACTAGCATATACCATGCAATAGGATTCCCACATACACCCCACACGGTCAAAAAATATGTTACGCATACTATCAAATTACACTACCTTATTCATGCAAAGGCAATTCTTGCAAACTACTTATTAAGAATGTCTGCAATAAAGCTAGAGCAAGCAACAACTTCCCCCCTAGAATGAAAAATAAACTTACTTCAAAACTAAATTTTTGAACAAATTTGCTTGAAATCCAAGAAAAGTGTTTTGGTATAACACAAGTAGTAAAAATAATAATATTTATTTTACCTGCAAATTATTTTCAAAACTAATAAATGGATTTTAAAATTTTGGTTTCATTACTTTTTCTGCAATGTAGCAATGCATTAAGATGCAAATAAGTCAGAAGGCTAGTCTACACGTCATTTAATCTATTAGTGAGTCTAAAAGCTGCCGTTATAGTCCTTATTGTGCGTGGGAAAACAGCATTCTGAATCTATCTGTTGTACATCCTATCCCTCTTATTTTATTTATGTGATCTGATCTGCATTAGTATGTTGTTCGTAAGACCTAAATCTTCATAATACCATGCGAGCCACCTCTAGGGTGTTTGGCAGGGAGTAATCAATTACCAGTACGCTGCAGGCAATTGGTTTCCCACATGCTCACCACACAGTCCAAAAAAAAGTTACACATACTAACAAATTATACTACCACATGCTGTTTGAAATAATAATTAAATTCAAAAACTTGTACAAAGGTATAAAAAAGCTAACTCTGCCGTTATAATCTCTTATTGATCGTGGAAAAAATGGCATTCTCAATCTGTCCGTTCTACAGACTTTCTCTCTTATTCTATTTATATGATCGGATCTACCATAGTGTATCGGCGTTCGTAAGATATGGCGAACTTCACCAGAAAAGATGCTACTCTTGAATTTATGTCATAGTTTACGTATATTTTTCAACATGCGTTCTGACAAAGATTCCCATCCGAGTATATCTAAGAGGTCAGTTTCACCAAGAAGACTTTTCACGTACCTGGCAGCTCCTCTTATCTGGCGTTCTAACTGTTTGTAATCCTGTATTAGAGGATCTCAAACACAAGGAGCGTATTCTAAATGGGGTCTGACGAGGGAGTAGAAGCTTATTTTTTTCATTTGGTCGTCGCACTCACCTAATATTCTTATAACAAAACCCATAAATCCGGATGAAAGGAAAAAAAAACTTTTTTCACTTAAGTAGATGGTTTTCGTTGATAACGGCTTCCGGGTGCAGCTGCGTGTTGCGCTTTGTCGTGCAAGCTTTCGCGACCGTTGCAGGACGCATTATCAGGCGATGAATGAATTTACGGAAATCGGTGGTCAATTAATATACTCGTCCACCTCCCCCATCCACCGGAGTAGTGGGGGAGGAGGGCGGAGTTGACGTCAGCAGAACTCTCACCCCTGTCCTTGAGCGACGAGCGGACTCTTCTTATCTAGCGAATAACCTTGTTGGTAACATATTCGTCGTCTTCTCTTTCGGAAAATCGTTTTCCACGTCTGGCTGAGTTTAACGCCGTCCACTCTGTTGAAATTTTGGGGGCATTTTTGAATTTCAATAGCCTCCCGATGGTTTTAGCACCTCTTGGTTTTAGTACCTGAGATCGGGTGTACTAATAGGGTACTGATCGCGCTCTTCTTCTGTGAATGAATCATTTGCGATTAACATTATCATCTCAGTTCACTACACACTGCCACTTTTATACCTTGGGTGACCTGTTGGCCCCATTTCCCCATTCCTTCGTCTTGAACGTGGGATGGGAAATGATTCACTTGCAGACGACCGACCAATTGCGGCCGAATACTCGTGCAGTTTTACAGGGCTCTTTGTAGTCGAAGACGGTTATCAAACTGATCAAGCTATGAGTGAAAGGAAAACCACTCAAAACACCACCTCTGAATTGTATACTAATATGTCATTGAACGCAAACAGAAAAAGAAAGGGTAAGCAAAGAATAACCAGGCTTCCATTCCTAACTTCTCGTTCTCCATTTTCCTGATGCTGAGAGAAGAGCTGCCTGGTACGTGCAAAATCGTAACGACAGGCTTGTTAGTGATACTGACCCCTTAGATAAACACGGATGAATTTCCATCAGACTCTAGACTAAATCATAGGCTAAACCTATTAGATAAATTCAACAACAGTGCATTTTCCAATGAAGTTAGCCGTACCTTACGAAAGCCGACATACAATGGTATAGAAGATCATATAATTAAAATAAGTGAGATGGATTAAGGAACAAGCAGATTTGGAATATTTTTTTCCACGACCAATAAAGGATTACAACGGCAGCGTTAGCACTCATAAATATGGATTAGATGTCTGATTATATAGCCTAGTAACTTATGTTTACCATAATGCATGTTGGTAAGAATAGAAGAAATAAAAAACTTGGCTATTTTCACATGAAAACAAGTTTTTACCATTTGGAAGTAGCCAAGTTTTTATTTCTTCTATTCATAAGATTAAGGATTTCCGCAAAGTTACGTCCACTGCTATTAATTAATACATGTTTCTGAATTTTATTATTATTTTTAACAGCATGTTTTTCGCCTTCTAGAATTATTCGTAAATTACCTGAACGAGTAGTTCGCAAGTTTTTCAATTGCATGAATGCGGTAGTATAATTTGTTAGCATGCGTGACGTTTTTTTGGACAGTGTGGTAAGCATGTGGGAATCCTATTGCATGCCGTGAACGATCACCCCTTGCCAAGCACCCTTGAAGTGACTAGCATGGTGTTGCGTACATATAGATGATGTTCAAGCTGTCGGGAGGGTTTTTTTCTTTACCATCGACCACTATGAACCCTGATCATACACGCACATCCACTCACCGACAGTCTCGCCGTTTACTAATTGAAGGTTGACGATGACTATTTGGAGGAGCAGCTGAGGCGCCGACTCGTTCAGCGCCTCATTCATCTTCCACCGATACAGGCGCTTCTCGTTCAACACCAAAATCTTGTAGGGCAGTGCCTGGATCAGTAGTGCTTCACAACTATTGAAAAAAGGTCTAGTGAAAACACCTTATAGTGTCATGTATGATTTTACCCTTTCCCGGCGAACAAACTAGTATAAACTCTTCTCAGGATACCGCACGGGTAAGATTATGTAAGATCCGATTGGCCTTATGACTCCTGTAGTTTATGAAATCCCTTGTGCGTTTGGTAATGTCTATGTGGGGAGACTAGGCGAACAATATCTACTTTATCAAAGAGCATCAAAAGCATTTCCGCCTTAGTCAACCGGAAAAATCTACCATAGTCGAGCATGACCTGGTGAGGACCATAAAATAAGAAGGGAGGAAACTAGTGTTTTATGGCGTTGAAATCAATTTTGGGATCGTTTAAATAAAGAGGCTATTGAAATAAAACTTGAGAATAAAAACGTCAACAGAGACACCGGATATTTGATCAGCAGCTCTTGGAATAGAACTTTTAAGAGAATTATGCTTGCCAGAGCTAAGTCTATGCTGGTCCACGGTCTTCCGCGACAACAATCGGGACTCGACCAATTCTGGCCCCTCTTAATGCCGAGCTTCAACTGTCCCTTCAAATTTTCTGTCAGTAGCGGTGAGTAGAGAATGAGTAGAGAGAGAATGGGTAACGAGTCGGTGCCCGAAACGTCGGCGCTCTCACATAATCTCACCCGCGTGGTATCCCGAGAAGAGTTTATGCATCTTATAGTGTCCTTTAAAACAAGCATATTCATTGCGGAATACTTAGCGGGTTCTCTGCCAGGTTAATTCAGTCGTATAGGCCGACGTTTCGGAAGAGGACTTGTCTTCCAATTTCAAGGTTTGCTACTCAATGATATTCCAATTTCACACTGAATATCATGGACCGTTTAGCGAGCTCAACTATAAGACTAAGGTGTCGTTCAATTAGCAGAAGGTCTTCGAAATTCTTCGTGGGCTCATTTTATGTTTTTATGCAGCTCATTAGAGGTATCCATGCATTGCTAATGTAATAGCCGGCATCGCAATTGAAATGTTTTGGATGGAAGTGGATATCGATGGTTTCCTTAACTAAGCGGTCCTAGTAACGTTGTGCTCGGCAAATAATTATGGCATTTTTCCATCTCATAGCATGGCCTCCTAGTAGCGTTGTGTATAATCCTTAGCATTATTCACCAAGATAAATTAGCCCATTCGAGACAGCGGAGTTTCAGTTTTCGTCTTAACACGACTGCTGTACTGAGCCCCAAGATACTATTCTTTCTCGTGGTACAGAGCATTTTTGGAGGAAATTCGTTAAGAAGAGTCTCGCAGATAACCACACGCTTTTATATCCAATCTTTTTCGACCCCTTCCAGGGGGTCTTCGCATTATCTTGGACTACGAGAGTAGTTCTGCGCCCTCCTTTCCGGGTTTACGATCCTACCTACGGCATTGGTTCACCGTCAACTTATGCATTACTTATACGTGTTTGGCACATGGATAATTGTTGCTTGCACGTAAATTGTAAACTTTGAATTGAATTCCTAATTTTTTCAGAGATTTTCAAATTTTAAGCGAAGTTCTAAGATCAATATTAACGTATTTGATGCAGCAACAATTTCCATCTTGATATTTATACAGAACTCGAGATATAAGTTAATATTTATCGGTTTTAAACTTTAAAATAAATTCTGCATAACTTTTCTAATTTATTTTTTCCTGTTCCTACACATTAACAAAATATATGTCAAAAAGGAACAAATTTATCGAACAAGGACAGCCCTCGATTTTTTATGAAAATTGTTAACTCTATCCTCTAGCAGTGGTTTTACGCAATATTAATTTTAGATACATAATAAAAATGCGGCCAAATTTTTTACATAAACGTAGAAATAAATAGATACTTTCGCCGAGTTCCATCAAGTGACTTATTCTATGAAAGTTTTACATTTTGAATCTAAAATAAAATCCCTCTCCTTGCATCTCCGAATTTTACGTCGTTATTTCGAGTTTTCGTACTCGGGTTCTTACCCCCGCCGGCAGAGAGTGCGGCGACGCGGCTAGCGTGTGGATGCGGAATGGCCACAGTCACTCTATATCTTGATAATTTATGTAAAAGTGATAGAAAAGAATCACCAGAAAGTAAAATTAATTAATTTTACAAAGAATATAGAACATGGTCATAAACAAATCATAAGTTGACCGCGAACCGATGCCTCTGGCAGGGTTATAAACCCGGCAAGGACGGAGCCCAACTACCCTCAGAGTCCGAGATAATGCGAAGTCCCCGCAAAGGATGGGTCGAAAAATGTTGATGCTAAGAGCGTGTAATTAACCGCGAGACCTTTCTTAATGAATGCCCTTCAGAAATCCTCCTTATAGAGGGGACCGATGAATCTCTTGGGGCTAAGTCTAGCATTCATGCTAAGAGAAGATCTCCACCGTATCGCAAGGATTAACGAACATCTCTAAAAGAAGACAGTTTCCATGATTAGGAAGTTTTCTTGGTCCGGGCAGAATAACATTGCACGCTGTGGAAATAACACCTTTATATAGTAGAATATTTCAATAACGGACGCAGTCGGCAGATAATCATTATTTCGACCTCATTACCCTTTAATAATGCACACATTCCATCAAGGTTTTTTTGATCCCAGCAGCAGAACGTAGAAATTTATGAAACTACCACCTCAAAATAGCAGTCACTATAATTAACGGAAGTAAACAGCAAAAATGCATGTTTCTCCTTCTATAACTAGCAATAACGGACACATTCAAGTTTCGGCCACTCTTAATGACGAACAGCATGTAATGTATATTTTTGTCCCAACATCCTTTCATGCTGGTTACCTCCAAATAGCGGACACTCAAAAATAGCAGACACCTCCCATTAGAACAGTTTTTAAATCCCGGTGGCAGAACATAGACCCTTATGGAATTTACTCGTCTAATTAGTGGACTATAGTCTAATGGACAGTTAAAATGTGTAAAATTTCCATAATAAACATCATGATATTTCCAAATAACAAATGAAGAAGATCGCAATTTTAACTTCATAGCAAATCACCACCACCTTAAAAAGTCAAATATATTTCCAGCATCAAAATTTTAAATGACGTAAGCCTATAAGACGGTATTCACCTTGGATCCTTCGGCTGGCCATCAAAGTGAACGTTTCGTAATCGGTTCAGCTCCGAGTAGAAGATGCACAGGTCTTTGTCAAACCGTCTCCTCGAGATTGAGGCATATTCCATGCTCCAAATTGATCTAAATGCAAAAGTTCAATTATATTAGTTCACTTACAATCAAGTAATAGTACATCAAATCTCCATCAGGATGAGTTCCTCTCAATGAAGCCTTTTAAAGTAAATTGAAGCTTATTTAAAGCTTTAAAATGTCGAATATCAGCATTTAAAAGGTAGATTAGCCTCACATACGTAGGCAATAAAAATTCACCACTATCAAGCGATATGTAATTACATTCCTGATAGCATATACCTGTGAATGCCTGTTTCAATCATAATTAACAATAACTGAATACTAATATTTCTCCTCTTTTTTATTTCCTTCTGATAATTGTTTACCATTTCTAATATTAATGATAACAAGAGTATTTAAGCTTCCGTTGGTAAAAAAAACCGAGTCAAAATAACAAGACAGACAAAATTTAAGACCATAATTTACAGTTTGTCAAAAAATTATATTCTTGAACTCAGCGGTAACCCTTGGATGTGAAAAATATTTTCTCTAATGGGAATTTTAATATTTAACGTGATTTAATTCATTTAATTGCTTGGGACAATTAGGTTTACAAAACCCGAGCAGTAGACGACTTCCATCGGATATTTGAACAAGGTAAATTATTTAGTTTCACAGCCCTGAGGACGATGACCGAGTCCGACATCGAAACGTTGGCAGATATGGAGTTCCTGACCCGGTGGCGATCCCGAGAACTCTTTACCAAGTCCATTCGCCGGGAAAGCACGAAATCTTTCAAGGTAAATTATGTGTCCAAAAGACATTGTTATTACACGATGGATATTTTTACGTCATATAGATATCCTATTTTAAACATCCACGACGAGTAATGAAAATGGCGTTACAAGTATATATCAGGTACTTGTTGTTAATAGGTTATTGTAATATACGTGATATTCTTAATTGACATTGGACATATTAGAGTCAGAAGGTATTAAACTAAGGAATGGAAGGAAAAGACTAAGTCTAAATACTACTTTGGTTCATAAAATAAGTTAATGCAATTGTTCTTTTTTATCGCATTTAAGCATAAATTCATTAAGTATTACTTATTTCCTTAAAAAAAATTAATCAAAAAATATCCTTTAGAAACATGCTCAGTACAGAACTGAAGAGCACAGATGTTATATTAGTATATCTGGGGATTATCATAAACCATAATTAGCACAACCATAATTTCTCATTGGATGTTGTGAAGATGTAAAAGAGGTGTTGTAATATAGCCCTCCACGTCAACTTTAAGACATTGCTCTATCGTCTTTTGGCGGATCTTTTCGATATTTGACGGATACCCATGCAACGTGAATTGGATTTACATGGATATTGCACAGACGTCGTACGTCAACGCCGACAATGTTCTCTGGATGTCGTTGGGATATGGATTGCTGCTTGGGAAGGTATGCCGAGAGTCATACGGCATTAGTTAGACTGTAGATACAAGCCGTATACTATTTCTATAAAATGTATTATTCTATGTTGCCATTTTTAATATAACTCCTATAATAATTTTAAAGAACCCGCATACCCATTTGATATAACTGGTATAAATAATTAACCAAAAAATATTCTGTCCTTACCTAACAGCCAGTGACACTGATTCTAAGTAGAATATCTTCGAGGAGGTAGGCTTCCATCCCCACAGCTTCCTAAAAAGAGAAGGAAATTTTGTCAGTTGCATTTATTAAGTTATTGGTCCAAGCAATCAGAGCAGAAATCGCACAGGGAAAGGAGTATCTTTTGTAAAAAGAAAGAATCCGCACATAGAAAGTTCAATGACCCAAGTGGAAGCAACTTTAAGTACGTGCTGTGATTCCTTTAGCATCAGGGACGAATCAAAGGTGTGTCCGGGTCCTGAGGCCAAGCATGTAACTTCCGTCAATATAGAGGTATGTTTCACAAAATCGGAGAAAGAGAAAAAAACATCATGTAAATGGGGCACGAGTATTGTAAAGGAGGTTCCTCAAGTCAGCTTCTGAATCTGTTGTCATCCACTGCGCATTTAAATGAAGTTGCAAAAGTCGCCACACGCGTCGCTGACGGACAAATTAATCCAAGTTTCACGCGGAAATAATTAGATATAATTAGGGGTGATAACAGAAATTTATGACATTAGTTACGTAATCTAACAAATTCATAACTTTCGAATTATACCTCGCGAATTGCAAACGTTAGAATGCAAAATATAGGAATTGAAAATATCAAATATCTTTGTTTTATTCCACACTTTATTTTTAATAGCACAACCCGGGTTTCAACATCTAGTGTTATGTTCAAGTGATGATAACACTAGATTATAACACTGATAAATAAAGTGTGGAATAAGATAAAGATATTATTTTTTATTCAATAATGAAGCAATTCCACCAAATAACGCCTGACCGCGTCTTATATCAAAATATTGGAATATAATAGAAATTCATTGCACTCAACACCACACTTCTGACAGTTTAAAAGTATATAAACCCATTATCACCCATTTTTTCTTCTAATCAACGGCAAAAACGTACACAGTTTCAGCTCTAATCAGAAAATATTTAACACTTGAATGACCGGGGGCGGTCAATGGACCGTTTTCGTTATTCTTTGGCGCACCATATCGTTATTTTCAGATCAATAACGCTATGATATTTCGACTTATCATATTTGGGAACAAATACTCTTAAAAAATTAAGTTTTTTGGGGGGAAATAATTTTGTCCAAAAAAATGCCAGCTTTTACCTATGACGACCGCGGGCGGTCAAGTGGCCGTTTTTTGTATTTATTACCGTAATTTAGATCTCTCTGCCGATCCTTGATGTCATTTTCATCAAATATTATAGCGTGCCCTTTACCACAAATGAATACTACTCAAGTTTGACTCTCATGTCTTTGATACAGTTTTTACGTATGATTTTTCTACTATATATTTTTAGGCAAGAAAATTTCACCAGATAACGTTTTTATAACGCTACTTGTGTTTTAAAACACATGACGTATTATTTTTTAAATATTTAAAAAAAATTGGTGCAATTAATATTTTTTGCAAAGTTCATTTCATTTTCTTAGCACTACATTTAATCTTAAAACATAATTGAAACTCCTCTACACTCGTTAGGTAAAAATATGGAGGTAATTCGGATGAAAGAATACAAGAAAAGGGCGAACGGTCTATTGACCGTTGGCGGCCATAATAGGACATGCAGCTTATCCCAGTCATTCTAGTGTTTATTAACATGTTCTTTTATGCTGAAAATTGAAATGGCAAAATATGTAGCTGCCACAATAATTATGCTGGAGTAGAAAAATTTCAAATTTTTTAAGTGAGAAGTCTCGAAATTTAATTTCTTC
Source organism: Ischnura elegans (assembly GCF_921293095.1). Taxonomy (NCBI): domain Eukaryota; kingdom Metazoa; phylum Arthropoda; class Insecta; order Odonata; family Coenagrionidae; genus Ischnura; species Ischnura elegans. The sequence goes on from NC_060258.1 coordinate 5,149,748, forward strand.
CATCAGCGGATCTGGGTCAGAAAGGGTAAAAATGCGATTGAAGTGGCATCAGAAATCAGTTTTCCAATGGGAGGAATTAGGCCTTTTGTCATTTATTTTTGTAAGACTTGGAAAGTAATCTGTGTTTACTATTTATTATTTGTGATTTTATTAATCAACTTGGCAAAAATCCCGGTGTCATTTTTCTTATTTCTGCTTTACGTGAGTAAAACTATATCTTTGTCTTTCCTGGAGTAATATTATTATGTGTCACTTTGTACTTTTTGATGTTTCATTAGGCCAGCATCTAAGTCCCTTTCCGTCGCAGTGGTTGGCTTTTTATACGCAAGATCGTTAAAAAGAATGAAAACCGTGGAAAATATGCCCTGAATGCACACTAAATAATCATAAATCTAACAAAAACCGAAGCAGAATGATATATTTATAATTACAAAGTAACATTTAGCGTTGAGAAAAACTCATACGATAGCGTATAAACTCATACGAAGTTTTGCAATTGTGTGGCCAAATTCAACGAAAGGTGTACTGTTTAAAACTAAATTTCTTTGAGAAGCACAAGTGACTTACATTTTAAAATGGTCCTCACAAATTCTATAGCAGCCTTTTTTAAGGCATGCTGTGTCCGTGCAGTGTCGTACCACAGCTTTCTTCGGTCTCGGTCATTTTGTATGGCAAAAAATTCTTTTTAATATTTTACGAGAGGTAGATTCACATCTCGGCATACAACAGTGTAAGTAATGTTTTCTTCCATTCATTTTAAACTCTCCGTTTTACCTACTATTCATTTATACCCTCAACGATGTACACTACAAGGCGCTCTCTATCAAGCAATGCAGAGATCATGTGTTTCACACGGCATCAACAAGGTGTCGCCTTAGAATACGTTTTTGGCGCGGTATTCAAGTTAATACCTGAAACTGCTCTAGGGGCGCAATCATTCAGCGCTCAGTGGTAAAATTTGGTGAGAGCCTTTTTTACACCCATTGCATTATAAATCAAACATAACATTCGGTAATCCAATCCAATCCAATTTATGCATTGATCACTCAGAATCGAGAACATGTTAGCACAATCATCAACTAAATTGCATTCTTGCAATCAATATTCACCCAAACATAAAAATTGAAATTAACCGAAGTTAGTTATGAATCAGCTTAGGAAAAATGTAACTTAATAAATATTAAAAATAACTGCTATGAAGACATATAGGTTTAATTAAATAGTTAACCACATTTATAAAAAACAATTCTGATAGACTATTTTTAAACATTTCATCCCAACAATGGCTGTGGTTGTACTTACACGATAACGTTGCTTATGAACTCGGCCACCATTGGTCCAAAAATAAACATGTTTGTCAGGGCAAAGTAGAGGTAATTGCTGTGCAAATAGTGTCGAAGTGCCATCATCGAATCTGTTGCAAAGTCTAGCATGTAGAGAAGTGGGAACAACATCAAAAGGCCAACCTTTTTGGAACAGAAACATAGAAACAATAATAAGAGCTCTTGCTTCATACCCATTCAAGTTTATGTATCTCAAGAAAAATTACAGTTATATCTGGTTCGGTTTAACTTTGCGGTAAAGCTATCAAAAGTAAATGTTTAATGAAAGAGTCAACTAAATGTTTGATAATTAATTGTAATTATTATTTTTTTGACCAAATCATCCTACTATGATGAAGGAGTTAAACTTCTTCCATTATCTTCTCAGTCCATATATTACGTATGGATGTATGTTGGAGATTATATGAAAGACAAAAGCACCAATTCTCAAGTGCATGGGCGTAACAATCGCCGAAGCGGAGATATACACATGTATTGTGATTCAACTTCCATGTACAATAAAAAACCACTTTCATTTGGCGATAAGAAAATGCAACTCATCTCTTACAATCGTTGAAAATGACTCTAACAGGATATCATACGAGTCAAATATGAAAAAATCCCTGATTAATAAATACTAGCATAGTATAAATGAGGTCCTTGAGGAATCCTTATCTTAGAGGAGTGTGATATGGTTGTTTATGGATGTACACTCGAATTCAGCAGTATCAATAAGTCAGCCGGGAACTACATAATGATTTTCCTGGAGGGGAGGCGATAAAACGGACGATTTTATTGGTTCTATTTGAAAAACTGAGTTAGTACGAAAATTTCCTCATGTCTTATACTCGGTATGAAACAGCTGCCACGAATTCTCGGTCTGAGATAGCTACTTCCAGTTAAAGAATATAGTTGGCGGCCAATTCACGTAGCTAGTTTGAAGCTACCGGAACGGGAGCTTTGAGTTAGAGAATTCACCTCTTAAAGACAGTTACGCTCCCACGCATGACTTAAGAAAACTCATAATGTTGCATCATAAATATTGAATTGTATATTGGCGTAGTGGTTAAGCCTAAGATATATAGTATCAATCTGAGTGAAGGGGTACGAACGTATTTGAGTGCATATTTTTTCAACGACATATAATGGCGAATAAATATTTATCTTATTCGTTTAAATGCACATGATCCACTGCTGTCGTTCCAAAATTTTGAATGGCGAGTTATTGGCAAAATGTTTCTGTTACCCGCGGATACCGTTGTCTCTGCGGCTACCGTAAGTGGTGCCATAAAACTATATATTGTTGCCAAGGAGACCGAAATGTTTGTGTATGCGTCTGATAAGGGGAGTGTCCGAAACCGGGTCTCAGATTTCAATCAAACTTTGCCGTATTTTAGTCCTTCTACAGCTGTCCACTAATCACCCCACATATAAACAATAGTTTAAACAAGAAATTTAGTCAAATATTTAAATGTCAACGGTATTGCCTTGTAAACTGCAAAATATTGATTCGTAAGTGCTTGCCTGGCAGACGGTCGTCCCGCAATCGATTCTTGTTGAAGGTCTTTTTTTCACAATTTTTTCCACTTTTAACTTTACAAAAGGCTGCTATTTATCATTATTTGCATGCTTTTAACTGGAACCTTAATTTTGTGCGTGGATCTCTTTTTTGCAACGGGGCGACGCCTGATATTTTTCTATACTTCACATAGAAGCAAGGTAACAGCTTTTACCGCAATATATTTTACCTGTAAATTTCAATCTACGTTTTTTATTTAAAACATTATTTATGTATTTTTGGTTTGGGGATGATTCGTGGACAGCTCTCGATGAACTACAACTATACAAAATTTGAAGATATAATATACAAGTATATTTACACGAGAATAAACACGGGGCTCATATTTTGGCATCTTAAGTGGTTTAAGATGAAAACTGGCGGCCGATATATCGGTGACTTGAACGTTTGAACGGAGCAAAAAAGGTCATCCATCCAAGTATTTAGTATCAGAAATGATGGAACAAAATATAACATTGTTAAGTAGTAATCTTGGTCGTACCCAGGATCAAAACTGCAACGGCTTTCACCACAATTTAATTTGAAACGGGTAAGTAATGCACCATAATTTTTTCTCAGCCGAAAACAATAATACGGATTCAAAAACGTTACTTATGTTTTATGTGAAGTTTGATTTGTGCCCCTGCAAAATTTCTGGCTCCAACGACAGATAGCAAAGCTGCAGGACCGTATCGAAATGGCCTATGTATGTTACATACGTTGCAAGCAGCGAGTCGTCATTGAATTTCTCAGTGCAAAGAAATGAAGTATAGGGAATATTTAAATACGTTTTGCTAAATCTATGGAGTATTTAATGTCAATAGAAGTACAGTTAGTCGCTGGGCCAAGAGGACGAGGGCATCAAAAGGCGGTTCGACGGTGCTCCAAGATTTGCAGTAGTCGGGGACCAGAGCAAGGATCGGTAACAACAAGGCATATACGCCCCTGTTTGGCACTTGCGAAAGGCCATGGAACGGGCCGGAGACTACGAGATAAATAGGGTGTATAGTTAAACCATTATTATTTGGTGCTTGCAATTCTCATACTGTGCAATAAATAAACGCCGAATGGGGCATTGATTTCTGGGCAACCCTCGTACGGAGGGGCAAGCCGTGGTCGTTCAAGCTATAACAGAATAAAGATCAAGAAAACCATAATATCTAGAAAATTACAACCGCTTTATAAGTTTTAAAAATTGTTTGCTCTGCAATGAAATGTTTCTATTTACACTGCATGTTTTATACTAATAACACTTGTCTATGGTCGAACCCTAAAACTGCGGCAACGTTTTTCAACGTGTTGTACACTAGCAGCGAGAAAAACGTATTTTGACGTTTGACCATTGCTCGGCAGCCTCCCAAAATTTTTATTGTTACCTGGTTAAAACTAAAGTGCATTTTTCCTCACAGTGGGGATCACTAATGCGGCTTAACTCTTCCCGCCATCCCTTACGGCATTTCCTATCCTGCTGCCCATTTCGTAATGATTTCTTCCCGTTCCACGATATTAATATGCCTATGACAAATGCCTATCTGTTCGTACGAAAGAAAGAAGAATGACCCCAGATTAAAAGGTTTCACTCCCTACGGGACAATCTGCCAGACTAGAGGGTACAACGTTTCTTGGTTCTCTTCCGCACAGGCTGGTAGCTTAAATTATGTACCCCCGGAGTCTAAGGGTATGAAGAAAATTTCGATTTGAATTAAACTACTTTTGCTTCTAAGGGGGGCAGCTGCACCTTACTGCCCCCCGCTGGGTACGCCCATCTAAAAATTTCTCCTAAAGATGTGTCGATTTTATTAAATAAGCTACGCAATGTCATTTCACAGTCTTCCGAGGCGTTTTTGTCTAGATGATTTCTCTATCTTTCGTGTTCTCGCCACCTTGTTTGCCATGTACACCTACATACTACCCCGCAAGGCGCCTAAGGCTGGTCGTACTCCGGAAGCGTATTAGGGTGGCTTCGCGCTCACGCGTACTCGAGACGTAAGAAGCGGCAACAAGATGAGCGGCTGCAAGCGCAGAGCTCGTCCATTACAAGAGAACTGGCGCTGCCAGTGGACGCGTGTGTTGTTTATAGACACCCGTGATTTTGGCTATGTTTGAAAAAACAGTGTTATCGATAAGTATGAATTTCGAGGAATTATACCTGCTTGACAGTACTTTCCTCGTAAGACGTCTGATGCAAGCTGGCAAGAAAAGATCTTTTTGCGAGGTCCCAATTTATCAGATGAATAGGACGATGGGCGAGTACAACCATTTACATATGGATTTAGGAAATGAACCGCCATAGATTTTTTACGGCTATCGGATGACACAGGGCACTTTCCGTTATAATATGAATAATAAAGAGAAAATTATGTGCGCAGGAAGTCTCAGTTCTAGCGTCTGCGAGCGACAAATCCAACCCAAACAGGATGTGGACCTTGGGCGTGAGTGCGCCTGATTATCTCCGCAGGTTGGCACCTGCAGTGGACGCGGGTATGTCTGACTATGGGTTATAGAATTTGCAGTGCAAATCCGCTTTATTTCGCTTACGTAGCGTGACCGCGAAGCCGCCTGAATACGCTTCCAGTGTATGACCAGCCTAAAAAGCGTTTGGCAGGGGGTGTTAGAACATCAACCATTTACACATGAAAAGGAAATGCTCGAACGGAATTACGACAAGCATTTATTATAGTCACTTATGGCTTGGGGGAAAACGAGTTTCCATATCTTTCCGATCGGCAAAATATCTCTCTTAATTTATCGCTTATGTCGGACTTGGAAATATAGTGGGGATCTGATATTATGTTCTCCGTGTCGCTCTTAACCCTTTAACATCAGGTGTGTCGAATTCGGCACAAACCGCCGGAATCATTTTTCCTCAGTAGCCACGTAATTTATTTCGCTATTGCCGCTTGTGACGTTTTTGGCACGTTCTTATCTGCCGACAGCGATAAGTTTTGGCACCGAACGAGGAAAGGTAGAACTCTAGCTTTGATCGGAAAAGGTCAAAGCAAACCGCGCTGAGCATCGTATACATACGGTGCTTTTCTTTTCGTGTTTGGCCTCCCTAAGTAAGATGATATGTTTCTAAAATTTTGTGGTATTCCTCTTGGTTTATTAAAATGTAACATGTAATCGCGACATTTTAACATTTAAGATTATTTTAAATTGAAGTAAGAATAGTTGGGTGACGAAATCGTCCAATTGGGCTCCTACGGAATGATAGCAATGTAAGACAATAAATCGCGATCGAAACCTAATGTCTCACATTTCATAAATATACTTCATTATGTCGTCGTAGTTATGTTATTGAGAGTGAAGTGTAGTTATATGGCTATGTTCCAACATTTATGCTGGCATTATCAGATTTTTTACTCCGCTGACATAAAAAAGTGAATCTCTTAACTTTTTATGGAAGAAGGAGGAGGGATGCTGTTCAAAATTTGATGGTGACCCAGGGGTTAGCAATGCTCCTCATGCAGATGAAAGCTCTGGTGATGAAGATTTGAAATAGGAATCACCTGATGACTCCTAAAGTGCTTGCAAAGTTTTTTTTTTAAATTACAAAATGCCATGTACATTTGTGTTTAATTTACAATGCCCGCTGTTTCATTACATTTCATGAAAAATAATTTGGTTTTTTGTTACTTTTAGCAACCATCTACGGCAATTCTTCAAATACTTCCCGAGAGTTTGAATAAGAATTCCAGCCGTTCCATTAAATAACATGAAAAATAACTCAGTCTGCTGTTATTTTTACCGAACATCTTCGGAGATTCTCCAAATACATCTCCATTCATTTTTATGTTTTGTTAAAATGATTAACAGCACGTAGTAAATCCATTTTATAATAAGTGTTCGACAGGTATACGTAATTCTCTCCAAATTTATTTCACTTAACCCATTATTCCCCAGACTGCATATAAAGCTTTTACCTTTGGTTATTTCGTATTTTACGGTTTATTTTGGCCTAATTAAGATTAATTTTCAGAAAAAAATATTATATCCATCATGATATATGATTTACATAATGTTGCGTTTACGCAACGCTGGGAAAACCCCGGTAAATAAAATCAAAAAATAACTTTTTAAAACTTAGGTTGCGTATTTTATTTTTATCGTCTTTTCTGATGTAATGTTCAATAATATTCAGCGTGGAATTAAACGTAGCACTTTTCACAACATAACTTATCTTTGATTTGCACACTCGACATCTTTGCCGGGAGTTATAAGTATGCTTGCGGATGAAATGCCCAATTCTCCCTTCACGGGCATCTCTTGGTATGTCATTTTTTCTAAGGTGTCCCGCCAGCGGGCACCGATTTTTATGCCAAATCAGCATATTCATCAGCATTGTATTGGAAACGATTACTTGCCTCAGTAAAATTTTACGATCTCAGACCGAAATTCTAACAAATGAATTGCTTTGCCTGTGACTGGCGTAAAATCACCACGGAATCACCTTTGGACTATCAACCCCTTTTCGGAATAGAGGTTTTTTGCCCTAAATCTGGATATGGTAACATGCAACATAATTATCGAGTAAATCTACCCCTCCCATTCCCTGATTGTAATCGTTGATGATATTTCGATTTTCCTCGGGAATCTTCGTGAACACCTTTCACGAAATATCACTTTCAAGTTCCGCCTCTCCATATGGCAAATATTGATAAAAATAGCCTGTAGAAGAGACCAGACACCACAATGTATAACCTACTCTGAATTGTTCCCAACCAATAACATTTTAGCTGTGTGCCACCTGAAATATGGAATCATTTGTTAGGAAAATTCCTAACTGAATGGAATTTTCATTTAGTCTGTTGAGAACACCTCCGACTTTCAAAAATTTATCACTTTGTGTAGTTGAGAATTATCGGAGAGCTGTCGATATTTATTTAGGTAATTCATCAAACCAAATCCGCGTCATACATTGCCTCACAATTGCGACAGACATCTCCTCTTAGCTTGTCCAGTACAACTTAGTGCGCGGTAATATATGATATCCCGACAACATTAGGATTCCAATTAAATTATTTTAATCTGCCTTACTCAGAGTAAATGCATGGTTATTTATCTCCTCATCGTAGTTATTTGAGTAGCTCAAAATTATTTCAAGTACTTTTCGACTGAGAAATAAGTGACAGATTGGTGAGTGGCCTCCATACTGAGTAATAAGTGTTTCTATCACTTTTTTCACGCAGAAATTTGGGACTACTACGGATGTAGATTCTATTTTTTCACATTTAGATGAACCTGTTTGTTCTCTGCATCTTTTGCCTGGGCGTGCGCGTTAACTGGACGATTTTTCTTTAGATACTACTTGAGTAAACTGTGATTTGCCTTGAATTGCGTACTGCAATCATCCATATTTGAAATACTGAGAAGATGTAATCCCAATTGTAGTTCCAAAGCTTAGAAAATATTATACGTCACCTCTCCTGTTAATTTATATTCTTCAGGTACCTTCTTGACGGTTCTTCTAAAGTATACGTCTAAGGCGTAGAAATAACGGGTAAAATTTTCTTCACATTTAAATCTGAATGAAACCCCTGGATAAATCATTTTGCAAAACGCCGAGCAAAAACTACTGCGGTATTATTGATATGATTACTGGACGAGAGATAAATATGCATTTCAGAGGACTTTCTAACTGATATGAATCCAGCTGAAGCTAGATTATTAGCCTTACATCACCTAAGCGATGAAAGAAAAAATAGGTAACTCAGGATTGCACGGAAAAAATTACAATGAGTGAATAGAGGAACACTCCAACTTCCATCACAATCCTCCTTCAACTAATACGTTTCTCACACTCTCATTCTACCATCTCTGAAACTGAATGCATCTGAAGCTGAATTTAACGTCTATTAAGTAATCCTTCCACTCAACGACATGGGAGTGACATTGCCCTGTATCGGTTCCACGTGTGCGCGCAAGTTTGACCCCATGAAGTACCAGTATTCAATGTAAAATTCGTACCGATGGCCATTTTGGAATTCAAGATGCCATTCACCTTTTCTTTGTAAACTCACAACCTTTGAGTGCCAAAAATGCAGCTAAACTGCCTCTAAAAGACTAAGTTGTCGATTAAAAGCCATACTGACGAGTTTCGTTATGCTTTGAGAAAAGCCCTCTGGTCTACCAGAGAATTCCCATCGTTGCGTAAACGCAACATTATTTACAACAACCATATTTATGCCAGTAAAGACGGAAGTTTGTGACAAAAATAAACATGATGAATAAAGAAACTTCGAACTAAGAGAAAACATTACCTATAGTAAGATTACTCAATAAATCTTTGTAAAAAATGATTTACGATATGTAGTACTTCAACTCTTTGAAATAGGCAAATTTCGAAGTAACATAAAAATTTTTATTTTAATGAAAAATTTTCCAAAAATAACTGAATAAGAACAAAAGGTATTTCAGGAATTCAGAAAACCAGAGAAAAAATATCCTGATGCAAAGATTTTTTCTAATAATTACGATTCTATAATGTTGCGTTTACGCAACACTGGGGATTAATGGGTTAAACCCAATTTCATCAGATACGTTATTATAGATACATTGTTGTTTGCTTTTTGAAAAAATAATTTTCTTTCTTAGCATATTCTTTTTATGCTGCCAGCTAATGTTTGATTGTTATAGAATAATAAATTATTTTCACATCGCGCATTGAAATACATAATGGCAGGTAAAATTTTAGCGGAGATTTTCCATTGTTTTGTAAGGAAGACTTACAATTGTGAATAGGCAGTTAATAATTCATTTGTTTTTTATCTAACAACTGTGTGGCGGGTTGCCTACCTCGTAGTGCGGCCTAACTTTGACGGAATGCTCAATGTACCGAATACGGCACATACCTTAATTTTAATCAATTTTGATAAAATGTTTTAAAAAATGAGTGAGTTTGCTCTCTATGAACTCCATTGATTGAGATTTGGAAAGAAAATACTTTCTTCACGTCAAAAATTGTTTACCAGAAAGGGTTAAAGATATCCATTCTCAATTGCTCAAGCAATCTAAGCGTAGCGCGCAACCTTCGAGTTTCTAGCGGCTCCCAGCAAAATTCGCTTAACTTCTACATTACGCTATCTGTACGCCCGTAAGGTGACAACAGCAGTCAACAGGTGAGTACAGTTGTCAACAGGTGGCAACAGGTGACAGCATTTGCCAACAAGTGGCAGTTAATAAGCGGTGACAAAAAAAAGTGAAGACGGATACCATCTAACTAACATTTAGAAAAGAATATTTCAGAAACCGGCCAATCACAGCGCAGCAGCGAGAGAGTCCGATAAAACCACAGTGCAGCAGCTGTGAATGAGGGCTACATAAGCTTGGTGATAATATCGATATCGGCACTTCGATCTGAAGACGCCTTGTGGAATCCAGGTGAAACTGTGACAAACAAAGCGCCGAGAACCCGGAAGTTGGAGTGATCATCTGAGCCATGGGATGTTGACTCACGCAGATGTAGGTTTGGCGATGTCGGTACACAATTACTTACTTCAATTATCCCAGCTCGAGGTATGATGGACAGATTGCTTTCATTGAGCTCCAAGTTTGCGTCTGTCAAGATCCTATCCCGCCACGTATGATATTCCGGGCTGACACCCACAATGCCCTGCGCCACCCTGTCCAGGTTCTCTAGGATGTTTCCATGTGGTGTACGAGACAGCACCTTCAAAACTTTAATTTCTTCATAATGCATGAGCATTCTTGGGACCGAGCCATATCTTATCTCGGGACACAAACTTGTCTCGGAACCATACCAATATTTCAGTCTGTTCTCAAAAACCCCTCGATCTTTCAATTTCCTGTCCCAGAATTCTTTCATTTTCAGACTCTGGGCGAGCGCGTAATTCGTCAGATTTTCAAGTCGGAACGCAGCTTCACCCAGCCACAGTGGTCTGCGGTCTTGAAGAGGCACACGGTCAGTTATAACGTGGATTTTCCGCTGAAACTTCTGAAGGAACATATCCATCGTGCGGGCAACATTGCCGTCCCTGTAAAGAAACAAGAATTTTTAAGAATGCCATAACTAATTCATTTCTACCTTCAAATCTCGTTTATGTTATATGAAAATAATTAACTTTTTTTCCGCAGAATATTTATTAAAACACGACCATGGTTTCAACGTTTAACTTCATCTTCTGGTGAGGAGTATCATCTTAGTTGCAGCAAGGTGTATCATTTTAAATACTAGAAGAAATTTCTGCAAAAAACAAAGTTAATTTCTCTTGATTAAATCTTTCTCGGCTAATAGTGATTGAAGAGAGACAAACAGGTTTATGCTACGTGATGTATCGGAAATTTCCCCGACGTTTCGTGACCGACTGCTGGTTACTTCTGCAATGGAATGGTGCCGGAGATAGATTCTGCCCTCTCTTTATTTCAGGTGGGTGATGTGGGCGGAGAGGGTGAGGAGTGAGGACTGTAGGGGAAGATGAAAAAATATTTTGGATGACTGAGTTCAATATTTTTGCTAATTCTAAATCCTGCATCTCTGTTATAATTATTTTTGTTTTTCTTTATCTCTACGGTTTCGCGGATGAGTCGGGTATTTAAATTTTTCGCCTTGGCGTTGATTCTCGACTTTTCGAAGTCGATCGCGTGCACTTGTTTTCGTGCTCCACTGAAGATAATTTCGTATTCGAATGGCCCGCTAATGCTATTCTAGTCGAGTTTTGACTGTTCGTCCCGTTTCCTCGATGAAGTTTACTATCGCAAGTTCCACAGGGGATTTTGTACACTCCTTCAATTTTAAGTGGTGTCCTATCCTTGGCATTTTCCAGTAGGTGTCGTACTTGGGCGACTGGTTAAAAAACGGCTTTGATGTCAAACTTCCGGAGGATGTTGCCGATTTTATTTGTCGCTCCTTTCACGTAGGCGAGGAAAGGCTTTCTTTTGGCCCATGATGTCTTCTATGTCTTTGGATGTGTTCCTGCTGTCCTTGTTGGTGATATTTTTTCGCCTAAAATAAAAAGGCAGCAGAACTAAACTCCAACAACATTCCCTTGAAGAAGTGACCTGCAGGCGGTCAGGAAATGTCGGGGCAATTTTCGATACATCACGCGGCACACACCCGTATGTATCTATTTAAAGGTAATTATATTCATCTAAAATGTTCATCTAATGCCAAAAAGTATCGCTGGAAACGTACTTTCTCAATTAAGTGCCTCCAGATAATCAAGTTAATTGATTTTCCACATTTCCACTAATGAAAGTTATTCTGGGCACACGGTGGTCACTCTTGAGATATTTATAACATTTTCCCAGATCTACGCCTGAACATAAGATTTTTTACACAATTTTAGTGGCATTGAAATCCATTAGAAATAACTTCAAAGAGTGCATAAAAAATAACTTACCATGAAATTTCAAAGGAAACTTTACAGATTTTTTTCATTCTCCAGAACTCCACTGGTGATATTGTTTCGGGTACAGAGAGGTCGTTCATTATTACTTTCAACGTTTCACCTACTCATCGCTTTCTTTAAGGAATTCTTCTTAGGGTCTACATTAGATTAAATCCACCTCGGCATTTCGGAAAACGACTTCTTTTACATTCTCTAGGCGTGTTACTGTCTAAATGTCCAATTTCACACGGGGTTTAATTGACCGTTCGTTGAGTTCAACAATAAGGCTTAGGTGTCGTCCGATTGGCTGATGCTCTTATGAAGTTCTTTTTGCACTTTTGTTGCTTTTTTATGCAATTGATTAAAGGTTGCCGTGTGTTTCTTATAATATCAAAGTCAGTATCACAATTCAATTTATTTTTGAATTTAGGGGGATCACGATGTCTTCCTCGAGTGGGCGGTCCCAGTAGCGTTGTGAATGGCAAATAATTTTTGCAGTTCCTCGTGTAATGGCACCCAATCTTCAGCAACACTGTGTTCCGTTACGGCCGACTTCTCTGGTTGCGCTAACCTAAAATGCCTCCGGTACTCTTTTAGCCTCGCCTCAATCGTCTCCCACATACACGCATTCGTATTTTACCGCATTCGCAAGGAATGTGATCGTCATAAAATGCAGTGGATTTTACCAGATATGGTTGACACTTACGGGATTATGTCTTTGGGCAACTGCTTTTCAGAAGTTTCGCCCGGTCAACTCTTTTATTTTATGTATGGAAAAGTATCTCGGGTTTTCCATCGGTTGATGTTCTCCATGTCTCCCGAGGTTTCAAGCGGCGACCTCCTGTTCATCCTCAGGGGATCTTATGAATGCCATTTCTCAGATTTTGACACGTTCATATGCGGATAGGATGCGGAAAATGGATGGTGACCAAACTGTTCTGCCGTGCATATGGCTACAAGGAACGCCTTGTAAAGAAAGCCATTAATATCCGCATCAACCGCAACAACATTAACAGAGACACTGTGTTCCAAATCAGCAAATCTTGGAGACCAGGCATTGTGAGGAGAATTGTCCTCTTCTTAACGTATTTCCGGTGACGGAAATACGTTAAGAAGAGGACATGTGTGTATATGTTAAATAGTGATGGTCCTAGCAGACATCTCTGCTGCACGCCAGCAAGAATCCGGCGTGTCGAGGAGTCTCTGCCTAACCATCTCACGGTGAACTTCTTCCCTTCAGTAGTAGTAGTATTTGTATATTGTTTTAGGGTGTCTCGACAACTAAGGTCATTTGCACCACCAACAATCTGTAAAATAAAAATTTTAAAGGATACATTTAAAAAATTTAAACATTCATAAAATTTTTTAAAAGGAAGGGGTATTCAGAAGACAAAAAATTGAAATTTAAACACTATTAATTAGCCCCTTCTCTATTAAAAACTTGATGACTCGGCTGATACTATCAGTGTCGTCTCCTAGGATGTGCCCTAGGTCTCCCCTTAAGTTCAGCCGATGGCGTACAGAACGGTATTTCTCACACTCTGTCAGGAGATGTCTCACAGTAATGGGGGAGTCGCAATAATCACATAGGGGTGGAATTCTCTCTTCAGTGAAGAGGTACGAGTGGGTGAGAGCGCAGTGCCCAATTCTCAATCACGTGATTGCGACCTCCTCCCTGCGATTCCTCGTAACAGACGTGGGCCACGCTGAGATTACCAGCTTGACTGCGCGTAGTTTATTCCCGGTCACATAGCGCCAGGTCTCTTTCCACTTTTCTAAGGCTATCTTTTTCATGGTCGCCTTCAAATCTTCGTATTGTACCAGCACAGAGGCAGCAACGTCGTCGTCGATAGCTCCCTTCGCGGCCGAGACGGCCCTCTTATTCCCCTTAAGGTATGACACGTGCTCGGTGCCAGACACAATAGAAGGACTTCGAGATGTCTAAGAAGACGGCGGCAGCCAAGGCCCTCCTGTTGAAGGCTTCCGCGATGAAGGCAATGGTCATGACTAGCTGGCGTGCTGTGGAGTGTCCTTCCCGAAAACCGTACTGCGAATTCGGGTAGATATTTCTTCAGTATATGTGGTCCAAAATAAGGAGTTGGAAAATATTCTCGTGCGTCTTTCGGAAGCTTACGAGGAGAGAGATGGGACTGAAGTCACCAGGAGCAATCCCCAATCTCATTGTCTACGGGGGCAGACGATGCGGATTGTTTTCCTCTTGGTAGGGAAGTTCTAATCCTGGTGCAGCCGGTCATCATGCTCGCTACGTTGGAAACCACTGCTCTCGGAAGCTCTCTTAGATATGCCATCAGGTACAGGAGCTTTTCTTGTACAGGGGTTACCTCAAGATAGCTGCCTCTTCCTGCCTTTTCAGTATAAGTGGTCGTGCTCCCTCTGCGAGAGGGATTTCTTCTTCAGCGACGATGAGAGCGTCTGCTTCCTCCTTTGATTCATCGGCCTCAGGGTTCGGAGTGAAGGCTTCCTCCAAAGGATAAGCTGGTATGTTGGCCTTCTCCTCCGGGTTGGTCTTCTTTAGGATGTTCTGTTCAATGGACGCGCTTGGAAACTAACAATGAAATCTCAAATATGCATAAAATGGTGGGAAAAGCACAACACTCGGGAACCAATCAGGCTACACCTGACCATGGATGGGGTGTATATATACGCGTCAAATTTTGAGGAACGGCATTCGGAAGATCCCCTGAGGATGAAGAGCCAGTCGCTTCTTGAAACCTCGGAAGACATGGAGAATATGAACCGGTGAAAAACCTGATAAACTTTTATGCACCTGATGCGCCGATGAAACCAACAATCATACACATTTTGTTCCATGTTTGATATACTTAGGGCCTTAAACACTTGTAGTTTGCCATAGATTTTCTGCAAAAATATATATATCAGATAGTCTAGCTAGGGTGATATGCTCAAGTTATCCGATATTAACTTCGCTCGGTGGACCAAGGTAAATAATACTGTGATATTCTGTGGTTAATAGTGGTGTCACTGTCCCTTGAGGAACAGGTCACTATCACTGTACTGTCGCTTTAAATCGGGCAGAACCACGAAAGTTGAATATTCACGAACAATGCGGCCTTCCACATCAACATATCCCAAAAATATCTAATTGGTGAAAAATTTAGTCCAGTGAAACTTCCGTTTCATTGTAAGGGAGCAAGCCGAAGAAGTGGATATTAGATATGGATCCTGTATGAAAATTTTCGTAGAGAATTTGGGAATGACGCGCGTTGCTTAAAAATCGTCCCTAATGATGGCGATTCCACCAAGATAACGCTTCGGCTCACACGGTGATCACGAGAGAGTTTTTCGCTAAAACCAGAACTTCCGTGTTCCCGTGGCCACCCTAATCTCCAAACGTGGCCGAATCGCACTTTTTTGTTTTGAAAGATAAAATTAACCTAGAAAATGTACCAACTCAACTCTATCGTGGAAATTAAAACTAATTGTACGGCGGACCTCAAGCTGATCTCTGAGGCCTGTTAAACAGGCAGGATTCGAGAGCTAGTAGAAACGTTGGCGAAAATGCGTTTCCAGTCAAAGCATGTACTTTGAGGGTGACAATTTCGATTAATCTGTATCCATCGAAAAAAAAACAAGTTATAATATCAGTCTGGTCTTTTTTTACCATGCCCTGAAAATCTGAAAAAATGTATTCTACTTCAAGGGCATGTACACCGTTATCATAAAAAATTGACAATTGGGCTATCCACACCTCAAGCCCTCAAAATTTTCAAAAAAATTATTCCCTGAACACACCTGGTATATGTGCATCAACTAAGACTTCATGCATGATTGCATAATTACTATGATCGGCGTGAGTATAGAAAAGGAGTGCGACACTCAGAGTCCATTTTATCCCAAAACACAATGTGAGCACAGAGCGGCCGTAGAATTTTAAACTTAAATAATTTAGACCAATTAATTGATGAATACTCACTCAACTCCTACGGCATCGTCAGCAAATGGGAAATCTTCTTCTTTGAAGACGTAGCCATCTTCATAGAAAAAGTACGAGGCATAGATATCTTGGTCATGTTCCGCACCTTCCTCGCTCCAACTCTTCCGAACGTATTCTTCAGTGAACTTGTCCAGCGACCACCTCAGCCGGAGAAATTGGTGATTCAGGGAAACGAGCTGGTTTACGAAACCAATGATTCCCGTGTCAATCGTGTCTCTGAACCTCTTCTCATCCAAGAATTCCATGAGAAACATGGAACACGTCTTCTGAACATCATCTGGATACTCACTAATTTTGATTACTTCTGGGTTGGTCCCAAGCCCTAGTAGGCTTGAAGTTATCCTCACAGCTTCCCTAAGGATGCTGACGATGGATTCGGTGCCCATATCTGCAGAAAAACCTTGAAAGATATACGAAAAACTTTGCTTTGCATCATGACAATTCAACATAATCTTTATTACACTTTTCACAGCTATTACCTTACACGAAACGGAAAAAATTATTTTTCAATCCACACTTTCGACATGTTTTCCGTTAAGATGGACATTGTCAATTACCATGCTGTGTTTTACATCTTTTGCATATAAATATTTTCTTATAAAACCCTTAATTTTGGGGTTTTGACTTGCCTTTCAGGTGTGTCTGGAAGTTACAGCATCCCCTAATGTACCGGCTGTGCCGCTTATTTCTTCCATTGTGCTTGCCTGTTGTCTGCTCCTTTCTGTCGCGCGGCAATAAGATTCTGCCTTCCTCAATGTTAAGTTAACTAATCTAAGCGGACCTTCATGGATAACATTATCCCTAATAACAGGCACTATTTTTGTTTTTCTCATCCATTGTATCGTCATAGCTGTAAGATTGAACTAAATCCCTGCAATCTGTATCAATACTTGTCCCCTTCATTTTGCGACCAATCCATAAGCAAGCATCGTTCGTAACACTGATTCTTTCTCGGCTTCACATATTCATCAAGTCCTTTAGTCACAGCACGGATATTACAAAAGGCCTCCAAATGTGTTGTCAACCATCGAGCTTTCAAAAGAGTTTACAAAAGTCGTCACTCGCTTAGCTGACGGCCAAAGTGATCCAATTTACTTCGGAAATAATGCATAATTAGGATTTTCCACCGATATTTACAATCATGATGATGTTAATTATTTAATTCATGAGTCTTTCATGCTATTCATTCAATTTGTAATGGCCAAACTGCACAATATTGGCACAAATTTGAGCGCATTTCACATATCACCGAGCCGCTGACATTTTTGAAAACCAAATGAAATGCGACCGAAGTGGCAGCAGAAATAAGCCAAGTATGTGATGGAAGCTAATTTGACGAAGTTCTACGCTACTGTTGCTGCGAGTTAAATCTGATTGGTCAGCGTATTCTTGTGCTCATACTTTTTTTTCGAATGATTTTTTTAGTTCTCTTTAGATATGACTCGAGACGAATAAGAGGTCGGATAGGCGGTTACATGGTCTTCCTCAACCAATAGGAAATCGGGAAGTTTAACCTCACGAAAGTTTCACTGGAAATTATACGTGCAAGTGCATTATACCCTCCCAAGGTATAAAGGAAAATACCCAGTCATTCGTTTCACGAGGCTCAATGGAAATAATTAACAGCCACGATGTTAACTCTAATTCCACAGTTAACAGTATTTGATAATAAGGTTACTGTTAGTTTTACTACCTGCGAAATACAGTATGCAATATATTAGTCATTGACTTCCGTACAAATATTGAAATACAAAATATATTCTAGAACATCGGGAACGGTAATGCGGCTTTGTTACAATAATAATGCAATTAATTGTGTTTCAACGCACTCCGTTTAAAAGATTAATACGATTTTTTTACAAATGTATTACCAAGGTTGTTCTAAATTGGTAGCTGGTGATTTTCTGAATATTTTAATGTGCAACCGTTTTCCTAAATCATCATGTGAAATCGCAATCAATTTAATTATTGGTTCTCTCGAGCACGTCAGTTTGAGTTGGTCTGATGAGATCCGTGTACTGGAAAAACTGGATTGAGTAAGGTTTCGCAAGTATTAACCTCTATTTCCTCGCCAAAGTTTAGGTTCAGATCCATGAACTGGAAAGGAACTTGAATGAGTGAGATTTTACAAGTGTTTACCTCCATTACGAGATCTCAGTTGACTGCCTACAATGTTCGCCCATTCCTGCTGCTCCAACAGCATCTCCTTGAGTGCCAAATGCATCACCTGAAGGGAAAAGAGCACTGTTACAACTCAGTTACGCTCAGGGTGAAGTGAAGCACGGAAGGTAAGTCAAAATTGAGCTGATTAAAAGAGGTTTCAGAAAGTTCCTGATTAGACTCGAAAGTGGTTTTGAGAATCCCACTGGAAACCTTATAGTAGCCCACACTATAATATACAAAGGTTTTATGAACAAGAGGTCAAAAATCTGAAAACGATTTGAAGAACCACAGCATCTAACAAGAAATTTTGTTCGGAGTTTTTTGCAATAGCTTATAATGGATTGTAACTAAGATATTCTTGTTGCTGGTCGGGTATGCTACCAATTCAACAACTGACAAAAACAGAGCCTGAAACCCGGTTCTCATATTCCAATAAAACTTTGTGGAGTTGTAGTCCATTGATATTAACGCTAAAATTCCATGTGAAACTTTCATGTGATAAGCAAAAAGAAGAATTAATTCATAATTTTAGATTTATAAGATGAGCACTAATGGTCTTTTTGTGGAAAAAACTGCAAATGCAAACTGGAGGGGTACACAAACGGTCGACCTGAGCACTTAAGGACAGGCATGGGCCCGCGCTACTGTCGGTATCAAAATGATGTGCCACTGTATTTTGCAAATTTATCTCTGGGCTTTGGGCATGCCAAAATAATATATAATACGTAATTTTAGAGAAAAAATAATTATAAATTCTAATTTGTTTTTTGTTTAATAAAAACTTGAGACACGCCAGAGCAGTACGTGACACCTTTCACGGTAATATAAACCGTTTTGCCAACTTTATGAACTTTGTAACTCAACATAGGGACAACTACAGCATTCATCTACCATAATAAATTGCTATCAATAATATAGATTTATATAATGGTTGTTTTGTATTTTTAAAAAGCATATTTTGCTGTTGATGAACAGAAATGTTCAAAAATTACCTATTTCTACAGTTTATCCCGAAAGAAAAAATATGCCGGAAGAAACCATTTTTTAGTATATTTTTAATTTTTATATAATCCATGATCCTCAAAAATATGTGAGTTTTTACAAATTTTATTATGCCTTGTTGCCAAACGGGGTCGCGTAGTGCCAGTTCCATTTCCCGGGAAGCAATACTGTTGAACCGGGGAAGGCGAGCAAGTAAGTAATGAGGTGGGTTTCCAGGGGAGGCCTATGTACGATACTCCTTGGTCCTGCTCTACCACTCTAGACCACCACGAAGCATTGTTGACAGCCCATTGTTGACATAGCAGCCCTCTCATTGGAGCTTCCCCTCACATCTCCGTCCAGGTTAGAAATCCGCTCTGTCATACGATTTTTTAACCAGGACATAAGTGGCACCAATCAACATTCATCGCCATTTGGTTGAAGTTTACAGTGAAAATTTTATGAATGTTAACCCTTTACCTGCGGGAGTGTCAATTTAGTTGGTCTGATGAGATCCATGTAGTTTATAGCAAGTGGTGGACCCTCATAATCCGGGACTGCCCACGCTACCCCCTGATGACAGACCAAGAATATAATATGCCCTTGGTAATTACGCAGGTACAGAGGTCCCACCGCCAGAAGAATAATATAGAGAAACCAAAGCTTTGAAATAAGTTTCCCCGGCTAATGGACAACAGCAAGATCAATAAATTCTTAGGAAATGCAAGGATTCGTTGGAATTATTTTCATCGTGAATGCGCCGCGGAGAGCATGGAGCTCTTTCTCTCTTGGAGAGGGGATAATCCGGATAGTGCTCTCCATGGTGAGGATGCCAAGTCCTCAAAAGACGCCTTTTTACTCTCTGTCATTAGGTTAGGCCCAGTTCAAGCAACCACGGAAAGGATGGCAATAAAATCTTAAGGATAGGCTGCCTGAAGAAACACCTAGAAGGGATGAAGTTCGTGACGGACGGCGAGGTGCAAGAGGAATTAAACGCCTTTCTTCGCAAAGTGGACGGAAGCTGGTATGACGACGGCATTCAAAAGTTAATCTTGCGGATGAAGAACGTAATCCAGCGCAAGGCAGCTACATCGAAAAATAGCTGAATCCATGAGCTTTTCGCTTGCCTTGTAACGGATAGCCAGTAACCACTTAGTGCACGTTTATATTATGTTTTTTTTAATTCGCGGGCACTGTTCCGATTAGTCGGAACTTGCATCAAATTTTGAGTTCCGCACGCCGCCAGACCCTAGAGAGGGTATCAAAAAGGACAGACATGGAGTGAAAAGGGGAGACGGAATAGAAAAGGTGACAAGTGTACAAAAAGGGAAAACGCAGTCGGAAAAAAGTGGAAGCAGAGGAGAGGTAAGGAGACCAGAGGAGGAGGAAACGGCACCACAGACCCTACCGTTCCCCTCAGAAGTGAAATTCCCCATCCCGGTGAATGTGCTATAGGCACTTGTGTACCATTGGGTGTTGTTTTTATACTATTCTCTGCCCTAGACGGAAGACGGTTTATTCATTTAATTTGCTTTTTCGAGGCAAGTTTTTTTTTGTCCAGCCCAAATGGCTGGTCTTGTTCATTCAACAAATTGTTTTGTTATAATGTGAGGTGGCTATCCTTCCCTTACTAATCGCAGTCATATGCGCATATCCCTCGCGGGCAAGCCCCAACACCTACCGAAGATTTGTTATTTCATTAACATTTCCTTTTTAAAAATAATGTTCACCTCCTTGGGGCGATGTTGGTGTGGGAAGAGAGGGCCCTTTGGACGGGAGGTTAGAGTATCCAAAATTGTAAATAAATCTCATATTCAATGATAAAAAATTGGAGGCCTTATTTTTACGTTTACCCTCGCATACCTGGGTGTATTGTGTTTGCGGCGGTCACTTCCCTCCACACTGCGCCTCACATACGCGGCTTTTCTGAGTTTGCGTCGAAAAACTGACGCCGTGCTTTTGTGGCATTCGGCGCGACAGGGTTACCATTTATCATATACCTTTATTCCCCCGACATAGCGCACGTTATCCTGCAATAATGGTCTGCAGTCATCTTCGTCGTTGGCAAACACCTCCACAGAGACCCTGCTCAGGCGGCTGACGGTTGTCGATGTCTGGGAGCCAACTTCGCAGTTTTCTCTACCCATGTGGACTGGGTTCGAACCCCGTCCCTGAGCGTAGTACTCCATACTGGGCCACAGGAGGACCAACTGCTCGATCGAAGATGACAGGAGGACATTATTCAGCTGCATCATTTCCAGGCGAAGTCGATCAATATAGTCGAGGGTTGCCCTGGAATTACGTCAAAGTACTATAACTTGCGTAAGTATAACAGGCTCTCATGTTCATTGCTTAAGTATTGAAATGCACACTGCAATCCGCATATCATTCGTTTTCAGGATTACGCCCACAGAGGGCAATTTCCTTGAGAATTGTAACCCAGCGAGGAGTTAAGCCATTTCCGCTATCCGGAGCAATTCCATAGTGATGGAACTTGTAAGTATTACGACCGCGACGTGTCCGTCAGAGAAAGTACGGGGAACAGAACTGAATGATTTGGCGCGGTGAACCTTTCTCCAGGCGCATTATTGGAATTGCTGAGTTTAGGCGCATTGTGCCTGACAGGGACAGATATAAAAAACATTATTTATTCATAGAATTGCTCAGTAACTCTATGAATAACTAACATCTAGCCTTTGAGAAAATATCACGAGGGCGCAGAAAAAAATTAACAAATAATTTAAAATTTTCAACCAACCTATTATTATTGCTGGCATTTGCGAGTCTGCGTTGCAATGTTAGCATAAATAAGTGGCTTAATTTTAATAATAAAGCCGAATGTTTGCTGTTGATGACTCCACCTCATATTTGTATCGTCAAAAGCGTGCATTTGATGTGACTTGTGAGAAGCAAATTATTGCTTCGAGTTCACGATATTGAGGAAATTATTGCGTGATTTTTAGTTATCCACCGCCATAATATCGGGGAGCGCAAAATTTTTCTACTAGAGCATTAGTAGACCATGTTTTAATCCAAAAAGTACTGATTAAAATTAGGTTAGTAAAAACGCAATCACAAAACAAATATTTGTGTTTTCCCTCACCGCGCACCATAATGGGTTTGCAAAAGTCACTGCTCGCGTCACTAGCAGTAGAAAAATTAGAATTTTACTTGGAAATGAGCTTTAACTAAGGTTTTTTATGTCGACAGAAATTATGCTCGCGTTTTAGCCATAATATTTCATTTCCATTCTCCGCGGAAGTGAATTCCAAATTACAAAAATGATATAAATGGATCGCAATGCGCTCATTGCCGCGCAATCCTTTAAAGTTTAAAGCACCATTATCAGTGTATTCGAACAGTCAAATGACGTCTTTTGTGCTATGCATAGACCACATTACATGCCGTCGTACAGCCCGCGACCAATCCATCAAGGTGCCGTTTAACGTGCTAATTATATCAATAAGTATTATTATATTTCATGTATTGTCATGTTTTTTTTCCTTTTGCCACTTAATTTACCTAATAATTCTTTTATTTTGCTTAATTGTGCCATTATTTTCTTAGCTGAGCATAAACCCCTTTGCAAGCCGTCATACCCCAACAACACACATTTGGATATACATATGTATTTATATTGTATTTTCATGGGTCACATACATATGTATTTTTGTTATGTACTACATCTGTAATACATATGTATTATTGAATGTATTTCCTTTGTATTCATACATATGTAAAAGTGGCTCGTGTTACACGATAAATACATTTGTATTTTTTGTATTTTTGGTATGTGAATACTTATGTAAATGTGGTCAAAATACACAAAAAATACAAATGTATTTATCGTGTAACACGTACCACTTTTACATATGTATGAATACAGAGGATATACATATGTGAATGTTGTCAAAAATACACAAAATATACATTATGTATATTTCCTGTAATTTTTAGAGGTGGATTTTCATGGCATCTTCTGAAATGTTCATAAACAATTTTTCCAGAAATAATATGTTCACAGCAAACGCCAGATTTCCCTATTTTAATGATCATTCATCCATTCGAATTTATACCCAGAAAGCTTAAAAATAAATCATATAGTGGTCAATATGAGCAAGGGTAGTAAAGATGGCGGCCATATTTATGTTAATTTGTAAATGAACGCGAAATACAGACGTATTACATATGTAAAATTCAGTTTCCATCCGCGAAATATACACATGGAAAAATGGTTCACAATACATGAAAAATACAAAAAATAGTTCTTGCACAGGGCAAAAGTAAAAGCGAAGTTTAATTTTTTAAACAATATTTAAGTGTAACTGCAGTTATTTTAAAATATTGTTTGAAAAATTTAATTTTCTTGTTTAAACATGTTTAAACAAGAAAATTAAATTCTCAATTCTGCGCCTCCACTGTCGCAATAAGCTAGGGAAGTGAGTGGGAGTGATACAGTGATACAGTTATAATCTCGTTAAGCTCGGCATTTCGTTCGAGACTACGAGAACGTGCTGTAGGAGGAACTCCGGCATCTATGCTAATAACCAAAATGAAATCCGTACTTAACTAGCTACTGATGAATTGACATAGTGTTTTAATCCTCGATAACCGGTGCGTGTGGATTGTGTGCTCAACCCGAAGCTATGTTTTGCTGGAAATCTGCTTCAATCCCGCACGTAATTGCGATTCGTGCAAGCCAACTCCAACAGTTTCCTGTCACTGGATAATTAAGGTAAGGTATGATATATCTTTTATTGCGGGTGAAATGATTGATATCACTGTAAATCATGGAAGTAGTTCTCCAGTGTTTCACGAGAGTATTTTCGTACGCGTATTCTTCAATATTTTGACTACAGATGTGCTACTACACGATGAAAACCTTCTATTTATTAGTAATTTGGCAAAATTACGTCGCAATTATATTGTACGCCTACATAGACCTCATTAATTAGGTTTTTGAGTATATTTGGACACAACTATTGGCGCAATGTGTTGACCATGGGCGCGACGGGTTACAATTTGTTTTGCTCTTAATTAAGAGCAGGAAAAATTGTTTAAAGGAATGTTTTCGTTCACGTGTGAGTTGTTTTATTGCTGTTTATTACCACAACCTACGGTATTGTGCGTAGTTCTTGCATTGCTAATTATCCTATGCTTTAGTCATAACATCTTTGACCGAGGATTTATCAGTTTAGCCTTGTCACTAATAGATTCCCCGAAGTTCCGACCCGTTTTGCCCACTACTTCTAATTATTTAACGAACAAGAAGTATTGATCGTGTAATATCGGTTCCCTGAAAGCAAAATGTAATATTTCTTTCATCTTGAAATGCAGTCAATCAAGGTGCATGTTGTCATTATTATTAACACAAGATAAATACGTAACTTTCATGCGAAAGTTTGTCATTATATGTAAGAAAAAGTGGTGCGTACGGGCAAAATTAATTATTTATAATTTTCTTTTGATGC
The DNA here is from genome assembly GCF_921293095.1 of Ischnura elegans. Classification (NCBI taxonomy): domain Eukaryota; kingdom Metazoa; phylum Arthropoda; class Insecta; order Odonata; family Coenagrionidae; genus Ischnura; species Ischnura elegans. Next base: position 5,174,566 of record NC_060258.1, read on the forward strand.
TCTTTCGCGCATACCCAGCAGGCGACGGTGTAAATAGCTTGGCCTGGACAAGAGGAGAATGGATTACGGAAAAAACGACGAAGCCAAGCCAGAAGACCAGATGGAATTGTTAATACCGAGGTAAGATTTTAGGGAAAAATTATTTTTATCCAAAATGGAGAGGTTTCTTAAAGTTAAGCCTGAAATTATCGGTTATATGAAATTATTGTTTATAATTTGATATCACAAGTTTATCTTTTTTCTGTGTGAATCATCCGCAACTAAATCATGGTACTAATATATTAGTATCATGTACTAAATAAGCATACCAATGGATTTACTTTTTCCTAGTTAATTTATTTAAAAGTAGTCATAAGATCTTTTCTCATATTTCACATTTTTCTTAAGAGAAAGGCTATTAATTTTGTAAAATGAAAGCATATCCCCAAAATATCTGATTTCTCAAAGGACAAGGTCAAATCTGTGTTAGCTGGGACCTCGACATTATTGGTAAATTAAAATTTTTAAAACTTATGTCAGGAATCTAGCAGAGAAGCCAAACTTTCATTTGCATTCAGAACACAGAATTAGTACTAAAATTACAGACTTCACGTAGAACACTGACTGCCTATATGAATTGAAAAAAAAAAAAAATTGAAAAGCCTTGAGCTCCTATTCAGATCTTACAAAAAGATATATTTTTTCATGACTTTTAAACTTGACTTCTTCTTTTCTCCTTTCAGGAAGTGGCTAATGGTGCAGAGTTGGTTTCCTGAATTCAGGTTTCATCTTGTGCAATGGGCTACAACGTTTGTTCCGTGTTAACATTTTTTTCTATTTTCCAACTCAAACCATTGTTTGTACTTGATTTATCTTTGTGCCATTTTTTAAATCTAAGTTTCACCTCCTGTTTGTTGGCCCTTAATGTTTGTTTGCAATATTCATGGCCACACTTGTTCTTTGTGTGAATTACTTTATTTTTATCTTTGAATAAATGTTTTATTATCTGTATGTTCTGGTTTCCTTATATTTATTCATCCATTTGATCCATATTGATATTAAGTGGATGTGGGTCAGAAAATCAATATGTATGATTCCTGTACGAGGGCCTGCAGATACAAATGTATATTACATATAAGGGTATTCAGATTTCCAATTTGTAATACGCACGTATACATACATCCTGAAGGACTTATGAGTCACTTTTACGTGAAATTTACAGACGTAATACGATCGTATTCCATCTTATACATATGTATATTTCATGTATGGGTATTCAGATTTCCAATTTGTAATACGCATGTATACATACATCCATAGGGACTTTTGAACCACTTTTACGTGAAATATACTGATGTAATACGATCGTATTCCATCTTATACATATGTATTTGGTCACGTATTTTTTGTGTAATATTGATTTAATACAGATGTAATACAAATGCCGTGTTATCTGGGTACGTCCCCAGATCAATCCAGTATGATACGGTTCAAAGTTCTCATTAGATTATTAAGTATTGTTATATGTGATGTATTTTATCATGTAAGTTGTATAACATCAGCGTTTTTTCTTTTGCTATCTAATTTAGCTAATGATGCTTTTATTTTGCTTAAATGTGTTATTATTTTTCATAATTATGATGATGAATTCACCACTGATCCGTCGGCATGGATGCAAAAATGAAAGGCATAGTTTGTGTCAAAACAAAAAAGGCACTTGACGCTACTGTAAGCGTCAAGGGTCTATGCCGTATAGAGGCATTGATAAATGAAATAAAATTCACCACGTGCGAGTCAGACGCATTGCACCCGACTAAAGGTGAAGAACATACTTTTTATTTCACGGATTTACAGTTACACATTCTACATCTCGCGGTCAATTGCCCACCGTCTAACCCTGTGGGCTCTCCGAAGTCTACCTTTAGGCGTCCCCATGTAATCCGCAGTCACCCCTCCCATTCGCTGCCATTGCCGTGGCGTGAGGCTCGTTGGTCGCTGATGTTGCAGTAGCTCTGGGTGGGAAAGGAGCGAGAAGAAACCAAAGGACTGTGCACTTAAGGTGCAAATAGAAAATGGAAAAGAACGGAGAGAGCGCGGGAGGCTTAGGTGGGAGTGGCATGAAAAATAGCGAGATCTCATGCAGTTGTTTCAACGTATGTACCTCGTGAAAATCCTACAATTCTCCCTCTTTTCGTTTAGCGTGTACTTTTTATAAAACTGCATTGACCACTGAACCATATTGTCCCCTGCTTTTCATCATCACTCACTCTAGATCCACTGAGCTTGCATGTAAGAGGAGGGAAGACCCACGAAACTATGGAGCGAATCAAGAAATGCGCGGCATCAAGAAGGCGGGGGGCGGGATGTGGGCGGGCACCTTTGAGGCAGCGTTTTGGCATGAAGGAATCAAGATACGACAAAGCGGTTGAAAGTTTTGTCCAAAGGGCTTTAAAGTATCATGTTTACACAAGAAAACGTTTTATTCAGGTCGAAAAACTCAACATTCAAAATAACTGCATTAAGGCCCAGTAGATGCATTTAGGCGCCTCAGGGACGGCTAGCCGATATCGCACGAGCTTGAAACATTTTGCATAATTTTTCTCTCTCACAATTTTGCACATTTTGAGACCACGAATTTATAAATCTGACCATTTTGAAAAGAATAAGCACTGACGTAGTGTATCATTTGTCATAAGTAGAGTTCCAAAAGTAGACAGCCGCCTCGAGAAGCATGACCTGGCTGGAGAGTTTGGGTGGAGACAGCAGATTAAAGATTTAAAAATACAGAAAGGGAGGCGGTCTAAACAAACTTTTCCAAGCATAAATGAAATAGACTGCTAAACAGAGATATTTAAAACGTCACTCTTTCCTCGTACTATTAGGGATAACAACGTTTTCTGAATAGTATAATTAATAGCGTCACTTGCTAGTTAGAGTTGTTTCATATTTATTTTATCCATGGCTCCAACCTTGCGTGGATTTGCAATAGGAATTACTAGCCATTGGCATTAGCAAGTTTTGTTTTTGTATATATATGCATGCATGTTTTGCTATGTATGTAATATTATTTGTATTTCTATGACCGTGCAGTGTGCATGTGGCAGTCCTCTTGCATGTTGTATTTTAGTGTTTGGTCAACCCCTGCCAAACACCCAAGAGGTGGCTCGCAGGGTGTTAAATAGATCTAATTTCTCATTTATTTTCTATGTTGAAAGGTGTAAAAAAACTTAATATCGTTACGTAAGTTGCTTGGGTGACTTTTATTTCAACCTTCTCCGGATTGGAGAAATCAACATGTCAGAGAGTTACTCCCATAAGTAATCGCAGCCTCCGAGGGAATTATGCTAAAACACCGTACGCACCACATATTTAATCACTATCAAAACCATCTTCACAAATGTATAAATAACTATAGAAAATATCGGAATTCAGCGATAGAATTAATTTTCTTATCAGTACTTACAGCTTATTTAGTTTCTTTAATCTTCCTCTTAATATTTTGACGTGCAAAAATTATGAAACTTCCGTGTTCTCTATCTTTGGTCAAAACTAACAACAAGCCATTACACTTTTTTCCATGGCAATGTTTATTGTGAAGTTAATGAGAGTTTTCTATTTTACTTATGCCATACGTACATACGTCAAAAATCCTACCTTTTCCTGGGTTTGTGAACATGATTGAGTATCCACATGCTGTTGGCCACCTTCCTTTGAAGATTTAAAATAGATTCAAGGTCACTCCTGTAAAATATATGGTAATCAAATAAGTACTGCGATAGCTGCATTCTTTATGATTCACTTATCAAAAATAAATTGGTAAAATCCCAATGCAGTCATTAAATCCAACCAACTGGTGTTAACACTTGTCATTCTAAGGAGAAAAAATGGTTCAGTGAAGTTCACGTCATGAAAAAAACTATCAAGTACAATTGTGGAATACTCAAGCAAAGCTGCAAGAACAGTAGTTAAAGTTAAGTAAATTGACAAAGGAAAAAACCTCATGGGTTGAGAATATTATATTTATGTACATATTTAATAGTTCACCAGCGAGCCACTATCACAAAAAAAAACACAAAAAAATGACAGGAAAAAACCTTCAAACAGCAAAAATGTTTTTTTGGAGTTTTGGAAGTCAAAAAGTTCATTCCCATTGCATAAGGAAAAACTTGTTGGGTAAGAGGGGAGCAAGGAATATGTTTGACAAGAGAAAGGGTAGATAGTGGGTGGGTTTATGAGGGGCGGAGTTAGCAACCCAAGGAAGGTATTGGCTTTCAGATGCCAAATGCAGGCCCATTCGAGGGTGTGGAGATTGAGGGCGGAGTCAGCGGGGGGAGAGAGGCAATAACTGATACTTTGAAACTTTCATTGAAGAGGGAGTCTTGAGACAAAGAATGTGTGGGGACTGGGAGAGATGACGGACAGCTGGAGGCGCGGTGATTATTTATTCTCACGTTAGGTGGTGCATTGGCCTAAATAGAAAGCGGGGCAGAAACTGCAATCAAGGAGGTAAATGATATTGGTGGAAATGCAGGTGGTGGAGGCATGGGGGTACCCAGAATCAGAACTGGGGGGAAGGGGCAAAACTAATTGTGGACGCTCAATTTGTAACTTTTTTGCACAGAGAAGGTTAATGAAACCAAAATATTAAGGAAATTATGACAGCAATTTATTAGTTTTCATAACTATTTGCTTGAAATAATAATGATTTTTATTTTATTTCAATATATTATTATTAAATCTTTGTTCTTCTAAAGGAAAATTAGTTATAACTTTTGTTTTGAACTAATTTATTTTCGCTACTGGGGGGTCAGTTGCCTTTCCCCTGCTCCCCGCTGGATACGCCAACTGGTGGAGGGGAAAATCTTTTGGCTTTTAAGGGTAGGGCTGTAAGGGGGTGGCTTTTAACCTTTTCCCTACTGTACACGTATATATACGTGTGGACGTTTCCTGACCTGGGAGACGACGGGCGTATATATACGTGTGAGATTTTACCGGCCACGAGATCGAAAGCCGTATATATACGTTTTCTAGCTCCTCCCTTTAAGGACGGTCGTGGGTTTACAACGTCTTTGTCTCGGGACCCAACACTTCGGGTTTAGGATTAACCATCGGAATCCGGGAGCAGGTATCGGGATCCTTCGTCTTTTATAACCCCTCTCAGCGGTACGGGACAGCGGTCATTCAATTGTTTAAACAGTCAGGTTTCGAAATAAATATTTGTTCATTTCTCAAGAAATATACACTAAGAATTGAATTATTTGTCTTTTGAGCAGCGTTTACAATTTTTATGCGAAATTCTACGACAAATTTTAACTTATATCTCGAGTTATGTATAAACATCAACATGGAAACTGTTGCTGCGTTAAATGCGTTAATAATGGCCTTAGAACTTCATTTAAAATTTGACAATGCTCAGATAAAAATGAGGAATTCAATTCAAAGTCTGTGATTTACGTGCAAGCAGCATATTATTCATTTGCTAAATACATATAAGCAATACATAAGTTGACCGCGAACCAATGCAGCAGGTATGGCCGTAAACCCGGAAAGGAGGGAGCACAACTACTCTCGGAGTCCAAGATAATGCGAAGTCCCAGCGTGGAGGGGTCGACAAAGGTTCAGCGAGACCCTTCTTAACGAATGCCCTCCAAAAATGCTCCGTACCACGAGAAAGAAGAGTCTCTTGGGGCTCAGTACAGCAGTCATGCTAAGACGAAAACTCCGCCGTCTCGAAAGGGTTAAGTTTAGGGAGGAAAAAGGTAGGGGGTGAAGAGAATACATTATAGGTTTTGCATCTGGGACGGTTACAATTTCAGTGTGAGATGATGGTGGCGACTGAATGGGATTTTGAAGAGAGGGAATGGCTTTGAAAATGTTGCTTAGATTTAATGGTATCTTATAGGTGATTCGTGGAGTTGAAGGGAAAATGTGGGAGGTTGTTTAGTGGTTAGGGAGAATGGGGAACAAGTCCTTCGGGATACCCTATAGGGCATGAGCGCCAGAAAAGTAGGTTATGAGAAGAGATGGGTAGCAATTTTTATCCGCGCCGGGTTTGTTAGAAATTCAGGGATTTTTAATTTTATCATTTTAAAATTTTCTTGGAATACCCGCTGCCAAGAACGGAATTGTGTAGTTTGGAGAGGAACTTCTGATGGTCGTGGGGTTTTTTGCAAATCTTACCTCCAAGGATGGAGTGAGAAAAAAGGATTAAGCACTTGGTATATGGTAGATAGCAGCTTTTGTAGTGGAGGTGTTGCTAATTGCTAGTAGCTTTGATGTGAACCAGTCTTGAATAGGGAATTCCACTGAAAATGGATGATTATGCGATACTTAAAATATCATTCACGCTGAAAGGTACAGTGAAAGCAGTTCATCTCTAGTCTGCGTATTATTCGTAATATTCCTCTTTGAAAATTCTGTAGCAATCTTGAGCTCCAAACGACTCGTCGCCATGTTGGCTGAGCGTGACGTCAGAACATTTTCTTCTAGTAAACAATGCGTTTCCGCTGTGCCAGTAGACTATTTGTCCCAGTGTTAGGAAAAGCTATGTATTTCTCAGTGCAATTTATTTTTTCATAGAATTTTTTGTTGATTTCGTTATCAGTTACGAAATATTTATCCCGAATAATTGACAGGTTTAAAGAATGTATGCATAGCACAGGTGGTAGGAAAATAATAGCATACCGACAAAAATGTCGACGCATGGGTTTTAAAGGGTGCCTAGTAATTTGCATTGTCCAAATACCCGTATTATTCACTAATCGACCTCTAATATTTGTTCGGAGATCAAAGGTCATAGAGTAAAACGTCGGGCCATCATGACAACCAACGTGTATAACCTCAGGTTTAAATGGGTTCCCAAGTCAGTTTTGCAGTTTACTGATCCATATTGTTGATTTTTGGACCTCCTAGAGTCATAATGTAGTCAAAGGTCATAGAGTTAAACGTCAGGCCATTATGACTACGGCGTGTAGAACCATAGGTTTTAAAGGGTGCCCAAGTCAGTTTGACAGTCTGACCAGTGGGACAGCCCTTATATCCCACTGAATGACAGATTCATACCAATAAACCACATGTATTAAAACAATTTAGCCAGTTATCTTTTCAGACCGAATACATGCTCACAAACTAACTCCGAGTAAAGCCAAGACGAGGGAATTATTTAATGGAAATATGACGGTGATTGATTTTAGTTTAGTTTCCAAAGAAGCTTTGAAAAAGCGTGTACTAACCTCGTTGTTCTCACGAACACCAGCAATTTCTGAACGATTTCTCGGACCTGATTCGTGAGGGAAGGGCTTTCCGCCGAGATCCTGAGAGAATTAAAAAATACACAGTTACTTAATATTTGTCCTTCATTAAACGCGAGAGAGACAAAATGAAAGAAAGGAATGAATCGTAATCTATTTTCGATCTTAACCATAATTCTCAAGTAATTCCAGATTTCAAACTACCTTAATTCTGAAGACTTGAGTCACGACATCTTCCCACTCATCCTAACTGTACAAATACAGCTCCTGGTTACAACAGTTTCACCAAGAACTTGGAAACGACCAAACGGTTGAAAACCTCGTACCAAAATAAATAAATTGACGGGAAAAGTACTATTTCTTCCTTTCATTAAATGAGGATGTCATTCCATTAATCATTGCCTGACTCAGTTATTTTAGTTATGATTTAATATTACTTATTCTTTGTTCATTATGGAAATGCTATGACTTTTTCTCGTTACTTTTTATTTTATGTAGTTAATTTGTTTTCCTCCTTTGTGTATTTTTACATCATGCCTTATGTAACTACGGTTGCCTTATGTCAAATCTATTTTTGTCACCTCTTCCGTAAAAAAACTAATTGTAATAAAATCGTAACAAAATGATTATCATCTACAGACTTCAGGTCTACCATCACGTGATTAATTTTCAAACTTAGCCACTATTGACTTCATAATGTGTGTACGACATACATCGAATTATAGTCTGCCAAGGAGCAATGCACACTCACCACATGGTCAGTGTTGCTCGCTGGAGTTGAGAGAGCGTCACATACAATAGGGTGCGCAGATGATTGCTGAAAAGGCAAAAGGAACATCAAACAAATTAATATGAGATGATGATAATATTTCCTCGGGATATTTACATGAACGGATTTAGCACGGCACTGTAATGCCGAGGACTATAACTTCACATCGCTTAATACAGGGTAATATACTCTTTACTTTAAATAAAAAACCACTAGAAACTTGAAAGAATGCTAATAATTGAAGACTATATAAGAAAATGTTATATTTATTACTACAGAACTACATTTTATAGCTTTCATTTTTAAAGAACGTGCTTTTGATTTATTTAAGGTTGGATGGTTAATAATATTATGTACAGGGATGTAATGAAATTTATCGCAAATATTTTTTATAATAAATATTATGATACTTTTTGTATTTTCATAATTCCCTGATTGGATCATAATTTTTTTCAATCCCCGAAAATGGTAATTTCATAAATATTGACGGTACAAGTACGCGGTACGTATTGTTTGTTAAATATTGATTGAAAAAGATTGTCTGTGCAAATTACCCAGATTCATTTCTGCGATAAGATTGCTGAAGTGGGATATGCATAACGAAAAATTACATCTGATATTTCAAATGTAACATTTAGAATACCAACCTACCTTTCTAAAGGTGACATTTCGTTCCACTGCATCTTCAAGGATTTCACTTTCTCCACGGGAATCATATCATTATCCGTAGCAGTTCTGAGATGAAAAAAGGAGAGGACATTATTTTCAACAACAATACTGACTTCCACGCGGAAGACCACTGAGTTTAACCAAGATTTTCGCTCTATTTCACAAGAATATTTGAAATAACGCGAAGAAAACTAATATCAAGGGAAGTTAAGGTACCGTAAAGTGGGGTTAAGTGGACGAAAGGAGTTAAAGTGGACCAGTTAAATAGTTATATGCCTATACTATCGATAGTAATTTCACATTACCGTGAAATTGCGTAAAGATGCATTTGAGCAGCCACTGGATTGTGGTGTAAATGAGTTGTATACATCATGAGTTGTATCGTGATATGTGCTATGTTTAATTCAAAATAGTAGTTAATATGAAACACCGTATTTCACCTAATTGAAGAATATGTGAAAAATTCATGCAATATCTTATTATCTGAGAGGTTTCATCACCTGCCAATTGAATGAATCGATTACATACACTTTACACTTTACCTAAGTAAGGTTATTTCGACTCTTTTTTCATGTTGCATCAACTTCAGTTACCAAAAAATTCACCTGAAAATAGAAATGTTTGTTTATGTAGGGTAAATTGGATCACCATGGTTCGTAAATGTGTGAAGGAGACCGGACCATCGATGTGTCACAAGTAGACAGAGAAAGACTTGAAATGTGCATTGCAACAGGTTAAAAGTGGCTGAATGCCAATTGGGAAAGCTTCAGAGATGTCCGGTGTTCTTCGGATAACAATTCGTCGTACTGTGGAAAGTTTAAATCCTCTGAAACTTAGAAGACAAACCGCCCTCTCAGAAAAAGAATGGGGGTGGTTGAGTGGTGATTCTCCACAGAAAATCAACCCCTTTTTATTGATGGCTTGATTTTATGTAAAGACTAGGGCTGCTCTAGTGCATTGACTCATGTTTGTGATTGTGTCTACACAAGCATACCTGGGAAAAGACGTTGCGAAAAAAACGTTTAAAAACAATAGGTAGAGTCAGGAATGGATGTCTCTCATATTCTTCTTCTTCTACTTTAGTCAGTCTAAAATCTCTGCAAGATTTCGAGCGAATATAAAAAGCAGAGCCCTGGTGATGTTTGTACCATTAACAATTACTTAAAAAAACTGGATCCCTCAAATATGTTCCGCCTAAAATTATGTAACACAAACAGTGTTTTCTTAAGTGCCACATGCATAAAAACTTTTTTTAATCATATATTTGTGGTTCACTTTGTCTTGTTACGATTAAAAACAGGCAACGAGTAGGACAAATGGACCACTTTACTCCAAAGTTTGGGGTACAGCTGATCACTTTTTTCAATTAAAAAATAATACAAATTGCAGGAAAGTTGGCACACTCCCATGCACATTGAATCGATAAGATTTGGAATGCCAAAGGTGTGGTTAAATATTAAAAAGAACTTCTTTTTAAAAAATTGATTGCATTGGTATCCTTAATCCCACTCTAAGGTCTACGTGTCACCACCAGACGCCATTCAAACTTCGCAGTGTTTTGGAAAATGAGATTTAAAGAGATTAGTGTTTTCGTTGTCCGTGCAATGAGCATTTGTTTTTCTGATGGAATGATAAAGCAAAATTCCATACTGCTATTTATTCAGACAACCTAGGCACACAAAACACATTGATGTTCTATTTAATATGCTGAGTACTTGGGTGTTTCAAAGCATAAAGTAATAGAATCCTCAATGGAAAACCTATCGAGTTTTTACTAAGAAAAATGAATTACTCTGTTGCTGAGTTTATGAGAAATGAATCTGTGGACCCTAAAATAGTTTATTATTTATGTATAGTTTTAACACATTATGTAAATTTTCTGTGAACGATGTAAGTTAAGTTTGTACCTTTGAAACGGGTGTTGTAAATGTTTTATTAATGTAAAAATTTGATGGAATATATTACCGCTTATTCGGAATTCCTACTTTATGAGTAAAATTTTTCTGGACCATGAGTTAAGTACCGGCAAATAATATTTTTGACTATCACCATGTATCAGTTATATTTTTTATTTATCTGATGAAAAGAAGCATTGATATTAAGTAGTGATTTTTAGAGACAATAACCATTGAGAGTTTAAACAACACCTAATTAAGCAATTACGCATTCGAATTGCGAGTAGTCTTCTTTGTAACATTTCAACGTCTATGTATTCTAGTTAGGGGGAGCGTGTTAGCCATTTGGTTAGCGTACTTGGTTGATTATCAAGGGATTCAAGGTGAAACCTTCAAATGCCCTCAAAATGAAATCCTCCGACTATAGAAGCCCACGTTATAGGAAATGGCCCCCTGCCCAGATTGTGAGATATTCACACGCTTGGGTAAGCTCAAGCCTCACCCACAGAACAAACCTTTAAGTCACATCACTGAATGAGTGAGATACCCCAAACATATTTCTCATTCATTATGATGCAAAGTATACATCATTTGAACGCCATACCTTGGATTTTCGAAATCTTGTTCCAATATCTCCAGGACTTCAACTAAGGACTCGAATAATGGATTCTGGTTTTCACTGTGAGAAGAGAGGTACATATATTATTCTTCTTCACGATTGATCATTCAAAATATAAATGCAATGAATTCAGTATGGTCTGGTGACAAATCGTTTTTTTAATTTGTCCATTGAGATAGTGTTTGAAACATTAAGTGAGCAAAATTCATCCTTTCTTATTCATTCCCTGACTATTGCGCTATTTTTGGCGAAATCTCAAAGCTCGTAACCCTTTATAAGACAAACTAATCGACTCAGTATGATTCTTACTAATAATCAATAAAATGATAATGTTACCAAATAATAATCATTTTCCTTTTATTACCACGTAATGAATTAGCTTAAAAACCTGGTGTAAACACCCATTCTAAATATAGGCAGGTAATCAGTAAGGTGATGTGTTGTAGCCTGGGGACACACAGACGGTTCCGCTAAGCTGCTCACGCTCCAAAAATGGGCACATGAGATAGAAAATAGCGTCGATAACTATATTTGTAGTCAGTTTGCATTTTTAATTTGAACAAATGGTATCGCCTTCTTACATCAAATTTTACTTCTCTCGTGATAAGTCTCGTAATTTGGCAAAAGTGAAATTTTTTCATTGCTAGTCCAACATTTGTTGGAACGCTTAAGAAATTAGTCGGCGATGCTGGCTCCGGAGATTCCAAGGAACGAGCGAGTGAACTAGTGTACATCTTTAAAAGGGTCTATTCACATTCAACCACACACAAAAATCGCAAGAAAATAAGCCTATAATGCACTAAAAGCGATGACAAAGTAAATGGACGAAATTGGTGAAGATCCTGTTGACATTACGACTTGGGGGCTTCATTTAATTCCCTTTGCAAGCCCCTTGGCTTCTAAATTCCTCATCTAATTGTGTAAAAAAACATTAAAGTCACTCGGTTGTCTCCCAAAGTGTAAGACTTCCAGGGCGGAATCGTCATGTAAAATTATCGATAAATTTATGTTTAAAACCTGATGCTTTCTTGAGGATGGAACTGTCAAGAAAGTAGTTCCAAGCTACTAATAAAAACTATAATTTCGCTATACTCACTATAAGGAGCGGTGCAGCTCTCGTTCTTGCTTCAGAATATCCTTGACCATGGACGGTGTAGAAATGGAGAAGTCCTGGCTGCAACAGAAAGGCAAATTTGTTACCATGACTTCACGGAGCGGAACCTCCTTAGCTTCACATGTTACTAGCATCGGAATCGCACAACAAAACTCCAAAACAGGGCAGCGACTAACGCATCAACTGAGGCAAATTACATGAGTTACAGTTTTTGGAGCCGTATTCGGCACCACTTTCCACAAAACATTTGTCCCAGTGGTGGGTATTACAATCGGCATAAGCGTTTGCGTTCGTGAAAGGGTATTTGAAAAGTGGTATTTAACGAGTATTATACATGGAGAAAACAGCAAAAAATGGCCAAAATCGAAAAGTATTTTTTTTCGAGATTCCACCACCTAAAAAAATTTCCGATGCACTAGTCGAAAGGTTTTTAAAAATACCACAGAAATCATTTTTTCCTCGTGGCTCTATTAAGCGTATTTAATGAAAACGCATTAAAAATTTCAAATCAACGCTATTTCTATTTTCCCGCTGAAAACTCTTGAAAATAATTGAACATTTGATCCATTAAATAAGCTTTCAAATGCCGTAAACTGCATTAAAAAATATACTTTCTACACCGAGATATCTTAATAATCCCTGGTGGATTCTAGCGGGCTGGAACTATAGGAGCATTAGTCCTGTTTGATCCCAAATCGCATGCCCTAAGTAGGAAAAAAATTTCCGAGGGGGTGGACTTTTCACCCTCTTATTCAGCTATGCCCACCAATGCCATAGTTTATTAAAATATATATTTAAAAATACTAAAAAGTATTATGTCAGTTCCTCTCTATCACCTGTATGTAACGTCTGAAGCAATCTAATTCCTTATATTACCTTTTTAAAAATATGCTCTTTAACTGCAATGATGGGCGAATATGGTCAACTGCATCATGACTGGCTACCTCTGTGACGCTAGAAAGCGTTAGTTTCGGATTTTCGTCATCGCAAACTTTCCCTCAGTTCTAATATGTTCCGTAGAACGGCTTTTCAGGTATTGCTGGAGTGCCCAGAATCTCTTTCGAAGTTTTTCTCCTCCAGTTTTATTTTTAGCGAGTTGATTCCAAAAAACTTTGGCGTGGAAAAGTATTTTCGCCTCTTCCACTTCAATGGTAACTTCTTTAATGAGACTTAACAACCAGAAATAAACAAAACAACATTCAGCAGCCCTGAGGAACATCTCCGAGTTGGAGCTATACGTTAGCTGATGTACGTATATTAACCCGGTGGTTATTCCGGGAAAATTTTACCAATTCAAAAAGTGGTTTCAATATTGCACAAGCCTGAGTGTTCAGCTTCATTAAGTTTTCAAGAGGATGTTAATGGAAAATATCCTCCTGAAGTCACATTGAAAAACTGGCAAGAGTCCCCTTTGCTCGTAGTTTTTGTCACATAAGGGTTAACATGGATGAAGGCAACGACTCACGTGCACTGGATATCCACACAGACGGATTCATTGGGCTGGAGCAGGGATTGACCCGGATTACTCATCTCCTCAACCATCGCTATGCGCCAGTGTCAAACCGCTATGAGGGCCTGAAACAACAAGAGCGAGAGGAATTAAATAATGCGGATTCTATTCTCCAACACATTAAAAAGTACGACAGGGTGTAAATACTTAGGAGTCACCAGACAGCAGGAATATGGAGAGGAAGTAGAAATGAATGCCAAATTATTTCTTGGGTATAATTTTTATTGGGCCCTTCAACATTTGCTGAAATGTAGGATGCTGCTAAAGAAAACTCTGCAAAACCAGTGGCAAAACTATGGGAGGAATACGTCCCCCGCAAGGCCTCAGAGAAATAAATATATGATTAAAACTGTTGTCTCTTTTTTACGTAAAACTACTGCAGCTGCTTAAAGTGAAATTTTGAGTTCCAAAATTATGGAAAATGTATTTTTAGGCAAGTCATTTTTCATTTTTTTCGGACTCCTGTTGCCTGGGGGGATCTTCCCCCATATCCCCCATCCCCCCACATCACATTCCTTTGTTAAGCCACTGTTCAAAAATATAAAACAGCCAGTAGTACTCTACTGCCAGCCAGTAGTACTACATATACTACAAATCGTATTTGAAAACCAAGTATTAAGAATCATCTACGGTTTCATTAATGAAAAGGTTGTATGAAGTATCAGGAGGAACAGAGAGCTTAGAGGACTGTTTAAAGATCTAGATATCATAGCTCAAAGAAAAAGTAGGAGGCTAAGATGGGCTGTTATTAGGGAAGATGGGAACTCAATTCTGAGGGAAGCAATAGCTGGAAAGGCCTGGGCTAAGATGGCAGGGACAAGTGTATAAGGACACAGAAAAGGTTGAGAGCAGAGACCGCTCAGAAGGAAGAAAGAGAAAGATGTTGTTGGTGGGGCAAGAAGCCTGCCGAGGTTAAAGTGTCCATATATGTAAGGTAAGGTTAATTCTATTCTTCGACAATAAGGAGAGAGTTTGTGACAGCCAGACGCGCAAAAATAGTCGATGGGAACTCAAAATACATTCAAGAATAGCAAGATTCCTATACGCGTTCTTTTATTTGAAAAAAATGATTTGATTAAGTACACCAGGGAAAGTTGTAAATAAAACGGAAATCCTGTGGCCTATATGATTGCGCTATATCTTGCATAAGACAATATTTGAGTGATCGCATGTGAAGAGTAGTACTAGACGGTGCAGTCTCAAATGAGGTTAGAGTCACTTCTGGCGACCGTCAGGCAGGGGTGCCGACTTACAAAAAATATTGGGGGGGCCCAAACCGGGGACCATGCCCCGGTAAATTTTATAAGTAGTGAATTTTAAGTTTTTTAAGCATTTTCGAAGAGTCATATGATCAACATTAGAACCCTGATCACTCGAATGTCGATATCTGGACACTCCGGGGAAAATCGACAAGTCTGACACATTTTTTCGTTATATCTGTAACGAATTTTTGGGGGGGCTTGAGCCCCCTCAGGCCCCATGGAGTCGGCGCCACTGCCGTCAGGGTAATGTCATAGGCCCAATCCTATTTCTTCTCTGAATCAATGGCAATGGTGAAATAGTGCACATCAACACTAGAACCGCGGAGGGGGTCAAATTGACCCCTTATGATTTTCAACGTGTATATTTCACACTTTATTTTTTTTCACAAACCTGATATTTTCTGACTTTTAATTAATTGTAAAAAGGCGTATTCGTGCGCAATTCCGACGCTCTAGGACTATTTTTGTGGACACTAGACATCAATATACCTAGAACCGCGGTAGGGGTCATTTTGACCCCTGCTCTGTTGTCGTTCCCGAACTTTATATTTTCGCAGCAGAAATTCACCGCAAGAGTAATTTTCCTTCTCTCCTTTCTTCTCTGAATCTCCTCTTTCTTCTCCGAATCAATGGCATTGGTGAAATGGTGCACATTAAGCTGCGGTTATTCGCAGACGACACTATAGTTCACAGGGGAATCCGTTCCAGTAAAGATAGGGACGAGATAACGAACGGCCGTACTGCTATAAAGCTTGGTGGGATGCATGGCATTTGAATTTAATTTAAAAAATGCGCAGTAATACATATTTGACTAAGCAATAACTCCCGACAAAATAGCTATATGATCAAGAGTACCCTATGTGAGACTGTATAATCCGCAAAATATATAGGAGTTCAACTCAATACTGAGCTTTCGCGAAATAAACATATTTGGGAAGTAAAAGGTTAATTAAATCAGAAAATGTTATTAAAAATTACTATCAAATTGCGTGGATGAAGAGGGAGAAATTAGTTTTTTTCCTCACTAGACACCATTTTGAATACGCTGCCAGTGTTTAGTCTCATGAAATATGCTTAAAATCAGAGATGTAAAAGATACAAAGAAGAGCTGCCAGGTACGTGAAACGTCGTTGCGATAATCTTGTTTTTATCACTGTGCTCTTAGATAAACTTGGAGGGGAATCTCTGTCGGCCCGTGGAGTGAAAACTATACTTAATCTTCTTTTTGAATTCAAGAGCAACTTATTTTCCTACGAAGTTTGCCATATTTTATGAACATCAACACACTACACCATAATAGATCATAAAAATGAAATAAGAGAATTAAGTATTAGAACAGATGGATAGAGAATGTACTTTTTCCTTGATAAATTAGAGATTGTAACGGCAGCGTAAGGACTTACTAATACGTTAGTTTATTCATAGTGTAGCCTACTAACTTATGTATACGTTAATGCAGGTTTCTGAAATTTCTTATTATTTCTTACAGTATGTTACGTATGTTTGAACTTCTTAGAAAGATTACCTTTATGAGCAGTTGGCAATGTTTGCCTTTGCGTGAATTTGGTAGTACTATTTGTTGGTATGCGTAACATTTTTATGTCCGCGTGGTGTGCACGTGAGAATCCGATTGCATGATGTATGCTGGTGATTCATCACTAGGGTGCCTCGTTTTGCCACTTTTTTTTAGGAGCGAATCGTAATACCCGGCAAAAGTTGCGTACCCGCGTGGGTATTACAGATATGATTTTTTTTCAAAATCGGTTAATATCTTCTGTTCGCCATTTTGTCTTGAAATTTCGAAATTTTCAACGAAAAACGTTAAAAATGTAAATAATTTAAATTTGGTTTCAGCAAGCACTCATTTTTTCCAATGGTGTATAACATTGGTCTTTCCTTGATATTTTAGACCAAATACGTCAGCTCTATTCCTTTTAATTATCGAGAAAATGACCTTTTATCGTGTCCCCGAAAGCAGTTTTTGTGGGTAGGCAACCCGCAATACGCATTGTCATTCTACGCTATATATGCGATAAATGACGCAAAATAGAGATGTTTTTCAGTCAAAAACGTGTAAACCATGTCTGAAGTTGTCAAGGGTAGTCACTCGGGTGAGTGTATGCTCTTTTATGCCATCGCCGACTATATTGACCATATTTTCGTGTAAGAAGATATCACTGAAGATGAAATTATCATTCGGGATTCACTGTGACGGTTTTATGTCCCTCAAGGGTCAAATTCACCTCCCCTGCATTCAGAAAAGAGATTTATTTTAGTATCATCTAGCAAATGTAGAGATCCTCGCTCACCTATCCAGAGAATCTAGCCATGCGACCCAGAGCCCATCACGTGGAGGTGGCTGCACCTTGGGCTCCTCCGCCTCCTCTACCCAACCAACCAACGTTATGCAGACCAGTTTGTTTGTTCTGGATCGTCACCGTCCGGAAATATTGTGAAAAATTGAGATTTCGATTGAAATTTTGGCAGAACTTGCCGTGAAATCAAAGTGGATCTGATAACGTCATCCTTGGCGTTATTGCCGCATGCATGGGAAGCAGCTTCGGAGACTAGCTTCACTGTCCGTTCCACTACCACTGTGTGGTGGAGATATACGGCGAATGACTATTCTGGCGAAGTGTTTTCAGGAAGTGACAGTTTTTCAACGATTTCTTCATTTGATATATTCCTCACAACTGGTAGCACGATAGTAGAAACATCGGTGCTTTCCCAATGAATCATTTCTCCATAATCCATGGCTTCAAAATTCAAATGGGCAACACTTTTGCATCTGATGCCATGGTTTAAATTACCTACTTCGTGATCAATAGCTCTAAGAATTTTATTTTGTGCCTTCTGTTGGACAGTCAGTCGACGATCACTTATCACTACGAAAAGAATATTTTCTGGGAGTGCGGGAAACACTTTTGTTTGGATGGATGAATAAACTACTGCTTGGTACTTCCTTGGCAAGTATCTATATCTATGAATGGTCTCACAGACGTGACGATCATCATCGGTGAACGAAGATTGAGTCCTGATCCTACATTGCATCACTACGTAGACCTTTTATATAAATGTTACTATTTCGAAGAATTTATTGGTAGGTTTCTTAGTCTAAATGTATAGCCTAAGAACTGTGTTAGCTATGGTCAACCAACGGGCTTTATTTAGTTTCCCAGGAATCATAGTGACTAGCCCTTCTGGACATATTCCAGACGCAATGGCTTGGGGTATCTTGACTAAGTACTTCAGTTCCTTATTAAGGTTTCAGATTTCTTCTGGGCTGTCGTTTGGCAAGTCACAACTTATGAGATGAAATTACACCACTAGGAGCTTTTCACATTCAGGCAGTTTTGAAACTAGGTATGTTTGCTGTGTATTAATACGGGGTGGAAAAAGCGCGGTCAATGTGGGCGGAGAGAGGTTGAAACGGCAAATCAATGAAAAGCAGATGGGAAATAGCCCAGTGCATAGGTTTTCCCGACATTTCTTCCAATTTTCGCGGGAAACCACCCTTCCAACCCGCATTGGTGTTCGTCTCGTCATACCCAAGAACTATATGGCTTAACGTTATGTCGCTATATTGGTCTTGAACTATAATTCAAGCTTTTAAAGCTGCGTTAAGTACAGTGGATGTAATGCGTGCTGCAGCCCCCCCCCCCACTTACGCAATATCTCTGGTGAATTATGGCAGTCTTATTGTTAGTCAAGTCTAATTCGACTATGGACTTTCTTTCTCTTGGTTTGGTAAATGACACATCCTTAGCGCACCACTCGTCATGGTTTTCCTCATCAACTTCAGTATCCTCAAAGTATTCACTTTCATTCCAAAACGACAACTGTTGATTCAGATGATTTGAGTTTAAGCCCCTCATTTATATGATTACGTTCAGCCCTTTCTCGCATTTTTTGACGTAGGGATGTCAATAGTTCCAATTCGGATTATTCTTGGACCTCGCTGTTCCATTAGGAACTGGTACTCTAGGATAGAAACATTTTTTTCTTGTGACAGACATACTTGGGAAAGATGTATTCAACGGTGTTTGGCGAGATGTTGTGGAACATGATGATACAGGGCAATTCCATTTGTGACGGAATTACCTTTAGAGAAAATAATGCAATAGGATATTTCGATTGATTTGTAAAATACAAAACAATTGTAAAACTTTTAACTGTGCATGATCAAAAACATTTATGAAAGTGTTTTTCATGTACATAAACAAAATTAATTATTGAAATACCTTCTAAACAAGCCCATAATTAACATGTGACGGAATTACTGCGAGGTCAACCTCCTAAGTGTAATGATTTTAAACATCTTCAAAGCTCTGTGAATCGAAGTAAAGTTTGAAAACTTTTAGCAAGGGCTGTGAATAATATTTCAAGCATTGATTTCTTGAAATTCAATCAATTAGCTGTTGATTTATAAAGATAAAATATTTACAGCCCAAATTTTAATTTGTGAGAACAAGTTGACATTTTCATGGAAATGCCCTACAATGATAAATGAAGAGCAAACTTAGTGCATGTCCACAGTAATTTTATTTGGTACGACGCGTTTCAGCGACCTTACTTCGCTATCATCTACCTGGTACCTGATGATAGCGAAGTAAGGTCGCTGTAACGCGTCGCACCAAATAAAATTACTGTGGGCATGCACTAAGTTTGCTCTTCATGTATCACAATTGGGAAAGTTGGTACATTTGCAGAAGGCTATATCAAATAGTTTCGTCGCCTCCTTAGTAAAAGACTTTCATAAGTCTTCCTATGTTTTCTGAAATACCGTTTTACTCTATAGGATTTAATTTGCCATATTGTTTTCATCATGTAGCGTGAGATAAGTTGAAGTACACTGGTTTACGTAACTACTAAAATAGACGCTTTTTTCTAAACGGCACATGCCTTGACAGAAACTTCAGTGATATCTTCTTACACGAAAATATGGTCAATATAGTCGGCGATGGCATAAAAGAGCATACACTCACCCGAGTGACTACCCTTGACAACTTCAGACATGGTTTACACGTTTTTGACTGAAAAACATCTCTATTTTGCGTCATTTATCGCATATATAGCGTAGAATGACAATGCGTATTGCGGGTTGCCTACCCACAAAAACTGCTTTCGGGGACACGATAAAAGGTCATTTTCTCGATAATTAAAAGGAATAGAGCTGACGTATTTGGTCTAAAATATCAAGGAAAGACCAATGTTATACACCATTGGAAAAAATGAGTGCTTGCTGAAACCAAATTTAAATTATTTACATTTTTAACGTTTTTCGTTGAAAATTTCGAAATTTCAAGACAAAATGGCGAACAGAAGATATTAACCGATTTTGAAAAAAAATCATATCTGTAATACCCACGCGGGTACGCAACTTTTGCCGGGTATTACGATTCGCTCCTAAAAAAAGTGGCAAAACGAGGCACCCTATTCATCACCCCCTGCCAAACACCCTAGAGGTAGCTCGAAGGGTATTATGTAGTTAAACTTAAGTCATGCGTTCACACCTCTTATTCTGCCAACTGTTGTTGGGACGATCTCTGAAACAATCGTAACCCGAACGAAGCATTATTTTTTCAGGGCTCTGCCACAAACATTTTATAAATCTCTTCCCTCCGCTTATGTTAAATTTGAAGAGCGAGAGATAAAGAGACAATTTCATGACACCAAGGAGGATGAAATACACTGGAGTGGGCACCATTGGTTTCGAGCGTGGAGCGAAGTGTGGCATGAATGGGGGTAGGGTATGGGGGTAGAATCAAGCTTGGGTAGGACAAGCCATGCCTAATTTTACGAAAAAATTGTCAATTCCATAATGGTCAAAGCTTAAAATTCGATGACATTTTTTGTCATAGCTTGTTTATGCATTTAAAAAACTATGGAAACCACATAGAAAACATTTATTTCTTGCTTAATTGATAGGCTTCAAGGAGTTATGTCTCAAATATCTTTTCCATGGGAAAAATTAGTATTAATCACCACGGTTACGTTTATAACCAACTCAGCTGAAAATAAAATTTTACGAGTGTAAACTAGTCAAATCTCAGCATTTGTACTGATATTTCATTTCATTATAGCTGACGGAAATTTAAAAATTACAGTACAAAAGAATGGATGAAGGCCTCTCAGGTTTCCAACCTGGTCTGCTCTTAGCGAAAAAACAGTTGCTGTTGAAACCAACAGTAACTGTTGAATTCAACAGTAATTTTGGACCACTGTTGAAACTTACTAAATTTTAAAACGTTGGCCTACAATATGCAGACCTTGACCCGGTTGGAAACCCGAGAAGTCTTCATCCATGCCATTCACCGGGAAAAGCTCACATTCTTCAGTACAAAAGTATATTCAAGGATATCCCCAACAGTAACTAACTAACAGTGGCTAACAGGACACAGAGTTTATAAATTATTAGAATTATCGCGAGTGACGGGAGAGCTGCGATGACAATCGCCAACTAAATACTAGAGGTTATTTTTAGCATTTTTTGCTTAATGTAGTGGATTTTTAGAACGAAAATTAAACACCTCAACATATCAGCCGAAGACTTAGTCTAAAAACTGCCAAACTAAGATTGCAAAACTTTGACCGCGCTTAAAACTCGGTAGCAGTGCATCCATATATTTACGACTTCCTTTGCTGGTACGGATCGTTGAGAGGAGGTCACACTGGAACTTAGATCACTAGGGCTCCTTACTTTCCTCACCTCCATGTGATCGCAGCTGCATTCATAGTCACAGGCTTAAATTTGGTTAGTGAATCCCGATTGCCCCAAAAATTAAGGTCCGAGAATTGAGTTCTTTGCGAATGTAAAATTACCGTGATGACGAATGGCATGAAATCATGACCTCGGAGATCAAATATTTTGACCTTTTCTAATTTTTGTGACACATATTCCACCATAATAAGATCTCAATCTCTGACTACAACGCAATATCGCCAATAAGGGACCAGTGGCGGCGCGTGCGTATATTCATGTTAGCAAGTGCACACCCAAGATGCATCAAGTATAAAAGAAAACTATTCCTTTGCAACAGGAAGGATAAAAATCCTGTCTGCATATGCAAGAAACATGAAGCTCCGAGCGCTACAGCTATCTCCTTTTCGAATTCACCGCTCCTGCAAGTGTGCGATCCCGGGTGCGGTCCAATGAATGCTACATTCGCTACCAGACGCTACAGACGGAAGTGCTCCGGAGCACCGGTCCATAGGCGCTACGTTCGCTACGAGAATTTCTTTTCGGACCGGTCAGAAGCGAAGTCAAAATGGCGAAAATGAGCGAGGGCAAGCAAACTGGGATTATGAAATCGAAGAGATGGTTTTAAAAGCGAATTGAGGCGATTATGGTAATTGAATATTAATAAATATGTTTGAATATCATTAAAATGAGTTTTATTTTTCAATATCGAGGTTTCACAAAGTAAAGGATAAACTTTGGACCGTATTTCTCACACCAACCCTCGCCTACCCTTCTAAATGAAACTCATTACCCTAGTAAAGGAAAAAGTAGGTACTCTACCTTTTTCCCAGTTGAAACATATTAACTTATAATGGTTAACGACTATTAAAAAACATTAATCCATTTCATGTATATCCTATTATTCTTCAGATTTTAATTTATGGCATGAGTTAATTTGTCGACATATGTTCTTACAATCCTTTCTTTATATTACATGCCCCTTTTAATAATTTTTTGTTGCCTTTCGTATGTAAAGGCTGCTTCCAAAGACATTTTAGTTCATTTTGGGGGAGATACGAGAATGTTTGCGGATAGTTAGTTCTTGCTATGTAATTATTTAAATCACGATTAAATTTACATCTATTTACTAAGTGCGTCTACTCCGTTACTTCGTAGTCACTTTTATAAGAGAAAGGCGTCCACATTCAGCGTCCATCATCTGCAACGTGAGTAAACTCTCCATTGCCTCAGTGCATTCCCTTCGAATTTCCGCCAAAAATTGACTCGCTCCTCCGCTGACCCAAGTTTTCAGGGGAGCGTCTGGAGCTGGTCCGGAGCGAGGCGGGAAACCGGTGTATGACGTTTGCCGTGACGTCACAGCCTAACCTGTAGCGCTCCGTAGCAAATAAGGGTGCCTTCATAGCTCGGCGTTGCGTACTTGGGGGCGGAGCTAACTCATCGCAGCAAGTTGGAGCCCTTCACAGCTCTGCGTTGCGAAAACAAATGAAAGGCAAAAAGCGTCGGCTCCTAAAAATCGGCCTGTGAGCATATCATCTTAAGATTTCGAACCATACGCACAATACATATGTTGTTTTCTGCATGTTTACCCAATTTCGTTTCTTAAAAGGTTCTTCTTAACTATAAATAGCATTAGAAGTTAATATGGCGACCATAAAGTTGACAATAATGCTTGTAGTGATGGCCCTTGGCTATGCATTATTATGACCTTTAAATTTTATTTCCTAACTCGGAATATTCGAAAAATAGCTAATTACATAAACTCAATGAACATGAGTAACGTGGAATGTTATCAGAAATATTTATTCATCATAACTGTTGTTCAAACAGATTGTCCTAATCATGTTAACTAAATAGCTCTAACTGAGTAGATCATGAGGGCACAATTATTGGATATAATATGGAATGTAAACGACCTTAGTCACCAACAAGCACCTCTCACGCTGTATTTAGCTTTTGATACCATTTACGGGTAAGTGTTACGCTAATTTATGCTTCTCAGTGATTGTAATCTAATTTAGGGTTAACATTTGTCTTATGTTTAGGAAATATACGAAATATCTAAGCTGAACACTTCAAAATAATAGTAAATAATGAAATAAATAGCATTTGCCACTCCCATTAGAGCTAATATTGCATATTTGTGTACCCAGAAACAAACACCAATTCGAAATCGTCGGCGTACTGCCGCCTTGACGCAGAGAAAATCTGAACAGGTTCAGTTTTTCTGCGACGACGCAGCGAGCTGGAGACGTGACGTCATCAATTCTCAAAGACGGGCTCTGATTGGCTCGCTTGCCGCGGCGTCAACGCAACGCCGAACTGTGAAGGCCCCCTAACGGACCGCTGGGTGGCGCTCCGAAGCATTGGTAGCGTTCAACGGACTGCACCCCCCGTGGCATCGCGCCGGGCGCATATTCGGTCTATGCGATCGCTTGAGGGTGCTCTGGCGGGACGAGGTAAGCGGGGGGGTACGTACAGTTCAAATGGGTGATGGGAGCAGACTCAAAACGATGCGAGTGCGCACGCGCATATTTTTGTTGACTGACTTGCAGATAGTGTAGTGGTGTAGCCGCCACCTGCACTACCTGCGCCCAGGATACTAGTCCGCAAAGTCCTCTGGATGGCAGTTCTTAACACTACTCCCTGATAGTGTGTACGAAAAGGAGAATGAATTTCACCTAATGTCTCTTGTATAGGTGGTGTTCACAATGATTATCTTCATGCATGCTAATATTATTTCTGTTCATGCCATTTTAAGGGTAGAATGTACCAGTGATATGTTTTGCTTGCTATGTATTCTATTACGACGAAATATGATGCTCATGGATTAGGATTAACATAATATAATTAAATCATACTATATCTCCTCTAATGCACACCCTAGATAAATTACCACCAGCCGCCACTATAAGGGACCCATCTCCCACTTTTAAAAACTTCTTCTATGACATTGTTAGTGTATTACGTCATTAAAAATTCCATTTTTCTCGCGGGCAAGGTTTACTCAACTATTTTACTCATTGCTTTCATTGCAAACTGCATCTTCTTTAAGGACTATATACACCGAATTTTGGCCTTTTTTACCACTTTGTGAAAATGAATGGCAAAGGGTCGAAGTATAAACAGATCATTTCTCACCATAGCCCACGTATTACCCGCGCAACTTTCAATTTTTATCCATGCCAACAGCAGAGGATCACTTTTTTCAAATTGTTTTAAATCCGTTAGTTAAAGGCATACAAAGTTACACAAAGACGGTAACATGAAAATATAAACAAGTTCACCTAGGAATTGTACTCACAATTAATTGGATCTCACAAATTCAATGGCAGCCGTGTTCCGGAGCTACCTGGTGTCTTCTTGCAACGTCAACTTCGCTCTGACTCCCAAACGCAGGTTTATCTCACACTAATTTTTAATGCTCCGCTTTATCGGCTATTTATCTATAGGCACTCCAAATGACGGCGTCCAAAGATAGCTTGTGACTCTCTCGATATCAAAATGGCATCTTCCTAATTCTACAGCGGCCTCGTTGGAGGTGGGGTAAAACCCAAAGTGAAGTTTTCATTTCAAAGTGTGATTCAACGAAAAAGTATTTACACATGATATTTTAGGCCAAGTGGTTATGTAAGATTTGTGGTTACAAAATATTTAATTATTTATTAACCTAATCAATTTTAATCGCATTTATTAATAAAACTAATTAATTAATTCATAATTAATTAATTAATTTAATTAATTCGTTAATTATTTACATTAAAAAAACTTTTTATCTGTTATATTTAAAAAAATCATTTAAGTGTGTTTTACTAAAACCAAATCTAATAGAATAAGAACAATTTGTGTTATATGACATAAATAGTTCAGCTTAGGCTTATTCCAACAACTATGCCTAATAATCCGAGTCATAGTTATGTAGGATACTCATAGTTCACAAAGTTTACATATGGAAACATTAAGTACTCTCTTATATATCATTACATGGAAATCAGCCGATTTTATAATTTATTTTACTATATAGGCAAATGTTTGGATATTTTTACCTTTCTGCTCTGTTTTTCTACATTTAAAAATGGTTGATGGAAGCTCATCTCGCTTAATATGCGTTATTTCAAAGATTATTTCATCAAAGTGGTCAAATGGCGAATTTTGATCCCCATATTTTTGTACGATGTACGATTCTACATCAAGTAGGGTACCTGAACCAGCCCTACTCAATACATGTTTAGTTCCTTAAGCGACCACATGTATGGAAAGATTTGTTTATGTAGGGCACAGTCCTCTGGATTGTCGATAATAAACTACATAGGGTGCTTTCCCTTCAGGCGACTCTCGCGCCACCTTGTGTCAACTCTAGTCAACTCCGAGCCAGCCACGAACGGAAAGCACCGTATGCGCAGTGGTTGATGCGCATAGAACTTGGTAGAACACGAGCACAGAACACCGGAAAATTTATCCAAAGAGAACGACGTGAGTGATTCAGAATGAAGATCTGGAATGTTTTTTGTTTGTATTATTGACCAATGTTGGATTCTGATCATTGGCCATTTGGATTGTTCTCTTGACCGTTTAAAGTAAAACTTGCGCTGAAAATTCTCTTTTACTTTAGATGATCGAAGAGCAGTTTATAGCCTATGTAATGGAAGAAATACATAGTGGCAGTAGCAGTGATGATTCCGAATCGAGTGTAAAAAGCGGAACCCAGAGTGAAAACCAGGAATCTGGGGACGATGTAATCTTAGAAGAGCTTTTTTTTCTTGTGATGAATTTAATAAGGAACGCACGGAGACTACAAAGGGTTCATAACTTTTTGGAAATCTCCAATTCCAAATAACAATAAAAATCATCTCACAATTGTATAATAACAACTGTAAATTTAAAAAAATGCATATTTATCTTTGCATATAACCTATTTATTTAAAACGTCGTACCTTGAACATATCGCACACTTTCCAATAACTTATTAAAAAAATATTTCAACTCCAGTACAAAACTTGATCTCTTATAAAAAAGGGTTATCTCCAATGCAGGTGGAAGGTGCCAAAACAACTATGCGTGCGCAATTCGCCTGTCCGCTGTCTCAAACTCAGCTTTTCATCAGAGTCGGTGTGAGTCCGCCTGTGTCGGCAACTCCAACGAATGGATAAACAGAAGACACGACATGTGTCGACGAACGTCAACTTGCGTCGACGAATGGAAGGCACCCATTGTAACCCTATGATGGAGTAGAGTGGAGAACTGCCATCCAGAGGAGTGTGATGTAGGGCAAGGTGGTTGTTATGTCCTGGAGGGGGCAACGCTGGTTCCGAGCACGGAGCGAGGTGCGACATAAGTGGGGGTGCTTGGGGAGGATAATCCACGCCTACTTTGACCAAAACATTTGCAATCCCATAAGGGTTGACACTTGCTGTTTGGTCAAACTTTTTATTCATCACCCGTAAGTGCTTAAAAATAATACATGGAACGCGCAATTTAAACCTTTTTTCTTTCTTCAGTGGTCGAGCTCATGAAGTTGTGTGTCAAACTTCTTTTCCAAAATTATTATTAATAGCCGAAATTACATTATGCAACCATGTCAGCTTAAAATAAATTTTAAGTGTAAAATATTCATTTCCCTGCACTTATACTGGTATTTTATTTTTACTGAAGTCCATGGAAATTTAACAATTAGTGTACAGAAGTAAATTTTCAAGGGATCCCCATTGGTAAAGTGGCTAACAAGACGCAAGAGCTTATATACATGGAAAAATTACGATGGCAATCACAAGTGAAATGATATTAAGTATGGAAGCATTTTTCACTTCATTTAGCGTATTTTCCGGAAAAAACTTAGCCATCTCAAAATATCAGTCTGTGACTAAGTCCAAACATTTTCAAACCAAGATGGCGAAACTTTGACCACGCAACGAACACGGAAACAGCGCCTCCAGATATTTACAACCTCCATGATGTGTGGGGTGGATGACGTATCAAGGGTTGGTTCGCACTACAGGGTCGATTAACACTAGAAGCGCCGCAGCGGTCATTTTCACCGATTTTGAACTTTAACCCTCATATTCATTTACTGCGCCTTAGCGGCGTTCGTGGTTTTAAAAGTGGTATAAAAATTTTCCATTCCAATGGATCATTTTAAAATTTTCAATAAACCATTTTTTTTGCTTTCTTCGTCTACATATAAAATTTGGTTTGCACGGTGTCGATAGTTAACATTTTATTGGCCTCTAATGAAAAAAGTTACGTCGTTGGATTTACTGCGCCGTTACGGCGCTCAGTATTTCCTCGTCGCTACGTCGTGGAATGCACTCTCAATGTTAATGTCTAAGCAATTATGTTTCGTATGAAATGCTATAATCTCTTTATAATATTTTTATTTAATTTTCTAAACTTTATAAACGAAATGAAATTGTTAAACAAAAGGAAAATATTACTATACCAATTTTGCTTTCTATTTTCACTAAGAATCATAATATTTGCCTCGATATAATGTCCATGGACAAAACTTCATCTTTTTGCAAGAATTATTTATAGAAACTCATGGCTAAGCTAGGTAGTTTTTTCCATGGCATCCGTCTTAGTTTTGCTTGGGCACCTCCGCTCCGCGTCCACGTACCTGCCGTGGTGATAGTCACCTTTGAGAAAATCCCAGTGTTACTCTGTTTTGAATTACACCAAGCAGCAATTCTAAGAAAATTTTAACATAATGCATTATCCGTATTCGTAGAATAATGCTTCCTCACCGTCGTGTGAATATTTCTCGTTTAATGAGCAACTGTAACTTGCCAGGAGATTCAGAGGTTTCACCGACTACCGTGAAGAGCACATTGCACGGTTACTGTTATATGTCTTGTACGTCTCATACGAAAATATTCCTTTGCGGCTACGATAGTCAATGCGAAATTGCTGACGTTTATATAATTACCTATAACGTGACAATTTACCATTGGGGCGAAATCAAGATAGCTATCCAACCAATTGTGTGATAGAAATAATTTCTTTTTCCTGACCATTTGTTCAGCATTTACATGATAAAAATCGTTTTATGATGAATAGGAGAATAGACAATTTACCTTGAAGTGAAAATTTGTAAATATATTTCTCGCTTCTTTGTGTACTCAAATGCACAGATATTTTATTCATTGGGATTTTAGTAACGTGAAGGGGTGAGTGAGGAGGAGAAAGGAGAAGGAATGGCAGGTAGGTTGTTTTGAGGTGAACGGGTGGTAGTGTGTCGACTGTCAAGGATCAGGGAATACCCAGATCGTTAGGCCAGGTAGGAGTAGAAAACCCTTATCGCGAAAAAGGTTGGGAATGCAAGGAGACATTTAGATACAATAGCCTGCTTTTTCTTTATCTTTCCATCGCTGCATGAGGGACAGGGAACAAAAGCCATGTCAAAACGCCTCGCGGTGGCCCTCCCTTCATTCCAAGAAGGTCCAGGTTGGGTGGGTCATTAGGGCGGGTAGAAGTTCAATCAACTTTTGTGGGAGGGGGGAAGAAGGTGGTGAATGGCGAATAAGGAAGCTTAGTGGGAAGGTATGGATAGTCTCAATGTTTGGGTGAGTGAAACGCTACGGAAAGAAAAGGCGAGGGAAGTCTTCCCAGCTTGAAAGTAATTTGTCACCCCAGAGCATTCTTCCTTCAGTTTCTCACGCAGAGCTGAACGAAAGAAAAAAGGCAACTGCTCCTTCTCCCATACCACCAATAAACCATACTTCTAAGAAGTTATTTTTTTGGATTTCCCACCAATGCAGGAGTAAAACCTCACATGGTACACTCCCACGCATCGCATTTACTCGACCATCTCTGAGGAAACGTCCTCAGTGAGGGAATGGGGCTCCGCGGTCGGAAAAAAAATATCGGCTCTCCTAGCTCAACCTCCGAAGCGGCGTTGCGTTGTTGGACACGTCGCTAACTATCCCATATTCATTATATTTCAAGACCTATAGGACTTTATTTGCAGGTTATGAGCTCCCAAAATATTCGTAAGATTTGCCTTGATCGCCAGAATCCTGTAAAAATCACGAAAGTAGCACTCGTCTTTTCCCACTTCAACAATAGCTGTTTCATTATTAACGTTTAAAAACTTATCCTTCTGTATACACTGCAAAGATAAACATATGGGTGGACGCAGTGAAGAAAAATTATGTACTATGGGCATAAACGAATTTTATTCGGTACTCATTTTTAGGATATAGTACATAAAAATATAAACAATATAAACATTAAAAAGCGGGGTTCGTCCAGCACTGCACATCAGAAAAATATTTCAAACAACCCTTACACACAAAATTAAAACTTTCATTCGAAAATAATAGACAAAGAGAGCAGAAATAGAAAGTATTACGGCAAAAAATGGAAAAGAATGCAGCGTTCAAGATTTTTTGTTATAAATTCCACAAGAATGGGTTATATCTAGCAAAACACGGCGAGGAATAAAGATAATAGATGTAGTTACCATTATCAATCAGAAAACTTGTAAATTCAGGCTAACTTTGAAAGATAGTAGCAAAAAATGACGCGGTGCCGCTGCGGCGCCGATAATCCAACAACGTAACTAAATTTGTAAATCCATATGAAGGTTAAGTGAAATAGATTAAACATAAAAATTTCTCTGAGCTCTGATATACCAAAAAACCACCCAACGCAGCGCCACTGCAAGAGATGTTTGCAGCGAGAGAAAAATGGACGGGGAATAAGTATAACTTAGATTAAGGCTATCCTTATCGGAACTCATCTGCAGATTAAATTGAAATGTTCAACAGGAGGAAAAACTCAATAAATATTCAGAGCCCATATCCGATTCAGACTCGAGATAAGCAGCCTTAAATGTTCGCTATTAGCTTCGGCCACGCCCAGCCCACGAAACTTATTGCCATTGGCCGACGCCGCGTGACGTGTAAACCTCGTAATTGCCTCGTTACTAATGCTAAGAGAATCAGAACACGCATTCATCCCGTGGAATAAGTAGCCAAGCGTTTCTCATAATGGCGGAAATGGGCATTAACTATTAAACTGTTTATGCCCTGAATCTTCGACCTAATCAATAAAGATGCTCCATATATTTTTTATCTCGGAGCAAATTATATCGCTCCGCTGAAAGTCGAGGGAAATGTTTGCAGGGAAGTGTATTGGTATTAGTACTGTGAAAAGGTTGCTACGGTGGATGAAAAATACGAATGATGAATAACAAATTAGTTCACTTGCAGATAATGCCGGAAAAAAATATGGGAACAAAGTCTTGGTACAAACTACGGTTCAAAGAAAGAAAAATTGTTGTGAGGAGCAGATATACCCAGATCATTGAGCGAGGAAATCGGGATATTCATATCGCCGGCATAAAAGGCAAAAGAAAATAATTCACGCGCGAATGCATTGGAAGTATAGTTAGTGCAGGTTATTGAATACGTTTCGAAATTTATAACTTTTCTGTGCACTGAATCGTGGGAATATTCATAGCTTTTACCCCAGTTTTAAATTCATTTTTAATATGTAAAGTTATGAAATTGCTCTTGAATCAACACTTCATCCACATAACGTCTACAGGATGATGTGAGGCATTAGTTTTGAGTCCCTTAGTAAGCTTCGCCGATGAGCCCTGGAGCCTGCTCTAACATACGCACATTTGATGTGTTACGGGAAGAATGGTCGTCTTTCCATGGTTGGTAGCACTGCATTCGTGGACAAGACATGTTACACCAAGAAGGCAAATGCAATAAAGCAAGAAAAGGTACCACGTGACTAATATGAGGGAATTTTACTTACTTCAGCCCAATCCCTTCTCGTAAAAATCTTTCTATCTCAATCCATACCAAAACCTTGGTAAAACGCCAAGAAAATACTTCTTTTAATATTAACCCATTAATGCCCAGAAGATTTTTTCGAAACATTTGACTTTTTTGCTCAAATTATGATTAGACATCATATCTGATGCGGAAAGAAATGTTTTAAAAAATCTTTAACATTTGCATAGTACTTAATCCTGTTCGTATTTTAAGATACATCTGGGCACTTAAGGGGTCAAAAATGTATATTATCATTTAACTGTGTTGATGCACGTTTTTCCTGAATAATTTATTACTCGTGCCTTCATCAGTACTTTTTAATACTTGAATTTGGAATAATATGGATCTAATAATATAATTTTGAGTGTTATTATAGTATTATTACGTGCACAATTTGCATTTGATTCTAAAATTTTACAGCAGTGTGACCCTGTATCCAGTTTTTTTATACCGTAGCCATCCCTGTACAACTGATACATACATTTTTTCTTTTCAGAAACAGAATAAGAAACAGGAGTTTTCATTTTAGTATGCATGCTATTAGTAATTACGGTATTTATTTATTTATTTATCATTGTTTTAAACTATGGTTTAACTACAGGAGTCCCCATTTTGATTTTTGAAATGAAGCTTTTTCTGGAAGGTTAAATACACTATTGATTCTATTTTCACAAAATGTTCCAGTGCCACAATAGTTCCTTCCAGTCAACATTCTAAGCAGCTTTTCTGATGTGAATAAGTCGTCAACAAATATTTTTGTACCTGGTGGTAATTTACACTCATCCACGAGTCTTAAAACTACATCTCCTCCTTGACCAAGATCTGTTCTCTGAAGGTTGGCTACAGCATGATAAATGTTGACTTTATTCGGAAATTCACCATATTTTTAACCCAATTCTTACTCGTTTCCCTCTAACATATTGCTTGCAGTCATATCTAACATAGTAGGGGTTCATTGACTCATCCACCAAACAGTATTCTCCAGCACTTACAATTTTGAAAGTCTAGTTCAAAATCTCAAACAAAGGTTGAACTTTATATATCCTATCCTTGCCATCATTCTTCCCATTACAGTAATTACCTGCCAGATGAAAACTTAAAATTTCTTCAAACGTGTTCCATCGCATTGACTGAGAAACTATTTTGTTGGTGCAGTCTGAAGATGACCTCCGATAAAGCCATCGACTAGGTTGACGGTGATAACCTGAAAGTAGCAGTATTCCATACACTTTATAAATCCCTTCGATTTGTACGCACGAAGAATGTATTGACATTTTTAACAATTGTGAATCATAAAATTTGTCTTGAATGTTTCTGCTGCTATTTCAAATTTGTTTCACCTCTGCTCCATCAATAAGGTACGTCTTCTCTTTGCAGCGGTAAATGGAAAGCATAAAACAAGGGGTGTGCAACGAAAGTAACAAAAAATTATTTACAAAAGAGACGGTTGAGAAGTCATTAAAGCGCCGATTCTTTCTTATGTCAGGTATATCCTTCGGAGACTCGAACTAGAATACAAAGTACAAAGTTTTGGGTGACGTAGCGTTGTACATAGTTTCTTTACCAATGTTCACCAAAGTTACTTATTTTCTTACCCTGATTTCCGACTTGCAATCTGGATATTATTGTCATGGGAAAGTTGAACGATAAACAAAGCAATCAATCCATTCCACCGTCAGCGACACCTAACACAAGTAATGCCAGGACAGTGGCGAATACATATGGTGGGGGAAAGGGACACGCGCCCCCCTCTTACGTGGCCGCCCGCATTGCCTAACATTGCAGAACTACAATTGTAACTCTTTCTTATCATAAGATGTCATTGCCTTGCATATATGCGCATAATCATTTTAAAGAAAACTTTTCTAAACTTTGCGTGTGACTTGATTATTTTTTATTACGATACAAGTAAAGGTAGCTCAAGACATCTTTTGCGCTCCCCTTGAATTTTTTCTGTATCCGCCACTGTTCTAGGATAGTTAACTTGATATCGCGAGTATTTGCGCTTCCCGAATTCCAATACTGATTCATTTTATGCTTTCAATGAAGGTGTTTCATCACAATTAAAATGAGGATACACATTCTGAAAAAATGTTTTTGCTCTATTTACCTAATTGTTTAGTATTGTACTTCATGAAATGGCAGAAATATAAAATTGTCTTCGATCTATCACATAATTGCTTATCTATTAATATAAATCTATAAATAATCATTTATTTATATCATCAATAAATAGAATTAAACATACCTATGAGTCAAAAGTTGAATATTTAGTGCCACAAGTGCCCAGACGTATCTTTAAATAGGTACGTCAAAAATTTTCTGATTAGTTTTGTTATGAGCTTGAAAGACCAATGAATCTATTTAAAAAGAAAATATTCCTATTCCATTTCAAATAAAGGTAAAAACTGGATTAAGATAACTCAATGATTAATATAAAAATTTAATTTTTACATGACCATAGCGTAGCGATTTCTGAGTAGTTCATGACCAGCAATAAGTAAGCATAAAAATTGCAAATATAGGCTTAAATAATCTAAATCACTTGTATACCATTTGAAGCCTTTTTTTCGTCAAGTTACGTAAGGAAATTCCATAATAACAAACTGAAGAGTATTCATAAATTTTTAAAGTGTGACGTACGTATCTAAAGATGCGTCTGAGCATTGACGGGTTAATAAGGGAACTTTTCTATTCTCATAAATTATAGCATATAACGAAGCTCAATGTCAGGGCATTAATGTGTCGCAAAATTTGCTTAGTATCGAAATTATACTCACAGTGAAATTTTACCTCGCACATGAAAAAGTCAGGCTTATTCAGAAGTGGTATTCCTGCTTGCTTCCCGCAAGGAGCGTCTTAAAAGCATCTTCTTCGGTCTGAAAGAAAGAGCAGGATTATCTCATACTCATTCCTAATACTTCGTATCATCTGCTATTTAATAATAGGTCCGCGGAGTGCGGGAATTCGCCGATAGCATGACATTCACTCGTTATCAGAATGGCACGAGACGATAAATTCGCTGTTGGCGTCTTTTGGGGCGGTTGCTCCAATGTCCATTATTGCCGAACCCAAGGCATTTCTCTTGAAAGGGGTGTTGCCTCAGAAAACACAGATAACACAGGCCAAAAAAAATTTGCTTGAAAAGTTTTTTATTTTAATAACTGATCTTTATAGATTTTGATGTGCTGAATCCAAACCTGACCTTAGTTTTTTTGTATCACTCATAGTTTCCAAGCAATTGGTATTTTAATATTTAGTCTAATACCCCTTTAAGAAATATAGGGAAATCAATGAAACACTGTGTTACATTTTAAAACTGTTTGTATTTACTGTTCACCACATCGTGATAAAATTGCTTGTATTTACCACAGCGTGATAATACAGAGTTAACTTGTCAACTGGAATTGGCCTACATTTTCTTTCCCTTTTTTCCTTGAAGCTTACTGTGTAGCTAATTCTGCGATGAATTGCTTCCTGAACTTCTCGGTTAAGTACCAACTATAGCACACCATTATCTTCGTTCATTAGACCTACATTATCAATTTTATTATAACTATAATAAGCTGTTAAATTCTAAACAGATTGCTTGATTTTATAAATTTTACTATAAAATGTGAATAAATAGTGGGTGATACAACTTTAAAACCATCATATTTGGATTGAGCAACTTAAAAAACACATGAGTAAAGTATTTTCAGCAAAAAAGGTATTTCATTGTTGGCCTGTGTAATTGACGAATGCAATCTTATTTAGCACTGTCATTCAATTAAAAGCATGGCGCGGCATTAATCGATACAGTGATAAAATTGCATTTGAATCAATATATTTCATCCATTATGTCTTAAGGATGATGCAAAGGCATTCCTTCAAATTCCTTACTAAGCTTCGAAGATGATTCCTTGATCCTGCTGGGACATTCTTAGTGTTGCTGGAAGATAGGTCATCCTTCCACGGTTGGAAGCACTACATACATACAGGGGAATATGTTTTTTACCAGGAAGGCAAATGCAACGACGCAAGAAAATACTCAAGGGGACAAATGAGAGGGTTTAATCGGTATCTTCTTTTCAAAATAGAAATATATCTTCTTTCTAAATATCTTCTTTTCAAGAGAGAAAGATATTGAGATCGAGGAGAAACAGATCACGACTTACTACAGCCCGATTCATCCTCTCCGATATCATTCAATATTCGTACATAAAACTTTGTAAAACTCAGAGGGTCGCATTCTTTCAATATTACTCAGAGAAATTTTATATTCTCCTAATGAATGACATATAGTAATCACAGAGGCAGGAATATTAAAGTATCACATAATATCGGTGTTATACTCATCGATAAAATTGGATCTAGCAATGGAAAAGGCAGGCTTATTCAGAAGTTGTATTCTAGCTGACTGTCTTCAAGGTGCGTCTTAAAGGCGTCCTCTCCGGTCAGAAATTAAGCGTAGGATTATCTCACACTCGTTCCTAAAACTGCGTTTTATCTGCTGTTTATCTAAAGGTATTCGAAGTGAGGGTGATCGGACGAAGCATGCTATTCACGCGTTATCAGCATGACGTCAGTCGATAAATTCGTTTTTGGCGACTTAAGTGGCAGTGGGTCTAAGTTCCACAGCTGCCAAAGCGACGGTATTTTTCTTGGAAGAGGTTTGGAGTCTGCAAACGCAGATAATTGACATCTTATCTCGGAAGGATTCATAGGAGCAAAAAATGGGTGTAGTGAATGGATTCGATGAAATGCAAGTTTGAGGTGACTACGATATTTCTAAAAATAACAATGGCGGTTTGAGCGCTAACAAATGACTGCTTTGAATGATATTCCATGACAATATTCTTGCGTGCATCTTTTAATAAAGATGCACCCGAGAAGAATCTAAGGGTCTTAGATAGGGCACGATAGCTGCTTATTGACGGATGTGAATAAAGGAAGATCTGTTTGTAGTTTTTACCAACTCAATGACGTTCTTTCATCTTGCTTAACCAGAGATGCAGATGGTCATACGAAGAACTTATTTATTTATATATCATGTTTTATCTTCGCTCAACATATCGATGTCGCATTTTACAATACTAATATATTTTGTCGAGGAGAATAATGAGGTGTCATGCAGGTATTATACATTGACAGTGTGTTCTCCTAAACATATATAAAAAATAATGTTTATGGAATCTAAGTGTAAAAAAAACAAGAATTAAATAGAACAGTAGGCAAAAAGTGAACAAAGTATTTTAATTTCGGATTCAAACCCTCCCAGAACTTAACCACAACTGCCGCGCACAGTATAGGCATACCCCTTCACGGAGCAACGTGTTGGTAAGAGAAAAACGGTGAGTATAGATATGACTCTTAAGGTAGGGAATCCCTGCCACGGAGCCCGAAAGAAAATATTCCGACGGCCCAACGTGGGTGTGGACTAGGGTGGTGCGAAAAAACTTAAGTCCCAAATTTCGTGTCGTAATAGTGCGGAAAAGTTGCGATACGTTAGTACAAGAAAAACGAAAAAGGAATTATTAAAATCGGACGTCATCTTCTTATCCCGCAAAGCCCCTGAAAAAGTGACAAAAATGAAAAAAAAAAATGTTTTTTTTTCGTTGTAAAAAAATGAAATTCAATTAATATCTTTTAACTCTATAGCAAAAAATGATTACAAATAGCATAGTGTATTATTTATATATGCATATTTATGGCTGTTTTAACCGTTATTACCGATCGCACAAGATCATTAAAAATGTATAAATGTTGCAATTTATCCGGTTTTTCAGAGTTGTCATAATAACTTAAGGAAATATTTTAGTCTAAAATACATGTTTGATTATGCAGCTATTCCTTTTTTATATATGATTTAATAATATTCAAACAACCCAGAACTCACCACGGAGAGGTAGCTGCACATTGAGTTCTACCCACACCCTCCATCCATCCAACCAATGAGGGTTGCTTCTTCTATAATATTTAAATTTTTTGTCCTTCTTTTAAATTTTAACCTTTGAAAACTACTTTGTTCTGCGATTTAGTGGTAAGGTCTGGCATAATGGACCTTGATTTGAATTAGCCCTAATAAATCCATCTCTGGATCGATAGCCACAAAGCTTAGGGGATGCCTCCGTTACCAATTTCACACACGGTTCCATTGCTTGCGTGTGATATGGGAAGTTATAATATCCCAATCTTGTTTATCGCCTGATTCAATGAAGGAAGCTATTTCTTCATTACTAATTATTCTAATAAGAAGAGGTGGGTTAGATAGTTTGACTACATTCCAGTCAATCAATTCTATATGGTCAGTTATTTCGAAGTTCATGGTAGGAGTAATGAAGTTTACGATAGGTTTACCTTTTGGTTAAGTCTGTCTGGCCTTAAATACTCATTTTAGCCCTAGCTCTCTAATATGCCTTCTGTAATCAAAAACCATCGCCATCAATACATTCTCTTCGTGATCAAAGTTAGAGTTCCGTTCAATAACAGCAAAAACTACTTTCTTTAAATATCTAGGTATGCATCGAGAGGTTTTCTTTGCTCTCTTCACACGAGCCATCTAGCACGTGAAAATGGTCCAGTAGCCCGGTTTGCTAAGTCATTTGGAAAGTCGCCACTTGTGATTGCTTGACTTATGTCAATATGGTATCCTTGGTCCTTGCTCAAAATTTATCTATCAACTTGTAGAGTTTCATATTCAATTGTTTGGAAATGCAGCATTGGAAGGTTTCCATAACCATTCAGATTAGTCCAATTGGCCCACTAAATGATTTTTGGCCACTTGTTTCACCATCTAAATACTGAAAAATATGACAAAAGTAATTCAATGAAATGAAGTAACCCAACTGCCCACTGCAGCGGGTGTCATTGGTGTTTTACGAGCTTTCTAATAGTGCAACCTTTCCATCCAATGCTGATGTTCGTGCCATCACAGCAAACTAACTCTAAGAACTCTAATGATGCTCCTTGGTCAGAGAGATTAGATAGTATGGAGACCACTTTATCTTTAGCAGACACGGAGCGTGGAGAAACATGACTCAAATACACAAAATCCGGTTCTTTTATTAGAGAATGGTGTTCCGTTTAACTGTCTGACACTACTCCTTCAATTCAATCATTTCTATTACCCTGGTATTGTATATCCTTCCGTCAAAGTATAACCCATGTAGCTCACCTAAATCAAGATGGATTTGCTTTAAATCGCTTATAATATTTCTCTTTTCCAATCTAATTCTACATCAGTCAATGAACTTAGAAGAGTATTCTTCAGTTATAACACCAATGTCTACAAGTACATTTGATGCTATAGCAGCAGCTGTACGGTGAGACACCCTGTATTGATCACAATGAAAAGCTGTACTTTGGAATTTTAGCCTCATTTGTCATGGTGATTTATATTTTTTTGGATGTACTAGACATGTTATCTTCCTAGTCAACAAATTTCTCCTTGATTGTTGAACTTTGCGTAGCGTCATTTAAAACCTCAACATCTTCACTTTCGGTTTCAATAGGGCTAACATGCTACCTTTTTAAAGAGCAATTTTGCCTTTCAATTCTAGTGGTCAGTTTTATTGTCATTTTTGATCGAAAGAGCTAATTAAAACTTCTCAAAGATTATCATCAAGTAAATATTACAAAACTCTGAAAAATAGGCGAAATTGCAAAATTTATACATTTTTAATGATCTTGTGTGATCGGTTATAACAGTTAAAAGCCATAAATATGCATATATAAATAATACACTATGCTATTTGTAATCATTTTTTGCTATAGAGTTAAAAGATATTAATTGAATTTAATTTTTTTACAACGAAAAAAAAAACAATTTTTTTTCATTTTTGTCATTTTTTCAGGGGCTTTGCGGGATCGGAAGATGACTTCCAATTTTAATAATTCTTTTTTGTTTTTCTTGTACTAACGTATCGCAACTTTTCCGCACTATTACGACACGAAATTTGGGACTTGAGTTTTTTCGCACCACCCTAGTGTGGACGTGAGTTACCCCAGTATATTCCAACCGCTAATCTTAATTCCGATAGGGCTCATGCTCCAGCAGTTTGCCCTCAGCCCCGGTAGCTTAGTCGCGTCCACCTCCATCCTCTTCGGCTCTTGTTGGCGTACGAGTGAGGGATTCAGGTCGCTTTAAATGCCAGCATCACCAGTTTTCACCGACCCGGCCCCATCAGTTAAGTGGGACTGTGGGGTGTCTACATACTTTTGAAAACGAGAGTACATTTGATATGATTGTTCTATCGTTTGAATTGTTCTTGTCTTTATGGAGTTTTTCCCTTGCTTAGTCCGCGGTTAATGAAGAGATTTACTCGATTTTCAGAGCTAACGTTAAAAACTGGGAAAGTTTTTGACAACTTTGCGCCAATACGCTTAAGATAGGCGCGGGATGAGTTGCAAACTGAATCAAAACTGGGAGGGATGATGTTTAAATCAGTTATGCTCGCGGATGATCAGACGTCGATTGGCGAGACAGCGACAAGATGCTAAAGAGGATGCGTTGGACAATCGATGCAAGGAATATGAATAGAGGATCAGCCAGAGGACGAACATGGTATTGCGGTTTTGTACAGCATCAAGAGCTATGAATATTTACACTTATGGTAATAGTATGTGTGGAAAATACAAACAGATATTGTAAGTCACCTATTGGGGCAGCAAGTTAGAGTAGCACGGACACGGCAGTTAGGAAATCAATAATAGAATTGCGTTACAAAATGAGGCGTTCATGAACTGGAAGGAGTAGAGTGAGAGGATCGCTGTGTAAGAAGTTAAAGATAAGTATGGTGAAGAAAAGAAGGAGAGGAGGAGGAACGACAAAGTGCAGGGCATGGTGGGTGATGAGAAGCAGATTCTTGATGAGATTTGATAAAGACGGAAGGCATGGGAGGAAGGATTACTGATTTGGGGAGGAGATGTTGAAAAAAGTGTTGGAGGGAATTGTGTTTGTGGAATGAGGGAGATGAATGAATAAAATAGGAAACGGTGGTAATTTTTGTAGGAATCGAACGCTGTTCCATTTCTTAAATTGACTGAAACCAATTAACTGAACATTTATGATAACGAATTGACAATTAACTCCCATTTCATGATCAATTGTATGAAAAAGTGAGTTAAAAAACGGAAATAAAATGATATATAGGAGTAAAAAAATTATTTCTATTTCCAGCCACATTTAAAAAAGTAGAAAATTATGATCTCTGCATTTCTCCAGGGTTTTCTTCCGCGTCAGGTTGTTGGTTGATTGACAACAGTTTCGCTGGCTGTCCTGCCAGCGTCTTCAGGTCGAAGGTGTCGGCTGTTGGACCTGAAGACGCCGGCAGGACAGCCAGCGAAACTGTTGTCAATCAACCAACAACCTGACGCGGAAGAAAACCCTGGAGAAATGCAGAGATCAGACCATCGCCGCGGAAACCTACGCTCTAACAGTAGAAAATTATATCCAACGGCTGCTTACTTTATTTATATAAATTCAAGTAGAAAAGAAAACTTTCAAGTTGAAATAAGTGTTACAAGAACATTTAAAGTATGAAAAACGAAATGTTTTTAAATGCAAGATTATATTGCTTTTTCTAAAAGACAAGTCTGATACGTGTGGATCTGCAAGCATTAATATTATTATATTATAAAAATCGCATTATTGTTCAATATTATTTCTCACTTTCTTTTGTTTTGATGCAGTGGAATTTTGCAATCGATTTTAATTTTAAGAGCAGTCTGCACCAAGTGGATATCTCAACTATTCCATCATGAATGCCCGATCTTTGACTTTCAGCGATAATTTTTATTGCTAACTCAAGGGATGACAAAAATTTTGTTATCTATTTTAAACGAAATGCCAGATGCTACTTGGTTGGCAAAAGAATCGTCTTTTAATATTATGATCCCTTCGAATGAAGTAGAATAGTTATTATTGTCTACTTTTTTCACGCAATTTATTTGTTTTATTATGTGAAACGTCATCAGTTATCATTTACATGAAAATGAAACGATTTCCATGCACTTTGATTCTCAAATTATCTGATCGCGATTTTCAAAGTTTTTTATTTCTTAAAAGCAACATGAGAAATGCAACAGTCACATTGAAAGCCGTCGAGAGTTACATAAAAGATTTTATTAAAAATTCCATCATGCACATTATTTCTTATGTTCAAAGTAATTGAAACTAATTGATCCCGATTAATAAAATGTTACTATCGTGCGAAAGATCCACAGAGAAAAAAATCATTCGCCTTGACCGGGATTCGAACCCGGGGGGTTACCACGTAAACGCCGATTCCGAACTCTCGACTTCGTTTTCGGCAAGCGGAGCCGAAGTTACGTCACATTCAAAGTGGTTCCCGATTGTTGCGACCACGTAAGCATTTCATTCCGAATTTCGGCACGACCTTCGAATCGAACTTCAGCATGCGAATTCGAAGGGGTTTGAGGCTTCCAATACTCAGTGCCGAATACGGATTCTCGGTTCAAGGTTTGGCGAGCTTTCGTATATCGTAATTTTTGTGTCCTCTGAGGTTAACCACGCTGCTTATATGATTCTACTATTTAATTTAATCAATTTTAAACATGGCACAATAACAAAATCCGTTTGCAGGCTTCGAATTGCAGATTTTTGAATCAATTCCCGGTTGTGTGTTTTGGCCAAGATGATGACTCCGTGTATCGTATTATGTTGGTTACAGTTACGTTGAGGTATGAGTAAGAAATTGAATACATCTAATATCCTGAGGCTTCTTTTGAAGTCATGAAATAGTCAAGTTTTCAAATGAAAATGCCCAAGTTATGTTATCGTTCGAATTTACTTCATGCAAATTGGAATGCAACTAATCTAATCGCGTTTTTTGAGCCGACATCTTCACGATTAATTAAATATGGAGTTTTAAAGCTGTATCGGTAAGTAATCATCGTAATTACTAACATTTCCATGATGCCATAGCCAATCCATTATCTCAAAAAATGTCCAATATGGACAATCAATGCACATTGATGAAGTTAGATTGGAATATTACTGTCACGAAAACATGATGGCACTAAACATTTTCGATGAATTCATTAATTAATTTCCGAAATATTGCAATTTTGGCTGTGGCAGAAGTGATGATTCGCGAACTTTCATATTTGAGGCTAAAGCCCGTATGACACTTGCCAATTTATTGGCCAATATATCGGCGCGCAATATTGGTTAAAATATTGGGCTTTAGGCATCGTATGACACGTACCAATATTTACACCAATATTGGCCGTTATAGTGTTCTAATACCCCACTAGAGAACGCCACATAACACAAAATGACAAAAGAGCATCTCAAAACGCAGATTGATTGCCAATGAGCTACAGAATGGGAGGTGGCATAATAATTGTAAATTTAATAACTATTTCGAGGGGCTGCAAAGATATTTTCGAATTGCTCGAAATTTCATTCGGGTGAGTTCCTTGAATGATGAGAGATTGGAAATATTGTGATCTCATAGGTGAGCCAAGATAACGTAGCGGCTCGTTTTGGCTGGAATATGTTCATCGAATAAACAGAGATTGTGTCATCACTCGGGACTTTCACCCGAAACTTTAGCGCTCAAATCATGAAAAATAGTTTAATAATTGTAATTTAAACAAAATATAGACGCAATCGAGGAGAATCACGACGTTTTTATTCATTAAATATCCGAAATGTTATTTCCGAATTACCCACTTTAGACAGTTGATGTTTGTGAATTTATGTTCTGTCAAAGTACATATTAATTATTTGAGCTATTCCATGGATTGCTATGCTTCTAAAGTTTTTATATATGATATTAAAATTCCGAGGTGAAATGTTTTGCAAAGAGCTTCTAGATTTGGCCACTAGGAGTCGACAAGACTGAGTTCTGATTGGAGATTAGCCTCGAGAAAATAGAACCCGTTCTAAAATCTAGATTGGCCAAGAAATTGTGCCCAATATTGTGAAACGGAGATTGGGCTAGAAATTGGTGTGTGTCAGTGGG
The DNA here is from genome assembly GCF_921293095.1 of Ischnura elegans. Classification (NCBI taxonomy): domain Eukaryota; kingdom Metazoa; phylum Arthropoda; class Insecta; order Odonata; family Coenagrionidae; genus Ischnura; species Ischnura elegans. The sequence continues at coordinate 5,218,090 of NC_060258.1, forward strand.
TCCACAATCCAATATCCAATGGATTGGCCAATAAATTGGTAAGTGTCATACGGGCTTAATATAACATAACGGGAGCAACAATTCGAATGGTGAAAAGGATTTGTGGACATTGCCATTTAGAATAATTTTAATATTTTAATCTCCATGTTATTTCTTTTAACATAAAAATCTTATCTTTGATTGATCTGTGATGCATGACGAAACTCTGTACTAAAGCTATGGATGAGATATAAGGACTCAACTTTTTAAGAAGAAGGCAAAGGGAGAGAGAGAGAGCTAAAAAATGTTGCACACAATCGCGCTAGGTTGCGTAGAATCAGGGATTCCTCAGGCCCTTTTGCCGTGGACGAGCTCGTCTTCAAGGGGCTCTACCGCCAGACAAAAGATATGGTGCGTAAACTTGTGGCAGGTTTGAGAACACACATGGCAGTAGCACGGAGGAGCACGGCCATACCCATTGAGTCAAAAGTTAGTTATTTAAATAAATCAAGGCTAAGAAAATGATCCCTGCATATAACTTATACGCTACAGACTTATTCCAATTACTTACGTAGGTCCTCTATGCACTTCCCTTTTATGGTCAGGGAAGCTACCAAAAAAGCACCGGAACCGATAGTAATCTCTGACTCTGCCAAACCAGCGTGTCCAATTCCATTGAGGAATTAACAGAAGCTCTCAACTCAAACGAAATCCTTGCTAAATAGATCCACTTACCATTGAGGAGAGAGGAAATGAGCAGGATCATTCGCAAGCATGGATACATTATATTTTAATTCTTTATTTATTTATCATTAACATTACAAAGTTACCAATACATTTAATAAATTAATAAATTAAAATATACATTTACTTTTAATAAAAAAATCAATTTGGTTTACATGAAGTACTACCATTAAAAAAATATCAAGGTTAATGCCATCTCAGGTTCTCGATGAATCTATAAAAGAGAGAAATCAAGAATTAATAATAACATATACTTTCTTTTCACCCAGGAATTACCTTGTCACACAAATACCTGGCACAATAGGTTATGTTGATGGAACTTATTTAGTCATCAAAGCACCAAAAGAGCAGGAAAACTTATTTTTAAATAGAAAATCATTTCATCCCATCAATTTTATGATAGTTAGTGGAAATGTACCGACATGGTATTTTTAAATAAATCCAATTCAAAAAATAGTTCACCATTAGGACTGCATTATTTCTAAGAACGACTAATGAAATTTTTTTCAATTATCTCTATATAATTTTTGTATGTTCTTAGATTGTGAAATTTGGACTTTTGCCTTTTTACCGACTTAATTCAATGTTATTCCAATGTAGGCAGTAGCCAGTGGAAAATGTTAGCATGAAATAATAAAGCATTTTTTTAACTTAGAGACATCTCTAAACTCTCGAATTGTTGAAAGATATATGGATACCTTTCCCTTTCTCCAATTTAACTTACTCATTCGCAACAGCGTGGAAGGTCTCCGCCATTTGGGCCACAGCAGTTCTTCTCACATCAGCCGCCTTGACCATGCGTTCATCGAGCAATGTGGAGTTATCGTCTGAAATAAATTTATTCACAACGCATTAAACTTCTCAAAAAATTTAAATTAATGTATTTTTGTGAAACAAATATTTATCTAGAAAATTACGGCTCAGATATAAATACTCTGACATAGCAACACTGCAATGGAATGCTGAAAATTTATTGGCTATCCATACCTTTGAGAGAAAATAATGAAAATGGCATAAAATGATAATTATCTATCATGTAATCAACATATGCAGAAAGTGCCACTGTCCTTTTAAAAATAACTTTGTGATATATCTCTATCTTAAGGTGAGAATTTCTCTAAGATTCTGAAAGGAATGAACTGGCTGAATCTAATTGAACTAGATACTCACTAAGTCGTGAACATCAAAATGCTTGTTATGACAGAGGAAATTAAACATGAATGATCTTAATTGAGGCTCCGTGACAAATAATGTTTAGTATTAATTTCATTCCATTCAAAGATAAAAGTGTTTAACAACCATAAGCATATTGCTATTTGGGAAAAAGTATCTAAGCATGTCATCCGTTATAAAGGTATTTTATTGCTGGCTGGATTGGAGACAAAGGTAACCCAAATACACTCTGGAGATATCTATACTTTTTAACAAAATAAATTAAAAGAGTGAAGAATAGAATATTATTATGAGAAAACATATCACTATTTGAACATCCCTTACTTATGTATTTCGTATTTATTGAGCCAGCTACTTTCAGTCACTATGTTTCGAGAGATCACTTCATTTCTAACACAGTAATTGACATTCATTTATCCCCAGATAGCCAGAAAACTCACCACTTTTTTCTCTCTTCCTTTTTCCCCTTTCCCTGAGAGCCTTTATCGCTCTGCTGGTTTGGGTGTGGAACTGGGGAGGGGTCATGTGAAGTAGAAGGTACTACATGAGATGAGGCAGGAGGAGGCAGCTCCTTTTGGGCAACACAATTGGTCACGAGCAAATGCAGGGTGCTCCTCCATAAATTACAGCATTATGGCTCGCTGCTCTAGAGAGACCATGAAATTGGCTCCTTTGCCTGCATCATGTTCTGAATTTGTAAACTGAAGTACTCTGCAAAGATGAATTGTGAATAATCAATCACAACAAAACAATTATCTCCTTCAATTATAATAATTCACATTCATTTAACTAGCCAAAACAATTTGTAAACAAAATATAATCAATAAAGGTATCGTTTAGAAATATCATAATGGATTAGACGACATATGAATGCTGAGGGACAAAATATTATCTTAAAGATGTATTTGTTAGGTAAAACTGTTTTTAAAAAGCATTTTAAGGTTTCAATTTTTCCTTTTGAGTATGAGCACACCTTTCATTCATGTAACAAACAACAGCATGTAATCTTTGCTGGTAGAGAAGCAGAAGCATTGATTAGAAAACATAATAAAGCAATAGAAATAACATTATTACATACTGCAAAAACATCTAACCTCTCAGGCATACAAATATAACTTCCATTATTGTAAAAATAAATGACATTTGTTACCGCGGAACATCTGCATATCTGAAAGTAGCTTTATGATATAATTAAAATACAACACACTTTATAAACTACGTAGAAAGGCATTCAATTAATATATTAAATTAATAATGTATTTACCACAAATATAACCCAGGTAACACAGTCAAAAAAAACCTCACAGGAATCATGCCATCTAATCATGGAATGGCATCAATGACACTAACACTCAAACTAAAGATGTACATAATTCATCTTTCAGGAGGATTGTAACCATTTATGTCACTGTCTATGCTTTTACTACAGAATTAGAGGCATTTTTTACCAACCATTTCAATTCAATGCAAGTATCATTACAGCCAAAGTAACTAGCATCCATTAAATATTACTTTTCTGGTAAATACCTTCCTTCATGGTATCAAGTACGCCTTTCGTATGTACAAAAACATAATGCAAATTCATTTACAACTTATTATATTTCCTCACCTTCCCACCGTATACAAAACAAATAAACAAACAACTTACCTCTCCGGGATGAGGCTTCCATTTCGTTGATAAAGGAAGACATGCAGTGATTGCAAAACATACCATCTCAGTGATATAGAGCACTTAAATCATAAAATGCGCCAAATGATTATGTCATACCTTTAGGTTTATACCACTTGCCTTCTCGGTTATCCCGTCAGTATTCAGGGAACTATCAATGCTCACAGTTGTTACAGAAATTGAAAAATTATCAAGTATGTGCTACCTCAAAAGAAGTAGCTTAACAAACATCGTAGTTCACCTTATGATGTTGTCCTTCCATGGCTCCAGTCTCCTTAACTTTCTAAATGCAAAAACTAAAATGAAAAACCGGTATTAGTATAATTTGTGCAGAGAGAATGGCAACCAAAACTGGCGAATGGATGAAGCCGCAACGGTGACTGATGAATGAATGGATATTAAAGAATCAATGCTATGGTCACATGACATATTCGGTTAACGAGTTATTTCTTGATACCTTAATTTAATTGTCGCTTGATTTCACATTGATTAAATTCAGGAGTCCCAACAGTGGATGAACGAACGAATTAGGCGGCATGTAACATTTGCTTTGTTGAAATACGCATTACGTATTATGAGATAAATACTTTGTTTGACATTTTAAAAGGTTTTCCATCTATTGTTGGGACGAAAATAAAAGCCTCAGAATGTTGAAACAACTGCTGTTTGGCATTCCGACATCGTTGGCCTCGATTTCGTTGACTTGTTTATTCAATATCATTCATCAGCATTTCATTATTTACCGTAATCGACGTAAATAAGTTTATACAATAAAAACAACTTCTTGCGCCTTAAAAGTAATGAAGGATATTTACAATACGAGCAACTATCCGAGTTACTTACCTAAAATGGAAATACTTCTGTGTATTTGTGAAGCAGACGGAAGCAGACACACCCAATGTGGCACACGTTCTTCATTGGCTGCAAATAATTACGTCATTGTTTCATCCGTCAGTTATTGCGTCTCTTCGAAAAGCTCTTCGAATTCGAAGCCGGCGAGTCGAAGGTTGTTACGTGGCCGCGCCGAAGCGCCTTCGGCTTCGTCTTCGGCAAGCCTTCGGAAGCGGACCCGAAGTCGAATTACGTGCCGAAGGCGAATCCGAAGACGGTCTCGAATTTACATGGTAACCCCCCCGGATCCCCCGATTTCCGGTCGAGTGCTTTAGCCAGTTAAGCTACCGAGGCGTCATTCTTCCCTGTGGATATTTTCGGACACTACCGGACAAGGTGTTGCTGGACTGCTGAGCATATGATGCCACTAGCAGTCCAAATCGTGCGCACAGCGCCACAGCCGGAGAACAGGCCCAAACATAGAACACATAGAGGTGTTCGCTCTAGACTGATTTAAAGTATACCGGGACTAGCCGCGGTGATAACTTTTACGGGAGTCACCCGCAATATCGGATATTATTTTATCTGGAAAAAAAATTTGCCCAGAACTTTTTTGATGGCTTCACAGCAGACCACTCCGTCACACCGTTTTTTCCCATGAAGGAAGAATCTTTTGTCGCGGGCGGTTGCTCATCCTCACTTTCCTCAGAAAATGACTCGTGGTCCGACTGGTAAATGGGGCCGTCGCATTCCTCTTCGTCACTCTCACTCAAATCTGCAAATTCCTCTTCACTCGCACTCTCAAGAATTTCCAGTACATAATGCCTATCAGGCTCACTCATGGTCGGGAGTCTTATGCCCTGCGTTTTGATTCCTTATTGAAAAAAAAAGAGGTATTTATGGCATATTTATGAATACATAGCAATAGACATGACACTACAATTGTGACATTCACCAGCTCTGCGAATGTAAATTTACAATAACATACAGTTTTAATTACTTAGGCGAGGTTCACTGGTACAGGGCGTTGGACACAAGGTAGCGATCACCAAATGGAACTAGCGTAGGCTTCCCTCACGAGTTCTTTTCAGACTGAATCGGAGAGGAATATATACCCAAAGGTCGAACCAAGAGAGGTATACACACCCATACCTAAGTCATCCTCTCTTGCGATATTGTAATGGGTAAACAAATGAAGCGAAACATCAATGTAAACTGAGAGATTGATCGAGTCGAGTTTCAAAAACTCCGCCTAGCTGCGGTTGGAAAGTAATTCATTGTTTGGGTGATTGATACAAATTTGTAGCCCAAACTGTGATATGTGTGGGTATATGGAATATTGGACGTAAAATTAAAAAAATATTCATCGGGAGGAAAAATCTGAAAAGTTGAAAAAGTTGATTAGTTTCCGAGACTTCGCTAGGTGGCTCCTAGCGATTGGTCAATACATAGCGTCTCAATATCTAGCGGTAGAATTCAATATCCTTTAGGTTCAGGCATAAAGAAAAGCTATTAATTAATCTTAAAGTAAGCTTAACGCCGGATTAACCATATATCAACGTTCAATGGAAAATATGCTATTTATTTAAGTAATAATTACCGCACGCGTTTGCAAAGTGAAAAATGCACCGAAAAATATCGAGCCCGTGGGGTCGTAATAATATACTCCTCCAGACGATAATCCGTAGTTTTTTTATCTAAGCAGTGACTGATGGAAGTATTCTTGTTCTGTGTCGTTGTAAAAAAGAGTATAAAAGAGTCTTATCCGTTCTCAAACCTTGATTATATTGGAGACGCTAATGGGACGTACCTCCTCTGAAGCAAACAGGAAGCATTACTTAAAGTTTCGATTACGTTTTTGGATCGTAAGAAGGTATTGAGGATGATATTCGAGCCTATCTTCCAATTTCTCATCGCTCTGCAAGCATTTAAACTCTCGTGGCTAAACTCAGAGTCCAAAGATAAATGGAGAAGCATAGTGGTCGCTAATCTCTCCTTTTTCGATATCTTATCTGCGCTTCACATTGTCTCTGCCTTCACCTGTTTTTGTCACTTCGGAGGAAATGACTACCAACACCTATCTATCGCAAACGCCACTTTAGAGAAACGATGGAAAAAATATCCTTCGCAAGTTGAAGTACTGAGCTATGTGTGTTCACTTTTAGACAATGTGGGAAATAGATTTACAAATCGCGTACATTTAATTTAACATTATTTCCCTTGATTATTCCTTTATCTTAAGAGATAATTGTTATACTGATAATTGAGGAAATAAAACTCATTTCACATTTCAGAGGGGGATTTTTAACCCATTTCACATTTCAGAGGGGGATTTTTGCATTAAAATTCAAAGATTTTCATAAATTTTGTCTTTCAATATTTCATTGGATGCAGCGATATACGCTTGGTAGGAGCTCATTTTGACTGTGCAAATACTTAAATGCCATTTTATCAATTTTCTCATATTTTATAGCATTTTACTGAGAATGAAAGTGCGTTGGAAGAGTTGTCCCAACAAAATTAATATAACGACTTATTGTACATACTTCTTTCAGCATTAGTAGTTCATTTAACATATAAACTGTACTTTATTTTCATTTTACCGTGTCTGAGCACAGATATTCATGTATATCATTGCGAGATTTGCATTTTCAGGTCATGGATATACAGTAGGCCGGCCCTTTTTTTCAGAATTGAGAAAAGTTATGTTTTCCTAGTCTCAAAATGGTCCAAATGAGGTTCATATTCGCGTGTTAAAATTTGGTTACTTTAAAATAACGGCAACCCGTGCCCCAAGGGCCCTAGGTACTGAGGACCCTCAATTGAGATTTTTGGGGCCAAAAAAGTGCTATTTCTATGTAAAACGTAAAAGTAAAGCCCTTTTGGGCCGATTTTCTGTTTGTTCTGACCTATCTATAAGCGTTTACGAGATATCGTCCGTCGTAATGCAATCCACCCCCCAGGGCGCTACCCCGCACCGCGGCGCCGCTGAGGCACGGCCCGCACCACTTACTAGAAACTTCCCCTCACCCCCTCCCCTCCCTCGGTAAAGACTGTGGTCCTGATGGCAAGATGTAGTCTTTGAAGAAATGTGCTTAAATTAGAAAGAATTTAATTGCCATGACAATAATTCCAATCAAAGTGATCAATTTACTCGTATTTTCACTTGTCCATCAATTTCAGTACATATTTATCAAAACAAAATACATTTTCGCATTTATAATCATTGAATGACACCCCACGTTTGGCATTTAAAGTGTATTTGCACATGTTAGGGGTTGTGCTACGATGAAAATTCACACTTATTGTTTAATTTTAGTTAGTAATTAATTTTGAAAGCTCTCTTCCCTCTACGTGGTTGACTTAAAATCTTGAATTGTTTTCACACCTCTCTCTGCACAATCTTCTACTGCTTGAAGACCCCGAATAATTTGCAAATCGTTATTGTAATCAGGATGTTTATACCATTCTTGCGTGGGCACATCAAAGAATGCAGTTCATATTTCCAATGCATTAAATAGCTTTCTCGAATTAGTAATGACAAAATTTGATATAGATACCGTGGTCAGGTCTCTACGTTTATAGAATGCCATCTTTGGTGGATCATATTTTCCTTCACGTGCCCTCATATGGCGTATCACGTTTTCCTATTCACAACCAGAAATGGAATCGTCCAAGAATGAAAAACCTACCAACTCCTCATTCAGGTACACAAGTGGTTTGAAAACCTCTTTTGTACTCCTTTCGCTATGTCCAGGTTAACACTTTTGTAATTTTAGGATCTGAAAGTCACTGTTGGGAGCAGATGCAGCACAAGGAGTGGTGATCCACAACTTTTTCTTTCTTCTTGAGCACATTGAAATCTATTCCATCAATAACTACATTTCGTGCTCCTGTTCGATTGCATAAGAATTTTACTTCTTCATCCCACGCACATTTATCCGAGAGATTAACTGCGTGCGTCAAAAATTCAATGGCACCGCCCCTTGCAATGACAAACAATTCATCAAGTTTTGTTGTGAAAGATTCTCTTCCTTAAATCTCCACGGTAGATTCCATTCTCTCTTTATGTCGTCGCAAGTTTATCCCTTCGTTGTGTAATTTTTTAACTTTTCAATCGCCATATTTTCCGTAATAACAGGAATTCTCGTTTTGGTTCATGGATGATACCCATTTCTTACTGTTATTCTTGCACTAAGTTTATACATTTCAAAACCCATTAGGTTATAGAAAAACACACAGTACTTCTCTCACTGTAAGTAACTTTAAGTCAAGTATTTCTTCACTTTACTTTCCAACCAGTTCACTGCCTGAATTTAGTTTTGATTTCATACTTTGTCTTGTTAGCCTATTCATAAAATGAACGTCACGTGTATTCATGATAAACTAGTTTTTTCACCACTTTTCTCCTTAAATCCTAAAAAACTTAGCACTTCCTATCCTTTGCGCACTGTACATAAGAAATAACTATCTGTCCACATTGATATACAAATGTGAACTTACTGCCTCGTTTATTATTCCTTGAATATTTCTATCAACTGCTGTGGCCCTGGAAGCCCTGCTCATTGTTTTCATTCCTTCATACAAACACGATTGTATGAAATACTTTAACATTTTGCACATAAAGAGCAGTTTTGAACAAATCATGCGGTAATGGTGCCTTTTCAATTCTTCAATACCACTAGCATGTAAATCTTGCCAGCAGGAGCAAAGTCTTTGCCGATGGAGGGGAGGGGTGGAGGGGAAGTTTCTAGTAAGTGGTGCGGGCCGTGCCTCAGCGGCGCCGCGGTGCGGGGTAGCGCCCTGGGGGGTGGATTGCATTACGACGGACGATATCTCGTAAACGCTTATAGATAGGTCAGAACAAACAGAAAATCGGCCCAAAAGGGCTTTACTTTTACGTTTTACATAGAAATAGCACGTTTTTGGCCCCAAAAATCTCAATTGAGGGTCCTCAGTACCTAGGGCCCTTGGGGCACGGGTTGCCGTTATTTTAAAGTAACCAAATTTTAACACGTGAATATGAACCTCATTTGGACCATTTTGAGACTAGGAAAACATAACTTTTCTCAATTCTGAAAAATAAGGACCGGCCTAATATACAGGCAAACCGATTGCATACATGTAGCTCTCGATTTATATTTACTATTGATGGTGGATTTAATTTATGACACGGGTTGTCAAGGATATGGAGAAAATAAGGACAATCTTATTTAATTTTTAGTTTTTTTCTATACGGGAGTCTTAGTAGTTACCATTTGTTGTCCCTTATTTTTTGGTTCCCCTGGACCTTTAAACTAATACATTTATTACGCGACTTATTCATATAATTTCGTTAACAAAGAGTATATGAATGAATGAATATTTTATAACTTGCCTTAGGGCATTAACACTCAGGGAAAAAATAACGCAAAAAATTCAGCAACCTCAACAGAATAATCAACAATTTGAAAGACAAAAATAAAAAATTAAATAGAAATTCATACCGATTTTACGGTTAATCAGCCTAACACTGAGGTGTAAAGAAACTTTCATAATGAATGCATCCACGAATTACTTCTGTCGGTTAAAGATAAAACAACAGAAATAAAATAATTTTATTAATTATGGAACCTCAGATACTACAGGCAAATACGACAATATGCAACGCATTAACAAAAAAATGAAGTCACCCGAATATTACACATTATTATCTGAGTTGAGTATCAATTAAGCACTTATTTTTCCTGAAGCAAATAAGTACCCCCGATGACTTCACCACGCTAGGACTCGTCTAAAACTTGAAAGATTATATTAGGTAAGACCTTCTCTTAAATCTCTAAAGTCTACATTTAAAGGGAGAAACAGGATATTTCGTGGATGAGCATATGATTCAAGGCAAAAGAATAAAACCAAGGTTTATGATGTTTTTACCAGGTAACTCAAATGCCAGCGATGTTGTGCATTGGCTGTTGCGGGACTAAAATTTACAGTAAATAATAATATTTTAAATCTGTGCTGAGATAAGACTTAAGCATATACACGAATATTTCTTCTTCCGAATCCATTTCCTTCTGTAACTGGACATGTCACTTACAGGAAATAATTAAATTGTTACCTAATAATCAGATATGTCTAAGAAATACTAAAAATTCGTACCAAAAATAATCGTGCCATGCAATCTGTGATAGCTGAAATTAGAGGGAAGTCCCACTACTATATCTGTAAGAAAATGCTTTTTCTGAATAATTCAAGACTAGATATTTCATGAATGTGTACGTGACTTAATACACGATGATAATGACATAAAATCTCCGTTTCTTGCATTTACCACCAGATGCCTCGATTTGCCATAAATGCTATCTGTTTGATCCGATTTTAATGTCTTTGCACGTGCTGTGGGACACAGGAGTAAGTTGTAATGTATGCAGAATTCCATCTATGGAAGGCGATGGCGAATTTCCAAGAAAGATAAGGATATGAGAAGTGTACAGGAGGAGCATACGAAGGAGATAAGACATAAAGAAGAAGGAGATGATAAAAAGCGACGGGGCATTCGTGAAAGAATGTATCTTGTGAAGGGAAGTGTGCACCTTTTCAAAGTAAATTTTTGCACAGCGGAGATTTTTAATGTTTGGAGCAGACGAGGGAGAGGTTAAGTGCCATATTGCAGAGCGTCACTCGAGTGTTGATTTCCCTCCACTCGTCACTCCAAGTGCACTCTCGGTCGCCACTTTGGCATTCCAAGACGTCACTCGAGTGACGTTGCTCCCTCGGACTGCCCTCGGATACGAGTGACCTGCATTGGACACTCCGAGGGGCCACTCAAATGGAGTGAGCAAATTTCAAGATGTCTGCCGTTACCACCTCGCATATTTAAAGCGGAATATTGGGAGTAAAACGATATCCACAAACAAAATTCAATTCCAGTGATTTAACACATTCCATGCGGCCAAAAAAATCTTGGGTGTTCCGGGTGACGGAATTTTTTTATTTTAATTTCCAATAGATTTCGGTTTAAAATGATTACCTTGATATCTAAAGTTGCCGATAACATACGGGAAATATTTATTTTTAAACTTTTTTTTCGTGGCATCTTAAGATGTCGTCCGCCATGGCGAAACAATGCACGTATGCAACCGACAATACAACAATAACCGCAAATTCTATTTTTTTAATTGCAACAAACCCCTTCTAATTCTAAAGTTTATTTCAATTTTAGTTGCTAACATTAAATAATAATAAGTACTGGATATAATTTTGACAGTTAAACTGCAATATTTTGTGAAGTATTTTTAGCTTCCTGCATATCGAAAACAAAACAAATGATTAGAAACACTGCAATGGTCCGGGCAATGGTCTATTGGGTTCTCCACAGCAAACTTACATTTTTTCCCGCACATTTGGCAATTCACAGTAGAGAACCTGATTGGCTAGGTCCTTCCAAAGTAATACTCCGAGGAAGCCTTAGCTAGGAAGCAATATAAGTCGATGAAGAAGAATACACATTTTTCTTCAATTTTTTTGATTCCAACAATTTGCTGTAAGCTTTCTCTGCATGACTAATACAATGCTTTTTTGAAAGTAAACCATTACTATTATACATATTTAATGTTTTATTTTAGTTTAAAGTAAAATACATTTTTGTAAAAATAAATATAGCACTTATCAAAAAATAGTATACAAAATAAAGAGTAACTTTTTCATTACACTTAAAAATACATATTCAATATTTCTCTGGCATCTTACCATGATATTCAATGAAACAGGGACGAAGACATAATCCGGGCTCATCCGGACAATCTGGGCAGAAAGTGGTGACGGTCTTCCTGACTCCTTTGGTGTGACAAACGCGGCATCGCTTTTGTTTCCGTCTATTCCCCCCGTTGGCAGGAAAGAAAGCGGGAAAATGAGATTCGGAGGGCTTGGGTGTGGATGGACGTGAGGTAGGGCCTGTTTGTGCTCCTACCAGGGATCGTATTAGCTCTATGCGGAACTCGTACAGTGTTTTTTTGTGTCCACTGTATTTTTGATACAATAAGTAACTATTTATAATGATCAACTGAAAGAATTGTATTCCTAATTTCTTATACCACTTGACCGATTTATGCTCACAGGGGTAATATGCTAGCATTTGGTCGCCGTGATCAATGCCTCTCATAAATTTGTTATACATAACTATCGCCTCCGGTTTTAATTTCACTATTCCTTTTCTGTTCGGGACCTCAAGCAACTGGCTCCCATACTCGGAGGTGATGACCAAAACGTCCCGTTTGTCCCTCCATTTCAAGACGCAGATGCCATCATGACTCCACTGCTTTACTATTTCACCCTTCTTAATTTTTTGGGACACAATTTCCTTGGGATTCCCTGCTCTATTTACCCGCAATGTGCCTGTGCAATATATTTCCTTTCCCAGAAGTTCTCTAGACAATTGCACACTGCTGTAGTAATTATCTAAATAAACAGAATGGCCAAAACCCTCTCGGCCCTGAAGTAGTTTATGTACTACATTTTTTACGTGCCCCTGCCCTCCTACTTCCTTGTCTGCAGACCCAGTGTATACCAGCATTCGAATTACTATTCCGGATGATTCCGTTAACAAATAAATTTTAATGCCATATTTATGACGTTTTCCTTTCATGTACTGTCGAAAAATCAGACGGCCTCTCCATAAAACCATTGATTCGTCCAACGATAAATCTTTAGCGGGTGAATAAATGGCATGCATTCTACCTTGAAAATGATTAATCAATAGCCTGATTTTGAACAATTTGTCTTCCGGTAGAGGCTCATTTTCCGTAGGATTTGCAGCGAAATGAAGCGTTTGCAAAATGCCAAGAAACTTATCCCGAGGCATGTACCGTGAAAAGCACGTTAAATTGAATAAATCGTCCTTTTTCCAATAATCCTGGATTCTATTAAGCCTAATTGTTCCCAAGTGGAACAATAACCCAAGGAACTTTTGAAATTCGTCTCTCGACATATGTTTCCAGTCGGCTATTCTGGCATGTAGCGATACATTTGCCGATTGAAGGGTCTCAGCCTGCCTGTTGGTTTCTGAAACCAAGAGGTCGTAAAATGCCTCATTGGCTATGAGGTCAAAATAATTGCGTGGGTGATTACCAGCAGGGGATTCCTTCAACCCGGGACAACCAGCAAATGGCATCCGTGTGATAGCAGGCTGCTCATTTTTCCACATTTCACAAAATCTATCGGTACCTGAGGGGTTTGGTGCCATGGTTTCAATGATGGAATCATTTGCAGAAATATTGGTCCTATCACGCTCAGAATCTCCAAGGTCCTCGTCCTCGCTCTCATCTTCGCTGTCGCTGATTTCAGGGTGGAAGTCTTCCGCGCTTTCCTACCATAAATCCTCATCTTCTCCCGAAGAATCTGTCTCAGATAGTAGCCTCCTCAAGTCGTCTTCGGTCAATCTCTGTGTTAGGGCTCGCGAAGGATCATTCTTTGAACATCCTAGTTATTGATTACAACAATTATTTAATTATTGCAATAAATAAAAAGATGTTTAAAATTGAATAAATTTTCCAAACTGCACTCGCAGATACTGAAACTCACCGGAGACAGATGGTCCTGTTTCTGCTTCAGTTTTCTTACCATTTTCATCTTCTTCCAACTTTCTCTTTCTCCTATTTCCTGCTCCTTATCATACGAATATAAATACATTATTAAGATATTTATCCTACTGAACATGAAAGAATGAGTGTTGAACACTTACCAGAATTGAGTACGGTTGTGGTGGTATCTTCTGAATGGGAGATATATTTCTTCCTGTGCATTTCGAACGCCTACAGTCGAAAACGCAATATATCTCACGGCAGCACGTATGTAAGCTGAACTCTTGAGCTGAGGTGCAGAATCAGAATGCCGTGTGGTAGGACAGAGCACCATTCGCGACTAACATTTGAAGGAAGCATGCGTGGAGTGACGGTAGTAATGAAACAATGTTTCAACCTCCGGGAGTAAGCCCCTGAACAGAGAATTTTCCAGACAATTTGTAAAATGGACTCTTCATTCGAATGGACGGAAGGGGACAGGTGAGCGAGGTATAAGAAACAATGTAAGACCTCCTGCGTAGGAAGCTCAAATTATCATGTGCTGCTAGCGTTTTATAAACACCGGGTCGGTAATTGTGTGCTGCATTGGAGCGGAGGAGCGAGGATATGTAGCAATTTTGGAGCGAGGAAAAAAACTCACCATGAAACTTATATTGACCAAGTGAAACACCTATGAGTTCCTCCCTGCCCGTCGTTATATCAATACACAAATTTTACGCAATGATAACAAAGAAATAAGAAAAAAATATATGAGGTGACGAAGAGCATGACCCAAAATTTTGAAAAATTGCGAAAAAAAAAAAAGATAAGATGTAGTGGATATATAAGAATTCAGAAACGGACAATACCATTGAAAAGAAGGAATCTTAATTTACTTAATTGCGTCGAAAAAAGACATTCTGGAATAAAACCGGGCGCGAAAAAAAATAATGAAACGATGTACTACTGATGACATCTTATGATGTCACCCGCCACCCAGTGAAGACATTCGTGACATCTTATGATGCCACCCGCATGGAACGTGTTAAGAGATGATTGTGGCATGCTTCTGCCGATTATGAAATTTAACTAAATTTTTATTTAAAAAAAAATTTAATTAAAATAAACTAAATACACATGCAGTGACCGAGCCCAAGAAATGATGAGATAAGTTTCACACCAACGGACAAATATCAAATGTTCCCTCTGGCTTAAAACAAATCACAAGAACACGTTCGGTATATCGTAAATACAGGCCCTTGCGATGAAACTCAATTACGCAAGATAGGTTTCAGCAGTGAGTAAATGCAGACAAAGATATAATACAATCCAACATTAATCAATAGAAAATGAGTAACTAGCAAAACCATAGTATTTCCCATTGTGGGCACAATAAGTTTACGGGAGCGTGACGAAAGTAATACACTAATGTGCGTGCAGTACGCTATTACAGCCTCAGGAAAACTGCTTCCTAAAGTTTTTATTGCCCATGCCACAAACTGAAGGTGATTTTGGTCCGTGAGTGAGTGAGGAAACTGGAGTGAAATTTTAAATGTTTCCGTTGTGTAAATCTGGATAACTTACAACTATGTTGTATTTCAAGTTTCAAAAAAATGTTCTCAAGCCATACAGTTACAACAATACATTTTTATTGCATATTGATTCCTGGGGGACAAACATAATGTACAATTTATGATGAACTATTTATCAACGAGGAAGGAGATCCGATATGCAGCATAAAAATTATAACACTTAAGTGCACATCTGTATGTCAACCGTGCGATTCATATTTATACACGCAAGAAAGTATTTTATTGCATGAATCCAGAACTCCATCCTCCTCCTTCAACGGATATGAGAGATTTCCACACGTGAGGATGGAATAAAAATCCATTCAATCGTGCATCATCTATTGTCCTCACCAGCATTCAATGATATGCATGGTAGGTTTCAAAGTTAGTAGAGAATAGAATTATTTTTAAAAACTGGAGGAACATAAGGGAGATGTGTTTCCCTAAAGAAAGAAATGCAAGTACGAATGCTGAGGTAGCAGTTTTATAGAATGAAGCTTTTCAATGTTGTGCTTTTCTTTTTATGCAAATTATCAATCAAATTCCTGTGAAGAGGCTAAATAATAAATAGAAAATGAAAAATTGTAAAAGGCAGAGCCTTTTTCAGTATTAATCAATATTACACTTTGATGCATTATATTATGGAGGTATTTCCTCCAATTAATGATCTTTTAAGCGACAACAATTTCTCGTGGGCATAAGGTCTGATGAAAGTAAGAGAAAACCGAATAATATTGCCGCAGGAAAAAGCAAAGGAAGTGGAGGAAAGTGGGAGTCTGAAGAGGCCATGGAAAAAGAAAAGGGAACGGATGAGCTGACAAGCCAAACGAAAAACAGGACCATCAAATGGGCATAGACCTCAGCCAGTGCGGGCCATGAACCATTTTAAGTAGGCCAAGTAGCATATTACAGATAATTGAAAGTTCTCATGCATCGACAATTCATTCCCTAGATTACACAGTTTGTTTGAAAGCTCTTGGAACCTAGCTATGTGGAGAGAAGGACTCAGAAAGAGAGACGAATAAGTTTGAGGTAGGAAAGTATACCTCGCCCATCAGTTGGAATAGGGAATAATGGTTGGCAGGGTAGCCTAAAATAGCTTTCTGGAGACTAAAAATTCCAACAAAGCATAAAGACAGAACTCCAACCTCCTGTCCAGGCTATTACTTGTTGAAAGAACTTCAATCTATTTGTCTAGCTATTCAACTATTCAAGCGTTGAGAACAACATTTCTTTCTCCCTTTCCAAAATCCTATTACACACAAAATCTTAGCCTTCTAACTTCGAACTCAATGTCTCCAGTCTATCGAATCTGCTTGAATAGGTTCTTGGCAACAAAATACATGGGGCAAAAGTTATTAAGCAACATAAATAAAGTTAAAAGGGCATTTCCAAACAATTGCAAAATTTAATAGACTACTGGACAGAAACAAATGTAAGAAGAGCATTAGCAACGTTTAGCACTTGGAACGCTCAAACTTGATCATATAGGTAGATGGGTAAAAATCTTCCCTCAGGAGGAACCGGAGAAACATTTCTAAGACAGTATATATGTCTAAGATATTTGCTTTGGAAATGAGTTCCCTATACTTTGATGCCAGCAACACAATGTTATCACTCCCGCTTGGATAAATATTGGTAACAGGGTGAAAAATTCGAAACAAGGTTAAACAATTGACATGAATATTAATTTAATTAAAAAAAGTAAAACGTCTGGAATCAACATATCTGAAGATGGAACAGATTACAAAAAATGGAGGAAATGGCAAACTAGAAAAACATTACTGTCTCCGAGTCTCAAACCCTGCCCTTTCAAAACAAAAACGTGATATGCTACCACTTGGCCAAATCCACCTTGAAAGCAAAATTTTTTATTTAAATTCCACGTGACAATATTTTTCCTATTTTAAATGCTTTTTTTCTATCAAACCTGGGTATATATGGACAAAACCCTTGAACTAACCCTTCAACAGTATTCCTATCTAATAGTCTACTTTCAAATAAAAAAGGTTTCATCTTCTATCTTGACTTCACTTACGAAGAGTATCCCTGTCAGCTACTCAACTGCCTGTCACAAGCCCCATTATCATAGTGAACAAATCGCAAATACGCAATAGACTTCAAACCACTCTCTAAGGTAAAGAAAAGCTATAATATACCTAATTATGACATTTTAACAATGTACGATGCATTTTTTCCATTATTAATTCAATGAACTTGGCAAAGAGAGAGAATGGAAATCATTCTCAAACCAAAACATTCATCAGGCAACATCAATACACTCTAGCATTTCCACTGCCAAAAATTAAAGCAAACACAAAGCTAAGACTTAATCTTCAAATAAAAACCAAGGCAAAACAATAAGTGCAATTAACCAGTGCCATACACTGCAACACAAAAACCATATTCATAACAAATTGATAATGATACTCACTTGGAGATTGGAGAGGTTTAGTCCAGGGAAGCTAAGTAAAAGCAGAAAGGTATGGCTAGATAACCACAGCTCAATCACTACGACAGAATCCTGAAAAGGAAAGAAAGCAACATTGTATTAATACAACAGAGTATCACAAAACAAACACATTGGCAGTACCTTTCCTCACCATACAAAAACAGTATACACAGCTACAACTGTGTAATACAGGCATCCCCCGAGTTACATAAGGGATGCGTTCCGGCAGACTCTGCGTAAGTCGAACATTCTGCGTTAGTGCTTCAGAGATTTCGATCGGTGGGGCGAATTCTCAGCGGAGAAATGCGCGGAAAATTCTCGGTGAAGTTTAATTCAATTCACTGCGATAATCATGAACGTGTATTTTGACGTTATTAGATAAAAAAATAAAGAAACATTAACATAGTCTGAGAGTTGCATCTCGAGCATTGCCCGATTGACCGATCGCGTGGATTCGGAAAAGTACGGTATCTCAACGCTACATTACTAAAATGAATAATTAAATTGATTCATTATGTTACACTGCAATCTAAGGGCCCATAGTTTGCATTGTATTCTTACCTTCATTCATTATATCTTCTGCCTTTTACATATTACGTTGATTGATGAATCTAGTGGTCAAAATGACCTTGCCGTCGACGCACCCTAAATCCAAATACTACCAAATCTAGTGGTTTCATTGTCACAGTTAATAGACGTAGGAGAGGTGTCGAGGATTATGAGCAAATAACGCACAAAAAATACCAGTAAATCACTATATTCTTAGATATATTCACACGCACAAACACTCAATCTTTCACGTAAGCAAACATACTTCCATATTCTCAGATCTCAATAAAATGACGTGAAAATATCATCATTTGAATATTTACTTCGCTGGAAACATCAAAGAATATTCCCAATACATGAAGGTAATTAAAAATGGGCTTTTATTCAGCCAACTCCGTCATAAACTTGCAAAAAAGTCAGTGGGGAACAGCTTTCAATAACGCAGAATTCATTTATATTGGCACACAATATGAGAGAACCAGAAAATGCAACTTAATAAAATCTAAGCAAAATACAACACGAAAACCCAGTCGCCAACATGTACGCAATTAATATCGCGTGTCAACTTTTTCTTCACTTTTTCGCGGCGTTCTTTGTCAATACTCAAAATTTCAGTGCCTTTACGTGGGTACTAACCAATTACTTTCCGCAATAAAGATTTCTGCTCGAACTTTACTTTCTTTTAATTCCACAGATGGAAATGTCCAAACTTAAGGATACAATTTTTAAATAGTTGAAAGTGGGAGTTAGGGAGTGAGTGCAACCACTTCCATCGCTAGAACTGCAAACAAATTTTCACGTTGATTGGTGACTTGGGAGTTAATTAGCGATTTTTCTACAGAAATTAATGAAAATTCCTTCGAGGAATGGTAAAAATGGGTCACTTAGTTTTGTTTATCACGTAAAAAACTCGATAACTATTCGATATTTTTTCTACCATTGGGTATACGAGCGAATATCTACTTCATCTTGCTCGCATTCGAAAATTTACTTATTCACTTGAAATTCGGTTATCACTTACGTAAGTACGGATTTACGTAAGTCAAGGCATACGTAACTCCGGGGATGCCTGTATGTTGTAATCCTATGGGGAGACAAATTGGAAAGTTAAGAAGAAATCTAGACAACAATGTTATCAGGGCAGACAAATAGTCATTGCAGTAATAATTCAAAGCAAAAACCTTTTGAATTAATAAGTAACGAATTTCATCTCAGCAATTCCACCATAATCAAAAATGGGTAACACCACAGGCAACGGGTAATATGTATATGGTTTAGAGGAAATTCGATGTCAACACCTATGCTACCAGTAATGCATCCCTATCTTCCCAATGTTAAAACGCTCTCACACAACGCGATTCATATAGCTCAAAGACCCCAACGAATGCATCTCGTGCACTATATGATGCATGGGTGTATTTGGGATATGAGTAAAATAAGTTAATTGTTCTTATGATATATCCAGCTAAATAATTTTGGATAACACTAAAATCAACTGATTCAAAGTTATTCATTGGTCTATCACTTGCAAATATCTCCCAACTTCCCATGAATTTCCATTTCCAATGTTTTACTGTATATCCAACCACAGTTAGTACAACAGATGATAAAATACATGCAATGATTCTTGCTAGTGAACTAAGGAATTAATTTTTTATAACAAAGACACAAATAAAGAGGAACAGTATAATTATGTCGAAAGCTTAACAAATGTTAAAACATTCACATTCATATTTATATGAATCATTAATTTTTCATGAAACATGATGAATTGGAAGGATTAAAATTATCTTTTTCAAGTAGCGACAGCTATGTTCTCCATGTTTAATAATCACATTTTATTTCAAAGTTTTGAGTTGATTACAATTACAAAATATTATTTCTTTACCTAGGATTTGAAGAAGAACCACAGAAAAATTAATAAGAGGATAGAAGCACAATTTTCAGAAAATCAATCTAAGTGGAAGAGGTTAATTGGGACTCTCACCCCAAAGTTAAGCATTAAAATCACTAAATATCGTTTGGTTATTGTAAAATTAAAAAAAATATATAAGCAAACGAGACGAAAAAGAACATTTTTTAAATTTAAACATCCAGAATGTTTTTTTTTCCAAATAACCCTATTTAGAGAATTGATGTAAGTGAATTCACTTACTTTCAAAGTTAATAGTAATTATTAGAGCATTAGCATGAGTTACTACACTTCAAGAGTTTATATACATGATCTTAAATTGCTAGGTGGATGCCAATGGCAAGATGGACGTCGCACGCTAATATCATTCTTTAAAATCTTCCAAGCAAATAGGGTAGTTTCCTTCATCAAAGAAAACGAAAGACATTGATTGCGATTCGTTACCCACCATTAGTGTATTCATAATACACAAATTATTTGGTTTTTGAAATACCGGTTTAGACAAATGGCAAGGGTCAAATTTTATCCTCATTTGAAAAAGGCCAGATTGGCACCCATGCGATTCCACTCCACGTGACGTCACAGGGACCTAGTTTCTACACGAGAGGATAGGAGATATACATCGTCTGAGGTTACCAATGCATGCATGAGGCACAGAGCTCAGGGAAACATGTCTTAATAATCACCTATTAAAACTGGCTAAGGTCGGAAAGTTTTCTTCGTTTGATAAGGTATTAACCCTTTCATTGCGTAGCATTTTCTCAGAGTTGTTTCACATTGGCGGAGAATTTCTTTTCACTGCATTGACTTTGTTTTTCGAAAATATGAATACAATTTCAATAAAAAAAGGATTTTTATATTCATTTGAGTATTTATTAAACAATTTGTTCATGGCATCACAGTGATGCCATCCGCACCCATGTGATATATGCTCCGGATATTTATGCAACCCGTTACACAAACATAAGGAACGACGGACAACATATTTTTACGTAGCAACTAAGAAGCATGAAATAATTTCTGAAATGATGGCGGAATTGGATTATAAATAAGATAAATATTTTTTCAGATATAATCCACTATCCCTGCATCATATTTTGGGTTAATAAAAGTTTTCGAATTTTAATTTTTACATTTCTAAATTTTTAAATTTACTAGTAACATAGATTGGCATGCAAACATATGAGAGTTATTTGATCTTTTTGACATTTTATATTGCGTTAATGCTGCAAAAATTAACTAATAATTCTGAAAGGGTTCAAACACAGCCCTGGAACTTCTACTCATCGTACACCATCAGAGGTAGGTATACTGGTTTGCCACTTTTTAGTCGTTCTTAGGACGTGAGGAGGATTATATCTTCTGTTTTTCCTTACAGTTTCAGTGGTGTAAGTGTCTTTTTTGAGTAACTCAATAGATATTTGAACAGATTATTATAATTTTCTCAGTAGGGTAGCCACAGGAGGGAGTTATGGATTACAACCCTCGTTGAGGCGCCAAAAATGGGTAAATTGGCCCCCGCACCCTGTGGAAGGGCACCAAAATCTCCGGCAAAGACCCCCCATTTCAAAATCGTGGCTACATGACTGTATAAACTGTGACCACAGAGAAGAAATCTGTCGATTAATTTTCGCACGACTTTGTTTGCATGTCCTCTGCCTCCAACATCAGGATCCTCCGGCCCAGTGTAAATTATAACATCTTGCATGAGGCCATTAGGCTCGGAAAGCATGTATAATGTTATACAGTGTTTGTGACACCAAAGCAACATGGACTCATGAAGCAGGGTTGTTTACCCGAATAGTAAATTTCTTTCATTCTTTGAGTGAATAAATTCAAAAGGGCAGAATTTTATGCCAGGGGTCTCTTGGTATCGGATCATCTACTCCAGGGTTCCAGCCAAAATGTATGCAATGGAAAATTAGTTGAAATCGGTCTCGGGAAAAATTGCTGTGACGGCAAGAAAAATCGAAAATATTTTCCTACCTTTTCCAATAATCTGGAATCATCTTACAATACTTCATACAATCATACATTAGGTATATCAGACCAAAAATATCTCCCATTCCCCACGAGTATTATTCCTATGCTTGGTTATCCTTGAAGAACTGCATGTTGAGACGCATTGGCAATATGGACCAAAGCCTTTCAGATGAGAATATTTCCTCCTGCTCCCGCATACTTGAATCCTGAAAGTATACCTCAGTTAACACCTATAACATATACTTCAATAAAATACATAACACCTACAAAATACACAAGAATGATGAGGTTGCTCTTTTGCAGGCAGAAAGAGATGTGAGCGTCAACATTTACAACCGACGTACAAGAAATTTGTATCTGTCTAAATGTGTATGTTCCAGATAAAACGGCAACGTATAATAATCCAAAAATAATTGTTTCTTTGAGATTAGAAATTTTGCTGACTTTCTTTTCTGATTATAATAGCTCTATTTGGTCAAAGTAAAATATGTAAATTGCTTCAAAGTTAAAAAACAACCTTCGCGGTGAAGACCCAATGCAGTGTTCCATCTATACACTTGAGGAAATTGTGCCAGAGGTAGTTTTATTGCGAGGAGATATTCTAAGCCTAGTTCACCAAAGGCTGATACATAAACGGTCCTTGGGGTTTGAAAATAGGAATAAAATTAAAAATGAAGGTTTCTCCCATATTCCACTAAGAGGCTAAATATATGTAAATACTGAAATGCCCAATAGAAAAAGGCCATACGGTAATATTAGAAAAAATAAAATCTCTATAGAGGAGTGAAAATGCACGCAATCGAAAGATGTCCCAAAGAGAGACTGTACTAATGTCGAGAGTCGCAAAATCTGAGAAGGAAGAGCTGACCTTCTCCATGGCATGCACACAACAGAATACTTGCATGCATTTCTAATAAGAATGGCAAAAATGCTTCTAAAAATAGAGATAACAGGCGACTCAGAGCGACTTGTAGTCTATTCCGCGGTGACGTAAAACGACTCTTTTATTTGAGCCCCGAAATTCGATCATTTTTTCCCCGAGGATTTCCCCAATTCTAATTTCTCATTCAAAATGAAAAAATATAAAAGTTTTCCTAGAACTTTTATTTTTTCTCGTGAATAACGAATTGGTGGTCGTAATTATTTCCACCTAGTAACTTTAACAAACTCATACGAAATAAATGAGAAAAAGTCGAAAAAATCTATTCCTTTTTCCGTAACCAATGTAATGAAACCCCCATTTGAAAGGATCGTTCAGAAAATGAGTTGCAAATATATTATGGAAGAATGTTATGAGTTATAACGGCACTATGGAAATATTAAGTTTAAACAATAATAAAAACGTCAACAGATTATTCAACTGTGTTTAGCGTGTATAAAGTGACCGTATTTTGAAATACGAAAATATTTTTCGTCGATGAGATGAAGGAAGATTATGTCAAAATATTGTTTACATAAATGTTAATAGGACTAAAACGAGAATAATGACCTTCAAATGTGGCTACATTTAGTACAAATATTCAGAATTGTAAAGAAAATATCACATTTAAATTTTTTTGTAATGGCGAAAAATCTTACAAATTGAAAAGTACTCCATAAATATTTTTAAAAATTACTCAACAAATATGAACTTTTTAAAAAATGGAAGGCATATCCAGGTAGCCTAATCCATTGCGCGTGCGGGTTACCATCTTGAGAGTAGACAGAACAGGGCGGAGGAGCGTAGGGAGCGATTGATGGACATAGGTCAGCGTGGCATCAATGTGATGCCACCCGCCCGTTGGCACGACCTACGCTGGGCATCAATGCTATGCCATCCGCACTCAAAGGGTTAATAAACCTTTTTTAAGCCAAGCGCTACCAGCCAGCAAGGTACTCAGCTACCCGCTAGCATCCTGCGTCCTATCAGCGCTCAAGAGCCTCGATCAAGGTCACTTCACAAGGCGGCAGCAGGAACAAGAAATGCTTTACAAGGAGATATTTCCCGGCATTCATACTTCCGCGTCGCGTTTTCGCGCGCTTGAAATTTTTCACTTTTCATTTGATCGCGAAAAATAGATATCCTCGTTTAAAAATCTAAAAGCGTGAAATACGTACTCCAGGAGTAATAATATTTCGATTTTGGCAATAAAAAAATAATAGGAAACCACCCTATTAGAACACGCCTGAAATTTCATTCAAATACCAGGAATTTTCTTAATACAGGGTGAATGATGGTCATTCACAAGATTATTCGAATGACTTTTCGAATTAAAATTCACCTTATGAAGCCACCTTAATGTAATGCAATAGAATGAATAACAATAACAGACTTAATTTTTAAAACCTTCGATCATAGGTCTGAGAATGTAGTGCACAATTTTTTCCCAAGGAATAAGTGACACTATTCAATATTAGGAAAATTATATAAAAAATCGTTGAAAATAACTGCACAATAATAATATAATTAACGGCCAACTATGTTTACTGAACCTCTTTCAAATACTAACTAATTACTACTACTAGCTATGCTGGAAGGACTCAAAAAAATAAACATGACACTTGTGCAAGGGCTTTGACTGGGGCATCAAACTTCAGAATGTACCGATGTATAGATTGGAGAAAATATCCACACAGCTTATCAACTGACTGTCACAAGCACCATGGTTCTTAAAAATACACTCAAAACAAGACATTAGACTTCCAACCTCCCACTGTGATAAGATAAAGCTACACTACGATTGTGGTATTTTAATAATCTAGATTTTGGATGCATTCTTCCCATTATAAATGCAATGAACTAAGACAAGAGAGAGAGAGAGAGAGAATAGAAGCCATCCACAAACCAAAACATTAATGAGTCAACATTATTATTACCTGACATTTATCCCACCAAACACAATGGGCAACACACATGAAAGACTAACTGCTTAAATAAAAACCAGGGCCAATAATGAGTGCAAATTAAAAGTTCCACACACTCTAGCACAAAATCCATAATCATAAGGAATTGATAGTGATACCCACTTGGAGATTATGGCGGTTCTGTTCAGGAAAGCTAACTTCAGGCAGGATGGTATGGCTAGATAACTGCAGCTCAATCGGCACGACAGCATCATGAAAATTAAAAAGGGTTGCCGTGTATTAATAAAATGGAGTATCAAAAAACACACACAAAGGCAATATCTTTCTTCATCACATGATAATGCTAATCACAGCTATGTCTAAGGCCGCTTCACACGGTGGATGATCATGCCATCATTCACGGGATCATACGAGAAAAGTGGGATAAATAATTAGTTCTGATATTCACTAAATGATCGTCATTGTGACAATTCATTCACAAATTATTCCGTTTTAGACATCAAATGATTTCATTCACATGATCATATTCGCCATGTACAGTGGACTTACATGCTATGGTAAGACGAATTGGACAGTTAATATAAAATCTAGACTATTATGTCATCAGGGCACATATATAGTCATTGCAGTGCTAATTCAATGCCATAAGGATTGGATTATAACGTCACAAACTAAACGTACCTATGTTACAGGTCTATGAATTAATATGGGTTATCTACGCCGTGGGCAAGAGATAATAGCTTATTTCTTATCCACCAAGTAATTTACAATCAATGACAGCCCTATACCGGCGAATTAATTCAAAGTAATTCCTTATTATCTTAGAAGAGACGAAAATGTCAACAGGAAAAGATAGCTGATTGGTGGTACATTACACAGCCTCTTTACGACGTCCTAAAGCCTCATTACAATACAAAAACTTTTACCGTCATCAAAACAACATATCACACTTCACAAAAATCTGCAATACATACATAACACTATCCCGATGCTATCAAATCGTTAAAAAAAAAGGATGCAATACTTTCAAAACCACACAAGGGTATAATACACGTTAAATAACTAAATTAAAATATCCTACCTTCCAATGTTAACTGCGCCTAGGACGAGAAAAATCGCAAGAAAGTAAATTACAAAGGAAACACGTTGTATCGTGAGGCATAATATCCGATTCATAGCATACTACGGACACTAAATTGGCCTATCAAGAGACTTATTATCCATAGAAACTTATAAAAGTACCGCAACTCCTTCCTAAAATACTATAAAGGTGTATTAAATTGACAGATTAGCCTAGAATTAGGTATTCGAACAGTACGATGTTACATTTACTACTAGCTCACACTAATAACTAACTCTTCCATATACGTACGTAACATCGGAGAAATTAAAAGGTACTATACATCAGACACGTCCGTATCACAATACATACAACATAGCCTGAGAATCGATTCATGTCTATTGAAGGTTAATAACACTCGCCATGAAGACATGATAATAATGAGCCTGAAGATTGTCATGCCCCTAACAAACCATCCTATCAATGACCTGAATACGTATCGTCACTAATCATGGAAACACATAATTTCAGGCACACGCAAATGAAATGAAAATAACACTCTCGTTACTCATGTCCACTACTTCCTTCAGAAGTACTTACGTCATCGTCACGTGCCCAAATCTTCGTACACTCACCTGAGTTTGGAACATGGCACAGAGTATTCAGAATGGCCCTTTTATCCACTCAAGCGTAATTTCTAATTGTTCTACGCATAAACAAGCAATCTCAAATTTGAATTAATCACTATTGAAAAAACTCATAAGCACTACACCTAAACAATCATATATATTTTGAGCTCGATCATTAATACGAACAACTGAATACCACATGAATCATGACCATTGAAATACCAAATGAAATGATATGACTTCTGAAATTTACTTCACTCTAACACAACCGTAACATAAAAATGGTTACATGAACTTACTCAGGCGGGATTCAGACTCTTACAAGCACTGATATCGGGACATTAAATAATGTTGATGGCAGCGATACGAAGGCGATGAATCCTCAGAAGACAACGACTCTGTATTTGTTGACCCTTCGAACTCTGAGCAGGAAATGATAAAATTTTGGCGCGCGGGACGCTATTTAGAACGAGTATCCAAAATATTCCAGGAGATGGCGGGTGAATTGGAATTCCCCTCCCTCCCCTCCATAGAGGAATAGAGGTTCCAAACCTAAACCCCATTCACTAAAATCCTCTCCCCTCCACTGTCCCCCTCACAATACCTCAGTCCTCGTGGGTATGACTCAGGGTCACGAGCAACCTCCAAACCCGCTCCCTCCCACTCCCTTCCCCACTCCAACTTAACAGGGCGTGGGAAGGGCCTCTATCCTTTTCCCAGTTGTTTCGTTCTCGGAAAAGATTCTGTCTTACTTCCTTATTTGGGAAGTCATGTACATAGAACTTTCGACGGTCATTCAATATTATAGTATATTTGCAAATAAGGTCGGTTTTGACATTGAGGACCTCGGTTCAACTCTGAAAACATATCAGCCCACGCGAAAAAAAATTCCTTTTTACAGCGCTCGGGTGCAGAGGTGTAAGGAACCATGTCTCATTTCCTTATTTAGGAAGTAAGTTTCATGAAATTTTCCTAAGATCATAGTGAATTAAAATACACTTGCTAACATGGGCGGGTTTTGTCCCTGATGACCTTGGTTCGACTCTGAAAAAATTCCCAAACCATACGATAAAACTTTTTTGCGCTTTTACAGCGCTCCGGCTGCATATGTGTTAGGAACCATGACTCATTTACTTATTAAGGAAGTAAGGTTCATGAAAATTTCAACGATCATAGTGAATCATAATATACTTACGAGGATGGACGGTGTTTGACCCTGAAAACCTTTTTTCGACTCAGAAAAAATTTCCAATCCACGCGACAAAACATTTTGTTTTTACAGCGGTCCGGCTGCTTAGGTATAAGAAACCATGTCTCATTTCCTTATTTAGGAAGTCAGTTTCATGAAATTTTCCACCATCATAGGGAATCATTAATACTTGCGAAAACGGATAGATTTTGACCATCGGAACCTTGGTTCCACTCTGTTAAAATTCCCAACCCACGCGACAAAAAGTTTCTTTTCTACAGCGCTCCGGCTGTATAGATATAAGGAGCCATGCTTCATTATCTTATTTAAAAAGTCAGGTACATAAAATTTTCCAAGATCTTAGGGAATTATTACGTTCTGGCGAAAACGAGAGCATTTTGACCCTGAGGGCCTTTGATCGACTCTTACAAAATCCCCAACCCACGCGACAAAATACTTCGCACTACGGCTCACCGGGTGCATAGGTATAAGGAACCATGTCTCATTTCCTTACTTAGGAAGTCAGGTGCATGAAATTTTCCACCATCATAGGAAATTAAAGTTTACTTGCAAGCATGTGCAGTTCATGACCCTGAAGTCCTCCGTTTGACTCTGAAAAAATTCCCAACGTACGCGACAAAAAATCCGTACTCCAGCGCACTAGGTGCATAGATATAAGTAACAATATTTTACTCCCTTGTTTACACAGTAAGGTTCATAAAAATCTCTTAGATTATAGGGATCTATAATATACCTGCGAACACTGGCAGCTTTAGACCCTGAAGACCTTGGTTCGACTCTGAAAAAATTCCCAACCCACTGTACAAAAAAATTCGTTTTTACAGCGCTCCGGCTCCATCGGTATATGGAACCATGCCTCATTTCCTTATTAAGGAAGTCAGGTTCATGACATATTCTAAGATGATAGGAAATCGTGATATACTTGCGAATCCGGGAGGTTCATGACCCTGGAGAACTTGGTTCAACGCTGAAAAAATTCTCAACCCACGCGACAAAAAATTTCGTTTTTATGGCGCTCCGGCTGCATAAGTGTAAGCAACCATGTCTCATTTCCTTATTTAGGAAGCTACATTCATGGCATTTTCCACGATCATAGTGAATAATAATATACTTTCAAACAAGGGCGGTTTTTGACCCTGTGTATCATGGTTTTCTCTGACAAAAGTTTTACCCCAGGCGACAATATATTTCGTTTTTACAACGCACTGGGTGCAAAGGTTTAAGGAACCAGGTCTCATTTCCTTACCTAGGAAGTCAGGTTCTTGAAAATTATCACGATCATAGGCAATTATAATATACTTGCGAACTCTGTCGGTTTTTGACCCTACAGACCACGGTTCAACTCTGAAAAAATACCTTAAAAACGCGAGAAAAAAGTCGTACTACAGCGCACCGGGTGCATAGGTGTAAGGAACCATGTCTCATTCCCTTATTAAGGAAGTCAGGTTCATGAAATTTCCACGATCATTGGAAATTATAATTTTCTTGCGAACATAGGCGGTTTTTGACCCTGAAGACCTCAGTTGGACTCTGAAAAATTCCCCAACGCATGCGATGTAAATTTCATTTTTACTCCGCTCCGGCTGCATACGTATAAGGAACCATTCCTCATTTCCTTATTTAGGAAGTATGTTCATGAAATTTTCCACGGTCATAGTGAATCGTAATATTCTTGCGAAAACGGGCTGTTTTTGTCCCTGAAGACCTTGGTTCGACTTGGTTTGGAATTCATTGCATGCAAACTATACACCCATTTGCTGATAGCACTCTCTTTATTACTCCTTCCTCGAGTAATTCCTCCATCTGTTTTCATAGACTTCATCATTGACTGCTCAATTTGGTACTTTCCTTCATGAAAATAACAAAAGGCATTGATTGCGATTCGTTACCCACCATTAGTGTTTTCATAATAAACAAATTATTTGGTTTTATTAGTTCCAGTTTAGATGAATGGCATTGGTGAATTTTAACTGCATTTGAAAAAGGCCAGATTCGCGCTGATGCGATTCCACTCCACGTGACGTCACAGGGACCTAGTTTCTACACGAGGGGATAGGAGTTATACATCGTCTGAGGTTACCAATGCATGCATGAGGCACAGAGCTCAGGGAAATATGTCTTAATAATCACCTATTAAAACTGGCTAAGGTCGGAAAGTTTTCTTCGTTTGATAAGGCATTAATAAACCTTATTTAAGCCAAGAGCTACCTGCTAACAGGGTACTCAGCTGCATGCTAGCATCCTCCATCTCAGCGGCGTACGCATCCTCGCCCCAAGGTCACCTCTAACGGCGGCAGCGGTACTCATAATTACGTCACCCGGGCTTTTCCCAGCATTCATTCTTAGCCGTCGCGTTTTCACGCGCTTGGAAATTTTCACTTTTCATTTTATCGCGAAAAATAGATATCGTCATTTAAAAATCAAAAAGCGTGACCTGCGTACTCCAGGGTAATAATCTTTTGATATTGGATTTAAAAATTATAATAGGAAATCACCCTATTGTAATGTCCGTTGAAGTTCCACAACTTAACTTGTCAGAACGTCTAGCCGTGAAGTGTACTTCTCTAAATCGTTGATAAACACTAGGATTCATTGATATATTCAACTTTAACATATCTTTCAGGAATAAGTGCGCAGACTTAGCGTAAGGAAAATGCCCTGGTGCGTGGAAATATGGAGTCATCTCCTTAACGGTGTTCAGGTGAACTTGTCAATCTCCCGTGCGTTCAGCTCTTAGAATCTCTTTAGCAATGGACACCATTTGAAAATATTGTATCCATGGTTTAGCCGTAGGCCCTCGTTCTTCATACCCTTTCAGTTTTCTATTGGACTGATGAAGTAATGCTTTAGATGTTTAATCGTCACTTTCAATATCATTATAGGAAATGGTGTTATTACGCTTTCAATATTGATGATAAGGTATGCATCCATAATGTCATCAAGAACAAGAGCTTTACATATTATGGTTGCTAAAGTAAGTTAGAGTAATGTGTGATCTCGGACAGCTCTCGCGTAAGCATGGCCACGTAGCAATTTTTCTAATGACTTTGGAGCGTATATCAAAGAAAGTATTTCCTTGATGCCGCTTCCTTGCAAACTTGGCAGCTTATTCCTAGTTTCTCCTTTAACCACACGTTCACCGAATGAATTAATACAAAAAAGACAACTAAAATGCAAGAATTTTCAAAAGAATTGCTGCTACAATATTTTGAATCACCATTTTTAGTACTGAATAGTACTATAGTACTTCAGTACTGAATAGTTCGGGATGTTGATGCATCAACATCCCGAAGCCACTTCTAACTTAAAATTGCATCCAAATAATTACAGCGAGAAAGAGTACATACCTCACAGTTTTTCGTAGGGGTGAAATGTTTTCTTCTTATCGCCCAAATGCACTTCTTCTTCAACTCAGGATCTTTTGGAAAGCTAAAAACTTGAACCATGTCCCGGAATTTCCATTACATACCGACAATACACACACGAAAGGCATTTTTAACAAAAATATCTCACAAACACGTTTCTGAAGCCCAGTGAATGAAATTAAAGAATAAGGGAAACTTCACCATTACCATACACTCTATTTTTCACAAACTTAACTACAAAAATCCCTGAAATGTGGTGAGACGTGACGTAAACGAAGCGATCTCCAACGGCTGGTGCCAGCTTGTGAAGGCATGTGATCTTTCTAGGAGGATATGGCACTATGGCACCACCCGCGAAAGAAAATAGTCCCAGACCGAATACAGTTTTATCGATGAGATACAATTTTATCGATGCATATGAATTTGCCAGTCCTCTTGCATCTTTTTTCGTCATTAAAGGAAATAAAGAAACAAAACCTTTTTGTAACTTCCTAAGCGCGATTTTTGTATCTTGATGTTCCACCCTCGTATTCAGGTAGGAAAACTTCCTGTGCCGTCTGAGTAATATTTAAGGAAATATAAAAAAATATGCCACAAATACTTACCGTTGGAAATGATTTTCGAAGATTGTTGCAACTTTACTCGGCGAACACGTGAGACGAAGGTTTCTGCAATCGGAAAGAGGTGAGCTTTTTACCTCTGACCACTTGCGTTAATCACCGGAATCGTGGGCGCAAGGCATCATGGTTTTCTAATAGATGACTACGATGACGGACGACTTACATATCAAAATACACATCTCACTGAGAGATAAATTCTCAGTTGGGGAAAAAGGCTCCATTTCCACTGTTACGGAAGAGGTAGAAATGCACTTCACCTTGACGATAACTGCGTGCAAATCAATTTGTTTCTTAAGCAAAATAATACCTTGCCTTATAAAGGCATTTGAAAGAGTTACAAATTCAAGGTTACCCACCAAATTTGCTACCGTAGCAGACGAGTTTTTACTGTGAAGCAAAAGTTTTTGCTACATTTAATGATGGATTAGTCCCCACAACAAATACTGAGGCAGCAAATACGCATTTGTACGAAGAACAAATACATTTCTTTCCGTGCAGAGGAAATTATTTAAAGCTACGCTGAAAACACCCATAAGCGAAGTTTATTTACAATGAATGGTCAGCGGGAGCTTCAATCAATTGGTGAATTTTTTGAATTGTTGAAATATTTGAGTTGTAATTCGCCAAATTTTTACCTTACCTTTTTAGATGGAAATAGAAAGGCTTATTTTCGCACTCAGGGCTAAAAATCACATAGAAGGCAATCGTCATGAACTGCAAATGCAACCGTCGCGTCCGACGGAACTGCTCGATTCAGTGATTGCGGAGAAACTGATTTTTTTTGCGGAGAATGAAATTTTTTTGATATATGATATTTTTTATCCCCAATTTTCAAATGGATCCTGCGTATAAACGGTTCATTTGTCGAAAAAACCTGAGGAACAAATTTATAGGAAATTTTTTGTCCTGTTAAGTTATTAAGTGCTTTCGTAGAATTGGATAGTTTCCGAGGCTATAAATAATAATGCGAAATTTTTCCAATGTGTCCCATTTTTGCAAACGCTAAATTTTGATTGCCAAATTTGAAACCTGGATTCAGCGCCCCAAGAGACTCGGACAAATGGGAACTTTCCAGCGGTCTCATTTCGAGCGGACCGAAAGCGGCGCGGGAATCGCTGGGTCGGCCGCGCATGCGCAGTGTCATGCAAGTCTCCGTCTTCTCCACGGCGACGAGCTGCGAGGAACAGTTAAACGCAGGCGCCCTCGGAGGCCGGAGGAATACCAATTGGGCGTTGGTGCATGTGTGAGTGAGTGGTCTGCTGTTGCTTGCTGCGACGCTGCAGTGAGTTAGTTCGACTCCCGCGTGGGACAATGTCAGAGTGCGAGGGGAGATGCGAAGAGGAAGGCCGGAGAAGGGGGACGGAGAGGGCGGCTATCGGCTGGACGACTTAGAGATCCTTCAGACGATCGGTGAGTATGCCTTCCTTTCTGTGCCCCTCGCCCGAGAGAAAGCGTTCCACTTTCTGCTAAGATCACTCGAAAGTACCTACGCTGTTGCCAAACTTGGCGCTCATGACATCTACTGATAGCACCAAGAGCATAGCACCAAGTTTATATGGAAATTTTATTGATAGAAATGTATTTTGCGTATGATATTTTTTATTATTTGAGATCTGACAAATCAGCTGTTCAATTGGCGAAGAAATCATATGTAACGCGTTACAGAGCGTATTATTAAAGAAATTTTCTCTCGGCGACCCTGAAATTGTGTGAACCCCCCACCATCAACTAAAACCCCATAAACAGGATAAACAATTATACTATTGAACTCTGGCGGCTTCACTTCACCGTTGCCGCTCTGGTTTTAACGCTTCCTGACTTCAGTTTAACACTCGTGGAAGTTGAGTTTTATTCATTTTTCTGCCGGCAACTTGTACTGTCACTTGGCGAAAAAACCAAGGCCGATAATGGTTCTATTATATTTTTTATCGGGGACATTAGTGTCGCCTGATCTATATGTTATGCTGTAATGTACTTGGAAGAGTCGATAACCACAAGGAGAAATTTGAAATTTCTCTGGGCTGGTCATGTTACCCAAAAAATCTGAATAATTGCATAATATGATGTACCATGGAAGGAGTAAGTTTGTTATTATATCAAATTTATTCAATGCACGCTAAGTTATCCGGGAAACTTTTCCTAGCGCGGATTCCTTTACCTATTTTATAAATGAATACCAACGTCATCAAACGCGGTATTTGGTTTAGGTTTTACAGTTTTTTTGTTGGATGACTTTTGGAGAATCGGTCTTCAAATACATCCCCATACTGTTAGTGATAAATATCTTCATGTTTGAATTGCCAACCAACGTGAATGCCGGTGATTATTCATGAAATGTGATCGGAGTCGTAGTCAATTTACATCGTCAAATTTTGAAATACTTACAAATTACCCTTTGAAAAAGTAATCAGTACTATTGCAGTTACGATTAAAATTACTTTTAAATTAGCTCCGGTACATGATGCTGTCAATAGTTTCTAGAACGGGGTAACAGTATGCAAATCGGATTTTTAATTATTATTTGATTTCAGTCCATTAAATAACAATTAAACATTATCACATTAAATAAAAATATACGTGAAATTAATCATTAGCTACTTTAGGCATAAATAAATACGTTCTGCCCTGAATTCACCCCTGTCAATGAGGTTAATGCAGCTGGGACTGCATTTCGATTACCGCGCGTGAAATTCAGATTTTCAATTTTGATTATTCAAATGTATCGTTGACTCTAACACGATTAGGAGTAATTACAAGTAAAACCTACTTTTTAAAAAGTGTATCGATTGCATGTTATAAATTACCAGACATTTCATCGTTAACAGTAATTCGATTACTTTCACTCTGTTTATTACGAAGAAGGAGTGTGCGCGTGAGCTGACAAGTTAGGCTCGCTGCCGTGGGCGGTCTCCCGAAATACGCGGAAGCGACGCACGCTGCGCTACTGTTTTGTGCGCCCGATGGCTGCCGCCGCTCCTCGGTACGACGTCCCCGATATTGACGGCATCTATTTGTAGAATTCGGAAGAAGATTAAGAGCCCAAAATAAGCACTACCGCCCTTCTTGCTATTTATCCATCTCGTGCGAGGGAAGAGGGGAGTGGAAGAAGCTCTTAAAAATGTGCCAATTTCACGTCGAGTCTCGCGGGAAGAATGGACGCAATGCATGGGCTGCGAGACTAAGGCCGAATCCCAATCCAACCTTAGCACTCACGGAAATACATCTTCGCGACATTTTGGCTGACCGGAACGTACCTCAGCACGACCGAAGTGCTCATGAACTCTAGCGGTCGTCCGCGAACAAGACTCACAACATGCAGAAATACGGAATAGCTTAGTGCTGCGCTGTTTTAAGGGACGTGCATGAAATTGTGATTGGTTTATTACTGAGCACCTTGGAATATTGAATTGCTCACTATAGAATCAAAGCGTCTTTTGGAAAGTTGGAGGGTTTGATTCGGGGAGGTCGAAACGTGTCGACCGAAAGCTACAATTTTGATGTAGTGCATTGCGTGGCATACATTATTATTAATTAGAGGGTTAAAAAATAAATTTTAATTATGGAATTAAAAAACAGAAATGCTTAAAGAGACTATCCCTAATTTAATTTTGAAACACCAATTCAATTATTATGAACATGCACAAATGCTTGAAATTCAACCAAAACATCATGTAATATATATATATGAAGTCGATAATTTTGGAATTAATTTTTCAAGAACAAATTATGTGGTCATGCGTATGGTTAGCGTTTCTTCAGTGAGGCTGGTAAGCTCGATGGCACTTCTTATGCTGCACCAGCCCTACTTCGTGTTTTGGCTGTGCAGCTCATCGTAAGTAGAAATAAGCGATGTCACTTCCGGAAAGTGGATAAATTTAAGTACACCCCTAAGTGGATCGGAAATGTGCCAAAGTTCTTATTCAGATAAGTGCGTCTGTGCCCTGGTTTAAGGTGCATCAGAAATTTTCAAACTTCTTGAACATTAATTTTAGGCGTTGCTCTGAAGACCCGAACTAGTATCTTTCTTGTGCTGTCCCTTATTTTTCAAATCTCATCTCGCCCAATAGCCAATGCCATGAAAAGACAGATTTACATCCCACTTTCCGGCCAATATCATTCAAATTAGAGTGGCCTAGAGGATTTTTTGATCGATTCCGAGTGAAGTGCTGTTTTTCGTGGACGAAAGAAAATGCCAATTTTCACTTTGTGCTGAAGACAAATGAGTGATGAGTAACATTAGAGATTAATATGTAGCTGATTCTATGCGATTTAGTCTTAATTGAGAAGAAATATGTCTCATTCCACCTCAATTTACTAACGTTTGACCCTTATAGAGTCTCAGATTGCAATTAAGATTCTACTGGCGAAATTCTAAAAATTGTACTGGTGATATTCACCGGTCTTATTACCCCGATACCATTTCTTTATAAAAATTTTCTGCGATTCACGCTCGCTTTTCCCGCTATCACCTTTGCTGTTTAACTTTTATGCGGAAGAAATATCGCAGAAGGCGTTCGATGCAAGTTGGACGATTAATAATCAAATCAGTGAGGTTCGCGCTATATCATGCATTGCTTCTATTGCAGTCGGCGAAAGAGTTGCACGCATTGGTGGATGCGTTAGAAAGATTAATATGTCCACTGGTCGAAGAATGTGGTATCCAGATTAATGACAAGATGACCAAGGTTATTTGGTTTTGTAAAGCATCGCGAGCTAGGAATGTGGGGCTCACGATAAAAGTTGTTTGTCATAGCCTTGAACAGGTGGACTTTTCAGTTCAACTATTTGAGCAGTACACAGGAGGAAAACGGACACTGCGATAAGGACGTCAAGGAGAAAATTGCGTTATTAAAGGAAGCGCTAATGAATAGGAAGGAGGTGATGAGATGGTTATTATATGAGAATACGAGTGCAGCGCTATGCGGTACGGACGGACTTTGAAGGAGGAGGACGAGGGGAGACTGCAGGAAGCGTTCGGGATATGGGCGTGGAGGAGAATGGAGAAGGTGAAGATGACGGGTTAGAAGGGAACGACGAAGTGCTGGACATGGTGGGCGAGGAGAGGAAATTCCTAAGGGAGATACGGAGGAGACAGAAGGTTTGTTGAAGGTTGGAGGCGATTTTCAAAACGAAGGGAAGAACTCCAATCACTTTTCTTGGCCAATTAAGCTCGTTTTGAATTTTTATCGCTGTATATTATGCATTAATTGCAAATCACCACGCCTACGTTTCGCCGTACAGTCCTCGAGGCTTAGAAAACGACTTAGAATGTCATCATTGTTAATACTTAATAAATTTATCATATTATAGATAACATACCATGTTTGATTCATCTGCGTGCATCAGTATTTGTTGATGTACAGTCACTTTCAAAAGTCGGTCCACATATCTGGCGCAGCTGTCTCTGTTTTTCTCCGAAGTCGACCTTCGCGTATTGCTTACGCGTTCCTTCTCCGCTGGACCCCGGTTTGATTGGATCGGGTAGTGCAAATGGTGCAAGTTGACTACTTTAACCCTCGCCAATTGCCCCAAGCACGATTTTAGAGGTAGGAAGGTCCCGGTGAACCCTCCCCTCCACAGCCAAACAATTCCACCATCGAAGAAGGCGGAAAAGAATTTAAGGATTTTTCTGGCGAGTAACACATTGTGAGAGGGACATCCGAATCGTTTGGTGAAATTATACAGCACATATAATACAAATAAAAATTTCGGAACATTTCGAGCATAATACTCCAATATTTTTTTCTCAACATGGTCTTGATAAAAATACGAAAATATATACGCCAATGTTAATACTGTCGTTTACGTCACGGCTCCCATCCACGCTTGCGTTCACCCGTGTGGTGGGCGAAGGATTTTCAGACAGTTTTCAATGTTTACAAGTGAAATATCAGTTACTCCCCAAGTTTAAGTTTATTCGGAGCATAAGTGGTGCCTACATTTTGCATACCGCAACTTATTTACATTATCAAAATAGAAAAAATGTTTAAGTATTTTATTTTTTAACCTGGCCAAATCTAACGGCAAGGAAATTGTTTTATGAGAGAATTTATAACTCATGAATTATATATGATAAATCGGATTGGTTTGAATTGCTTTTAAGATAACTATAATGTTTCTATGAAAGAAGTAGCGAGATATTTATGGGCATTGAATAAAATGACAGGCTTTTACACCACAATGCGTCGTAGGAAGTGTTGAAAAAAAAAATGAAACTCCGTTTTGTGACGTTGTCACATTTCTTCGCATTTCTCTGAAATTATGCAAGATAAAGAAAATCCACGAAATGCGTAAAATAGTTCTAATTGTTGCCCAAACGTATGCAAAATCGTGACTTTGTGTAAGTAATGGTTTCCTCTCTTTGGCCATAAAAATGGAGCGTCACTGACTGACGGGAATTGTCACTGACTGACACATGTGATTTGATGCGTGTTAACTTTTCTTTTTCATGAAATGAGCATTGCAAAATATATCTATATTGAACACAGAAATTTATATAAGAAACATAACAGTTGCATAGCCAGGGGGTATGTCCAGGGGGTCCGGACCCCCCCCCCCCCCAAAATATAAAAACACAATTATTTTCCTTCAGAAAAAAAGTTTTAAAATTAGTTTAGAACCCTCTACCTAGTACCCTGTTTTTAAAACATTTTCCCCCTGTGTTAGACCCCTCCTGTGTTAGACCCCCCCTGAACGAAATTCCTGGCTACCCCACTGATACATAAGCACATAGTATGTATTTTATCCACTAATTTTTCTTCGATTTCTATATTCTCGCTTAAAATGGTGAGTACTCCTAGCACTATGATCTATTGCGTAAGGAGACATCTTAATTATATTTATAGCAACTAACTCCACATGGTGAACAAAGAATGTGTTCCGTATGGATGAAATGCCGTGCCACTGTTAGTCCAGCATTTCATTGGAGGCAGAAATGCCGTGTACAGGGATCTCTGCAAATTTTATTTTCATGCCGTTTTAATTACACACTCACACTGCATTTATTACAGGAGAACCCGACTTAAAAGCTTCCCAGGACATGTTTCTACCTTTGCCCCCAACTACATCAACACCACCCTTGCCATGATCTGTTACGACTTCATTGCCGCTCTCTATTCTTCCTGTTTAATTCCTTGCATTCACCTCTTTGCTTTTTCCTCTCACGATGCTCGCGCTGTCTCTCTGCTCCCGTCTTTGCCATATTAATATATCCTGACATATTTTACAATTAAGGATTTCAGATCTCAACAATCATTCTGCTCCTATGTCCCGCTTTCACAACAAACGTACCGAAGCGACGCGACGACAATGAAGGTGACGGTGATACGCGGCATGCCGAAGTCAACAATTGGCAAAAAAATAAAATACTCCGCTGTATAAACAAACAATTTACCAAGAACAATAAAACTGATATAACATTATTACTCGAGGAACATATTATGCCACGAATTTAGTGTACCAGTCGGGGCCAATGAAGCGCACGCACCAAAATTTGAAACTTGAGCAATACCACAGGTTAAAATGTCAGTCAGTGACGGCCCTCAGGAACAAAAACGGTGAATGCTGGGGAATTTTTTTATTCTGATCTTTCATCCTTTGGATGGACTTGATTTGGATACGAAACGATTTATCTCTCGCATCCCTTGATTTTGGTCAG
Organism: Ischnura elegans; assembly: GCF_921293095.1. NCBI lineage: Eukaryota > Metazoa > Arthropoda > Insecta > Odonata > Coenagrionidae > Ischnura > Ischnura elegans. Next base: position 5,257,874 of record NC_060258.1, read on the forward strand.
CGGAAAAAAATGTATGTCAATCGTCACTGACTGACACCAAAACGGCGCACTGTTGCGTTACAGTCCTCTGCGTGAACATGTGACTTTCAAGTATTGATGAAATGGATTGGTAAGATACAGTCATGATTGGGGAGAATGGTTAACTGGAAATTTTCATAGAAAAATCTTATCTTAGTTGCGAAATCTTCAATAATAGAATGGCTGTGTAAACGGATTCATTTGCTCATATGATACGAGAGCTCAATTCCGCGGCGTTTTCGTAAAAAATGGTTGAAGTATGGGGAGAAACAGGTACGGATTATTAAAGTTTGGAATATTTACACCATGTCAGGACTTCGAACGGTCCATTTACCTCAAATTGAATTTTTGAACCCTAGTATGACAGTTACGTAGAAACGCTCATAAATAAGTATTGCTCAGTGTTTAAAAAAAAAATACAGCAAGCAACATCAGCGTGGAATTATAATTTTATGTTAACCGTTTATGGTGGTCATGGAAAAACATAATTTACCTACCCTTCTGAAATTAAAAAGGGAGTATAATTGAGTATTATTGAAGGTATTCTGGTTATGTTTGAGTACATGGAAGATTTTACGAATCAGCCCGCCTGCGCCCCTCCCAACTTGAGCTTACCACTTAAATTTACAGTAACGCACGTTCGCATTAGGGCCCTTTCATTCTATCCATATCCTTACCTTCATCCTTCTCCTCCCCCCGTAAGTACCTCAAATCTCTCCTCTATGGATAGCACTTCTTCATTTCTTTTCCGCTCCGTCCATCTCACCTTTTCAGTTGTGTTTTATACACAATTCACTTGGTAAAAGATTCACTTTCCAACGTCCGTCGAGCATGGTAATCCCCGTGGCCTGCAGCAAGCTCTGAACTGTGTTGCACGTTCAAAAAATCGATCTTAATTTCGGTGTCACGGGTGGTCAGTATTCTCCTTGTGGTATAATACTCTTTATGTGTTGTTGTATAAGTGGTGTAAATATCTCGAGGTAACTCTGTGATCCTTTTTTTATAGTCCTACACGAGCACAAAATTTCGACGAAAAACAGGGTCCGCCATTTTTTATCGTATCAGCCACAAATAATGCAACTGAGTCATGAAAGTTGCCAAGAATTAACTATAATAAACCACGTAATAAGATTGTAAATTTTTGTTTCTATTGAATTACTACAGAAGGTGTGGCATTAATTTTAACATGCTGAATTTCGAAAAAAAATTCAATGAGGGCAATTTTTGCGAAATTTGTTCAACTTTGATGCCAAGTAATTTGTTTAAAAAAATTGCATATGGAAAACGGTTTGAGTCAAAAAATACACTAATGTATTGACAACGTCAGTGCAAAGTTCCGCACTAAAAAAAATCGATTTTGAGGTTTTGTCCAGCTTTTTTCGATTTCCGCCCACTGCGGGACGGCTGAATTTTTCGTGTTGGATGCAATAAGACGCAAATTTCACTAGCATAATATGAAGGATGTTTGTGAGGAATTATGATCCACTGTATGCGATAGCTGTTCACGTCCAAATATCCAATGTATAACATGTCATTAAAAGACTAACATTTTCCCCTTGGTATTTTGGAGGCGGCCCATCGAGATGAGTCCTGCTTTGGGAATCGTGCAGGTAAACCCTTTCGAGCCGTAATTTAAATATATTTAATTTGAAAAATTCTATTTTTTCCGACTTTTTGGCATTTTCGACCGGGGCCCACAGGCCAGCCAATTCTTATTCACGACTCGAGCGCAAACGACCGCACACGAATCATTTGTCTTAGTAGACGTAGCCGTGACGTCATCCTCAGCGCTCTTTGAGAGCCGTTATAGGCCATGCGGTCGGAGTCTTAAGAGAACTGTGGAAATCCTTTCAAGCTGCGTAATTGGTCATCAAGCACTCTCCAACACAGGTATTATGGGCCCTCTGTGGCATTTACATTTTTTTCCCTATGATCGCGGATTTCGTAATGCAGGATATACTGTGTAAAAAGCGATAGTAGCCCCCTGTATATTGTTTCAATTGACGCATTGAAAGGAAGAAAAATTGAAATCGAACTCCCATTTACGCTGAATTGCTATTCAAATGGAATGTCTTATAGCTGATAAAATTGGCGTAATTCCTGTACACTTGCATTCGTTGGCTGCGGGACGGATTCGATTGACGTCCGTGTAATTTCTAATTGAGTGACCATCGAGTCAAAAAATGTTCAATTTGGTCGTGATACGAAAGAGTCGAAGAAGAGTTGATTCTCGAATAGCGAAATGCATCCGTCCTTCGATGCGATGGGCCTGTAAAATGTTTTTAAGGCCGTTACCTGCCGCTCCATGGTAAAACAAATTTTATTTTTTGCATTGATAAAATGCGTCAATATTACCATTGATTAGATAGAAAAACAACATTCGTGCCTTACTTCAGCAGTATTTTTCTCTAAAAATCCTCTGAACGTCTCACTCCCCCAAAATCCGTATTCGCTTCTTTTTCAGGCTCAATTGGAAAATATTAAAATTCTACTTGTTGGTGGTAAACTGTTCGGATGGCGGTACACTTAAGGCGCTGTCATACACCAAAAAATGCCATATATTGTGGAATAGTTACTACATCTATTGTTAGTAATTCTTCGCACGTTTCCATTTCAAAATAAAAATTCACGAAAATAAATGTTTAACGGCCCACAGAGAGAATATTCTATTACATCGAGAGGAACCTTGAAAAAGCCCATTACCTAATTGCCAATGCCACTGTTCCTATGGGCATCCTTCTAAGTGCGTTCTTCTAGTTCTGGAACCACTGCACGTTTGCAAGTTGAATCAGTCAAAATCCCATCCCTCGGTCACATTGCATTGCTCGTAGGCATTGAGGTCGGACGGCTATCGATAATCCCCTCCACAGTCAGTGTGAATCAGTCGTGTAGAAACGGTAGCTGCCCAACGCGCTCGCAACTATTGGCCAGACAACGCTTTTGGAAGCTGCAGTCTTAACTCTCTAAGTACGTTTACCAAAAATGTGTGTAATGAATTTTCGATAACCATTAGCGTGATAAATTGAAAAAAAACTCACACCACTGATGCTGTATGAGGTCATGATCGAAATCAGTGGTGGGCAAGACTCATGAGACCTGGGGCGGAATTCTGTACACGGGTACCGACGATCGTCGGTTGCACCGACAGAAATGCTATTCACAAAACGGCTCTACCCACAGTCGTCGGTGCAACCGACAACTTCGTGACGTAATGCTTTTGTCGTTATGAAAGTGGCACCCGCACGCGAGGCTATGCGCCTCGACCAATCATATTTCTCGTTTCTTTGCATTAAACAAATGAGGCTTCGAAAACGCCATCTGATATTCGGCAGCCCGCGAAGAAGTTAAAAAGAGTTGATCACTGCTTTGTGAGATATTTACGATGTTTAATTACTCTGCGAACACAATTTCTTACTCCCGTTGGTGCGATGTGGCTTGTATTCGCAGATTTTGCTGTATTTACCATGGGATTTTTTCTAGTCCAAGTAAAAAAGCCTTAATATTCAAGGATTCAACGGTCGTTGATAGAAGAATATCGGCAACATTTGGTTCTTAATGTATCGGAATTTTCAAGTATAATTGTCTTGGAGAGGACTTTATCTGCTACAGAATTGTTCACCCACGCTTATTATAATTTTATTCTTGTGATTAGCAGTGACGAAATTATTTTTATTAGTATTGTAACAATGTCCCTTCATCTTCAGCCATGACTTGTTTGCATCGTTTGCCTCATTGTTCGCCGTAAGTCCGATACTTCCACAAGGGTAATTATTTTATTAGAAAACATTTTTGTCGCTTGAAATCACATTTTAGTCTATTTAAAATACATTCGTTGAGAAAAACACCGAGATTTCGCGGATGTCACGGAAGGTATCATCACAAGTGCTGTGATTGTGAATTTGAGGGACATACTTTACGCTATCTATTTGGAAGTGCTAATGTTTGCATTTTGATACCATTTGTGTGTTATTTCAGGCAACTTTGCGTTGATATAACTTGGACTAAATATACTAGATCAGTGTGAATTTGTGATATACCTTTGAAGGTGTGAAGGTTTTCTCGTGATGAATTGAAATGTTTGTACTTTAATGATGAATAATTCATTAAATATTTCCTTGTTTCGTGCAATCATTCTTTTTATTTGTCCCTTTCTTCCGATGGAATGCACGGTACGTACCTACTAAGTGCTCTTATAATAATAATAACCTATATTAAAGTCCCGTACGGTGTTTGGTTAGTATGGTGAAGTAAATTCAGCATTAATTTGAACGGAAGTTTTGTGCACCGCTAACGACGGCAAAAATCTGAAGAGTTAAGTGATGCCATCTGCATTCTTTTAAAATATGGTGGCAATATGCTTTTTCTATTTCGGAGTTGCTGTCTGATGCTCTCAAGGGTACTTACGAAGGTAGGGGAGTTATTTTCATTATGAACCTTATTCTCAGAAGCTCACAAAGGATATTGAAGTTAATATGAAAGTGAACGAAATGTCCACGGAAATATTTCATTAAAAGTGCATCAATCCCTTATAGCAGCCCATTCGCTTTTGTTGAAAATATAAATTAATTTCGGATCCAAACTTTACGAATCAACTATAGATACCTATCGTGTCTTGTTGTGAGTAATTTAAAAGCAAAGCAATACGTTACATTAGGGTGGCCCAAAAAAAACTTTTTTTTGAAAGTTTGTGGGGCGACTTCATTTTATGGTGCAATTTCATGTATAAACGACCCACAAAAAAATTCGGCTCGATTGCACAATATTTGACCCTGCCGAAACGCGTTTAAACATTTTCGGCTAGGATGTAAGGCATTTTGCCTACTTTACAGGGGCTATTTTCCGTTTTCTCCGGTATTTGCTGCAGAAATTGTTGTTAAATAGAATAAATACAATACTTGTTGATAAAAATTATTATTACAAATCAGTTATTTTATTATTAATTCGTTAAAAATGGTTTACATAAAATTTACAACCTTTTTTTTCCGTACTTATCGAACATTCTTCTGTGCTTCTGCACCACTAATAGCAAATGCTGTCTCTCACGTTCATTACAGGTAAGGTTTTTCTGTAACAGATATTTTTTGATGAGGGACACACCCCTTTCGGCGGTGTCATTGACGACTTTAATATGTTTTATAACATTAAATCCTTTCAGGTACCTTTCATCGAAAATCCAATCTTCGGGGTCTCTTGACAAAAAGCCTTGATCAATGCCCGTAATGTCGAAGAAACGTCGAGAATTAGAGGAAACGAAATCGCTCAATTCCAAATCCTTAATGCCACAATTGGGAGGAAGTTGCGCTCGAGGGCTGCAAACATGCACTTCCTTTAAAAAAGAGCTGACCATCGCCCTCTTACAAGGCAATGAAACATTGGGATCAAACAAAGATAAGCAAACTAATGTTTCTGATAAATACCATAAATGGTTGCAAATTTTTTTTAATGCTGCTTGGTAGTGTTTCTCTTCTCTACTAGCCAACGTTTTCAGAAGTTCAAGATCACGGGCTGGCGCACTAAATGCCACTGGACATGTGTACCAGGACTTAATGTACACGGAAGCTACAAAACAACATATTTGAAACACGTTGTCACTCTCTTTGATTGAAAGGTTCAATTGCTTTCCACACATCCATACTTTGAATGAATAGATTGCCTTTGCCATCCACCGCGACTTGCTGATGGAGCCAGGCTTCTTAAACTGATAGGCTGTGGTTCCTGGAACTGAACCACCCAAGAAAATAATAACCAACTCCAGAAGTTCCCTGTAGTCGTCACGCGGCTGAAATACCTGGAAATAAAGAAATAATGATCAATTAAGGTGGAAATAGATGTGGGTGTATAAAATGTGAGGTAGTTTCTTACCTTAAGTTGGTTGCAGCAAAATATAATGATTTCTTTTTTGTCGTTGATCTTCCGCAAACTACCCCGTGTTGTCGCTGCAGTGCGGTACCGCGCTGTAAGCATAGTAAAAATAAAAGTTTAGTTAATGTCCCTGCATACGTGGAAATATATTAGCAAGCGTTTCAAAATACCTTTGTCGATATTTTTCCAATTATCCTTTAGACAATCAACAAATGGTAAAGTTGCCTTCTTAGAAACACTTATCAATGAATCAAATACAGCAGCGAGGACTAGTTCAAGTATATGGTGTCTGCAAGCAAGCCCCAGCAGCTCTTTTCCCAGTTTTCGCTGAATATGAACACAGGCTCCATTTACTCGTCCACTATTCACGGTTGTGGTATCGAAGACGAGGCCTATAACTCGCTCCTGAAGTTCCCAACTTGTCAAATATTCAACCACTGCAGTAGCTTCCTGAATCCCAGTGCCCCTTTTCAATTCCGGAACGCCAAGAAGCTGCTCAACTCCTTCTCCAGATACCAAAATTGGCAACCGATCAGCATTGCCTTCTGCATCTAAAGGAAGGAACGAAACCGCAATAAATGGTCTGATGTGCCTACAGACTATGCAAGATATTGAAAATAAATAATGGAAAGGACAAATAAATTACGATAAATACCTTCACTGCTGGGCATTAGCTTTCCATCCCAATGGACGACCAAAGGAACATCCGGAGTGAACTCTTGTTTAATCATAATTGCCATTTCCTCTCTACATTCCGACCTTTTTCGCTGTAATTGTGAGCGGGAAGAAACTATCTGCACCTCCTTCTCAGCAAAACCCAAAGATTTCGCTGTGGCCTGAGCAACCGCTTTTATTAGCATGGATCCCCCACCGGAAGACGTCAGAGTTCGATCTAACGCAGCAGATACCATTGAGTCATTTACAATGTGAATCTTGCGCTTCTTAGGCTTGCTCGATGTAAAGTCTGTAAAATGTGTAGTGCAACAAAAATTATATGACCTACATAAATAAAATTATTCATAAATTTTAGCTTTATAATTCATACATACAAAACTACATACCATCATCGGTGTCTTCAGCCGTGCTCGTATCGGAAGCCTCGGAAGAAACATGGTTTTTAAAGAGCTCATTCGTCTCCTTTGCACTTCGTTCTTTCGCCTTCTCCGCTGCAAGTTCCTTCTGATGATTCCTTTTACGATTGTTTTCCTGCATGGCGCACCATTCCTTATCGATGCCGCCCATATACCCAATGCGGTCACTTTGCATGCTCACGTAAAATTGGCGGTCATCATCTATTTTAATGAGCTCCATAGCTTTCTTATGACCAATGTCGAGCAGCCTGTCCAGCTTGGATGTAAATAATTGTCTCTTCATATCACTCTTCCTGCATTTGAGGCCCTTATCTTTTCCTAACCTCCTATATTCCCTATACACGTTTAATAGTTTCTTAATAACATCACGGGCGTTTTGAGTTGGGATGTTTGCTTCTGCCCAAAATTCCAGCAATGCGCTCCCCGTGTGTCTGGCGACGTCTTTGGATTTAGCAGTGCCCGGCGTGGAGTGCAGTCTAGCAAAGAAACTCTTCAAAACTTCTCGTAATGTAGGAAGTTTCCCATTTCTCGGCAAGTTTTCATCGAAACAGTCACCAACGAGCCAAATATTGGTATTCCTCCTAGTGATACGCCTATAACTCTTCTCAGCCATTTCGAAGTAAAATCACACAAACTCCTAGAAAAATAACTCAGAGACACACGGTTTCACCTCTGAAAACATGAACTGCTTTCACGAATGCTACCGCTTGTTTTGTCACTGGAGTCTTCAGGGGCGGGAGAGTCGCGCAACAATATAGCTGTGATCATGAAGTGCCGTTGTCTTCTTGCATCGTCGTAGGACAATGATGCCGCCTTGCAACATTGTTCTAATGAAGCATTGACTGAGTTTACTTTTGCCGCCAAACGATAACCGTGCTGCTTTGAACGCTTTCTTGATTACCTTTTTATCCAATTATAACGAGAATAAGCGAAATCTATCATGCCGTAGAAGGCTTTTTGTCAAGAGACCCCGAAGATTGGCTTTTCGATGAAAGGTACCTGAAAGGATTTAATGTTATAAAACATATTAAAGTCGTCAATGACACCGCCGAAAGGGGTGTGTCCCTCATCAAAAAATATCTGTTATAAGTATGGAAAAAAAAGGTTGTAAATTTTATGTAAACCATTTTTAACGAATTAATAATAAAATTACTGATTTTTAATAATAATTTTTATCAACAAGTATTGTATTTATTCTATTTAACAACAATTTCTGCAGCAAATACCGGAGAAAACGGAAAATAGCCCCTGTAAAGTAGGCAAAATGCCTTACATCCTAGCCGAAAATGTTTAAACGCGTTTCGGCAGGGTCAAATATTGTGCAATCGAGCCGAATTTTTTTGTGGGTCGTTTATACATGAAATTGCACCATAAAATGAAGTCGCCCCACAAACTTTCAAAAAAAAGTTTTTTTTGGGCCACCCTAACGTTACATACGTAAAATGACGGAATATGTATAATGTAAAATACCTTACGCTATTGGAACGCATAATGTAATATACGTGTAGCATTGGCAAAGTTAAATACTGCTCCCACTTCATAAATTTAACGTTTCAAGTGTTTAATCAATCATTTTTATTTTAAAGAACATACAATTAGAGAGCATCCACGGATCTAGCGTCGGAGATTATGATTCAAAATCGTCAGTTTAGGCCGAAAAGTGTAAACAAAAGTCCGCTATGTTGCTTAACACTAGAACCGCTGACTTTTTCGTATACCTAGAACCGCGGAGGGGGTCATTTTGACTCCTCGTCTTTTCTTGCCATATTTTTAGTATTCTGGGTTTCTTTTGGACACTGCACTATGTGAAATGAATTATCTGAGATTTACAATGAAATTTGAATGATATATGGGCGGTATAAGCGCTAGATAGGCTACACGCCTTGCACAAATAATGCGTTTTTCACATTTTTACTGTATGTTCGGCTGAGAATGGGGGAAAAATGTAAACTTTTTTTAAGAAAAAGAAACCCTTTTATTGGTGCAGAGAAGCATAAAGTAATGAAGAATGTAGAATAAATTCGTTTCGTTGGGTAAAAAGAGAAAAACTGAACAAGGTTAGTGTAGAAAAGGTAAGTAAACCACATTGATTACTTTGGTTTTTTTGTACAATTTTCACATTGCGAAACTAATTTCTATCTTTTGGCTTAGAGGATAGACATATTGCTTGCATTGTCGAAGTACATGGACCGCAGACAACTTTCTTACATTCCATACAGAGATAGGATGACTTGTTCTTGCTTTTCGCAGAGCATACCTCAAGTAACTGACATTTGCATCGATTTTCCAGCTTCAAAGTTTCAGGTCCAAATCCAAATTTGCTTGTAAATTGGGTCTAGCCCTTACAATTTTATTTGTCACCGAAAGCTCCTCTGACAGCTTTCTGAGAAACTCGTGACGTGAAATCTTTTCCCCCGTGCATTCTGAGAAGAGAATGTAAGCATTGATAGCAGCAATATCCAATACGTTGTAAAAACATGTACTGGCCAGCGTCGCGTGGCAGCACGAACAGAGTAAAGCCTAGCCATTTGATCAACAGAGTCAACACCAGATTTATTTTTATTATAAACCTCAATAGTTTCAGGAAGTCTTTTCTCTGTTTCCCTCACTGTGATATTGGGATACATAGTGCTTAGTACAATCACATTTTTCTCCCTTTTACCCTGATAAACTGTGAGAGGCGCCATTGTTTTTCAAAAATACTGTGGACTACCGATGTCCTTTGGCTGCTTTTACCTCATGAGGTATTTCCCTTCTCTTCCTATTTACAGTACCCACTAAGCTTGTTTGTTGGGCTTTTAGAGCCCTTGCAAATTTCACAGTAGTAAAATAATTATCAGTAGTGATATTTCTTCCTTTTTTCATGCATGATTCAGACAACTTCAGAACGACATGCTCACCTATGTTTACATCTGGTGCCCGCTCGTCTGATTTATCTAGGTAAGGCATGGCATTACACATAAATTTAGTTTTAGCATCGCAGAGCATCCAGAATTTTATGCCGAATTAGTCAGGCTTGTTGGGCATATATTGTGTAAAAGGGCATCTTTTCTTTGACGGAAAAAGCTGCTCGTCAACCGTGAGTTCAGGCCCTGGTTTTTACAAAGAGTTGCAATTCATGATAAAAGAGTCCCAAAGGTGAGAGCAAAGTGCAAATTTGTCAGTATGCAGCCGTTGACTTCTCTCCGTTCTCAAATCAAACCTCAAGTACCGCAATATTTCGCGGAAACGATCGCGACTCATTGTTTGTGAGAAGAAGGGTGGGTCCCATTCTTTGGACCACAAAAAGTCAAGCTCCAAGTTCCTTGCTCCGTACCAACCACGTGCATACAATACTGCAATGAGCTTCCAGTTCATCCATAGATACCGGCCAGTCCTTGTCCCCACTTTCTTCACGAAGTGCTCGTTCTGTGAAAACCAATACGAGGCGCACTCCCCCTCACCCCCTCGACTCATCCGACTTCTCGCTTCACGCAATATAGCACTGCCGCGCAAACTGATGAATTCGTGTGAATTGCGAAGTAATACATTGTTATTCATGTAATAGAGATGGCAACTACAATGACGCCACACTGGTAGGGGAGACACAGTAGAGGAAGGAAGGAGCCTGGAGTGGGGGTAGCCGAGGAAAGGGGTGTCCCCGGAAATTTTCGCGTAGGTCCATTTCTACGCGGCTCGACTCTCACATTCTTTCAGGCGTCCGCTGGGCGGGATGCCTTTATCTGCGGCCTAATAAGAAACGACAGAGGTGATCCATGCCATTCACACACATTCGACCTTCGAAAATTACGCTTGCGGTGAATTTCTTCTGCGAAAATATGAAGTTCGGGATCGATCACAGAGCAGGGGTCAAAATGACCCCTACCGCGGTTCTAGGTATATTGTTGTCTAGTGTTCACAAAAATAGTCCTATAGCGTCGGAATTTCGCACGAATACGCCTTTTTACAATTAATTAAAAGTCAGAAAATATCAGGTTTTTGAAAAATAAATTAAGTGTGAAATATACATGTTGAAAATCATAAGGGGTCAATTTGACCCCCTCCGCGGTTCTAGTGTTAAATAGTGTCGGTAGGTCCTACCGAGCGTTTCGAAATCGTCGGTACGTACCGACGGGTTTACCGACAACTGTCGGTGGGATAACGACAATCGTCGGTAGAACGTGTCACCAGGGGCCGTATTCTGTATTTCGTCGGTACCGCACCGGTCGGTTTCCCTTCCCAGCCCACCGACAGCACATCATTCCGTACCGACGACGGTTTCCATACCTACGACGGCTAATTCAGCGATTCAGTATGGTCGTCGGTATCAATCCAGTCGGTACGGTTCCCTCTCCTGCCCAAACAGGGAAAATCCGAATATATCCGAAGTTAAACGTGTCTCCACCAATGAAAGAAGGGTAAAAACAAGTGAAGACTCATTGGCACAGTTTGTTGTCGTCATTATCAATCTTTTTATTTGCGGAAATTACGACTTATTGCTAGATTAAGATAATCGATATTGGATAAGTTGTTAACAATGCTTATATCATGTGTGGTAGTAATGCTGTACCTACAGAATCGAAGGAAACAATATTACAACATCACAATAAAGTTTGTATGTGATGGAGATTGTTGTTGCTGGAATGAATTATTGAAACTATCCTTGAGATCGTAGTTTCTTTTTTAAAATATTGGTTCCGTATAATGCTATTTATTCATGATTTTGTAATATAGTTGTCATTAAGTAAGTTCCGTCTAAATGTTATCAACGGAAGGTTATGCCATTGGCACCGTAGCAGACGAAAATAACATACCATGGAACGTGAACGTAGGATTCAAATGTAAATGTCATATTAGAGGAACAAGTTAGGAAATTGTTATAAAAATATGGAGCTGGGTGCAATTAAAAGAAGTGTAATGACGAGGAAGTAAATAAATTGTGATTGGGTGAAATACATATGTATAAGTTGCGCATTCCATGTGAGAGAAAATGATAATATTGCGGTAAACCTCATACTTATTAACAAATATCTTCTTTTATCGTCAAGGGAATCAATGGCTGACGATGAAATGAAATATAGTTGCCTGTTACAAATGAAAGAAACTGATACCGTTGTGGCAAACTTCATTCTTAAATAAAAAGATCTTATTTCTATGCCGAGAGAAACGCCAAATTGATGATTGAGTGAAATAACAGGCGCCTATTCAGAGTAATATAAAGTGATAACATTGCGGCAAAACTCATATTTAATCAAAAATATCTTTTTTTATGTCAAAGGAGCAAATTAATGATGATAGAGAGAAATAAAGCCTATTATACAAGCGAGTGAAATTTCAATCAAGTGGTAACATATAAATGAGAGAAAGTCATTATATGTTAACAAACCTCATGTTTATTAACCATTATCTTACATTTCTGTCAAGGTAATTAATATAGATGATGACACAGTGAATTATAGAGGCGTATTCGAAGGGGCAGAAAAAGATAACAATGCAGAAAACCTCATTGTTTACTCGGTGATGAGGTAAAAACAAAATAAAACGTACAATGTGCACTGGGGAGTTCATGAAACCCACTAGTCGGTGGCCGTATCGACACCTTATTGCTGTCGGTACGGCTACCGACGATCTCCCGTCCTCTCGTCGGTGCCGCACCGATCGGGTTCGTACAGAATCGCACGACTTCTTACCGGGAGTCGGTGTGACGTCGCACCCGACGAATCGGTGCCGCACCGATCGGTTTGGAGTTACAGAATACGGCCCCTGAATCGCTCGTACCGAGACTTATTGGTAGGAACAGCTTACCGACACCGACAATCGTCGGTACGGTGTACAGAATTACGCCCCTGAATAAAAAAAAAACAAAAAATGCAGCAGCCTTAGCAGGTTATTGCCCGACTTTTTTCGACCGCTGAGCCTTGGGCTCCCTCTGCTGTCGGCCTTGTGATCAGTCTGTTAGGGCACTTGGGCGCCATGGCTACGACCACTTAATTACAATGTGTATTTACTTTCTAGGAGGCCGTAGACAGCTGGTTCGAATATAATTCCCTGCTTCAAAAGAGACAGGATTCCATTATCGCAATGGACAAGACAGGAAGTTGCTGCCACCAGAAGTTTCCATCACACGCTATAGTTGCGACATTATAATGGCCGAAATATCGTCTTTTTTTCGGGACAGACTTCTAGTGTAATGTGTAATTAAAGCTAATATATTTGGTCAATTAATTTTAGAAGTACAGTAGTAAACTTTTCCGAACTGCTTGCATCGATCCTTTCGGAAAAAATGTAAATGGCCGAATCTTCGGATTTTTTTTACAGGCGGACGATTGGTTTTTACTTTAATTCTCCCCAATTATTGATGCGTTACGGATGATTATTGTTTATTAAGAAATCTAATAATATTAGCCACATCTTCTTGTATTTATTTTAGGCGTTTTTTTAGTTTACTGTTTCGAAAAAGCCGTCTTATGCTAAATTTAACGGCAAAAATTAGTATTTTTTCCATACTTTGTGCTGCTTTCGGCATAACTTTGTGATATCGACGACGAGAACTATTATTTTATAAGCCTTAAATGTCCTCCACTGCATTTAGATAACAATTTGTTTTTGTAAAAAATGGTTATCTCGATAAAAATTTAAAAAAATCTTTGAATGCCACCGACATGTACACTCTTCTTTTGATCAATACATCATTTCTTCCACTTATAGATGGCCGAATTCCTTTAAACTTTGTAAGTGCGTGTATCAGTGTAAATGACATGAAAAAAGTAGTTTCTTTAAACTAGTTGTATCGAATCTCGTGGGAAAAATTAAAATCGTGGAAATTTCGTACGTTTTCTGAACGGACGTTCGGTTTTTACTTTAATAATCCAAAACTATGGATGCGATACGGATGATTGTTGTATACCAAGGAAGATAAAGAATGTATACATGTTTGAAATATATATAATGACGAATTGATTGTCTGACTGACTCATTGATACAAATTCGCAGCCCAAACTATGATAGGAGTAGGTATATGGGCTATGGGAAGTAGAAGTAAAAAAAACATCGGGAGGAAAAGTCCGAAAATGCGATACAGTCGTATAGTTTTCGAGATATATCTTGACTGAATTAACATGGGAGCCCAATGGGACAACACTTTGTTTCGTATGAACCAATTCCGAGGAATAAACGATTTTCGTTTTTACATTGTCGAGATGGTCGAATTTTCAATTTCGGATTTCGGCCTACAGGCTTTGTCATATGAATATTTGGAATCTCCAGGATAAACCGTGGCCCTCTTGGTTATTTTTTAAAATGAACGTGAATGAAATGCTCGTGAAGAATCATTGTCACCATTTTTTTGTGGATCATAGGATGGACGTTATGATGGACGAGAGAAATTTTCATGGTTAAATTTAGGGATGAGTCGATTCCAAATGTCGATTCTCGATTCCACCGATTCTCGGGCACGGAATCGAAATCGAGAATCGATCGCCTGAAGTCGATTCCGATTCCATCGATTCCAGGAAGATAAATGTTTTGAGCATAGACTATAAGTTTGGGGCACAAAGGCTGCCACACATCTAAGCGGCCGCGGTGTCAGCCTTGCCCGCGCGGAGGATACGCCCGGCACGCGGGTGCTGCGACGGGCATGCCTAAGAGGCCTCGGAAACATGAAAATGTCGGCAAGAGCGACAAACCGACGAACCCTGAAATGGCGCGTGATCATGAGCAACTCTAAGAGAAAAAAATTGGAAACCTCGGGATCGGGAAGCAACGCATGCGTTTTCCGTTCTTTTATTAACCGCTGGTCAAGGCAAATCAAATTGTTACGATTATGAATCACATTCGGAGAATTCATCTGGACCACCAATTTTAAAGTATAATAGATTGAAACATATTTTTTTTACTTTCGAATGATATTTGAAGCCTGATGATAAGAAAAACGTGCAGAGAGCGAGTTTTCCTGTGAAAAATGTTTCTTACAAATACGCGCTGAGAGCGGTTTTTTTTTATAAATTCAACCTTTTTAGACTAACACGCGCCTGCGTCAATAATAAAAAAATTAGACACATTCGTGTTTGTATAGCCCAGTTTCATCAATGACCCTTGAGGAAGTTGATACTTGCTTGGCATAAGCCGCCGCGGCCTCCGGGCGGACTCGACAGGTTGCGTTCGGACGCCACCACGCACCCGCCAGGCTGCTCTGGTATGTATGGACGCCATGGACGCTACATTATTGTTTAGCCACTGCGGCCAAACGAGAATGTAGCCACCGCGGCTATTGTTATTATTAGGGATGGTCGGATCGGATACCTCGGATCCAAATACCCGCGGATATTGCCCTTCATCGGATCCAAAGTCGCGGAAGACATCGGATCTGGATCCGAAATTTTAAATAATAGCTTCAGTGAATGTAACTCCCCATAAGGGTGGAAAAAGTTCCGATTCTATCTTCGAATGCGTCGTCGCATGCGATTCTTGTCCTACTCATGAACCGTTTTGTTTGAAAGCTCTCGCAGAGGTTGCTAGTAGAATTTCAGCCGTGGTCAGGATTTCCAGCCAGAAAATAAAAAAAGCAAAATACGACTGGCACAAAGTGTGACTCTTCCCAAGAGATTGAACAATCATCGGAGGAATCTCAGCGCCGTAGAATACTAACCACGTCAAAAGTAACTACGTCACAGATTTCAGAAAACCACCCTCGGCCGTCCATCAGCCCGTGCCTCTGTTGTTTTTTTCGCATCCGAAATCACACGGACCAAAAATCATTGTCTTCTAAGGAAAATATCATATCACACGAAAACAATTGAAGCGTTTTCATCCCTACCTCGTCTCACCAACTGACCTTTTTTGGCCTACCTGCTTCAATTCTCCGTTTCTAGACGACAAATGCTAGGAGAGTGACTTTCTGGGCCCGAAGATATCTTGATAGCTTCGACAATTAGGTGATATGCACGAGATTTAAAAAAGAACTAGACCAAACGAGACGCATTTCTGACGATATTACAGTTTATTTTTCAGCTCCAATTGATTGCCACTCAGTTTTCTATCTACAATTCTACAATTACACTTAACGGGTATGCAACATTGTCCAAACAGCATAATTTTCAAAGAAACAAGCGCAGCTTTAACCAATCAAACAATTAGAGACGGATTGGAAAAGCCAACTACATATATCACGTAGCGCGCCTGGCTTCGCTTTGAAGGCAACGACGTCATTGAAGCAAGATCTGACTTCTTCATCCTTGAGTCCCTCACTTGTAGCCTTGTTGTTTGAAATACGGAGGGAGCGTGCTCCTTCCTCTCCACCTCTTCTTTACGCGCTCCTTCCCAGTGGCGTAGCCATGGGGAGGGTCCGGACCCCACCCCCCGAAATATAAAAACACAGTTATTGTCCTTCACAAAAGATTACAAAATATTGAAAAATCAGGAATTTACAAAAATTTTCTCTAACAAATTAAGTTTTTCGATTATAAAAAGTGTTAAAATTAGTTTAAAACCCATTATTTAGTGCCCGGTTTTTTAAACAATTCTCCCCCCTGGTTTTGGATCCCCCCCCCAATTGAAATTCCTGGCTACACACTGCTCCTTCCCCTCCACCTCTCCTTTACGATCTTCTGCTGCCCACTCCTACCTCATGCTGAGCGGTTGAGCACCTCGTCGCACGTGACGTTAGTGCCGTTTTAAATACTTTTAATTGTGTTGCTGATTGCGCAGTTGAAATTTCATTTAATGATATACCGATAAAAATGTCTTTCCTTGTGTATAAACATTTCCATTGAAATAAGGAGAACCAATGAGTGCCGTGTGCGTGCACTGTGGCGTAAATTATCGCGAGGATGTGCTAAATCCACCTCACTGTAACGGAAGCATTTTCGGGTGAAACACAAGTCCGTATGCGATGAGAAAGTAAAATTCGGGGGAAACGTGCGTGAGGAAAATTTGAATTCAGTCGATAGCAGGGGGGTAGCCAGGAATTTTGTTAAGGGGGGGTCCAAAACCAGAGGGGGGAATTTTTAAACAACTGGGTACAAAGGAGAGGGTTTCAAACTAATTTTAACGACCTTCGTAATAGAAAAAACTTCATTTTTCAGTGATTCAATTTTTTTTTCATTTTTGTAAATTCATGATTTTTAAATATTTTGTTTCCTTTTATGAAGGAAAGTAATGGTGTTTTTTATATTTATACTCCTCTCCCTACGCCACTGGTCAGTGGTTCATCCTAACATTTTTCCTATTTTCATTTCCAAACCCAAGAATAACACTTTAGGCCCTGAGTATGTAAAGATGTTTTTAAAAAACAACTTGAAAGCCCATAAAATAATTTTTAATTTATAAAAATATTAAAATGTGTATGAAAATCTAAAAAGCATTCCATTGATTGTATGTACCCACAATAAACTTGAATAATGACTTAGTGAAATCGCAGGAATTTGAAAATGCATTTGGATTCGAAAACATCCGATTCGAAAGATCTAGCTCCAAAAATCCTGGATCCGTTCGTCCCTAGTTATTTTATTCCATTCAATTCTTAAATTTTAATATCAGCAATATTACAGATAAATCAAAATCCCACCTGTTAGAAGGAATAAGAATCGATGGAATCGGAATCGAGAATCGGGAATCGATTTGAAGGAATCGGAATTGGAATCGGAATCGAAAAAAAGTGGAATCGACTCATCCCTAGTTAAATTGTTATCAAATTCAAGGTTTAACTTTTGAAATGATGATCATTCCACTCGATCGATTCGTGTACGAGATACATCGATACTATTCTCCTTAGATACGCTTAATTTGCTAATAACTCCTTTGTTGAATAATGTATGAAACTGAAACTCACAGCGAAAATGAAAATTAGATAATAATATCAGATAAGAGTTAAATGAAACAAATCGAATAATTAGAATCAAAGTTATCATCGATACACGTATGTATTCGATAGATTAATTTTGCAGACCTATTTCTATAGTTACGGGCGTATGAGTTTTAGCATTGCAAGACAGCAAGGTACTGTTCCTACGTAAAAATTATATTGATAAATAAGTTTTCCTTACCAAAATACATCGATGTGAAGTTATATCGATAAGTTACATTTTCTCCTATAATATATACCGCATCTTTTTGAAATTTTCATCGTAATACGTAATTGGTAATTGGAGATGTCAGTTATCTTTTGGTGTCAATGCCAACCATTGTTTTCATTTTATGTCGATATCTAATATCAATGTAAAGGGGAAAAACTCAAATTAATCTCCATGCCATTCTTTTTGAGGACTTTGAACGAAAATTTTAGGATATAATCCTTGTGGCGATGGTAACATTTTGCAATTATCAGCATTCCCTCGGACATGCATGCATTGGCAATTCTATTTTCCTACAAGCAAAATCAAATCGACATTCCTTGAATTGTATTACTTATTCGCTAGCATTATTTTTATTTAGTAAGGTGTGTTTGTAATAATTGTTGTAATAATTTAACATCGTTTTGATTGGATGGCTTAATGTTAACTTCCAATATGTTTTTCAGCCTCATATCTCATCAAGTGAAAACATTGTTGGCAAAAAGTCGAATCCAAAAGAGTCGATTTGATATTACTCGCAGAAAAATCGATCAAGTGGACCGTTGGTGTTGGTCACGTGTGACCTTTTTGATAATTAGTGATTATAGCCTTGTAATTTCATTGATCTCCTTCGAACGGAATCGTATGAAAAGAGATTAGTCCCTTTAATATTTATTGAAAATTAAAATGAAAGCCACGGTTGGCATAAAACTTATCGATAAAAAAATACCTATATTACCAAACAGGTAATAATCTGAAAATATCAGAAAGCTACGTTCATTAGCATACGATAAACTCAAATTTACCTATATAACTGAAAATCAATATATATTCATTAGTAAACATTTCTGGCAAACATTATTTATACCTGCATAAGGTATTTTGCTATCCAAAAATGTTATTCAGTTTTTATATCCCCATACATAATAGGTATATACTTCTGCTTCAAAATGCGTTTATCGAATTAATTTGCGAATACCTTTTGTTACACATGTTAGAGTACTATACAACACTTAAGAGGTTAATGAGCAAAATACATTGCCGTTTCAAAATTCATCTGCAATATGAGTCATTGAAAGATGAAAAATTCATATTCAAGGCGTAACTTTAATATCTTTTAAATAAATACTTTTCGGCCACATTATTAATTGCTAAATGCGCAGAATTATTTCATTTATAGTTAACCGGTGGCACAGACTACCTTGCACCAGGGTTATTCTCCACCATTAATTAAGGTTGAAAAAATAGAAAAAAAATATTTTTCGGATATTGACAATAGCGTAGACAAAATAATTAATTTTATTTTATATAAATCTGTCAATTTATTTCTCTCGCTGTTATTTTCAGAAATGGCTAATTAAACGCGATGAGTTCTCTTTTGCGGAGTGGCTGATAAAGCGACCTCTAGCATTTCACGTATCGTACGTTTTGAATCTTCAGTATGAGATGGAAAGTTACCATGGCCTTCTAAAATTAAAATCATAAGATACTTTTAATAACCTTATTCCTTCATAATTTTAATTGCGTGTACAGAGTACTAATGCCTCTTTTTTAATAACTTTATAAGTAAGTCTTGTACTCTTGGCAGTTATTTCTATGCAACACTAAGAGGTTAGTGAGCCAAATACTTAAGCGAAACGAACTCACAGTTGACGTCTTTCCCACTCTTTGCATTATTAAAGCTGATTTTCCGCATACAATAACCCGTTTCTCGAATCATTCCACGCATGACTATGCATTGCACTGAAATGGTAATGTATGATTAAATACACAAAAGGATGATGTTCGCCATGAAAAAAGATTTTACGTAGCCGAGATTCGAACCCGGATCTCCCGATTGTCGGTCAGGTGTGTTAACCAGTTCTACCACCAATCCAATTTATCAGAGCGAACTTCGGGGTGGTTTCAACGAACAACATGTTGACGTCACAAGTCCACACTGTGAAGAGTTCTCGGAATCGCCACCGGCCCAGCCCACCGTCCTCTGTCGGGACGATGGCCCAGTCCGACATGAATCGCACAGTTGGCTGGAATCGAAAAAAGCTGGCCAAAACATCAAAATCGATTTTTTTGAGCTAGGAAGTTGAAAATTCGCATGCATATTCTAAAATAAATTGTGCATAACTTTCCAGAATATTTCTTACCTGTGCCTACACGTTAACAATATACTTGAGGTCAAAGTTGAACAAATTTAGCGAAAAACGACCACCCTTGATTTTTTCTGAAAATTGCTAACTTTATCCCCGTGCAGTGGTTTCATGAATAGTTTTATTGAAAAAATTTTATACCATTTTAATTAAACCTTTTTTTCTTCCATCAGGAGGGTTTTAAAAGGTATTGCTTCATTATTAATCATAGATATACATATAACAAAATGGCGGAGCATGTTTTCAGCCAATTTTTTTACATAATCGCAGAAAAAAAGTAGATACTTCCGCGGACTTCCGCCAGGTGACTTATACCACGTCGTTCTGTGAAGCTTATACATTGTGAATCTAAAAAAAATCTTGCACCAAAAACCCCGAATTTTGCATAGTCTTTTCGAACATGGCGTCGAATAATCGTGATAGAAAATAATCACCAGAAAGTAAAACCAATATATATTGCTACGAATGACCCTTATTATGCAATCGCTGGGCATTGCAAGAGATACACTGAAAGGCTGAAGAATCTGTGCTTTACTTGGTGAATAGCATGAATGAAAGCTTTTCGGGTTTCCAACCGGGTCAGGGTCTTCATGGAGTAGGCCGACGTTTCGTTCGTAGACTTTCCCAACATCATCAGGGCTGATGCCACTGTGTTTCGCTAGACCGCCCTAGAATATCCCATGTCCCCCACCCAAAATATCACTTTTGGGTGGGCCGCAAGATTATTTTGATCTCATATTTACGGGTGGGTTTCTTCCAGTCAGTTGTCGAGGAAACAATCATATTTGCGGAGGAACTCTTTCTTAGACGTGTCTCCGAAAGAGCTCAAATGAAAAACCCTACCAGAGGAGGAATTCAAAGTTTTCCTGGGACTTCTCTTCTACATGGGGATTATTTCTTCACACCAGCTAGCCGACTACTGGAGTACTGATGCGAAATTTGGATATCATTATTTCTCTCGTAGCATGACATGGTGGTGAGACATGTTCTGCATTTCGCCAGAAATTGGGTGGATGGAACATCAAAGGACCCCAATCTCAAGATTAGGCCTATTGTTTACTACTTTCACCAAAAGTATTATTAAAGCAGAGCATTACTCACAGCAGAATGTGTGCATAATTGAATGTATGATGGCTAGGAGAGGACGGCTTTCGTTCCGCCAGTACATAAAATTGAAGCTCGTATTTCATTTGTTTATGTCGAATAATTCCGATACCTCTGATTAAATTTTGTGGAAAAGTTTCCAGTTCTTGTAAATCAAGGCAACAGCGGTGGAAATCAATTCACTCTCATTCATGACTCAACCATATTTTATCGTTCGTCCAGTATAAGTTATGTTTGCCGAAAAAAACTTCGTTTCATTTGACGTCGTATTGTGGCATTTTAGTGTCCCCTACACCCCACTCCCACAATTTCTGGTACCCCCTAGAAATTGCTCCGTATTCCTCCGAACTTCCTCCGAACTTATCCGCAGAACTTCTCCTGCTAAGGACTTTTCGCGCTAAGGACTTTTCGCGCTAAGGTTTTTCGCGCTAAGGATTTTCGCCAAAGGCCCTTGGACTCAAAGGTTCGGAGACCCTAAGTCTCGGAACTCTTGTCTCCGAACTCTGTCCTGTCCTCCGAAAGCTGCCATCCGAAGCAGCCCTCCGAACTAGCCCACCTGGAGATAAAACTTATATAGCTAGTACGGCGGAGGAATTCCTACTCCTGGCATTATAGGGGAAGTGGGTGCTGAGGCTTAAGAATGCAGTTTGGAGTGAGAAGTACTCCACTTGTCCTATTATTACAATTCTCTCTCCCTCCAACACCTCATCGTACTATATCTTTCCCCTCCTTGAATTCCAATGGCTTGCCTCTACCACCTATCACACCACTTGGCTATGTCTCCAACCCAGGAGATAGAGGAGAGGAAACCCGGCGGTACGCTGTTCTCCCCCAACCCCAGCTTGCATGACGAGACGTTTTCCAGAGGTCCCAATCAACACGGGCGCCTACCGGGAGTTTTATACCGATGCAGCTAACTTGGACATCGCTGTATTCCCCCCACTCCTTTGCAAATTCCTCCCCTCCACTGTTCGGGGGTCGGCCAGCCCTCTTGCTTCTCGGCGGTCGCGGCGAACACATCGGTCGACTGAGAGAACGAAGATTGCTTAAAAATCATTTTTGGTGCTGGCAGGCAAACACAGCTTTGTACTTAGTTTTTGGTAATGCTTCTTATGAGATTATTAGTTATCAACGTTGCTTTCTGTAATAATTTTGATTTTGAATATTTCTACTTGAAATACATTTTGAAGAAAAATGACTCGTAATATTGTTTCTCTGAATGCTGATTATTCTTGTTTTGTGGAGTCTTTCCCTCATCCAACTAGTAACAGACGATCGGAGTTCCCTGTGTTCCCTATGGCTTTTGTGAAGAATATGGAAGATTTACAGGCGTCACGCCACAGTATGTTGAATTCATATCTCAGAGCGGTGCCTTCGGCCCCACAGCGCCTTCAATGTCTTTTCTTTTACTTGTGATAATCCCCGACACCAATGACAAAAACCCAGCGCCAAATTGTCACGAATAGCTTTATTGTAAACTTCGTGAACATTTGCACTTATCCTGAAATATATTCAACACCCTCATTTTTTAAGCCGGGCGTTATTGAAATTCACAGCACGTCAATTGACGTGGTGCCAATTTTCGCAAAAATTATTAAAATTTGTCCTCAAAGTATGCACAAAAATGTGTAAGACTAAATACAAATTAAGGAAAATCAAAAAAATATCTCCCGATTGTGACGACTTCAATGGAAAACGGGCCCGCATTGAGTGTGCTGAAGATATCCATTCTATATTGCTCAAACAATCTAAGCCTAGCGCCTAAGCCTCGAGTCTCTAGCGGCTCGCAGATTAATTCGTTTAACATCTGTACAACGGTTTATGTACGCCCGTATCAGCTTTTGACAAATCGCGCAGCTTTCCTCTGTCTTATAATAAGCTCACGGATTAAGTATTTCTGCACTGAATCACAAATATTCGCTGCAAATTCAAGGTGTAGCCGGACGAGTTTGAAATGACTCCTCTTTTTTACTTTCTCGCCAGAAAATCTTCTAGCGACACGTTTGACGAATCCTAGCATCTTCACTGCTCAAACATTTCTCAGCCGTGTTCCCCACTCCCGATTCGAAGGAATCGTAACTCCTAGGCATTTCAATTCATCTGTCTTCTTTATGTTTACATCATCCACAACATATGTTTGGGATAATTGGACGATCTCCGTGGGAAATGTAACGGTGTGCATTTGCTCATTGTTAGATTAAGTTCGAGTCCCCACTCGTAGCTCTAAATCCAATGATGGAATTTCAAAATCAGAGTGATCATTGATTTTGCGATAGATGATGGTGTTTTAGGTAAATAAACACATTTTACTGCTCATTCGACAGAATAGGAAATTTATGTATATAATCAGCAAAAGGGGCCGATCATGTATCCTTGTGGGACACCTGATGTATCTTTCACTGCATCAGAGCTAAATCCGTCAAGAATTACTTTTTGGTTACGATCACGCAGAAAGTCGCGCATCCAGTTTACTGCTGCTTCGTGTAGCCCGGATGACAGTAAATTGTATAAATATTTATTTTTAGATACCGTGTGGAAGGATTTCTTAAAATCTACAATAAATGTGTCGTACTGTCTTTTCGATTCACCATATTTGAGGAAGTCGTGAAAAAAGCGGGAGCAGTGTTTCGTGTGATCAACTTTTCCGAATGCTATGCTGATAGCCATGGAGGAAGTTACGACTGTCCAGGAAAGTCATGAAATGGCTAACGACGATATGCCCGAGTATCTCACCTAGAATAGGTGTTAATGAAATTGGTTGACAGCTCCCTGGGTCATGTCTGTTTCCCCTTATGAATATCGGTGTAACGTTTGCAATTTTCCAGTCTATTGGTATATTTTCTTCAATGAAATTTTGAATACTATCTCTAAGAACGGTGAGATAAGAGGCGCTAACTCCTTGAGAACACGCGCGGGTATTCCCCCCGTTCCCGGAGATTTACTATTTTATATGAATGTAAAGCAGTTTAGTTATGCCTTAGCGTTGAATAGTGATTCCTTTCATCCATTCCTCAGTGAATGGAATGCCTACATGGCATGCAGTGTTGTCTACATGGGATACACTTTCCAGTTGAGAATTTAATGTGTTAGGTTTGTCAATATTTCGGTGGCAGGTTTACCTTCCTTATCAAATAACGAATCAACGGTTGAAGATTTTGCTGTAGCTCTCTCGCATGTGACCAAAACTATTTCGAATTTTCTTCGAGTAATCCACCGGATACTGTTTTTTTGAAATTTTGCTATGCAGTAAGGATGGACTAAATTTTTTAGCGTTACGTAACTACGTAGTAACTTCCTTTTGCTTCAAGTTTCTTCGATTTTTCGCTTAACATAACGGACTTTTTGAGCAAGCGGTACTGTTTTCTCTGTTTCCTAAAATCCCTTTCGACAATGTTGTTGTACCAGCGATGTTTATAAACCACAAGGGAATGCATTTTCGCCAATTTGGAGAATTTATTGGTTCATAAGCTAAATGTCCATTTCATTTTGAAAAGTTTTATGAGGACAAAACTTAATACATAAGTATTCAATATTGAGTAATGCCGCCATCACTCTGGATAAATAATTGTAGTGTATGTCGAGCATGGAATCGACTAGATTCCGAAATGAAGAAGGCCACCAGAGAAAATCTTCCCTCGCGTGTGCTTCACCAATTTCTCCTCTCCCACTCCCTAGCAGTTCATTCAACTATGTCATCAATCGATTTCTTTTTCTTGACCTCATTTATTGAATGCTGGTTAACGTGTCGGAGTATAGGTCTAGATCGGTAATTCTATCCTCCGAGACGTTAATCAACTTGGTGTATTTTTAATGGGATTAAGGTCCGGAGAATTTGAATACCAGGTCGATCTTTGTAGATTACGATTCACCACAAATAACCTCTTTGTCACGGCTCACCTATTTATGGAGTAGTTGTCTTGAATGAAAATCAATTCCTCTCCTTCGGGGATAACCTTATGGATGTAAAAAGAAAAATCCAAATTTTCCTCCATGATGCAGACATAATATTGGGAGTTCATCCGCTTTGGAGATTTCACTAGAGGTCCAGGTCTTGCAGCCGTTGTCGTCCCGAAAACTCAAACTAATATACTCGAGTCTTTTATTCCGTAAAATATGTTGTGTCTCGAACCTAGAAAATAACATTCAAATGCATAAGTATTCGAAATAAATGAACTTGTTTGTAGGCTCTCTCATGTAATGACTTTCGTTGAATGGAAACACTTCCTCAACAAATGTCACATCTCCATCAATGAATATTTTCCCCAAGGGGGGAGATGGCCGGGGGTGGCGACTTCCCGCCTCCCTCCCCACCCAGGGAACTGGGGTCCGAGAACATTTTTGAAAAATGACATGCCTGGAAGTACATTTAATATTATTTTGCTTAAAAAGATGTAACTTAAAGCAGGTGCAGTTATTCAAAAGTAGACAATAGTTTGAAACATTTATTCATTTCTCTGAAACTTTGGGTAGGGATTTTTCCCCTCATCCCCTCCATAGTTACTCCGCTGGAAGAGACTCACCCCCGCGCACGCGTTGAGCCGTCGGAGTGTTTTCCTTCTGGCTCCGTGGCGACGTTTTTCCTCCCTTTAACTTTAATAATTGTAAGTACTTGGGGGTTGATTGTGTATCCAAACTTGATTGAGAAATGCATATTTATCAGGTGATGGGAAAATCGTTTAAACCCTGCATTGGGTCATGAGTAATGCATAAGAGAGTGCAAAAGAAACCAAATAAATGGCGTACATGACTATGGTCCGACCTGTTGAAGAATATGCTACTTCGGTGTGGGATCCCCATTGTAAAAATGATACTTTAAAGCTTGAACATGATCAAAGAAAGGCAGCCAACTATACTCTGGGAATGCATAGAAGGGGGGGGGCAGTGGTTTGGGATGGAAACCTCTAAAAGTGAGAAGAACCATAAAAAGGTCATGTGAGGTCAGCAAAGCCTTAAAAAAAAGAGAGGGGTTGGAAGGAAAAAAGATCTAAAGCTGTACTCACCCAGCTAGATAGGAATTAAGGAACGGTTATAAATTCAAAGTTAAATTCAAGACGCAGAAAACAGAAATTTGGTATAAATCCTTCATACATTGAGGAATAACGTAGAGAAACAACCGACCTGAAGATATTTTTTAAATCTTCTCCGTAAATGCTGCATTGTTTATGAATTCATCGATTCTTAAGGCCTGGTTACACGGTGCATTAACCCGTACGGGTTAATGTCTAAATGTATGAACGCGAGAATGAACGGAAAAATTCACCGTGTAACCACCCCAAAATGTACAAATGCATGAACGCGTGAACGGAAAATAGAACCTGTTCTAATTTCGTTCATGCATTCGCACAAGTTGATAACAGAGCCACCTGGTGGGAAACAACACATTTAGTTGTCATCTGCAGGGCTATTCCACGGCCGTCTTGGCTATTCAGTAACTCTTTACGCGTATTTGTTCATTTGTACTGCATCGTAAGTGCTTGAATCCTACCACAAACTCACCATTTGCATCTACACTAATATTCGTATAGATTATCTCTGTATGTACGCCGGACATACCAAGTTTATGCCTATGGTATCTTATTGGTTGTATTATGCCGGAACAAAACAATCGATGAGGTTGTCACAGAGTTTTCAACACGACATTTGTGAAATACAACGGCTATCATACGACTTATAGAACATATTTAAACATAATTTATATAATACGAATTAACGACAATTCTACCTTTTATACGTCCGAGGTGGGAATGCGCTGGCCCACCACAAAAATACGACTCACATTACGCAAGTTCATAAATCGACAAGACTTCTAAACCAACATCTTTTCCATCAACAGCAAATATCTTCTTAACTATAACCGTCCCGGACAAAAGTAGAACAAAGTATTAAAAATATCTACTCTCATGCATCATCTACACTCACAATCAGTGAAACAGATGACAGAAAAATGTCTGGTAAACACGGCTTAAAAACAAGATGCGTCTACAAATTTTCCGCCTTAGTATTAACTTTGATAACGGTTTGAAATAAATAGAGTACTATTGAGATATAGCATTAAGCGAGCGATAACGATAAATATTAAGTATAAATAAATATTACTGGCACGAAATGAAACAACTTCGGCAACTACAATGAAAACCACTGTTTACACGGCAGCGCAAATATATTACCAGTATGTGAAATTTCCTGGTCCTACAGGAAACAACGAAAAGGGAATTATTTTCTGGTAGGTATCGTCTGCTTCCTACCTAATGATACTGTTTTCACATTTAAATTTTGCGCACTGTAAAGGGAATTAACAAAAACTAAACGCCTCGCGTTACGAGAAAATGTGTGAAAACTTGTGCGAACGCATGTACCGTGTAACCGCTCATTCATGCTCCTCGTTCACGCAAACGTCCATGAATTCAGACATGCAAACAGACACGCATTCATACATTAACCCGTACGGGTTAATGCACCGTGTAACCAGGCCTTTAGTTGATGACATTGTGCTTTATTATGGGTAGTTTGAAATTGGTGGGTTATTTGGGCCAATCTTCATTTGCTAGTTGTATGATATTAGAATTAGTGCATTTTTATTCTATAGGTGCATTTTCTGTTTATTTAATTTGTTATTAGGTACATAGACTTGTCATTCATTTGTTTCAATATAATGATGCCAGAAGACAATAGCCCACTTACAGTAATATGTAATAAATACATTGTGGCTTGCACACCCACCTTTGGGAAAGCGTTGTCCTTTCATTCACGCAAATTGCCACATTTCTTCGTAATTAATTATTAGAAATTATAAATCTATGATTATCGGTCGAATTACAATTATTTTTCTTTCTCTAGGGTTATCAAAATGGTTTAACTGCGGATGAATCTGGTTATTTAGTGAGAATTGTAGTTAATATGAGGAGGAATATTTCTCAGCTGACAAAGAGATTGGAACGTAATTAACCGAAAGGACACGAAGAAACATCCTCCACCATTTCCTTTGCTATTTTCTCTCATTGAACGAATCTGCTAAAAAATAAATGTGTTAACGTTGATAGTCATTATTTTAATAAATTTAGCTAAAAAAATCGGTATTAATTATTTATTGAGTCAACTGTGTCTATTGTGTTGATTCAAAGAACGATCCTTTCGCAAAATGAAAAAAATATATGTTTGCTTCGGATTCAAACCCTCTAAAAATTGAAGCGCAACAAACGGGCGTGATATAATTCTATTGAGCTATGGAACCACATCAACCTATTATGTTAACGTTAAGTCAAAATACGAATACAAAGAGAGGAAATACCTCGTCTAGAAGCCCGAATGAAAACACTCCGATGGCCAAAACGTGTGCGTGAACGTGAGTCTCTTCAGTGCATTCCATCGGCTTGGGCTGTTGAGCCTCGACTCCTGTCTCTTTATTTCAGCCCGGCCGCCCCCGCGTCCCTCCTCGTCGGCTCTCGGCGGTGTACAGTTGAAAAATGCCAAGTCCCAAGTTTTCACCGACCCGACCCCGTCAGTCAGTTAACTGGGGCTCTTGGGTGTCCACGTATTATTGGAAACGCGAGAGCAAGCGGGTTGGATGGAGAGGAGGCGTTGTCGTCATCAGAATAAATGAAATCGAGTCATTTCACTTCTATTACTCCATTCTTCTTCTCCACATTACATTTCCAATGATTCTGGCACGTCCACTATTCCGCATCTTAAACCTCCAGATCCAGCCTCTTCATAATGATCCTCTCATCAGCTCCTTCCTGTTCATGAACGCCTCCTTAGCTAACGAATTTCTATTACCGATGTATTTACTGCTATTTCCGCTTTCCTCCATAGAGCTGCCCGAGTAGTTGAACTGTTTCACTTGCTTTGTTTTATGACCACCGAATGTTTTCTTTATTCTCACCTTCCTTGCTCGCGATACTTATTTAGCCTCATAACTCTGTTTTTTTGGTGATTAATTCTTATGCCTCGCAGCGCACTGACGACGCGAGGTTCCTTCAGTTTTCCCTTCAGTCAGTGAGATAATTTTCAGGAGGCATTCGGTGGTCTTGATCGCGGCGAGAAGACTTGGCGTAGCGGACGATGTCTCGTGGGACGATGCATTTGGTGGGGAAGACGGGCGGGAGGCGGTGCCAAGGCGCGTAATTGGCGAAAAGGGCCAGAATAGAGGGAGTGTGGCTGGTAAATATAGCCCCCGACCGACTGACTGCCTTGGGTCGAGTGGTACTCACACGCACTGAGTGAGTTGTCCAAAGCACCTCGAATAAACGCGGAGTGCCCGTCACTTGTTTCGTTCGACTCTTTGGCGAGATTAAGATTCGTTTCCTTCGTCAAAGTAATGTGAGCGACTCAAAACTGGAAATTCTCGAGTTGAGATGGAGAGCGAACTTTCTTGGCAGCGAAGAGTGGAAATCGAATTGGTTTGGTGGACGGCATCACATCTAGTGGGTCTAGGTTCGAATGCCGGAGGTGACGAATACCATTATCAGAGACTGCTCCATTAGCAGAGAGTGTGGGGGGGGGGATGGCGCTCTGTCCGTCGGTCAGGCTAATGCCGACGCTGGGTTTTCCTCCGCTCTTCCTTCCCTACCAGTCTTGGCGAAAATGCCGTACCATATGCTGTAAAAAATAGAACTTAGAGCAATAATAGTCGATTTAAATGGATTTGAACTTCGTTATCTTTCAGGCATTTAAGGTTAGTGTTCTCCAAGTATTTAAATTGTTACGTTAAATCCCCCTGAGCTTCCGAATTAGCAGTAACCCCTCTAATGGCAGTTGAACCTTATTCATTAATGGACGAGGTGATTACATAATGAAGTTGTATCCTTCATCTTAGAAATCCTTGATTACTAGGAAGTGAGTTGTAAAATTTAACCAAACTTTAATTATAATTAGCGCCTGATGATGATGATTACTCATTGAAACCCGGGTCGCGCTCTTATAAAATAAGTGGTATAAGTAACTGTCTATATCCAGGAAACAAACTTTAATTGTCTGAAAATGGCGGCCATTACTACTATCGTAAGTTTAAAGTCGTTGGTACTAAGGGGGTAAAGAATCCCGACAAAATTTGTGCTTCCTCTATTGCTCAGTAGGGCGGATCGCAAAAATCGATTTTTTTTCAAATCCATCTGGCCCACTGAAAAAAAGTTGTGGGACCGATCAAAAATAAGGCCTGAAAAATTTGAGACCTCTACGTGAACCCCTGACCCTCGCTCAAATGCAATTTAGGGGGGGAAGGTCAAAATTCGAAAAATATAACATTTTATGGTCATTCCCCATAGATTTTGCCGAGTTACTGTCCTTCTAGGGCAATAATTTCGTGCATTTTGACGTATCTGCCACCGTTTAGCCACAAAATGCCTAATTTGAGTCCGCGCCCGCGAAGAAAATATTACAACGCCCGCGTAGCGTCGCGGATACAAGAGCTGCTAGCCGATCCCGTCCCCTCCCCGCTCGGTTCTCCCCCTCCCATGCCTCGAATGCAGCAAAATTCATCCCGCGTGTGCTTCTAGGAGGGCGTTTATCTTTGATAATATAGATCGGAAGATGGTAGAAGGTAAAAAACGGTGCGTAGTGAGACGACTTGTCCCTTATTTGGCGCCTCGTCGGCGTTAAACAAATCGATGTTACCAACTTTTAGAGAAGTGATGAAATATTTTTAGAACTGCGAACGCAGGAAAGGAGCCTGCGGTCTATGAAGACGCCTCTCGAGTGGCTATAAAGGTGTTCGAACTATGGTGACGCGCTTCTCTTCCATTGTGAATGTGACTAAATGGATTTAGCGGTACCACAGGAAGTACTATAACTTACGGAAAATTAGAATAGGCCAAAAGTAGGGTTTTATGGAAGTATAAAACTCAAATAATTTTAAAGGAACATTTTTAACTATGCGATATTTTTGCGTGTAAGGTCAAGGAGGAGCATAAGTTTCCCCCAATGATGAAGTAGCTTGAAAGACAAGCTGACGAAAAGAAAGATGATGGCTGCTGTATTGAATCCTGAAGAAACTCGACAACTGAGGAAAAAAGGGAATAATCGGAGATCGATGAGTCAACATCGTCAATTCTTGTACGGGAAAATAGTATCAAAAATTTTCTTCATCAATTCATTCGAAGAAAATAAAATTAGCCGATTTGTATCTCTACTTTCCTCATAAAATAAACATTTAGGGCTATAAACTCAAATTGGAACTTCTTTGGGGAAAATGCGTCTGCCAACTGTGATAGAGGTATGTGCAAGAACCAAGCAACAGCAATGATCGTTCCCGCAACTTTAGCCGGCGCAAAAGTCATAACTTCGTAAGATACATCAAAGCTAGCGTACCAGAATCACCTACGTACACAGAAAAAGATGCTACCTACTGACTAATTGCTGTCAAGTTTACAAAATTATCCGAATATTAAGAAAATGTTCATCAGATTTATTACAAGCCTGCGCTCATCTTCACCAGTGGAAAGACTATTTTCACTTGCTGGGTTTATCCATTCCCCTATGAGGGGATCTCTGTCAGACAAACTTTTTGAAAAACTTGTATTCCTTAAGGGGAATAATTCATTCATAGAGAGCAACATTTGAAAATTTATATATTGAAAAATCTCAAATGTATAAGTGTATGTTAGAATCTTTATGTTTATTTTTGTGTTGGAACTTTTTAAAAGATGTCTAAGTTTCCTTACAAGTGTATTTTGTATTTAAAAAAGTATTTAAAATACTTTTTTTTATTTCAAATGCCGAAGTCCAAGGTATTTGGTATTTTGCATTTCAAACACATTTTGTGCAGTATTTTGTATTCCAAATACTCCTCGGCCTGTATTTTGCCCAGCCCTGCCCACTGTGGATAAGAAAAGAGAGGTTCCATCAAAGGGCTCCATTTTATTGGAACGAAAGACCATACTCTTGTCTGATAAAAAAAGGCAAGAGGACTTATCAATACAAGTTTAGAGGGGAATGTGTGGTGTTAATTGAAGAAACAGGGTCCCACTTTTGAAGGTTTGCCTCCCCCGTCGGAGGATTAGCAAAAGTTATAAAATCTGCGATTACCGATTCCTTTCGGAGTGAAAAGTAGATACACAAAATTAAAAAAGGAGGCATCATCCCTTTGCTAAAAGCATAATTCCAACATCCCTTGCAGTGTGGGTAAACTCTTCTCGGGATTCCCACCGGGTTAATTTTTCCATAATGGCCAACATTTCAAGCTCCGACTCAGGGCTCATCCTCAGGGATAAATTTTGCTGAGTCCCCAGAAGAGTTTATCCACATCATTCGCCGGGAAAGCATCAAATCGTATTTCATCCGTTGCAGTGGTCTATTTGCTAATTGCACTACGTTGAATTAGATTTGCGACATAAACATTGGGAGGTCTATGGACCCAATTTGCGTTGCTGCAAGGATGCGTTTGGCGACAAATCCGAGATTTTTTTAATTGCTGGATTTTAATATCGACGTAAAGGACTACCCGCTAATGATATATTGGAGAGAGACTCCGGTTCCTTCGGCTATATCTGAGATTAGCGCTGTGGAAATTAAACATCTATTAGTGAACGTTCAAATTTGAAGTTAAATATTCTTTTTGTTATACATGCGGGCGAGATATTCGTGAAAGAATTCACCAAAACTTTGTTGAGAGCAGCGAAAGACAAGGAATGACACTGATATAAGAAATATAGACTGGAAAGCAGATAATTGAGTAATTCTTTCGTGATTGTTCCTCACCGGACGATGCTGAAACATCAAATATTAGTAAGAATAACGAAGAAAGACGCACTTGGTGTGAACTTTGGTGCATTTGGGGCGTGGAAGAGGCGAGCGGGGAGGGGACGCGAGCGGCCTTCACCCAAAATCCATTTAGACACAGCTGTCGGACAATACCGGAATAGAAGTGTATATCATAAGTTCCCACACCTTATAGCCACTCGAGAGGCGTCTTCATAGACCGCAGGCTCCTTTCCTGCGTTCGCAGATCTAAAAATATTTCATCACTTCTCTAAAAGTTGGTAACATCGATTTGTTTAACGCCGACGAGGCGCCAAATAAGGGACAAACCGTCTCACTACGCACCGTTTTTTACCTTCTACCATCTTCCGCTCTCCTAAACGCCCAGATAAACGCCCTCCTAGCAACACACGCGAGATGAAATTTGCTGCATTCGAGGCATGGGAGGGGGAGAAGCGAGCGGGGAGGGAACGGAATCGGCTAGCAGCTCTTGTATCCGCGACGCTGCGCGGGCGTTGTAAGATTTTCTTCGCGGGCGCGGACTCAAATTAGGCATATTGTGGCTAAACGGTGGCAGATACGTCAAAATGCACGAAATTATTGCCCTAGAAGACAGTAACTCCGCAAAATCTATAGGAAATGACCAAAAATTTTTATATATTTCAAATTTTGACCTTCCCCCCCCTAAATTGCATTTGAGCGAGGGTAAGGGGTTCACGTAGAGGTCTCAAAATTTTCAGGCCTTATTTTTGATCGGTCCCACAACTTTTTTTCATTGGGCCAGATGGATTTGAAAAAAATCGATTTTTGCGATCCGCCCTACTGGACAGGTGAGAGCTAGTAGCCAATATGCGTGTTAAGCGTCCAATAATGTTCAGAGAGCGCAACAATATAGTTAAGCATATTACTGAAAATAGAGTTACGGGTAATTTCGAATGGCTCCACCTCAGAAATGGTAGATCTTAGAGAAAAAAGTATAATGACAATTTTGCAGAAAATTACCTGATCTACAATTTAAATCTTAGCAATTTGTATCGCAAAACTAACCGTTTGGCCGAAAAAAAAACATTTTGTGACCTTTGACCTTGAATAAAAATGTTTGCACACACGGGACCGATGTGGATATTTCAGGATATCATCAGAGTGTTATTCCTAGAGTTCCTGGAAATTTTCATCTTTTTGGCTATCTATGCAAGGGTGCCCCTATTTTTTGGGCTACTTTGACCGGACTCCTATACAATTACGCATATATTTAGTTGCGGTGATAGTGACGGTGATGCGATTCCAATAGTTTGTACCCCTCCACAAGTACTGTAGGTATATATAGTGAGTATGCTGTGTACATACAGAATATACACTATCATTGATGAGTAGTTTTCCGCGGCGTTGTCTAGATGATGTCTCCATGCTTCTGGGTTTCACCGCGTGGATTTTGTTTGCGATGACAAGGTCGACTAGAAGACGCCGGTTGGAATACCGGAGAAACTGTCGTCGCAAAGAAAATCCACGCGATGAAACCCAGAAGCATGGAGACATCATAAACACTACTTTAAATGTATGTAGTTTGACGCGAGTCTAATGTCTTTTAACCATCTACAAAAGTGCTCAACGCGTCATAAGAAGTTTTCACTTCAAAAATCATGAATATTTTTGGGTGAAATCTTATCGTGTATGTAATAGCATTCCAGAATTAAAAGTAAACTATTTTAAATATTGGGTTCAATTTACCACCAACTTATTTTTCAGGCTACTCGAAATGAAGAGGCACTTCCAACTCTAACCATGAACTTTCTTCCGTCCACGCCTCCCCGTTCCTCCATTCCGAGATGTCTTTCTTTCCGAAACCTTTGTTCACTCCCTCGTGCAGCCATTATGTATTCTTCCTGACCCCAAACGCATCTCAAACCCCCACCATTTTCCATTCGCCACCTCCCTCAGGTGTCTGAGCTTCGTATAAAAAATACGGCCCCCAAACGTGGCCTCAGGCAAGGCTGAAGGGCTAAAGGCCCTTTCCCCACCCTTCTTCCTCCTGCCCCCTTCTCCCGTCGTGATGCCGATCACACTTCCTTCCTCGGGCAATCTCCATCACACCCTCATTCACCCCACTCACTTGGAAACCTTCTCCGACTGTGGAGAAGGGCATGGTTCATCTTCACCGGTAACGGGGGCACCAAAAAAATAAATGAAAATAATAATAGTATTAACTAAACAGATCAGATCCCAATAGATTTTGTTTTTCAATAATTGTTTACACGTAAAGTACGTAACGTACCAGAAGTATATATCTGTGAACGGGGGTAACTTTCTAACCGGAGAGAGGCTGGAGAAGTTTCTTCCATTATTGGGGAAATGTAAAGGAAAAGTTAGTTATCCGCATTCATTTTATTGGCAACATAATGTGTTTTATCATTTCTCGACATGTCTTTAGTTTGTCCTAGATTCCGTGAGACTTGATGGATTTGCATTCCTTCGCAATTTGTTCATCCAGCACCTCGATTATGTAAATGTGACAGCAACGACGGCGATAGATGACCATCACGTTCTGCTGTATCACACCATCATGTAAGCCGCCGTCATCGCGCGTATCATAAAGGTTCGAGCGCGCGAGGTTGGTATCATTGAGAAATCTGAAGAGCCAATGAAATCCTTCGACACATCCCTGCCCGAGAAAGCGTCGTCTGCGGAGTCTTTGAAATACAATAACAAACAACGAACACATAACAGTCAAGGCTAAGTACTTCGCCTCGCCAATAGGTAATATTATGATAAAATACTCGTATTATGGTGAAGTTATGGGGAAAGAGTAGTATTACTTTTCGTTGCGTGATAACGTAATCTATTATGCTAATGTTCGCCGGGAGATGCTGCAGTCATTATATTTGCTATATCGTAGAGAATTGTCTAAAAGTCGTGACCTTGGATTGAAACAAGTTAATGTTGAAATGATAATGGAAGTGCAATCGCGCTAGCGATTTGAATGTAAGTAGTTAATAGTTGATTTATGAAGATTAAGAAATCGAAAAGGAGTTTAACGATGTTGATATATTGGAGAACGTATTTGGAAAATATTGATAATTAAACTTCGATATAAAGTAATTGACGTTTAAATCACGGATGTACTTCAATTAGCAGTACTTTCCAATTTGCTGTGTGAAAATAAAGCTGCTCAATCGAATTCACCACAATGCGCATATAACAATTGAACAACGTGGACAACTATAAAGTCAATATAGCACTCCAGTTGAAATAATTAAGAATTATATTGGTTTTTAATCGATTATAGGGCATTTTTAAATTAAATAAACAATAATTTCTTGCTAATATATGCATTTAGTGCTCGTTTTTATGTCAGCATATGCTTGTCACCATCGGTTTCGAGCGTGATAGGCCGATGCATCGGCGCATGACGCTCGCAGCTTGATGAAGAGTGCGATCACGGTTTCAAAATCGCTGCAATCACCGTCCGTCGTGGGAATCGCGTTGCCCCTGGAAACGACATTGCTCTCACCCTTCCCACAGTTACATAATCAGGGCGCCTGAACTCGACTGGATTACTTGCCTCGCTAATGCTGTAATTGACCCTAATCTTGGCAGCTAAGTAAGGAAGCGCGAGTAACGTAATCGGGAAAACTAAAGGAAACCTTAAACTTTTAATTTGAATTATTTTTTTTCCTTTGGATTTAAAAATTAGATTTCTCCTGTGTATTTGAAAAAGGTAATAATAATAATCAGTGACGTAACTATGAGGGGATTTGAGGGATAGGTCCCACCCAAAGCATCAGAGAAATAAAAATAATATTCACAACTATTGTCTACATCTACATCTACATAATACACTGCGAGCCACCTCTAGGGTGTTTGGCAGGGGGTGATCAATCACCAGCATGCAGCATGCATTTGGACTCCCACATGCACACCACACCGTCCAAAAAACGTCCCGTATAATAACAAACTATACTACTATATGCTGTTAGAAATAGAATATAGAATTGAGATTAAGAAACATGCATTAAGTTTTACATAGGTTAGTAGGCTACACTACAATTCATGCAATCTATTTACGAGTTATATTGCTGCCGATATAATCTCTTATCGATCGTGGAAAAAATGACATTCGGAATCTGTCTGTTCTGCAATCTATCTCTCTTATTTTATTTATATGATCTGATCTTCCGTAGTACGTTGGCGTCCGCAAGATATGGTTAACTTCGTCAGAAAAGACACTGCTCTTGAATTTATCTAAAAGGTGAAAGGGATTAAGAAAGAGTTAACCTTGAGAATGAAGTAGGAAAGTACAGACTTTATAAACGGATTAGAATACTTATAAGTAGAGATGCGTGAAAATAGCAAATGCGATATAGATGTGATGTGCGCAAATAAATGCGACATAGATGCAATGACTGGAATTATATGATATTTTTACGCAAATTTGCCTTTTTGACGGCAAAATTCGTACATTTTGTGCCGAGCGCAGTTTAAATGCTCCGCCGACACTCACCGCTTAAAGCATTTGAGCGACTGGCCAGTTGCTAGTTGGCTGGGACTCTACACGTGGCCGCGAACTACAATTGGGCGCGGGCAAGCTACACCTCCGCCACTATTGCGTCTTTTTCCTCAATTTATTATTATTCTACAATATAATTATTTAAAATATTCTGTATTTTGTCACGTAACTGTGTTTCACTATATCTTATCACCATCTACCTCAATATGAAAATAAAGATAGACGCTAAAAAATGCGATAAACTGTAATTGAAGGTGCGATAAAATAAAAATGAAAGTGCGATTTTCACTTATCTCTACTCATAATTATAATTAAGTTATCTTTAATACCAACACAGCCAGATTATAATTTAGTCTGGGGAGACATTCCAATTTGCAGGATTTCCAGAGGGGTGATGGTATAGAGAAAAGAAGAATTACACGGTTTGAAATTGGTAGACATGTTCAGATAGGCTGAAGTTTTGAGAGTTTAACCCTTGAGAAAGGGTTGGGGAGGATTTCACATCTTTGAAGAAGGGGGTGGGAACAGGCTTACAGAGTAGAGACCGTGCATAGACCGAGTAGAGGGTAGAGACAGTGGGAAAAGATACGACTGCGGGATGTGGAGAACCCACGTTGGAAGGAGAACTCTGGCCATAAGGGGGCCTTCACAGTTCGGCGTTGCGTTGACGCCGCGGCTAGCGAGCCAATCAGAGCCCGTCTTTGAGAATTGATGACGTCACGTCTCCAGCTCGCTGCGTCGTCGCAGAAAAACTGAACCTGTTCAATTTTCTCTGCGTCAAGGCGGCAGTACGCCGACGATTTCGAATTGGTGTTTGTTTATGGGTATGCAAATATGCAAGATTAGCTCTAGTGGGAGTGGCAAATGCTATTTATTTCATTATTTACTACTATTTTGAAGTGTTCAGCTTCGATATTTCGTATCTTTCCTAAACATAAGACTAATTTTAACCCTAAATTAGATTACAATCACTGAGGAGCATAGATTAGCGTAACACATACCCGTAAATGGCATCAAAAGCTAAAATACAGCGTGAGAGATGCTTGTTGGTGACTAAGGTCGTTTAAATTTCATTTTATATCCAATAATTGTGCCCTCATGATCTACCCAGTTAGATTTATTTAGTTAACATGACTAAGGCAATCTGTTTGAACAACATTTATCATTAATAAATATTCCTGATAACATTCCACGTTACTCATGTTC
Organism: Ischnura elegans; assembly: GCF_921293095.1. Lineage (NCBI taxonomy): Eukaryota > Metazoa > Arthropoda > Insecta > Odonata > Coenagrionidae > Ischnura > Ischnura elegans. Next base: position 5,296,527 of record NC_060258.1, read on the forward strand.
ATTGAGTGTATGTAATTAACTATTTTTCGAATATTCCGAGTAGGAAATAAAATTAAAAGGTCATAATATTTCATAGGCAAGGGCCATCACTACATGCATTATTATCGACTTTATGGTCGCCATATTAACTTCAAACGCTATATATAATTAAGAAGAACATTTTAAGAAATGAAATTGGGTAAACATGCTGAAAACAACATATGTATTGTGCGTTTGGTTCGAAATCATAAGATGATATGCTCATAGGCCGATTTTTAGTAGCCGACGCTTTTTGCCTTTCATTCGTTTTCGCAACGCAGAGCTAACTGTAAAATAACGACAAGTGGGAAGAACCACAGGAAAAACGCAAGCGCGTTGAAAAGAGTGAAAAAAGGGGGTAAGAAGAGAGGTCGCGTGTCGTTAGAAAAGGAAAAGTGGTGAGGCAGGAAAGGAGGCGGGGGTGAGGAGTCCCTTAGGGGGGGGGGGGTGCCGGGAGGATATTGCCAGCAAAAGAAAATGGTCAACACAATAGCGAGAGAGGGTGGGCGGACGGGAAAAACCCTGTGGATGTTGGGGCCGGTTAAGGCGAGGGTGAAGAAAGAATTTGACCATTTTTTTCGGGAAGGGGATCTTAAAGAGAGGACAGTGGGTGACAAACACTTGTTCATTCGTGAGCATATTCATATCACTCTGTACAATTTCGAATTACTCTAAAACATCAAGTCTTTTGCCCTTAAGGCCTGTTTACCGATACATTAACACGTAGAAGTTAATGTACGTTTGCGTGAATGATTTTTGTGGACCGGAACGGAACATGTACGAATGCATGAACCAAATTAGAACAGGTTCTATTTTCTGTGCATGCATTCGCACATGCAGGCGATGAATCATGGAATGCAAAGCGATAAAATTGTCTACATCTACATCTACAAATTACCCTGCGAGCCACCTCTAGGGTGTTTGGCAGGGGGTGATCAATCACCAGCATGCAGCATGCATTTGGACTCCCACATGCACACCACACCGTCCAAGAAACGTCCCGTATAATAACAAACTATACTACTATATGCTGTTAGAAATAGAATATAGAATAGAAATTCAGAAACATGCAGTAAGTTTTACATAGGTTAGTAGGCTACACTACAAGTCATGCAATCTATTTACGCGTTCTATTGCTGCCGTTATAATCTCTTATTGATCGTGGAAAAAATGACATTCTGAATCTGTCTGTTCTGCAATCTATCTCTCTTATTTTATTTATATGATCTGATCTTCCGTAGTACGTTGGCGTCCGCAAGATATGGTTAACTTCGTCAGAAAAGACACTGCTCTTGAATTTATCTAAAAGGTTTAGTCTATTTTTCAATCTACGGTCCGACAGAGATTCCCATCCGAGTTTATGTAAGAGGTCAGTTACACTAACAAGACTATCGTAACGACCTTTCACATACCTGGCAGCTCTTCTTTGCACGCGTTCTAACTCTGTTATTAAGCCTTTTTCATGAGGGTCCCAAACACTGGCAGCGTATTCCAAATGGTGAGTAATGAGGTCTTGAACTTGCTGGGATGACATGATTTTTTGTAGTCATAAAAAGGGCCTTTTTGCCTTGGCGGTGTGTACGGGAAAATACCCACCAAAATTAGCCTGGCCAGAAGTTTGTAAAGACGATTCTATCTTTGAGAATAAAAGTAGCCCAAAAAAGTGTTACCCACAAAAAGAGTTAAAATGTGCATAAGAAACTGTCAGATTTAAATTTTAGGTAGTTTGGATATGATAGAAAAATGGGGAATAGTCCTTAACTATGGATTGCGAAGGAAATTCATTACCCCATAGTGACATCATTACCATGTGAAATAAAATGGTTACATGCGACACTGTCTCAGGCAGTACTCTGTGGAAGTCAATCATACTGAGAGTAAAAGATTGAACACCAATGCAGCTTCCACTTAAATCTTTATTAGATACGACCATGGTTTCGTAGCGATGCTACATCATCAGGTCTGATCACCGCCACCTGATGATGTAGCATCGCTACGAAACCATGGTCGTATCAAATAAAGATTTAAGTGGAAGTTGCATTGGTGTTAAATCTTTTACTCTCAAAATGGTTAAGCCCGTATGACACTTGCCAATTTATTGGCCAATATATCGGCGCGCAATATTGGTTAAAATATTGGGCTTTAGGCATCGTATGACACGTACCAATATTTACACCAATATTGGCCGTTATAGTGTTCTAATACCCCACTAGAGAACGCCACATAACACAAAATGACAAAAGAGCATCTCAAGACGCAGATTGATTGCCAATGAGCTACAGAATGGGAGGTGGCATAATAATTGTAAATTTAATAACTATTTCGAGGGGCTGCAAAGATATTTTCGAATTGCTCGAAATTTCATTCGGGTGAGTTCCTTGAATGATGAGAGATTGGAAATATTGTGATCTCATAGGTGAGCCAAGATAACGTAGCGGCTCGTTTTGGCTGGAATATGTTCATCGAATAAACAGAGATTGTGTCATCAATTGGGACTTTCACCCGAAACTTTAGCGCTCAAATCATGAAAAATAGTTTAATAATTGTAATTTAAACAAAGTATAGACGCAATCGAGGAGAATCACGACGTTTTTATTCATTAAATATCCGAAATGTTAATTCCGAATTACCCACTTTAGACAGTTGATGTTTGTGAATTTATGTTCTCTCAAAGTACATATTAATTATTTGAGCTATTCCATGGATTGCTATGCTTCTAAAGTTTTTATATATGATATTAAAATTCCGAGGTGAAATGTTTTGCAAAGAGCTTCTAGATTTGGCCACTAGGAGTCGACAAGACTGAGTTCTGATTGGAGATTGGCCTCGAGAAAATAGAACCCGTTCTAAAATCTAGTTTGGCCAAGAAATTGTGCCCAATATTGTGAAACGGAGATTGGGCTAGAAATTGGTGTGTGTCAGTGGGTCCACAATCCAATATCCAATGGATTGGCCAATAAATTGGTAAGTGTCATACGGGCTTTACAGGTAATTAAATCTAAATACATCCGCATAAATGACTATACAACTATACTACTATAGACTTTTGTCTAAAATATTGTTTTCCCGAATTGTTTTGATGCTCTTCGCGATCTGCACTGGCTGAATTTGTCTGTAATTCTTTTTATTTACTTCCTCTCTTCTATTTATCTACCAATGGTGAAAATGTAAAAGCTGTGCATTAATTTTCTCAAAGGCCTCAGTGCACACGAAAATAAAAGATATCTTTATAATTACTAATGTTATTATTATGTAATACTATAAGATTGTACACAACAAATTGTAATGTACGCAGCGTCACGGCATTCCGTACCATAGAGGTTCTATGTTCATATACATCTACATAATACCACGCAAGCCGCCTAAAAGGCGTGTGGCAGGGGGTGAAGTGCTATATCGAAGTTGGGACTAGCGTTGATTATAGTCCTTTATGGTTCGGGGGAAAACGAATTCCCATATCTATCCGTTCGGCAAAACATCTCTCTTAATTTATCACTTCTATTGGACCTGGAAACATAGTGTAGTTCTAATATTAAGTTCATTTTGTCGCTCTTAAAAATATCCATTCTCAATTTTTCAAGCAATCTAAGCCTAGCGCGCAGCCTCCGAGTCTCCAACGGCTCCCAGCCTAATTCGCTTAACATCTGGGTAACACTGTCTGTACGCCCGTAGCAGTTTTTGACGAAACGCGCAGCCTTCCTTTGTATTTTATTCAGTTCGCGAATTAAGTCTGTCTCCACCGGATCCTATACGCTCGCTGCATATTCAAGGTGCGGTCGGACGAGAGCGAAATAGCACCTTTCTTTAATGTCTCATCCGAAAATCTTCCCACAATACGCTTGACTAATCCTAATTTCTTTAGGGCTATGCCGCAAATATTCTTTATATGTGTTCCCCACGTAAGGTTCGACGTTATCGTAACTCCCAGGTACTTCCCTTCGTCTGTTGCCTTTATGTTAATGCCATCCACTGCATAAACATAGTTAGAGTTGGACGAATTCTGCAAGTACCGCTATGCATTTGCTCAGATTAAGTCCGAGTCCCCACTCTTGGCTCCACAAATTAACGTTGTTTAAGTCCGATGATAGAATTTCATAGTCAGAGTGATCACTAAATTCGGGATACATGACAGCGTCGTCAGCAAATAAGCGTATTTTACTGCTAATGCGGGAGCAGAGATCGTTAATGTATATAATGAACAACAAGGGCAGATTACGCTTCCTCGTGGAACACCTGATGTAACTTTTACAACATCATAGCTAATTCCGTCAAGAACTACTTTTTGTTTACGATCTCTGAGAAAGTCGCGTATCCAGTTTACAACTGTCTCGTTTAATCCGCATGATTGTAATTTGTATAAAAGTTTGTTGTGAGGTACAGTGTCGAAAGCTTTCTTAAAATCTAGAAATAGTGCGTCAACTTATCTTTTCGATTCACCAGATTTTATAACGTCGTGAAGAAAGAGCGCGAGGTGTGTTTCGCATGATTCAACTTTTCGAAATCCGTGCTGGCAGTCATGGAGCAAGTTACGCCTCTCCAAGAAAGTCATGAGATTGCTAACGATGATACGCTCAAATATCTTGCCTATAATCGATGTTAATGTAATCGGACGGTAGTTGCCTGGGTCATGCCTGTTTCTCGTTTTGAATATGGATGTAACGCTTGCAAAGCTTTCCAGTCTTGCGGTAACTTCCCTTCGAAGAGTAACTTCTTGAATATGATCTCTAAGTAATGTGCGATCTGTGGAGCTAACTCCTTGAGGACACGCGCGGGTATTCCCTCCGGACCCGGAAATATTCTATTCTTAATCGATTGTAGTTGTTTAGTTATCCCATCACGTTGTGTAGATATTTCTTCCATCGATTCCTCAGTATATGGGATGTCTAAATTAAATTGAGTATCGTCAGTAGTGTATACACTTTCGAAGTGGGAATTTAAAGTGTTAGCTTTGCCAATATTTTCGGTGACAAGTTTACCATCTTTATCAAATAACGAATCTACGGTTGAATGTTTTCCCTGAAGCTCTCTTGCGTACGACTAAAAGGATTACGGATTTTATTCGAGTAATTCTCGGAGTGCTTTTTTTTAAACTTTCGCATTGCAGTTCGCATAGATTTCTTGGTTATTGAGCGTTGTGCAGCGTAACTTTCTTCAGCTTCAAGTTCCTTCGATTTATTACGTGACGTAATGGACTTTTTATACAAGTTATATAGTTTTTCTCTGTTTCCTAAGTTCCCTTCTGATATCTTTGTTATACCAACGATGCTCCTTATTATCACATTTCAGTTTTTGTGGAATATGTTCGTTGATTCATTGGCACAGAATTACTAAGAAGTGTTTACATGTTACATCTAAGCTTTGGTGCTTTGATGTAACTACGAATTTTTTGTAGGAGTTTTTAAAGCATCCCGGAAAATTTAGTGAAGTTGCATTTATGAAATAAGTAAATATTGCGCTTTGGGTTTGCAAGGATAACTCTGTGATCGCTTATACCGTCAATAACGTCGACTTGTTTTATCAACTTAGGATGGCTTACTGCTAAATGGTCTAATATCTTACTTCCTCTCGTAGGCTTGTTAGCTGTTTGGGCGAGAGAGTGATTTGCAAGCATGTGGAGTAATACCTCGCTGTTCCGTACAATCAGGCAGCTGCCGCGGACTGCGCGCACGGCAAACACTTCTATTTTTATTTTTCTTGATGCTAACGGTGGTAGTTGATTTCTTTGGATGGACACTGGGACAATGGGAATCTCTGTCGGACCGTAGATTGAAAAATAGGCTAAACCTTTTAGATAAATTCAAGAGCAGTGTCTTTTCTGACGAAGTTAACCATATCTTACGGACGCCAACGTACTACGGAAGATCAAATCATATAAATAAAATAAGAGAGATAGATTGCAGAACAGACAGATTCCGAATGTCATTTTTTTCCACGATCAATAAGAGATTATAACGGCAGCATTAGAACTCGTAAATAGATTGCATGACTTGTAGTGTAGCCTACTAACCTATGTAAAACTTAATGCATGTTTCTGAATTTCTATTCTATATTCTATTTCTAACAGCATATAGTAGTATAGTTTGTTAGTCTGCGTGACGTCTTTTGGACGCTGTGGTTTGCATGTGGGAGTCCAATTGCATGCTGCATGCTGGTGACTGATCATCCCCTGCCAAACACCCTAGAGGTGGCTCGCAGGGTATTATGTAGATGTAGACACTCTGAAGTAGGTAAGTTTGGATTGAACTGCCATTGACTAGGACACATCTCGTCCTCATTGCAAATAGACCTCGCCTAGATTTCACCTGCATTTCGCTTTCACCTCGGCGAACCCCTCATTCCACGCAATTCACAATGGTCGCATGCCTTCGTGATTCATTTGTATGCAACAATGAGTGCAGAACGAGACAGCGGCATACTTTCCATTGCCGTGACATTTCACGCATCATTGTTCTCATTCGTGTGCTGCAACCTTCTCCCCAATTAGTATGATGAGCTCACTTAATATTGATCTGAGAGCCTCAAAACACCTTATAAGGGAAATTCTGGCAACTAGCAATGATCCCTGATATTTTTATCGGAAGAGCACTTTTCAGGGTATTTAAGGGTATTCAGGGTACGCTAAATGGACACTATTACAAGAAATCAACGCCATAGCCGAATGCAGGATGGAGATTTCCTCTTCTACGATCTCAAATTGCTAGAAGTCGGCCGGATTCCCTTTAATAATTTAATCATTTCTTTATTTGGGGTCGATGATTTGTAATAAGTTACCTTGTTTGATCAGGGAGTTAAAGAGTACATACAAGTTTTGTAAAAAGGCCAAAGATTGGTTGTTATCCCATGTTAATATAAATGTTCTTTTTTTGATGCGTTTGTGGATAATATGCATATTGTTATATATTTTTTTATATTTTTGTGAAAGTAGGAAAAAAGAAATTTGTTTTGTTTTGTCCATATATTATTCTTTATTCTTGTTTATTGTAACTTATTGTCACATAATAGTGGTAATTATTCAAAAAATTAAATATACTTTCTTTTTGTTTTCTGGTCTGCCTTGAAATTAATTTTTAAGATGGTAGCTTCCATGGTGGTTTTTTATTATAACCATAGAAGCTACCTAAAGCTCCATTACTTTTGTGCTGTTAAAAAAAAGTGTACATTCACGGTTGGAGTAATAAATGGAATACGCTGCCAATGTTTGGGACCCTCATGAAAAAGGCTTAATAACAGAGTTAGAACGCGTGCAAAGAAGAGCTGCCAGGTATGTGAAAGGTCGTTACGATAGTCTTGTTAGTGTAACTGACCTCTTAGATAAACTCGGATGGGAATCTCTGTCGGACCGTAGATTGAAAAATAGACTAAACCTTTTAGATAAATTCAAGAGCAGTGTCTTTTCTGACGAAGTTAACCATATCTTGCGGACGCCAACGTACTATGGAAGATCAGATCATATAAATAAAATAAGAGAGATAGATTACAGAACAGACAGGTTCCGAATGTCATTTTTTCCACGATCAATAAGAGATTATAACGGCAGCAATAGAACTCATAAATAGATTGCATGACTTGTAGTGTAGCCTACTAACCTATGTAAAATTTAATGCATGATTCTGAATTTCTATTCTATATTCTATTTCTAACAGCATATAGTAGTATAGCTTGTTATTATACGGGACGTTTTTTGGATGGTGTGGTGTGCATGTGGGAGTCCAAATGCATGCTGCATGCTGGTGATTGATCACCCCCTGCCAAACACCCTTGAGGTGGCTCGCAGGGTATTATGTAGATGTAGATGTAGCGATTCATGAGGGCGTCCCGGAGGTTGGATTCGATTCCCAGGGGTGCAACTGGGAACCGAGGCTGGGTTTGCTTAGGTGAAACTAATACTGGGGTGTGTGGGGGTTTGGAATACCCACCAGGAAAAGCGGTAGGTGCGAGATATTTAAATTGCGGAATTTTAAGATAAACGGTTCAAAATGGTGAGTTTTACGACTTTCTGTGGAATATTTTATTAATCCTTACACTATTCCATTCCACCGAAGAAGAAAGAAGTGTACGCTGCCCTCCAAAAGATATTTTGATCTGGTGAACGATTTTGTACCCTAATTTAATTGCCATTTATGCAAGTTAGAAGCCATGGTGGAGGCGGCGATGGAGAAGATAAAAAAGAAAAAAAGAATCGCAGATTTTTTTGGTAATATCTAATCGTGTATGTAATTGGGAGTCCAAATGCATGTTGGTGATTGATCACCCCCTGCCAAACACCCCAGAGGTGGCTCGCAGGGTATTATGTAGATGTAGATAGATGAGATAATTCGAGAATCCAGACACGCAATACGCCAACTATCGGCCGAATTCGGAAGTAGAACTCCGAGGATACCTAAGGGTGCGATTCATAGACGGCACTTTAGGCTAAAGTATACTTTAGCCTGGCTAAAGTCTGCTTTTTCCGTTTCATAAACGCCACTTTAGAGGAAAAATGGCCGAATCGTCACTTTACCGTAAAGTGCCCAACCGGAGCTCACTTTAGGGCTAAAGTGTCCTTTACGGATGAATAAATATGGCTGCACCGGCTGTTATTGAAGTTGAAATATGAAGATATTTGGGTTACGGAAAAGAATATGAACTAATTTTTTGGTGAGAGCACAGCAGCAAACTGGCTCGTTTCAAGAAATAACCAGACAAGTAATATATGTCTTTTCCCTGAATATATATCGAGTCGGTATTGATGGAGATGACCCAATTCTTATATTTTGAAGTTTAACTCTATCGGTCGTGTGATAATTACAACACAGTAAGTGGTTGAACAGGTTGGCATAATTTATGTTGATTTTATATACAAGTTAATTGTTAAGTTCTTAGGTTATTTATACGTTCATATTCTAGAATTTTCCTGAAAAATATTTGAATATGATAGCAAAATTCTGTTTATATTGGCGTCAATAGCCTTCGTAAACAAAGACTTAATTTTCATATCGTTTGACCAGCCAAATACTAGTTCCTACACCTTGCATTGCATTTTAAGCGTTTTCATTCAATATTTGCTAAATGTACTCTTTCCGTATGCCTCCATATCTCGCTTAACATGCTTCTGTGATTTTGAAACTAGAGTCGAGTTTCTGCTTCGTTTTTCGACTATGCATTTGCATGTTTACAATGATGATATAAGATCTCGTCATGAAAGGCAGCAATAAAAAGTAAAACGTACTTTCCTTCGTAGCCATATTATCAGCAGCAAAGCAATGTTTTCTCGAGGATGTAGGTTTTGTTAAAAGAATATTAGGTAAATGCGACGAAAAAGTGAGAGAAATTAGCTACTTTTCCCTCGTTAGACCACGTTTGGAATACGCTGCCAGTGTTTGGGACCCTCATGAAAAAGGCTTAATAACAGAGTTAGAACGCGTGCAGAGAAGAGCTGCCAGGTATGTGAAAGGTCGTTACGATAGTCTTGTTAGTGTAACTGACCTCTTACATAAACTCGGATGGGAATCTCTGTCGGACCGTAGATTGAAAAATAGACTAAACCTTTTAGATAAATTCAAGAGCAGTGTCTTTTCTGACGAAGTTAACCATATCTTGCGGACGCCAACGTACTACGGAAGATCAGATCATATAAATAAAATAAGAGAGATAGATTGCAGAACAGACAGATTCCGAATGTCATTTTTTCCACGATCAATAAGAGATTATAACGGCAGCAAATGAACTCGTAAATAGATTGCATGACTTGTAGTGTAGCCTACTAACCTATGTAAAACTTAATGCATGTTTCTGAATTTCTATTCTATATTCTATTTCTAACAGCATATAGTAGTATAGTTTGTTGTTATACAGGACGTTTTTTGGACGGTGTGGTGTGCATGTGGGAGTCCAAATGCATGCTGCATGCTGGTGATTGATCACCCCCTGCCAAACACCCTAGAGGTGGCTCGCAGGGTATTGTGTAGATGTAGATGTAGATGATTGTTATGAAATGTTATTTACACAGCATCACAGACTTCACTGACATTTTTTACTGCAAAATTCGTGAATGGATACTCGGGTTAGGTATTCACATATGTCGAGGCATCATTTGAAGTAGACAAAGAGATATTTATTGATATAAATCTATTCTAACATTCAAAATGTTTCATTGTGTGGCCATTCATTCATTGGTTTTGATGATGTAGGTATTCTTGAATGTCCATTTCTCTAGTATAGTACATAACCCCTTAGGTCAACATTCTAAGAATTAAAATATTGGTAAGCACAAAAGAATTCAGTGAACACCCATGCCTCATTCAAAATATGCGTCCAACTGAGACAACCACTGATCGGTAAATCTTCAAATAATTGATACAGTCTCAAGTTAACGCGAGAGAATTTCACTATTTCACACACCTTCAATGAAAGTACACCATCAAACTTCGACTAACATGTAGTCCAAACAACCGTTTGCAGTTAATCATATAAAATGTCGTGAAAATATCATCATTTTAATATTTACTTCGCTGGAAACATCGAAGGGCATTGCACGAAGCTAATTAAAAGTGAGCTTTTATTTAGCCAACTCAGTCATTAACGTACAAAAAAGGTAGTGGGGAAAAGCTTTCAATGATGCAGTATTCACTTACATTCGCACATAATATGAGAAAACGAGAAAATGCAACTTAATAAAATCTTAGCAAAATACCACACGAAAACCCAGTCACCAGAAACATGTAAATAAGTACGCATTTAATATCGTGTGTCATCTTTTTCTTCACTATTTCGTAGCGTTCATTGCCAACACTCAAAATTTCAATGCATCATCGAGACTTTAGGAGCTAAAGCGCCACTTTATAAAGTGAGATCCTTGAAACGACTCTGCATCGAACTTTAGCTAAAGTCTCACTTTACCGTAAAGAGAACCTTTGTAAAGTGAGCAATTTCAGTGTCGTCTATGAATCGCACCCTAAGGAAACCATGACGACAAATCATTGGGTTTGTTGAGTACCTTCTGATTTTTCTAATTATCGTAAAATGGGTTTTGTTAAAAGAATATTAGGAAAGTGCGACGACAAAGTGAGAGAAATTAGCTACTTTTCCCTCGTTAGACCACATTTGGAATACGCTGCCAGTGTTTGGGACCCTCATGAAAAAGGCTTAATAACAGAGTTAGAACGCGTGCAAAGAAGAACTGCCAGGTATGTGAAAGGTCGTTACGATAGTCTTGTTAGTGTAACTGACCTCTTACATAAACTCGGATGGGAATCTCTGTCGGACCGTAGATTGAAAAATAGACTAAACCTTTTAGATAAATTCAAGAGCAGTGTCTTTTCTGACGAAGTTAACCATATCTTACCGACGCCAACGTACTACGGAAGATCAGATCATATAAATAAAATAAGAGAGATAGATTGCAGAACAGACAGATTCCGAATGTCATTTTTTCCACGATCAATAAGAGATCATAACGGCAGCAATAGAGCGCGTAAATAGATTGCATGACTTGTAGTGTAGCCTACTAACCTATGTAAAACTTACTGCATGTTTCTGAATTTCTATTCTATATTCTATTTCTAACAGCATTTAGTAGTATAGTTTGTTATTATGCGGAACGTTTCTTGGACGGTGTGGTGTGCATGTGGGGGTCCAGATGCATGCTGGTGATTGATCACCCCCTGCCAAACACCCTAGAGGTGGCTCGCAGGGTAATTTGTAGATGTAGATGTAGATTATATTTGTCGTAAAAGGCTATCATAATGTCGTAATTAATATTGCAAATGCATTCATAATAATGTATAATGCCTTCCAGTTTCCATTGATTGCAAAAATTCATCATTCGCTGTGACAGTGGTCTGAAGGTTAATAGTGTTAGTTATTTGAACCACGATTTGCTTTCTAGAATAAAAACTAAAGTATCTTAAATATTGGGCTCAATTTACCACCAACTTGTTTTTCAGGCTACTCGAAATGAAGAGGCACTTCCAACTATAACCAAGTACTTTCTTCCGTCCAAGTCTCCCAGTTCCCCCATTCCGAGATGTCTTTCTTTCCGAAACCTTTGTTCACTCCCTCTTGCAGCCTTTTGCTATTCTTCCTGACCCCAAACGCATCTCAAACCCCCACCATTTTCCATTCGTCACCTCCCTCAGGGGACGGAGTATGAGTGCATCGCATAAAAAATACGGCCCCCAAAAGTGGCCTCAGGCAAGGCTAAAGCGCTTAAGGCCCTTTCCCCACCCTTCTTCCTCCTGCCCCCTTCTCCCCTCGTCATTCCGACCACACTTCCTTCCTCGGGCAATCCCCATCCCACCCTCATTCACCCCACCCACTTGGAAGCGTTCTCCGACTGTGGAGAAGGGCATGGTTCATCTTCACCGGTAAAGGGGGTAGAGATGGGCGAAATTCCGCCGTAATCGATGAATCATATCAAATGATAATCGGTTCCCAAGCAGCGATTCAGTGTAAAAATCGGGAAGGCATAATCGATTATTTTGAAAATCGGTAGATTCGTATGATTTTTAGTAGGCATCGAATCATATGATTCTACCGATTATGTGAAGGCAATGAATAATTGGATTTTTTTATAGTCATCGATTCATATGATTTTACCGATTATGTGCAGGCATTAAATCATACGATTATACCAATTCTTTCTTGGAGAATCGCAAGGATATCATACGATTTTTCAATACGAATTTTCCCTATCGCTAGTAATTCAAATATACTGCGATATAATTTCTATGTAAAAATGTAGCCACCGGCACATGGTTATCACGCGATTAGAGATATGAAAACAACAACAAGTGGTGCCGATTTTTTCAAGTGAAGATCGAGCTTTAATAATCGATTCAACGATTCAATCGAAACTTCATAATCGATTACATAATCGAAACAATTGGACCACAATAATCGGTTATCATCGAACATCGATTATTTTCACCCATCACTAAACTGTGGTAAGTTTCTCACCGGAGAGAGGCTGGAGAAGTATCTTCCATTATCTGGGAGATGAAAAGGAAAACTAAGTTTCCGGCATTCGTTTTATTGGCGACAGAATGTGTTTGGTGTTTTCTCGACATGTTGTCAGTCTGTCCTAGCTTCCGTGAGACTTGATGGATTAGCATTCCTCCGCAATAGGGTGGTTTCCTTCATCAAAGAAAACGAAAGGCATTGATTGCGATTCGTTACCCACCATTAGTGTATTCATAATATACAAATTATTTTGTTTTAGAAATACCGGGTTAGACGAATGGCAATGGTCCATTTTTATCCGCATTTGAAAAGGGCCAGATTGGCGCCCATGCGATGCCACTCCACATGACGTCACAGGGACATAGTTTCCATACGAGAAGATAGGAGTTATACGTCGTCTGAGGTTACCATTGCATGCATGAGGCGCAGAGCTCAGGGTAACATGTCTTAACAATCACTTATTAAAACTGGCTAAGGTCGGAAAGTTTTCCTCGCTTGATTAGTTATTAATAATCCTTATTTAAGCCAAGCACTACCAGCCAGCAGGGTACTAGGCTAGCCGCTAGTAGCCTGCGTCGTATCAGCGTTAAGCCTCGCCTCAAGGTCACCTCGCAGGGCGGGAGGGGGAACCAGAAATACGTCACGCGGAGAGACTTCCCGACATTCATACTTAAGCGTCGCGTTTTCGCGCGCTTGAAAATTTTCACTTTTCATTTAATCGCGAAAAATAGATATCGTCATTTAAAAATCTAAAAGCGTGAAATACGTACTAAAGGAGAAATAATCTTTCGATTTAGGGAATAAAAAAATAATAGGAAACCACCCTATTTGTTCATCAACTCGACTGGATTACTTGCCTCGCTAATGCCGTACTTAACCCTAATCAAAGTAGGTATGGGTTAACTATATAGGGGTTAGACTCAACAATGATGTATCGTGGAATAAACATATTCGAGAAATAACCGTCAAGTTAATCGTAAAATGGGTTTTGTTAAAAGAATATTAGGAAAGTGCGACGACAAAGTGAGAGCAATTAGCTACTTTTCCCTCGTTAGACCACATTTGGAATACGCTGCCAGTGTTTGGGACCCTCATGAAAAAGGCTTAATAACAGAGTTAGAACGCGTGCAAAGAAGAGCTGCCAGGTATGTGAAAGGTCGTTACGATAGTCTTGTTAGTGTAACTTACCTCTTACATAAACTCGGATGGGAATCTCTGTCGGACCGTAGATTGAAAAATAGACTAAACCTTGTAGATAAATTCAAGAGCAGTGTCTTTTCTGACGAAGTTAACCATATCTTGCGGACGCCAACGTACTACGGAAGATCAGATCATATAAATAAAATAAGAGTGATAGATTGTAGAACAGACTGATTCCGAATGTCATTTTTTCCACGATCAATAAGAGATTATAACGGCAGCAATAGAACTCGTAAATAGATTGCATGACTAGTAGTGTAGCTTACTAACCTATTTAAAACTTAATGCATGTTTCTGAATTTCTATTCTATTTCTAAAAAAGCATATAGTAATATAGTTTGTTATTATACGGGACGTTCTTTGGACGGTGTGGTGTGCATGTGGGAGTCCAAATGCATGCTGCATGCTGGTGATTGATCACCCCCTGCCAAACACCCTAGAGGTGGCTCGCAGAGTATTATGTAGATGTAGATTTAGATGTAGCTAAGTTAGGAGGCACGAGTAACATAATCGTGAAAACTAAACGAAACATTAAATTTATAATTTGAATTATTTTATACTCATTGGATTTAAAAATTAGCAATCTGCTGAATATTTGAATAAGATAATTAATTAAATTTTCTCATACAAAATGATGACATAGGCTTTGTCAAAATAAAACTCATTCCAGGACATAATATAAACATTTAAGTTTGAACATACAACTACGGGATGTGGGGAACCCACGTTGGAAGGAGGACTCTAGTCATAACTGTAAAATAACGACACATGGGAAGAACCAAGGAAAAACGGGAAGGGGGTTGAGACGAGTGAGAAAAAGGGGGTTAGGGTAAAAAGAGAGGCCGCGTGTCCTTAGAAAAGGAAAAGTAATGACGCAGGAAAGGAGGCGGGGGTGAGGAGTCCCCTAAGGGGGGTGGCGGGAGGAAATTTGCCAGCAAAAGAAAACGGTCAACACAATAGGGAGAGAGGGTGGGCGGACGGGAAAAACCCTGTGGATGTTGGGGCCGGTTAAGGCGTGGGTGAAGAAAGAATTTGACCATTTGTTTTCGGGAAGGGGATCTCAAGGAGAAGAGAGTGGGTGACACGCACTGGTTCATTCACGAGCAGTGGCGGCGACTCCATGGGGCTTGAGGGGGCCCGAGCCCCCTCAAAAATTCGTTATGGGTGTGAAGAAAATATGTGTCAGGCTTGTCAATTTTCCCGAAATATGTCCGGAAATCGAGATTCGAGTTATCAGGGTTCTAATGTTGATCATATGGCTCTTCTAAAATGCTTAAAAAATTAAAACTCACTACTTATGAAAGTTCCCGGGCCAAGATCCCCGGATTGAGCCCCCCCCAATATTTTTTGTAAGTCTGCGTCCCTGTTCTCAAGCATGTTTATATCACTCTGTACACATTCGCATTGCTCTACATCAAGTCTTGTGCCCTTAAGGCCTGTTTACACGATACATGAACACGTACGAGTTAATACACGTGTGTGTGAATGATATTTGTGGAACGGAACGGCACATGTACGAATGCATGAACCAAATTGGAACAGGTTCTATTTTCTTTGCATGCATTCGCACAAGTTGGGTGGTTACACGGTGCATTTTGGCGTTCATTCTCGCGTTCATGCATTTAGGCATTAACCCTTGCGTGTTATTGCACCGGGTAAACAGGCCTTTACCTTGGAAGTGTAGAATTTCAGGTTGAAAATGGCAACAATTAAAGTCTTTAGAGAGTGTTTGGCGAGAAGTGACGTTTCATCCCCATTTTTCCAGCACCTTCTATGTTCTTCCGTTCTGGTAATGAAACTTCTGCCTGTTTGAGCGATGTAACACATGTTGCATGATTCACAATTAACTTTGTAAACCCCAGATTAATGGATGGAATCTATTTTTTCATTGTTACGACACAAAACTTTACCGAAAGTGCAGGGGTTGTAGAAAGAAACATTGAATTTCTTTTGGGAGAATTTGCGAGCAAGCCTGTTTGAAAGATCTCCCACAAACAACAGCCGGCGTTATTTATTAGATTTACTGGGATGAGGGGGAGGGAGCAAAGCCGGGAAATGGCTCTCATATTCAACATTTTTTGAAGGATTTTAGCTATAATGTTTACACTATAGCCATTTTAAACTGCAATTGATGTAATTTTGGAGAATTCACAATTGAAAGTCATTGCATTTAACAGTAGATTAGCCATGTATGTGACATGGGATAAAACGAGGATAATTTTTGGGAGGTTGGGTTGTATGAGTCACTTGGAATGATTGTATCGCTATAACAGGGTTTTCTATATACACCAAATTCATGCTCGTTTTCTTTTTTACCACTTTTTTCAACCCCCGTCCCGTTTTTTCTGTGGTTCTTCCCACGTGTCGTTCTTTCACAGTTATGACGAGAATCCTCCTTCCAACGTGGGTTCCCTACATCCCGTAGTCGTATCTTTCCCCGCAGTCTCTACTCTGTACGCCTGTTATCACCTCCTTCTTCAAAGATGTGAAATCCTCCACAAAGCCCCCCTTTCTCAAGGATATAAAGGTGATTTTCAAATGTTTTGCAGTGTCTTGTACGTACCAGATGATGTCTCAGTCAGCCGAAACGCGTTGTACGAAATAAAAAATTTTGTTGTTTTGCTTTGATCATTTATTTATTTAAATACTGATATTTACTTAGGAATGCCTCTACTTTTGCTTCGAGCGAGCCTGCATGGTAGACCTTTTTTCTCAGTTTTCATTCTGCTGCAAGAAACCAAACATCCGGAATAGGGAAATTGCATACTTTTTATAAACAGTATGCTGATGTACTACAGTAAACACTTAGTAACGCAATATACTTTTTTCCGCTTAAAATTCAGTTTATACACTAGAAAATGACTCCTAAAAGTCTCCCGAGTTTCGCGGGCTAAAAAATACCGCCCCCACTAATCTTTGGCCGTGACGTCATAGTTCAGTAGGAGTCCAAGATCCAAGCCCAGTAACTGCAGGTTTGGAAGAGCCACGTTGCATTTAAAGGAGAACATGGCTGAAATAAGGAAAAATTACAAGTGGTGCATTGTTCCTCTCTGCAATAACACCCCAGAAAAAATTTTCGTCTGCATTCCCATGGAGGAAATTAGAAGAAAAGCCTCGATGCATGCCGTCTGTCGGGATGAGCGTTACGGAAAAATAAGAGTATAATAAACGGAATGATAAACCCGTGTGCTATGTGAGCGAAGATAACTTTAATATAAATAATATTTCCATATTTCATTGACTGAATAACTTGAAACGGAGATTTTTCGATAATTCGGCCGCCGTAGAATAAAAACTGAACTTCACAACAAAAATCGAGATAGGTGTTTCTCGATGGTTACGATGGACCCAAATTATTTATGGCACTTTTTCAATTTCAGTAACGGAAGGACGTAGAAAATTCCATGATGTTTAAAATCAAGGGAAGAAATATGAAAATAAAGAGCAACGTTGTTACTCATGCATTCGAGTGCCAGCCAAGAAGACAATGTTTTCTTCTACCGTCGGCGTCAAAATGATGTGCCGCTGTACTTTGCAAATTTATATCCTGGCTTCACAGCATGCTATAATATTGAAATATACGTCATTTTAAAGGAAATTTTATCCTAAATTCTGATTTATTTTATTACAAAAAAAATTGAAATATGTAGACACGGCCAGTGCAATAAATGACTCCGCGCACCGAAAAATTAGCCGTTTTATCAACTTCATGAACTTTGCAACTCAACCTAAGGAAAACTACTACGTCTACAGCATTCATCTTCCACATTAATTTACACTCATCAGTGCGGATTAATAAAATGGCCTTTGGGTATTTTTAGAACTTATATTTTGTTATACATTAATGAAAATATTTAAAAATTATCTTGTCCCATAGCTTACCCCGAAAGATAAAGGAAGTTGTAGTTGGAAAAAGAATGGAATCCAGAGGTGGTCACAAAAAAAATCGCAGCATTTTTTGATTTTATTCTACCCCTTGCTTGCTTTTCAGAAAAAGTTCAGTCACAAGAGGAATTATCCGCGGCCCTTGATTTGGAAACTGTGTAGATAGAAGACGTGTGAATCAACAATTTCCATTTAGTTGGTTGTCAGGATAAACCAAGGATCCATTTAAAGGTTGTCAGGCCATCGTATAAAGATAGGACAGATGTGCACCTTAGGGGAAATGGGGTGTTTGAGGGAAAGTCAAACCCAAAGTTGCCCAAAGAGTGTGTAGTTCTTTCATATGTTGCTCTTTCCCCAGTTAAAACCAAATAGAAATAGGATTGGGATGATATTTTCACCACGGGTTCCAGTGATAGTGAGAGTGCAGGTGATCATGGTCATCATCGAAGGTCATCCCACTACGATTTCCGATACGGAATTTTTAGGTGACAACCGATCGCAATGACGATGAGCTCGCTTTCAGAGTAGGTTTCAGATATATCGTGAGAAAAGCTCCCAAAATGTATTAAAGACTGTTTGGAAAACATTCCCATTTTAATGCTAATTTAGGAAGAATCTCATTACAAAAGTAACTTATTAACACCTGAAGACGTTGTGCTTATTATATTGATCGAAGTGCGATTAACCGATTCTTTCTGCAGAATAGGAAGTGGCTTCGGGGTTTTGAGTCACAAGATGGTAGATTGTGTTGGAAGTTCGTCTATATTATCGCTACAAAATTGAAACATTAATAGTCTGGCTTCCTCAGAGCTTCCTGTCTCCCTCCAGACAAGGTATTTTTAAGTTGAAAGTATCAACGACAGCTTCGAGGTGGAAATTAGTTCACCATAAGACTCTCTACCGGACTGCCAAAAGAATACACATTTCACATGAGTATACGCTTTCGCCAATATTATACGCAAGTCTCACTTTGTTATGAAGTATAAAACATTTCAGATGCACATCAGCTACCTTTCCATTTCTGGGCATTGACTTTCCGCGCCGACGATGTCTAAAGTTTCACTAAAATACCCTGTTATCATGATGGAATCAGTAACAGGAAGCTTGCTAGGATGAGCCTAAGAATAACTATATCCCTTCATCTTTACGCAATATGTCGCTTTCAATGGAGGAGAAATAGATCAAATAATAACCCTGAAGTCACAATGAACAACTACGATACGTCTGCACTACAATAAATGAATCATAACCACGCCGTCGCATGTATTCAAGTATGCAACCTCTACGGCCGTGCCGCCGTGCCTCCTCGTACTGAACTATGACGTCACTTTTCTACCAGCCAATCATCGGGCGTTTTCGCTTCTCTCTTGCATTTGAAAATTCTCGTGAACTTTGATGCATTAAATATCGCAAACCACGCCATAAAATAATAAAAAAACTTTCACCGAAGTATGCAAACATATATTTTAATATAATTTTGGGGCTATTGATTATATCTGAAATATATGCAAGTTCCCTTTTGTTCGTCGTTATAACACCGCTTATGAATCCAAAAGTCCTGTGAGTTGTTTATAACATCACAGTTTATTTCTACAGCAATGGTTTTATGATCAGAGAAACCAGGGTCAAAAATATTGACTGAAAAATTACTTTCTGCAATGTCGGTTATAATTTGATCAAAAACAGATTGTGTTTTGATATTCTGGTGGGGGAAGTGATGCAGTGCGATAATTAACTAACGAATGACCTTGCTGCTATCCAAGCTTGGTGCGATGCTTGGCAGTTAGAATTAAATTTGGAAAAATGCGTCGTAATGAATTTCTGGAAGAAGAATAACTCCCTACAGCGTAACTATGTCATTCGGGGCGCGCAGTTAAAGGCAGTTGAATCTGTGAAATATCTAGGGGTTAGACTCAATAATGATCTATCGTGGAATAAACATATTTTAGAAATAACCGGTCAAGCTAATCGTAAAAATGGTTTTGTTAAAAGAATATTAGGAAAGTGCGACGACAAAGTGACAGAAATTAGCTACTCTTCCCTCGTTAGACCACATTTGGAATACGCTGCCAGTGTTTGGGACCCTCATGAAAAATGCTTAATAACAGAGTTAGAACGCGTGCAAAGAAGAGCTGCCAGGTATGTGAAAGGTCGTTACGATAGTCTTGTTAGTGTAACTGACCTCTTAGATAAACTCGGATGGCAATCTCTGTCGGACCGTAGATTGAAAAATAGACTAAACCTTTTAGATAAATTCAAGAGCAGTGTCTTTTCTGACGAAGTTAACCATATCTTGCGGACGCCAACGTACTACGGAAGATCAGATCATATAAATAAAATAAGAGAGATAGATTGCAGAACAGACAGATTCCGAATGTCATTTTTTCCACGATCAATAAGAGATTATAACGGCAGCGATAGAACTCATAAATAGATTGCATGACTTGTAGTGTAGCCTACTAACCTATAAAACTTAATGCATGTTTCTTAATTCAAATATTATTTCTAACAGCATATAGCAGTATAGTTTTTTATTATACGGGACGTTTTTTGGACGGTGTGGTGTGCATGTGGGAGTCCAAATGCATGCTGGTAACCCCCTGCCATACACCATAGCGGTGGCTCGCAGGGTATTATGTAGATGTAGATAAGTTAGACAGTTCAAAAGATTTACCACTTACCTAACTTTGTGACGTCCTTCATTTGAGAAATAAATGTTAAAATCACCACATATTACCAAGGATTCTTGTTTTTTAATACTGATTCAATAATAGAATCGTCTAGCTGTGTACAAAAATATTAATATTCCCAGTTGGCGAACGATATATACAAACGATTAATTGACATCAATTTTAATATCGAGAATTCGAGATGTTTGTCCATAGGGGTCACATTTTAAAGATTAATTGCTTGCTAAGGAATACCGTTTCGAATTGATAAACCTGTTCCACCATTTTCCAAATCAGTTCTGCAGGAGTGATTCCCAAAATGAAAACCAGATGCAGAAGCAAAGTTAGTCTCATCCGTCTTCAACCAATGTTCCGTCAAACATACAACATTGAAATTGGCGAAATCCGATTCCTATAGGACAATAAGATCATGAAGTTTATTCCGTAGAGATTGAACATTTTGGTAATAAACGTTCAATTGAGAAGTAATATCACTGACTATCCTTCTGGCGTTGTGAGGCGTGGGTTTCGAAAAGAATTATTTACCACAACAACATCATCCGGCCAGAAGGAAGGCTATATCAGAGTTTCTCGAAGTTCACAATGTACAGTAACACGGGAGGATGCATATTTGCCAAATGTTACCTTTAGTTTTTCAAATTCTATGTCCAATACTGCATTGATGTCCGAGGATGCATTGTTAGGTCCGAAATTTCAGATATCACATACTCCTCAACAGCAGTGACGCAGACGAAGGGGTTTGCGGTGTGACGCAGGTTGGGGGTTTGCGGGATAAAAACCCCCCAGAGCTCAGATAAATTTTTAAGTTTAATCGATTTTACTTAATTGGATTGACATTACTAATATGATAGAGTAAGGATGAATAAATTATCCCTCAGACAGTCGTTAAACCATCAGAACCGTTTATTTTTACAATTCCGCAATTTATTAATCTTGTACCTGCCGATTATCCTAGTGGGTATTCCTTACCCCCACACACCCCGGTATTAGTTGTACCAACCCCCCAGCCTTAATTCCTTGCTGCGCCCCTGCTTATTCCTCCGATATGCCTCATTCGAAGTTCCCTACGTGCAAATGAGAACGTCGTGGAATTCCGTTGAGAGCACATTTTTATCTAATGCGAGCTAATTTTTTATTTATTTATTTATTTATTTAAGGAGTTGCTCACATACAGTATTTCTGCCAATTTATAGTGACGCAGTAACAAACATGAAATTTTAACATAAAAAATTTGAACAGAGAGCAGTGGCATAAGATAGTAAAGAACAAAATAGAAGGCACGAGGAAAGGGAGGTGGAGAGGGAGGTTTATTTATTAGCCGAGGAATTGGACATGGCGAGTTTGATAAATGAGTTTAAGGGCAGAAGAAACGGATAAATATTGTCTGGTAATGAATTGAGCAAGGAGCAAAGGCGGTGTTGGAGTGATCGCTTAACGAGGGATAGTCTAGGGATAGGCGTATGGAGCAAGGATTGTGTACGAGTGGGTCGGCAAGGCACTCTGAAATTAATGGATGAAAGCAAATCAGGACAATCAATGTGTGAATTTAGAATATTGTGAATAAGTTTGAAGTCTTTTTTGATCCTTTGTTGAGAGAGATCAGTCATTGATAGAGAAGATAGGAGTGAGGTGGTGGACATGTCACGCAAGTGGGGAACTCTGCGTCTTACGATTCTGGCGAAGAAGCTGGTTATACTGTCAAGAGAGATGAGGTTAGAGGGGGCTGCGATGGACCATATGGGAGAGCAATATCCGGTGACTGGAAGGATAAATGCCGATCATTATTATCATTATCATTTTTTTATCTATCTTTTTAATCTATTAACGATGGCTAATGGATTACGACGTTTAGGTTTGTTTGATACACGGATATACCCGTCATCAGACACGATTGAAATCATAGCATCACAATCGGAAGCCAGGACGGTGGTAGCAACGGAGCTCATAGAATTTCCAGGGATGTCTACTGACATAAAATATTGGGGGGGCCTAATCCGGGGATCTTGCCCAGAGAAATTTTATAAGTAGTGCGTTTTAATTTTTTTTATCATTTTAGAAGAGTAATATGATCAAAATTTGAACCTTGATAACTCGAATCTAGATATCTGGACATTCCAGGGAATATCGACAAGCCTGACACATTTTTCCTCACACCCATAACAAATTTTTGAGGGGGCTCGGGCCCCCTCAGGCCCCATGGAGTCGGCAACACTGACAATTTCTGTTATCATTGGAGTTTGTGACCGGTACCGAAAGCACTTTTTCACAAGGCACTTGTTCAAAAGGATTACATCTACATCTACATAATACCCTGCGAGCCACCTCTAGGGTGTTTGGCAGGGGGCGATCAATCACCAGCATGCAGCATGCATTTGGACTCCCACATGCACACCACACCGTCCAAAAAACGTCCCGTTTACCTCGCGTTTGTTCCCCTGTACCTTTGCGCTAAAACATGACGTCAACATGGAATTATAACCTTAGTTTTGGCTTTATTGTACTACTGTAGACGTGATAAATTTAAATTACGATAAATAATTTTGCATTGTTGTTTCGCTTTCGTTGACTTGAAAATTATGCCTCAATACGCTGGCCGTCTTAAGTTATCGGGTTTCATTCTTCATAGTATTTAAAATGATACTATTAAACGCTGATATAGAAACAGATATTTTAGTTTGGAACGAGAAATAGAAAATTAGCCCAGTAGTTCAAATTCGAGCATAATTGAAACTATATTTTATTGATAAAGGGTTTTATATGTTTCGTTTCTTCATTTCATAATATAATATTCTTTCGAATACAGAGCGATTTCATGACTTTGGACTTTGAATAATCTATAATTAAGATTTTAGTATCAGCTTTCAATTGTTTTCCACGAATGCTATGTCATAATATACATTTTTTGTGGATATTTTAAAAAATGCTAACAAGAGGATTCAATTTCTTTGTACACATGAATATTCTAACAAAAACAATTCAAAATATAACAACGATTCCAACTGATTACATACTGAAGGGTTGGTAACTCAATAAAAATTAGCCATTCGAATGTTAATAAATAGTTATCGAGAGAGATAGCCTCGACTAAATAAGGAAGATTAGAGTTTGTAAACTAGCTCGTGATGTTTGCTCAGGAATATTTTTTATTCCTCAGTAAAAAATTCGAGGAGGACTTTTTGACCAAACGTCGAGTGAAGAGAGATTTCTCAACACGGCATCTGTCACTGGAAGGAGTTCAACCCTCAGACAATCCTATTTACATGAAAGAGGCCTTGAAACCGGGAAGGTTAATTGAATTAAGAAACATGCTTTAAGTTTTACATAGGTTAGTAGGCTACACTACAAGTCATGCAATCTATTTACGAGTTCTATAGCTGCTGTTATAATATCTAATTGATACGATGCTTGGCAGTTAGAATGAAATTTGAAAATGCGTCGTAATGAATTTCTGAGGAAAAATAACTCCCAACAACGTAGCTATATAATAAGGGGTACCCAATTAGATACTTTTGCATCCGTGTTTATTAAGGAGTTATACTCAATAATGATCTATCGTGGAATAAACATATTCGAGAAATAACCGGTCAAACTAATCGTAAAATCAGTTTTGTCAAAAGAATATTAGGAAAGTTAGAGAAATAAGCTACTCTTCCCTCGTTAGACCACATTTGGAATACGCTGTCAGTGTATGGGAACCTCATGAAAAATGATTAATAACAGAGTTAGAACGCGTGCAAAGAAGAGCTGCCAGGTATGTGAAAGGTCGATGCGATAGTCTTGTTAGTGTAACTGACCTCTTAGATAAACTCGGATGGGAATCTCTGTCCGACCGTAGATTGAAAAAGTGACTAAACCTTTTAGATAAATTCAAGAGTAGCATCTTTTCTAACGAAGTTAACCATATCTTACGGACGCCAACATACTTCGGAAGATCAGATCATATAAATAAAATGAAAGAAATAGATTGTAGAACAGACAGATTTCGAATGTCATTTTTTCCACAATCAATAAGAGATTATAACGGCAGCGATAGAACTCATAAATAGAATGCATGACATGTGGTGTAGCCAACTAACCTACGTAAAACTTAATGCATGTATCTTAATTTTATTATTATTTCTTACAGCATATAGTAGTATAATTTGTTAGTCTGCATGACGTTTTGTGGAACGTGTATGTGCATGTTGAAGTCAAATTGCATGCTGCATGCTGGTAATTGATCACCCCCGGCCAAACACCCTAGATATGGCTCACAGGGTATTATGAAAATGTAGATCAGATCATATAAATAAAATAAGAGAGACAGATAGTAGAACCGACAGATTCAGAATGTCTTTTTTCCACGATCAGCGATAAAACTCATAAAAAGATCTTATGACTTGTGTTGTAGCCTACTAACCTATGCAAAACTAAATGCATGTTTCCTAATTTTATTATTATTTCTAATAGTATATGGTAGTATAATTTGTTAGTAAACGTGATGTTTGCTGTACTGTGTGGTGTGCATATTGGAGTCCAATTGTATGCTGCATGCTTGTGATTGATCACCCCCTGGGAAACACCCTAGAGGTAGCTCGCCGAGTATAATCTACATCTACATACCCGCCGGATGCTTCTTCCAGGGCATAAACAAATGGTAGTTGCTCGGCGCTAGATCGGGACTGTATGGAGGGTGGTTTAATTGTTCCCAGCCAAAAGAAGGTCTTGTGTTCGATTTGCTGTGTGTGGACGGGCATTATCGTGGAGCAAAACGACACCTGCAGTCACCATGCCACGCCTTTTGTTTTGAATAGCGCGGCGCAGTTTTATAAAGTCGCACAGTTGCACTGTTGCATTGATTGTGTCGCCGCAAGTCGAATAATAGACCAGCAACACACCTTCGTGGCGGGACAGCGCCATTCCGATGCTGACGAAGTGAAAACGACCGTGAAGCAGTGGTTGTCTCATCAGGCGGCAAGCTTCTTTGACGATGGAATACAAAAGCTGGTCCCAAGATACGATAAATGCCTCAATAATAATAATGGCAATCATGTAGAAAAGTAGAGTAAAGTATGGCCTTTCGAGTGAATAAATTATTTTTGAAAAAAAATAACTTGTTTTTTCATGTCAAAACGGTACTTACTTTAAAAACACGCCTCGTATTATGAGATTGTACATAGCAAATTGTAATTTACGCCGCGACATGGTATTCCGTACCATAGAGGTTCTATGTTCATCTTCATCTACATAATACCCGGCAAGCCGCCTAAAAGGCGTGTGGCAGGGGGTGTTAGGACACCAGCCGCTTACAGCCAAATAAAAAATATGAAGTGCTGTATCGAAGTTGGGACTAGCGTTTTTAAAGACCTTTATGGTTCGGGGGAAAAACGGATTCCCATATCTATCCGTTCGGCAAAATATCTCTCTTAATTTATCGCTTCTATCGGACCTGGAAATATAGTGTGGTTCTAATATTATGTTCTCTGTGTCGCTCTTAAAGATATCCATTCTCAATTGTTCAAGCAATCTAAGCCTAGCGCGTAGCCTCCGAGTCGCCAGCGGCTCCAAGCATAATTCGCATAACATCTGGATAACACTGTCTGTACGCCCGTAGCCACTGTCCGTACGCCAGAGTTAGAACGCGTGCAAAGAAGAGCTGCCAGGTATGTGAAAGGTCGTTACGATAGTCTTGTTAGTGTAACTGACCTCTTAGATAAACTCGGATGGGAATCTCTGTCGGACCGTAGATTGAAAAATAGACAAAACCTTTTAGATAAATTCAAGAGTAGCATCTTTTCTAACGAAGTTAACCATATCTTACGGACGCCAACATACTTCGGAAGATCAGATCATATAAATAAAACATGAGAGATATATTGTAGAACAGACATATTTCGAATGTCATTTTTTCCCCGATCAATAAGACATTATAACGGCAGCGATAGAACTCATGAATAGATTGCATGACTTGTAGTGTAGCCTACTAACCTATGTAAAACTTAATGCTCGGTAGTGTAGTGGTCAGTATCCCCCCCTGTCACGCTGGAGATCGGGGTTCGAATCCTCGCCGGGAGAATTATTTTCTCAATCTGATACAATTAAAAAAAATTATAATGGATAATTAAACTACGCATTCTGACTAGGTATAGCAAATAAATTTTGTTAATATATAGACTGTTAAAGTCTTTTTGTTTAAAAAATATTAAAACTGAAATTAAAAATCTATTGTGAACATTGTATAAGTTAATTAAATATAAAGAGCTCGTGCATGAACGTGGAGAAGAGTGTACACGCTATAAAAATACAGGTCAGAACAATTTAAGGCACTTTATTTTATGTGCATAGTGAACAATTATAGGTCTAAAGCATATTAAAAAGAAGAAATAAAACCACATTATATTTTATTTTTTAAATGATGTTAATTTCTATTCGTACACATCGTATTTTTTTAAATAAATTTAATAATAAAAAGTTTGCTGAAAAAAAATACTTTCAATTTTTTTTTAAATTAATATTACTGGAAAATTTAGTTCTTTAATAATATTAAATCTGTAGAAAAAATAAATGGATGATAATTATTTCAGTTTTTACTTCTGTCGGCCAGTCCCACGACTGCCCCGTTTTTTAAATCAGTGTCACGCATTTGTGGTCATCTGAAAAGCCTTTCAGTAATCGCCGCGAGCTATTATAGGCTATTTCCGCTATATTTATCAACCAGTTCCTGAATATTTAATGCAATTCGTGGCTGCTCTTATAAATCTAAACACCTACTCAAAACTTCGAAAAATCTTCCTTTACATTTTCTACTTTCATATTCGCAGAGGCACGGAGATTCATCCTATTATACCCATGTTATCATCATAACAATATCCTCAATGTTTCCGCCATATTAGCAAATTACGTCAGCACCTTCAGTGCCGCCATCGGTGATTTGAGTCTCGATTAGCCTTCCAGAATTAAAACTGAAGTATCTTAAATATTGGGCTCAATTTACCACCAACTTGTTTTTCAGGCTACTCGAAATGAAGAGGCACTTCCCACTCTAACCAAGTATAAAATTCGAGGAATCAAGCGAGATGGAGTGGAATTGATTCATAATGAAACACTGACTTGCAGTTTTCCACAAAAATAAAATTTTATTTCGACTCGAGTTTCAATGATACTACATCATTTTCAAGTAACAACTGTTAGTTACTTGACAATGACTTGTTACATGAAAATGATGTAGTATCATTGAGACTCGAGTCGAAGTAAAATTTTATTTTTGTGGAAAATTGCAAGTCAGTGTTTCATTATTCTAACCAAGTACTTTCGTCTGATGACGCCTCCCCGTTCCCCATTCCGAGATGTCTTTCTTTCCTTGACCTTTGTTCACTCCCTCGTGCAGCCTTTCGCTATTCTCCCTGACCCCAACTTACGCATCTCAAATACACACCATTCCCCATTCGCCTCCTCCCTCAGCTGACGGATTTTGAATGCTTCGTGAAACAATACGCCCCCCTGAACGTACAAACGCAAGGCTTGAAGACGCCTTCCCCACCCTTATTTCCACTGCCCCCCTCTCTCTCCTGCCCCCTTCGCCCCTCGTGGTGCTGACCACACGTTTTGCCGCAGGCAATCCCCATCCGCTGCCATTATTCGCCCACTCGGAAGCCTTCTCCGACTGTGGAGAAGGGAATGATTCATCTTCACCGGTAAAGAAGAGCTGCCAGATATGTGAAAGGTCGTAACGATAGTCTTGATAGTGTAACTGACCTCTTAGAAAAACTCGGATGGGAATCTCTGTCGGACCGTAGATTGAAAAATAGACAAAACCTTTTAGATAAATTCAAGAGTAGCATCTTTTCTAACGAAGTTAACCATATCTTACGGACGCCAACATACTTTGGAAGATCAGATCATATAAATAAAATAAGAGAGATATATTGTAGAACAGACAGATTCCGAATGTCATTTTTTCCCCGATCGATAAGAGATTATAACGGCAGCGATAGAACTCATAAATAGATTGCATGACTTGTAGCGTAGCCTACTAACCTATGTAAAACTTAATGCATGTTTCTTAATTCTATTGTTATTTCTAACAGCATATAGTGGTATAATTTGTTAGTATACGGGACGTTTTTTGGACGGTGTGGTGTGCTTGTGGGAGTCCAATTGCTGCTGTTGCATGCTGGTGATTGGTCACCCCCTGCCAAACACCCTAGAGGTGGCTCGCAGGGTATTATGTAGATGCAGATGTAGATGTAGCAGTTTTTGACGAAACGCGCAGCATTCCTTGGTATTTTATTCAGTTTGCGGATTAAGTCTTTCTGCACAGGATCCCATGCGCTCGCTGCATATTCAAGGTGCATTGGGACGAAAGCAAAATAGCACCTTTCTTAATAATCTCTATCGTACCTTTCTTTTACTTTCTCATCCGAAAATCTTCCCACAATACGCTTGACGAATCCTAATTTATTCAGGGCTATGCCGCAATTATTCTTTATATGTGATCCCCATGTGAGGTTAGATGTTTTCGTAACTCACAGGTACTTCACTACATCTGTTGCCTTTATGTTAACACCATCCACTGCATAAACTAGATTAGAGGTGGACAAATTCCGCAAGAAATGTACCGCCATGCATTTGCACAGACTAAGTTCGAGTCCCCTCACTTGGCTCCACAAATGAACTTTGTTTATGTCCGATGATAGAATTCCATAGTCAGAGTGATCAATAATTTCGGGATACATGACAGCGTCGTCAGCAAATAAGCGTATTTTACTGCTAATGCGGGAGCAGAGATCGTTAATGTATATAATGAACAACAGGGGGCCGATTACGCTTCCTCGTGGAACACCTGATGTAACTTTTACAACATCAGAGCTAATTCCGTCAAGAACTACTTTTTGTTTACGATCTCTGAGGAAGTCGCGTATCCAATTTACAACTGTTTCGTTTAATCCGCAGGACTGTACTTTGTATAAAAGTTTGTTGCGAGGTACAGTGTCGAAAGCTTTCTTAAAATCTAGAAATAGTGCGTCAACTTGCCTTTTCGATTCACCACATTTTATAACGTCGTGAAGAAAGAGCGCGAGCTGTGTTTCGCATGATTCAACTTTTCGAAATCCGTGCTGGCAGTCATGGAGCAAGTTACGTCTCTCTACATCTACATCTACTTAATACCCTGCGAGCCACCTCTAGGGTGTTTGGCAGGGGGTGATCAATCACCAGCATGCAGCATGCATTTGGACTCCCACATGCACCCCACACCGTCCAAAAAACGTCCCGTATAATAACAAACTATACTACTATAAGCTGTTAGAAATAGAATATAGAATAGAAATTCAGAAACATGCATTAAGTTTTACATAGGTTAGTAGGCTACACTACAAGTCATGCAATCTATTTACGAGTTCTATTGCTGCCGTTATAATCTCTTATTGATCGTGGAAAAAATGACATTCGGAATCTGTCGGTTCTGCAATCTATCTCTCTTATTTTCTTTATATGATCTGATCTTCCGTGGTACGTTGGCGTCCGCAAGATATGGTTAACTTCGTCAGAAAAGACACTGCTCTTGAATTTATCTAAAAGGTTTAGTCTATTTTTCAACCTACGGTCCGACAGAGATTCCCATCCGAGTTTATCTAAGAGGTCAGTTACACTAACAAGACTATCGTAACGACCTTTCATATAACTGGCAGCTCTTCTTTGCACGCGTTCTAACTCTGTTATTAAGCCTTTTTCATGAGGGTCCCAAACACTGGCAGCAGTTTATAAGTAGAGATGCGTGATTATCGCAAATGCGATAAACGCAATATAGATGCGATGTGCGCAAATAAACGCGACATAGATGCAATGACTGGAATTATATGATATTTTTACGCAAATTCGCCTTTTCGATGGCTAAATTCGTACATTTTGTGTCCAGCGCAGTTTAAATGCTCCACCGACACTCACCGCTTAAAGCATGTGAGCGACTGGCCAGCTGCTAGTACTAGGGACTCTACGTGGCCGCGAACTACAATTCTACATCTACATAACACCCTGCGAGTCAACTCTAGGGTGTTTGGCAGGGGGAATCGGGCGTGGGCAAGCTACAGCTCCGCCACTGAATATGTTATTCCTTAATTAGTACGTTGGCGTCCGCAAGATATGGTTAACTTCGTCAGAAAAGACACTGCTCTTGAATTTATCTAAAAGGTTTAGTCTATTTTTCAATCTTCGGTCCGACAGAGATTCCCATCCGAGTTTATCTAAGAGGTCAGTTACACTAACAAGACTGTCGTAACGACCTTTCACATACTTGGCAGCTCTTCTTTGCACGCGTTCTAACTCTGTTATTAAGCCTTTTTCATGAGGGTCCCAAACACTGGCAGCGTATTCCAGATGTGGCCTAACGAGGGAAAAGTAGCTAATTTCTCTCACTTTGTCGTCGCACTTTTCTAATATTCTTTTAATCATTGATTTAATCATAATCTTTCATCTTGTGGTGTTCTTCCCGTCGGCAGTTCCCCCGCGCCAATGCTGTCTCCATTCCCTCCCGTCTCCTGCCATCTCCTTCAAGTCTCCATATCTTCAGATTTTATTACGTTTTCAATAAACTTCAGCCTTCCCCTTCTTCTGATCCATTCCACCGTTCCCTCCAAAGCTACTTTCAAAATTCCATTCTCTCTCATCAAATGTCCCAACCAGTTACCCTTCCCAGTAGCGTATCAAGGAGGGGAGGTCCGGGGGGTCCGGACCCACCCGAAATATAAAAGCACAATTATTTTCCTTAATAAAAGAAAACAAATTATTGAAAAATCATGAAATTACAAATTATTTTTTTAACACTTTGAGTGCCGCCCGCTAATTTTAAAGCCCTACCGAAAAATCAAGCCATTTTTACCTAATTCGCTTTTTTTTTAAACATTAGCATCGAAAATATATTTATATCGATGTGTATTTCAATAAAAATGGACTTTTCTCTTCTTTTTGAATGAGTTGAATAACATTCATTGCGAACTTGTAAATATATATTTTAACAATGATATCCTACTGTTTTTCAAAATGAAAAAGTTGCAACAAATGACGTACCGCCATAAAATGCATTATGTTGTTTTTATTACGCTCAATGTGAACTATTTAAACCATGGAAATCATAAAAAAAGCATTGCCATAACTAAATCTTTCAAAATTCTGGATGACGAAAAAGGTCACTGCACCCTCAACGAACGGTTCTTTCCTCCTAAGAATGTTCACACAAAGTAGGCCGAGATGAGGGTGCTGGTAGCTACACAGGACTTTTCGTCCTCAAGACATTACAAGAAGCGTCTTTCCTTTCCTTTCCAGAATTCCATCGAGCAGTTGATTTTTGAAATGACAAAACCACTAAGCAGAAAACTGGAAAGGTACCACGGGCGAAATATTACGGCTTCACGCAAACAAGGTCAATAAAATAGATAGACGATAAATAATATTACGTCCATGGCAATCTTCCGAAAGATTAGCAGAACGTAATATTACGTCCATGACACGCAAAGTGTTAACAAATGAAGTTATTTCGATTGTGAAAAGTGTTAAAATTAGTCTAAAACCCATTATTAAGTACTTTTTTTTTAAAAAATTTCCCCCTCTCGTTTTGGACCCCACCCCCGAATGAAATTCCTGGGGCTACGTCACTGACCATTCCTTTTATTCATTCTGTCCATCAACGTTCTTTTCTCATCTATCCTATTTAACACTCGCTCATTGCGAAGTCGATCCGTCCACCGTATTCCCTCCATCTTCCTCCAAACCTACCTACATCTCAAACGCCCCAATCTTGTCCCTGTCTCTCTTCCCCATCGTCCAAGTCTCACATCCATACATAAACACACTCCACACACAGCATTTCACCAACCTCTTCTTCAATTTTAATTCCAGAATTGAATTTTAAATGTAATTGTACGATTTAACACTAGGACTACCGATGGAGTCATTTTGACTCCCTATTGTATTTTCGCCAAATAGTAATATTTGTTCAACAGTTTATTTCTTCTTATGTTAATAATTAATTTAAATCAATCGATGGCTTAAATATATAATTATTTCGCTTTTAGGCCAATATTTGCGAGAATTGGAAGGCATTTCTAATTTTACGGGTCCGTGTTTGGAACTACAAACCATATGAATGTCCTGATATAATTTTATCCTGCGATAAAGTGGTGAATATGCCTTTCATATTGAGCATTTTCAAATTCATGTGTTTAGAAGCCGTCGTGTCTTGGCCTCATCCCTTACCCCTCCCTTCTCCCCGCCTATCAGGCTCGTTACAGCGCAATACTGTATACACAGTATTGCACTGCAGCGCTTTTATTTCATCCTTGACCTCGTGGAAGTTCATTTTTAAACCTGAAAAAGTACCTTTGTATCCTTCCATTGATATAAGAATGAACCAGGAAAATAAATCAGTAGAATGAAATAAAGTTATTGTCCTAGCATTGTCGGCTCTAAAAGCGCTGGCTGTCGCGCGCCGCACAGGAAAATCGTGCGCTGTCCTTCGCATTTGAATCCAGTGAACTCTAGAGTGGACTGCAGAACTCTAGTGTAGTAGGGCTTTCATTTTTCCTGACTGGCAGTATGACCAGAAGAAGTAGGCTAAAGCGTGAAGTCCTTTCTATGTTGCATTCTATACCGGAAGGTAAATCGGAATGCGAAAAGGAAGATCATTTCGTCTCTGACGAAGTCAAAGATTTTATTCCTCAAAACGTTTCTAGCTAGTCTGAAGATTCAGACACAATACGTGCAAAATACATGCAGTAATTTATATTTACTTTCCCTTTCATAAGGAGTTACAAAACAAAGATATTATCTACAATTATTTATCGATTCGTGTATACTGACTCACATAAAGTGATGTAAAATTGTGGAAGCACGCAAACAAAATTATGAAGATTTAACTCTTTTCGGTGGGGAGCTAGATGCATGTATAGCCATATTTTATGCCCGTTGAATATCAGGTACAAATGATCTCTCTATTGCAAGTATTTGGTCAAACGACTGGGGAATACCATTATCTAAAATGAACGACTGGGAACCGGTTTGTAAAAATTTTGCATTATCTAAGATTTGATGAGAGATCTAATCGATTCCAGCGGCTCAAAACTGTCAATTATGCCATCTTTTCAATAGTGTAGGATAGATTCACAGATAATTACATTCCTTGTTACAAACCTGGTCCATACATCACGGTTGTTGAACAAATTCTCCCCAGTAAAATCAGGTGTATTTTACTCAGTACATTCCATCTAAGCCGGACAAATACGGCCATGAATATTGGCCAGCTGTTAACAATGACAGCAAATATCTTGCAAATGCCTTCCCTAATGATGGAAAAGATTATTCACTTCATGCAGATTGCCGTTTAGTAGTACTGAAACTAATGCGAACGTTTCTGAAAAAGGGTGAAATGTTACTGTAGATAATTACATTACCTCAGTCAAAGTCGCCGAACAGCGAAAAATCTAGGGTTCTAGCAGTATGGGAAATGTAAATAATTCGAAGAGAAGTACCAAAATAAATGAAATCACATTATTACCACTAGAACATATACTCAGCGATGGCGTATCCACTCGTTAGAAAATACTTCCGACTTAGCAGGTGTTCATGGATAGTGTACAAGGAGACTACCTAAAACATTTCGCGCAAGACGCTTTTGAAAATGCTCGATACAGAGTCAGCTGATACTCAAATTAGATCTCGACAAAAGCGTGGCGTGTCCAATGCTGCATATTCTTCTGATGGGATTCTGCAAATAAATATTTCCAGGCAATACAAAAGTGCAGAAAGAATCGCTCAGTTTGGAAATGTATGACCTGCCAAAAGTATTTCTGTGGGCAACTGTGGACAATGAACGACAATGCACAACTGTAAAGCACCTTAGCCAAATGCCTGGCTTATCAAATGCAGATTTTTTGCTGTATTTAATTATCTTCCCAACTTTCATGTAGCCTAGGTAATATTTTTGATCATTCAAACATGATAAAATGTTGAATTAAAACTTTTGGGCTATGTCGCCGCGTCAGATTTTGGGTGGCCCCAACGTTTCCCGACCGATGCTGGTCGCTTTCTCAATCTTTCAGATTCCCTTGAGAAAGCGACCAGCATCGGTCGGGAAACGTTGGGGCCACCCAAAATCTGACGCGGCGACATAGCCCAAAAGTTTTAATTCAACATGACGAGCACCCGCGAAAGTTTTAACGAAGAATTATCATAAAATGTGTTGAAATGTCTATGTTTGATGTTTTATCCAATTACTCTGTGAAAATCCTATTAAAACAACATAACATGCAGGAAAAAAATATTGCAAAGCAATACCGTCGAAACTCGCATTTAAAAAAAATATGATTTTTTTGTTTAAATAACGTCTGAAATAATGCAATAATAAACAATAATGATAAACTAGAGCAATGCATAAATAAAAACATAGATAAACTGGAAAAATAAACAATTATAAGGTAGGAGTCAAAATGACTCCATTTGGTAGTTTTAGGGGGGATGTCAAGTCCGGTATTCCTAGTGTTAAACTTATTTTATCATGTGCCAAGGCAAAAAGAGGGTGAGGGAATTTACAAGATTTTTCTAATATAGCTCTAAAAATAAATTATGGGTTGAAATTATTATCTCTCCGTGCGAATGAATGCTTATGCTATCAAATATTTTATCACCTTCCATCTGTATTAGTTTAATTTTTTACCTTCCTTGAAAAATAGATAAGGGCAATGGATATTACAGGCATCCCCCGAGTTACGTAAGGGATGCGTTCCGGCATACTCTGCGTAAGTCGAAATTTACGTAAGTCGAACATTCTGCATTAGTGCTTCAGAGATTTCGATCGGTGGGGTGAATTCTCAGCGGAGAAATGCGCGGTACATTCCCGGTGAAGTTTCATTCAATTCACTGCGATATTCATTAACTCTTCCGCGTATTATTACGTTATTAGATACGAAATCAATAACATTGTAATAGTCGGCGAGTTGCATCTCAAGCATTGCCAATCAAAATGCGTAATATTATTCACCAAGTTGACCGATCGCGTAAAAAACTGTATAACTATTCGAAATTTTTTCTGCCATTGGGTATACGAGCGAATATCTACTTCAACGCGCTCGAATATGAAAATTAACGTAATAACTTGAAGTACGGTTATCACTTACGTAAGTACGGATTTACGTAAGTCGAGACATACGTAACTCGGGGGATGCCTGTAGTTCCCATTATGCTCGATGAGATGCTCTTACCAGGTTTAATTTGGCCGAGCAGTTTCCTAATGACA
Organism: Ischnura elegans; assembly: GCF_921293095.1. Taxonomy (NCBI): domain Eukaryota; kingdom Metazoa; phylum Arthropoda; class Insecta; order Odonata; family Coenagrionidae; genus Ischnura; species Ischnura elegans. The sequence continues at coordinate 5,332,521 of NC_060258.1, forward strand.
CATACATTGTAATAACTTTAGTATCTTGCTTTTTAATTGCAAAATTTTTATTTTAAAATTCACCATGGATATAGTAGAAAAATAATGCTACCAAATTGTAGGTTAGAGCCTAATTAAAAACATTTCAAAATTTAGCAAAAATACATGGAGGGTATTCTTAAAATTAGGAGAACATAGCACTTTATCTAAGAAATAAATGGACATAAACCAATCAATTTATAACATTAAAGTAAATTAAAACTTACAAGTGAGAAAAAAAAGTATCACTTAAAAATTTTAATAGGATGAAATTTACTCTCGTTAACCCGAATTAGTGCGACATTAAACCATCACGGTCTAATCATAATTTTTATTTAAAGAAGACGATAGAAGATTCATAATTTCGGGTGGGTAACGGACATTCTTCGCATTTTTCAAGATTCTTTTTGACGATATTAAGAGGTCTAAAGTGATTAAAAGCATGGCCATGAGGTCTCCATTGATCGTAGTAGCTGAAATTTTCCTGGTATTACATCCCTTACAGCGCCTGATATTTTTATTCCGGGACTCTTGTGGCCCTTCTGATAGAACCCTAATGGGTAACGGAGCATCAAAAATAATATCACCTCCATGAATTAGTATTCTAGCCACATAAGCTGGCATGCAACACAATCCGTATAACTCCGCGCACATCCTTGTCGTCTCCAGAGCATCTTGCTTAAATTAACACCTCCACATTAATTGCATGTTTTTATGCCACTGTTTTCAATACGATCCTTAATCTTTTGATCAGTTCCTTGCAGATTCCATAGATTTTAGAGGACATACCAGGGTTTGCGAAATATCTCCTCGCTGCATTTCCATTATTCTTAGAGTCAATTCCCCGCTTTCTACAATCAACCCCGTTTCCACTCGAAGTATGTCCTGTGGACACTTTTTCCGTTCTGAAAGAATAGTTTTATCTGCGGCGGTTACAATATTGATACGCGAAGCATGTACTCAAAAACTCCTTATCCTCAAAATTATCTGCGTTTAGAGGTCGTAGTAGTAATTATTTGAATTTTTTTTATTTGAGTAATTTTCCCATGCAGCCCTGACGCCAATTTACAGCGAATTTTTTTAACAATGACGTGAATTAGACACAATACAATAACAACATAAAAACAAACAAAGAATTAACCAGTAGGGAAGTATAACATTCAATTGGCATACATATGGGACAGAGCTTGTGCGGCGAATTTTTTGCATGATAGTTTAAGATATTGTGTAGAAAGTTGAAGTCCGTTTTAAGTCTGAGACTCTGCAGATTGCATAAGGAAAGAGAAGACATGTCATTCTTCCCTCGTACTATTAAGGATAGCAATGTTGTCTCAATTGATAGGAGTAATGGCATCGCTCGCTAGTAATTACTAACCATTAGCAATTTTTTTTATGAATAAGCATGTATATTTTTCTAGTGTGCGTAATATTTCTATGACCGTGCGGTGTGCATGTGGCGGTCCTCTTGCATGCTGCATGTTGGTGGTTGGTCACCCCCTGCCAAACACCCTAGAGGTGGCTTGCAGGGTATTATGTAGGTGTAGATGCAGACAATACAGCATCAGAGCTGTGGCGTAGCGAGAGGGGGGGGGGCATAAAACCCTTCCTCATTGCTCAGAGAAATTTTTAAGTTTAATTAATTTGGATTGGTATTACTAATAGAATAGTGTAAGGATTAATGAAAATATCCTTCAGAAAACCGTAAAACTCACCATTTTGAATCGTTTATCTTAAAATTCCGCCATGTTTTAATCTCGCACCAACCGAACTTATGTTACTGACCTCTTAGATAAACTCGGATGGGAATCTCTGTCGGACCGTAGATTGAAAAATAGACTAAACCTTTTAGATAAATTCAAGAGCAGTGTCTTTTCTGACGAAGTTAACCATATCTTGCGGACGCCAACGTACTACGGAAGATCAGAACATATAAATAAAATAAGAGAGATAGATTGCAGAACAGACAGCGTCCGATTGTCATTTTTTCCGCGATCAATAAGAGATTATAACGGCAGCAATAGAACTCGTAAATAGATTGCATGACTTGTAGTGTAGCCTACTAACCTATGTAAAACTTAATGCATGTTTCTGAATTTCTATTCTATATCCTATTTCTAACGGCATATAGTTGTATAGTTTTTTATTATACATGACGTTTTTTGGACGGTGAGGTGTGCATGTCGGAGTCCAAATGCATGCTGCATTCTGGTGATTGATCACCCCCTGCCAAACACCCTAGAGGTGGCTCGCAGGGTATTATGTAGATGTAGAAGTATGTTCATCTACATAATACCCTGCTAGCCACATCTAGGGTGTTTGGCAGGTGGTGATCAATCACCAGCATGCAATTGGACTCTCACATGCACAACACACGGTCCAAAAAACGTCACGCAGACTAACACATTATGCTACCATATGCTGTTAAAAACAGTGGCTCAGCGAAGGGGATTTTTTGGGGTATAAACCCCCTCCCCCAGAGCTCATATAAGTTTTCAAGTTAAATCTATTTTACTTAATTGGATTAATATTTCTTATAGAATAGTGTGAGGATTATTAAATTTCCCTCAGAAGGCCGTAAAAATCACCATTTTGGACCGTTTATCTTAAGTTTTTTTTCCGGCATAGGGCCTCCGCACCTCCCGCTTACCCTGGCGGGTATACAGTACCCCCAAACCCCCAGTATTAGTTGCGCCTAAAACCCCCGTAGCCTTAATTCCTGGCTGCGCCCCTGGTTAGAAATAATAATAAAATTAAGAAACATGCATTAAGTTTTACGTAGGTTAGTAGGCTACACCACAAGTCATGCAATCTATTTATGAGTTTTATCGCTGCCGTTATAATATCTTATTGATCGTGGAAAAATGATATTCTATCTCTCTGTTCTACAATCAATTTCTCTTATTTTGTTTATGTTATGTGATATTCCGTAGTATGACCATGAAGTAGCAGATGTGTTTTTTTTACAAATTTAAGTTAAACTCCATGCTGTTGCCATCACCTCTCTCTCTCTCATACGGCGCGTGAATTTGGTTGCGTTTGGTTTTCTTCCGAGTGTGGATCTTATTATTAAGTGTGGATTAGAGAGCTCATAAAAACAAAGTTAGCGGTGCGTGCTCGAAATGGGATTGTGGATGAGACCAACGTCCTTACTGATATATTTTAGTACGTTCCCAGTGAACAAGAAATTTGAAAGCCTTTACCGTCGTCGCCTTCTCGTCAGAGTTCTTGCCATCTTCACGTGGTCACTTTCATAACCATTCTATTGATCATCCAAAACAGTGGCAATATCTACATCTACTTAATACCGTGCGAGCAACCTCCAGGGTGTTTGGCAGGGGGTGATCAATCACCAGCATGCAGCATGCATTTGGACTCCCACATGCACACCACACCGTCCAAAAAACGTCCCGTATAATAACAAACTATACTACTATATGCTGTTAGAAATAGAATATAGAATAGAAATTCAGAAACATGCATTAAGTTTTACATAGGTCAATAGGCTACCTACAACTCATGCAATCTATTTACGAGTTCTATTGCTGCCGTTATAATCTCTTATTGATCGTGGAAAAAATGACATTCGGAATCTGTCTGTTCTGCGAATAATATTTAATTAACGGAGTCATAATATACCAAACATGTATTTAAGATTTTTTTCGATGTCAAAACTTCAAAATTCTCTATTTAACCTATAACAGAACTTGAGGAAGCAATGTATTATCGTCCTAGCCGACGAAAAATCATCTTTATTATTAAAAATTCGTCTCCTTCCGTTGAAGTACCTCAGATATCAACTCGGGAAACCACTAATCTGCCAAAATATAGCCGATAGTTATCTACTTTGCTAGAAATTTTACTAGTTTTCCCAAAAAATGCTTCAGCGCTCGCCGATTCTCAAGTGTTCTTAGGCATCTACATCTACATAATACCCTGCGAGCCACCTCTAGGGTGTTTGGCAGGGGGTGATCAATCACCAGCATGCAGCATGCATTTGGACTCCCACATGCACACCACACCGTCCAAAAAACGTCCCGTATAATAACAAACTATACTACTATATGCTGTTAGAAATAGAATATAGAATAGAAATTCAGAAACATGGATTAAAGTTTTACATAGGTTAGTAGGCTACACTACAAGTCATGCAATCTATTTACGAGTTCTATTGCTGCCGTTATAATCTCTTATTGATCGTGGAAAAAATGACATTCGGAATCTGTCTGTTCTGCGAATAATATTTAATTAACGGAGTCATAATATACCAAACATGTATTTAAGATTTTTTTCGATGTCAAAACTTCAAAATTCTCTATTTAACCTATAACAGAACTTGAGGAAGCAATGTATTATCGTCCTAGCCGACGAAAAATCATCTTTATTATTAAAAATTCGTCTCCTTCCGTTGAAGTACCTCAGATATCAACTCGGGAAACCACTGATCTGCCAAAATATAGCCGATAGTTATCTGCTTTGCTAGAAATTTTACTAGTTTTTCCATAAAATGCTTCAGCGCTCGCCGATTCTCAAGTGTTCTTAGGCATGGGTTCGCGCTGAGAGATTTGGATGGGCTAATGCCTGTTCAACACGCTCGGATCAGCTCATCCGGCTTAGCTCAGCCAAATCGCTCAGCGCGAACACATTCTTAACGAGAGGCTTAAGTCGACCCCTCGCCATCTGATGGCAATAACTGAAAGCTTAAGAACACTTGAAAAACGGCGAGCACAGAAGCATTTTATGGAAAAATTTCTAGCAAACACATAATTACCAGATTTATATTGGCAGATCAATGTATTATGGAGTTGTTATCTGTGGTACTTCTACTGAAGGAGATGAATTTACAATAATTAAGATGATTTTTCGTCGGCTAGGGCGATAATACTTTCTCAGGTTTTGTCACAGGTTAAGTAGAGAATTTTGAAGTTTTTACATCGAAAAAAATCCTAAATATATATTTGGTATGTTATGACTCCGTTAATTAAATATTACGACTGTTTTGGATCATCAATGGAATGGTTATGAAGGTGACCGCGAGAAGATGGCAAGAACGATGACGAGAAGGCTACGACGGTGAAGGCTTTAAATTTCTTGTTCACTGGGAACGTATTATAATATTCCAGTAAGGACGTTGGTCTCATACACAACCCCATTTCGAGCACACACCACTAACTTTGTCATATGGGCTCAGTGAGGGGAACCACACTCAGAAAAAAAACCGAAAACAGCCAAATACACGCGATCAGCCGCCAGGACGGCTGATCCTAGGCGCTGAGCCGAGCGAGTAGAACAGACATAAGCCGGATGACCTGATCCGAGCGAGTAGAAGAGGCATAAAGAGAAACGGGGAAACCCAGGGGAAGAAGGAGGACTCGAGCTATAACTGTAGAAGAACAACACTGGGGAAACAAACCACATAAACGGGATGGAAAAGGTGATGGAGAGGAATAGAAAGAGAAAGTTGAAAGAGCATGCCATTTGAAATGGAGAGGCGGGAGTAAGTGGCGAAGCAAGGAGTAGGCGAAGGATAGAAGTCCCGCGAAAGGGTTCCTGAGAAAGGAATGAGGGGAGAATTAGCAGGTGTACAAGGAAGGGATTCGGCAGAAAAAAAATGGTCAACACAATACAGTGGGAGTGGGTGGGTTGACGGAAAAACCCCTGTGGAGGGTGGGGTCTGTAGAGGAGTGGGTGAAGAAAGAATACGGCCATTTGTTCCCGGGAAGGGGTCTTAAGGAGAGTGGGTAGCAAACACTGGTTCTTCGCGAGCACATTTAAACCGCTCTGCATATTTGCATATTGCTCTTAAATGTCTTGCCTTGTACCTTATGTTCAAGGAGTAGAATTTCTGGTTTTAAGTATTGAATGGAATTTTTCAGAGGTTAATTCACATAAAATGTGCATGAAATCTACATTTATATAATACCCTGCGAGCCACCTCTAGGGTGTTTGGCAGGGGGTGATCAATCACAAGCATGCAGCATGCAATTATAATCCAACAAGCACACCACACGGTCCAAAAAACGTCCCGTATAATAACAAACTATACTACTATATGCTGTTAGAAATAATAATTGAATTAAGAAACATGCATTAAGTTTCACAAAGGTTAGTTGGCTACATTACATTTCCCCGAGTTTCAAGAATCAGTATTAAAGTTAAATGTAGAGAATACTTGGAAAGCTTTTCTTTCGCTCGTAACTTCGGGAATAAATAGCTACATCCCTAGTAAAATAGTAAAAGAAGGCAGCGAACCGAGATGGTACGACGCGGAAGTGAGAAAATCATTGAGGCGACAGAGAGCGTGTCATGCTAAAATGAAAAAAGTCAGCACGGATTTATCCGCTAATGAACGCGAGCTAATAATTAAAAAATATAGGATGACTAAAGCCGCCACGAAGGAAGCGTTCAGGAATGCGTTCACGAATTTTAAAAGAAAAACACTAGTAGAGCAGTTACAGGATAACCCAAAAGCATTTTGGTCATATGTTAGGGAAGTTCAAGGTAAACGATCTACCGTATGTTCGCTGAGAAACGACAATGGAGATGTGTTGACAAGCAGTTACGATAAAGCCAATTTATTAAATTCCTACTTTAAGAGCGTGTTCACGGAGCCTTCCGAAAACTCACCCGAGACCGATGACAATCCCTGTATTCATAAGATGCCAGCTATTGACATTAGTACGCTCGGAATAGAAAATATATTGAAATCGCTTAGTCCAAATAAATCACCTGGTCCAGACGAAATCCCTTCTCGCGTATATAAAGAACTAGCCTCAGAACTTGCCCCCTACTTGCAGTTAATATTCAGTAAATCCATCAAGCAACACGAAGTACCTAATGACTGGAAAATCGCTAATGTAACGCCTATATTTAAAAGTGGAGACAAGGAACAGCCATCTAATTACAGGCCGATATCTTTAACGTCCATCTCTTGCAAAGTCCTTGAACACATCGTAGTCAGCTCGGTAATGAAACACCTAGACGCGCAAAACTTATTAATGGGAAATCAACATGGATTCAGGAAAAGCAGATCGTGCGAAACTCAGTTAGCGCTTTTCGCCCACGATATTTTAGTCTCCGGGGAAGACAACATTCCAGTAGACGCGATTTTTCTTGATTTCAAAAAGGCATTTGATAAAGTACCCCACGGAAAGTTAATATTAAAACTGAAATCTTATGGTCTAGACGAAGATGTCATTTCCTGGATTAGAAAATTTTTGAGCGACCGCGTCCAAAGAGTAGTATTAGACGGTGCAGTCTCCAATGAGGTTAGAGTGACTTCTGGCGTTCCTCAGGGTAGTGTCATTGGCCCACTCCTATTCCTTCTTTATATAAACGACATTGGCGAAGTAGTGCAGAGTAAGTTACGATTATTTGCAGACGACGCTGTAGTTTACAGAGAAATTCGTTCCAGCAAAGATATAGATGAACTAACGAATGACCTTGCTGCTATCCAAGCTTGGTGCGATGCTTGGCAGTTAGAATTAAATTTGGAAAAATGCGTCGTAATGAATTTCTGGAAGAAGAATAACTCCCTACAGCGTAACTATGTCATTCGGGGCGCGCAGTTAAAGGCAGTTGAATCTGTGAAATATCTAGGGGTTAGACTCAATAATGATCTATCGTGGAATAAACATATTCGAGAAATAACCGGTCAAGCTAATCGTAAAATGGGTTTTGTTAAAAGAATATTAGGAAAGTGCGACGACAAAGTGAGAGAAATTAGCTACTTTTCCCTCGTTAGACCACATTTGGAATACGCTGCCAGTGTTTGGGACCCTCATGAAAAAGGCTTAATAACAGAGTTAGAACGCGTCCAAAGAAGAGCTGCCAGGTATGTGAAAGGTCGTTACGATAGTCTTGTTAGTGTAACTGACCTCTTACATAAACTCGGATGGGAATCTCTGTCGGACCATAGATTGAAAAATAGACTAAACCTTTTAGATAAATTCAAGAGCAGTGTCTTTTCTGACGAAGTTAACCATATCTTGCGGACGCCAACGCACTACGGAAAATCAGATCATATAAATAAAATAAGAGAGATAGATTGCAGAACAGACAGATTCCGAATGTCATTTTTTCCACGATCAATAAGAGATTATAACGGCAGCAATAGAACGCGTAAATAGATTGCATGACTTGTAGTGTAGCCTACTAACCTATGTAAAACTTACTGCATGTTTCTGAATTTCTATTCTATATTCTATTTCTAACAGCATATAGTAGTATAGTTTGTTATTATACGGGACGTTTCTTGGACGGTGTGGTGTGCATGTGGGAGTCCAAATGCATGCTGCATGCTGGTGATTGATCACCCCCTGCCAAACACCCTAGAGGTGGCTCGCAGGGTAATTTGTAGATGTAGATAGATGTAGATTACTAGTCATGCAATCTATTTATGAGTTCTATCGCTGCCGTTATAATCTATTATTGATCGTGGAAAAAAGACATTCTAAATCTGTCTGCTCTACAATCCATCTCTCTTATTTTATTTATATGATCTGATCTTCCGTAGTACGTTGGCGTCCGCAAGATATGGTTAACTTCGTCAGAAAAGACACTGCTCTTGAATTTATCTAAAAGGTTTAGTCTGTTTTTCAATCTACGGTCCGACAGAGATTCCCATCCGAGTTTATCTAAGAGGTCAGTTACACTAACAAGACTATCGTAACGACCTTTCACATACCTGGCAGCTCTTCTTTCCACGCGTTCTAACTCTGTTATTTAGCTTTTTCGTGAGGGTCCCAAAGACTGGCAGCGCATTCCAAATGTGGTTTAACGAGGGAAAGGTAGCTAATTTCTCTCACTTCGTCGTCGCACTTTCCTAATATTCTTTTAGAAAACCCATTTTAGCTTAGCGAATTAGCTTGGCCACTTATTTCTCGAATATGTTTACTCCACGATAGATCAGTATTGAGTCTAACTCCTAGATATTTCTCGGATTCAACAGTCTCTAAGTGGATACCCCGAATTATATTAACATATCTACATAGGTTAGTAGTCTACACTATAAGTCATCTAATCTATTTATGAGTTTTTTCGCCTCCGTTAAAATCTCTCATTGATCGTGGAAAAAAAAGACATTCTGAATCTTTCTGTTCTACAGACTATCTCTCTTCTTTTATTTATACGCTCTGATCTTCCGTAGTAACATCATGAAGTAGCAAATGTGGGCAATAAGGTGGTCGGAGTGTTTGTCTGGCAGCTCGCGATAATATTTTTATTCTGAATTTATGATATCTTTTGCCGATATACTCGATGTCTCTTTAGTCAGTATTGTTATCATTGACGAACGGTTGTTTTTTCCGGCCCCATTGCGCTATTGCCATTGCGGATTTTCAGTTAGAAAATGTAAGGTCACGGTTTCCAGTCCCGTCTTTTTAAAACAAAATATATATTTAGCTCTTTATGTTCTTCTATGTGGTTGCGGAAGGTACCCACGACATTCCTAGCCTCATTCCAACTGCGAAAACAACTAACGTAATCAATCAAAAAGTAATATAGTACTTACTTATATGTTTAATACGCAAATACATTTATTTGATAAAATAAATATAATTACAAGTAAAGATGTACAAATTAAGTACTCATAAAACCGTTACCAAGAATTTTTTTTGGCGCTGATGATATTTCCAATTGCGCTCGGCTATTTGCAATAACCAGGTGAAGAAATGCTGAATGTTTTCTTTCAAACAATGACAAAGGGTAACGTTACATTAAAATTATTCCGCATCCCAGGCCAGCCCACCCATATTGCCAATAGGGAGAGCATGGCGAGGCATACTCTCTTTGCAACGACTCTTTTCCCTCTTTATAAATGAAGTATAGCAATAAAATTATGGAGATACATTGCAAATACCTTAAAGTAATGGAATACACAATCTATTTGCGGTCTTCGTTCGTGAAAACGGCCCTATGCCCCTCAACGTTCCATGCCCGTTTTCCCATGAGAAAAGCAATGGAATCCATGCCGTGGGTTTTCGGATGAATTTTCAAAAGTACATATGATCGGTTTTGAGCCTTATTAAGGATTCAGTCACAAGGCAAAAGAAATTATAAATGTTTGACGATAATACTTTTTAATTCATGTCGAACCATATAACCTAAAATTTGCATTTTTTCAAGCCCTTGGTTTCCAAACACGTATTTCCCGTAAAGAAAGCATGACGTGGCAGACTCCCCTTGCAACGACTTTTTTCAGTACTTTTAACTGGAGTATTCGGGTGGAATTCTGAAGATACTTTGGAATTACTTTAAATTAACGGAATACATATTCCATTTTCGGGCCTCGTTCTTAAAAACGGCCCTGTGCCCCTCAACGTGCCATGAACGGTTTCCCGTAAGAAAAGCTTTGGAATCCGTGCAGTTGGTTTTTGTATGAATTTTTAAAAATACTTGTAATTATTGTTAGACCTACTAAATGACTTCCAAAAAACCTCCCGTATAATAACAAACTATAGTACTATATGCTGTTAGAAATAGAATATAGAATAGGAATTAAGAAACATGCATTAAGTTTTACATAGGTTAGCAGGCTACACTACAAGTCATGCAATCTATTTATGAGTTCTATCGCTGCCGTTATAATCTCTTATTGATCGTGGAAAAAATGACATTCGGAATCTGTCTGTTCTACAATCTATCTCTCTTATTTTATTTATATGATCTGATTTTCCGTAGCACCCTGAGGCACCCCAGTATTTTGCGCCTAAAACCCCCCTAGCGTTAATTCCTAGCTGCACCCCTGGTGCAGGGTAATATATATATATCGGAAGAAGGTAATCATTAATGCATACATTTATGTGGTGGAAATCCGTGGTTACTGAAGACGTACCACAGATTGGACCAACACGGCCAATATTTGTTACTCGAATATTTCGGGCTCAAATAACTGGACAGACCTCTGCCGTTTCTTAACCCCCTCACTGCTGTTCATCTCCGAAAACCTTCTCCTCACATTCGGCGAAAAGGTTAAAATGCGTTTCGTGGGCCCGTGGAGCAGGTACTTCAATAATAATGGGCGTGGTACACCCTCCGAAGGGTCGCTAATCCGGGACCCCATCCTCGACGAGCTAGCACACGGAAGACCGTCTCATCGACCCTACCAGCGGGGGTCAAAAAGTGACCGCTCTGACTTCAATTTGAATATCAATCAATCAATCCAATCATCAAAAAATGATTGTTTTCATCGCACTCCTACCAATCAAGCAATCAAGTACGTCTTTGAACCGTGTTTCTGCGATGAAAAATAACGATATTGTTAACTTTGCTGATTTGAATATCAGATCATATAAATAAAATAAGAGAGATAGATTGCAGAACAGACAGATTCCGAATGTCATTTTTTCCACGATCAATAAGAGATTATAACGGCAGCAATGGAACTCGTAAATAGATTGCATGAATTGTAGTGTAGCCTACTAACCTATGTAAAACTTAATGCATGTTTCTGAATTTCTATTCTATATTCTATTTCTAACAGCTTATAGTAGTATAGTTTGTTATTATACGGGACGTTTTTTGGACGGTGTGGTGTGCATGTGGGAGTCCAAATGCATGCTGCATGCTGGTGATTGATCACCCCCTGTCAAACACCCTAGAGGTGGCTCGCAGGGTATTAAGTAGGTGTAGATGCTAAAAAAAAGCGACAGCAGACCACAGTAAAATGGCCATTTTAGCAAAGTTAACAGAATAGTTATTTTTCATCGCAGAAACACGGTTCAAAGTAGTACGTGATTGCTTGATTGGTAGGAGTGCGATGGAAGCAATCATTCTTTGATGATCGGATTGATTGATTGATTTTCAAAATGCAGTCAGAGCGGTCACTTTTTGGGGAGGGAGGCTGGTAGGGTCGACGAGACTTACTAGGTACGATCACAGCAGTAAAAGGGTTAATCGTCAACAGCGGCTCCGAGTCCATGGGGACTGAGGGGGCCAAACCCCACTCAAAAATTCGTTATGGGCGTGAGGAAAAAATGTTTCAGGCTTGTCGATTTTCAACAGTGTGTCCAGATATCGAGATTCGAGTCATCAGGGTTCTTATATTGATCATATGACTCTTCTAAAATGCTCAAAAAACTTAAAATTCAATGCTGATAACATTTCCCGGGGCAAGGTCGCCGGTTTGGGCCCCCCCAATATTTTTTGTAAGTCGGCACCCCTGCTTACATTGCAATTTATTAAGTATCTTGCTTTTAAATTTCAAACTTTTTATATAAAAGTTCACTATGGAAGGTGTAGAAATATAATACAACTAAGGTGCAGATTAAAACTAGTAAAAATACATTTAAAAATTAGGCGAAAATGCATAAACATTTTTATATTAGGAGAACATGGCCAGTGGCATAGCCAGGAATTTCGTTCGGATGTCCAGATATCGAGATTCGAGTTATCAGGGTTCTTATGTTGATCATATGACTCTTCTAAAATGCTTAAAAAACTTAAAATTCAATACTGATAAAATTTCCCGGGGCAAGATTCCCGGTTTGCCCCCCCCCCCAGTATTTTTTGTGAGTCGACATCCCTGATCGTCAACACAGCTTGAAACAACATACTATATAGGTAGTGATAATATTGTCACGACGACACATCACTTGCTTGTTTAAAACACTTGCTTTCATCATTTACAATTAGTTGAGGCACAACCTCTTATCAACGCGTTGTTTACGTTCGGATTAAAGATATTTATAGTGTTACCAGCCATTCCGTTTGTATTGCGCTCGAATCAATATCATATTCTGAATAGTTCGTAGTAAAATATTCCACTATATGCATGTGCCACGCGTTTCAATAACATTTTACTAATATCTATTAACTTATAATTCGTCAAAAACGAATGATTCCAATGATTAAAGTATTCGACCAACCAAGAAAAACCGTTGTTACTGAAGAAGTAAGATATATATTGGACCAACGCGGTCAATATATCTTACTAGTCGAACGTTTTGGACACACCAGCTTGTTTAAAAACACTAATCTTCCTCATTTAGTCGCGGCTATCCAATCCGAGGCAATAGTTCTTTGTTTACATTCGAATAACAAATGATTATAGTGTTACCAACCATTCTGAATTTAATAAGTTGGAATCGATGTTATATTTTGAATTGTTTTTATTGGAATATTCATTTGTACACAACATCGATTCCTCTTTTTAACATTTATTTAAGATGTACGAAGAAATAATATCATAATATATCATTCGTGGAAAGCAATCGTAAGCTAATACTAAGAAACTTAATAATAGAAAATTCAAAGTCCAAAGTCATAAAAACGCTATGCATTCCAATGAATACTGCATTATGAAATGTACAAACGAAACATATAACCCTTCATCATGAAAATATAGTTTGATCTTTCATTTGAATGCCTTAGGTGGTGCCACCTTCCATAAAGTTCTCACGTTACATCAATATTAAATATGAAGACGGAATTTTAACCATAAGATTTTTCGAACATTACTTGAATTACACATAGTAGTAATAAGAAATTCGTAAACAAACGTCGCCACCTGTATAATAACACTTATTTTCTTATTCAGTCGACGAACTAGTACTTCGAAATACGTTGTTGACATCCGATTAACATAAATTGGTAGAGTTTTAAAACTCTTAGCCGAAGAGTGTGTAATACAAAGTATTCAATATCATATTTTGAAATGAACTAAAGCAAGAGATTGTGCTTATTGGTCGGAAACATAGTTTTTAATTGTTAATTTCATTCGCAAACCTCTTTTCCGAGTACAAGCGTAAATAAAGTTTTACATTCTCAATAGTCGCCAGACCTCCCTTAATCAAATCAGTCTAGTAGCTTGGGAGCTCCACTTCAATGTCGTAAGTCTCAGGATTCAGATCAGATGAGGCATTTTTTCCTTAATAAGTGCTGATTTTATCAGTTAATCGCATGTGTTTTAGCGTTTCTTATAGTCCTGTGAATTAAAAAATATATTTTACATAGAGTGCAATCTATTTAGTACGAATGTTGCCTCTGAAGCACTTGTGTTGTAAAAATTTAAATTCCTTGTTGACTAGACCGCTTATACCGCTTCTCCGTGTGAAATAAGTTGCTGCCAGCCAAACTGCGCAGTTTGGGCCTCAAGGCTTGGCCTTCACGCAGGAGCGCAGGAGCGACGTATTTCCCTTGGGGTGAATTTCGGGGAAATGCGCACGGTTATTTGGGGGGGGGGGGGGGGAACTACGCAGTTTGGTAGAAGTCGCATTTATTTCCCATTACAGTTGGGAATTTCGGTTCATTTGGTGGAGTCGGTTCATGCGATTTTTATCATTTATCGTGGAATAAACATATTCGAGAAATAACCGGTCAAGCTAATCGTAAAATGGGTTTTGTTAAAAGAATATTAGGAAAGTGCGACGACAAAGTGAGAGAAATTAGCTACTTTTCCCTCGTTAGACCACATTTAGAATACGCTGCCAGTGTTTGGGACCCTCATGAAAAAGGCTTAATAACAGAGTTAGAACGCGTGCAAAGAAGAGCTGCCAGGTATGTGAAAGGTCGTTACGATAGTCTTGTTAGTGTAACTGACCTCTTAGATAAACACGGATGGGAATCTCTGTCGGACCTTTGATTGAAAAATAGACTAAACCTTTTAGATAAATTCAAGAGCAGTGTCTTTTCTGACGAAGTTAACCATATCTTGCGGACGCCAACGTACTACGGAAGGTCAGATCATATAAACACGGTGTGGTGTGCATGTGGGAGTCCAAATGCATGCTGCATGCTGGTGATTGATCACCCCCTACCAAACACCCTAGAGGTGGCTCGCAGGGTATTAAGTAGATGTAGATGATTTGATTCGTGGCAATGATTCGGTTCTTTAAATCATTCATAATTAACCGAATGAACCGTGGAATCTGAAATCCATGTGAATATCGAATCCATATGAATATTGATTCAATCTGAATCTGTGCGAATCTCGAATAAATAATGCATGCGTAACCAGAAGCCGATCCAGGATTTTTGGGGTGGTTAATTATTACTGTGGTAAATTTCTATTTATTTTGATATGAAAGTTATTAAAATGAAATTGAATGACTGAATCTCCGTTATACACAAAATAGAACGAAAGATATTGATAATCGTGCGAAACTCTTGTCTATTTTATTATTGGGGGTGGGAAGGGAATGGCAAATCCGCCTACCTATGTGTGTAATGATTGATCACCCCCTGCCAAACACCCTAGAGGTGGCTCGCATGGTATTATGTAGGTGTAGATGTATTAATCATACTTGAATCTGTCTACTTACAGCATTTCGAATATTCCAAAAGCTTTTTTCACGTTCTACGAAATCAGTGCATATCAGTTCTGTCACACTATACACACACTGTTCGCTGTCTGTACACAGGCAGCGAACCGAGATGGTACGACGCGGAAGTGAGAAGATCATTGAGGCGACAGAGAGCGTTTCATGCAAAAATGAAAAAAGTCAGCACGGATTTATCCGCTAATGAACGCGAGCTAATAATTAAAAAATATAGGATGACTAAAGCCGCCACGAAGGAAGCCTTCAGGAATGCGTTCACGAATTTTAAAAGAAAAACGCTAGTAGAGCAGTTACAGGATAACCCAAAAGCGTTTTGGTCATATGTCAGGGAAGTTCAAGGTAAACGATCTACCGTATGTTCGCAGAGAAACGACAATGGAGATGTGTTGAGAAGCAGTTACGATAAAACCAATTTATTAAATTCCTACTTTAAGAGCGTGTTCACGGAGCCTTCCGAAAACTCACCCGAGACCGATGACAATCACTGTATACATAAGATGCCAGCTATTGACATTAGTACGCTCGGAATAGAAAATATATTGAAATCGCTTAGTCCAAATAAATCACCCGGTCCAGACGAAATCCCTTCTCGCGTATATAAAGAACTAGCCTCAGAAATTGCCCATTACTTGCAGTTAATATTCAGTAAATCCATCAAGCAACACCAAGTACCTAATGACTGGAAAATCGCTAATGTAACGCCAATATTTAAAAGTGGAGACAAGGAACAACCTTCTAATTACAGGCCGATATCTTTAACGTCCATCTCTTGCAAAGTCCTTGAACACATCGTAGTCAGCACGGTAATGAAACACCTAGACGCGCAAAACTTATTAATGGGAACTCAACATGGATTCAGGAAAAACAGATCGTGCGAAACTCAGTTAGCGCTTTTCGCCCACGATATTTTAGTCTCCGGGGAAGACAACATTCCAGTAGACGCGATTTTTCTTGATTTCAAAAAGGCATTTGATAAAGTACCCCACAGAAAGTTAATAATAAAACTGAAATCTTATGGTCTAGACGAAGATGTCATTTCCTGGATTAGAGCATTTTTGAGCGACCGCGTCCAAAGAGTAGTATTAGACGGTGCAGTCTCCAATGAGGTTAGAGTCACTTCTGGCGTTCCTCAGGGTAGTGTCATTGGCCCACTCCTATTCCTTCTTTATATAAACGACATTGGCGAAGTAGTGCAGAGCAAGTTACGATTATTTGCAGACGACGCTGTAGTTTACACAGAAATCCGTTCCAGCAAAGATATAGATGAACTAACGAATGACCTTGCTGCTATCCAAGCTTGGTGCGATGCTTGGCAGTTAGAATTAAATTTGGAAAAATGCGTCGTAATGAATTTTTGGAAGAAGAATAACTCCCTACAGCGTAACTTTATAATTCGGGGCACCCAGTTAAAGGCAGTTGAATCCGTGAAATATCTAGGGGTTAGACTCAATAATGATCTATCGTGGAATAAACATATTCGAGAAATATCCGGTCAAGCTAATCGTAAAATGGGTTTTGTTAAAAGAATATTAGGAAAGTGCGACGACAAAGTGAGAGAAATTAGCTACTTTTCCCTCGTTAGGCCACATCTGCAATACGCAGCCAGTGTTTGGGACCCTCATGAAAAAGGCTTAATAACAGAGTTAGAACGCGTGCAAAGAAGAGCTGCCAGGTATGTGAAAGGTCGCTACGATAGTCTTGTTAGTGTAACTGACCTCTTAGATAAACTCGGATGGGAATCTCTGTCGGACCGTAGATTGAAAAATAGACTAAACCTTTTAGATAAATTCAAGAGCAGTGTCTTTTCTGACGAAGTTAACCATATCTTGCGGACGCCAACGTACTACGGAAGATCAGATCATATAAATAAAATAAGAGAGATAGATTGCAGAACAGACAGATTCCGAATGTCATTTTTTCCACGATCGATAAGAGATTATAACGGCAGCAATAGAACTCGTAAATGGATTGCATGACTTGTAGTGTAGCTTACTAACCTATATAAAACTTAATGCATGTTTCTGAATTTCTATTCTATTTCTAACAGCATTTAGTAGTATAGTTTGTTATTATACGGGACGTTTTTTTTGGACGTTGTGGTGTGCATGTGGGAGTCCAAATGCATGCTGCATGCTGGTGATTGATCACCCCCTGCCAAACACCCTAGAGGTGGCTCGCAGGATATTATGTAGATGTAGATAGATGTACCGTCGTCGCCTTCTCGTCAGCGTTCTTACCATCTTCTCGTGGTCACTTTCATAACCATTCCATTGATGATCCAAAACAGTCGCAATATTTAGTTAACAGAGTCATAAAATACCAAATACCTATTTATGATTTTTTTTTCGATTTCAAAAACTTCAAAGGTGTCTATTTAACCTATAACAAAACGTGAGGAAGCAATGTATTATCGTCCTAGCCGACGAAAAATCATCTTTATTATTAAAAATTCGTCTCCTTCCGTTGAAGTACCTCAGATATCAACTCGGGAAACCACTGATCTGCCAAAATATAGCCGATAGTTATCTGCTTTGCTAGAAATTTTACTAGTTTCCCATAAAATGCTTCAGCGCTCGCCGATTCTCAAGTGTTCTTAGGCATGGGTTCGCCCTGAGAGATTTGGCTGGGCTATTACCTTGTCTACACTACACACTTAACTTAAGTGACTTCACTTAAATATAATCTTAAATGTGGTGCGGTAGCTAAACTTGAGCTTTAAGTCGACTTCAGCACCGTGATTGTCTATATCGGGAAACAGTTATGTTGACAGATGAAGGTCTAGGAGAGCAATTAGTGATTCTTTGATCCAAAGCGACTATTATTTGAAATAAACTTCCAAACTCCGTGAATTAACCATTTTGGATTCAGAAGGTTAAAAGGAAAGACCGATTTCAGTTCCTGAGGGAACGCTATATGGCGAGAGGTGATGGAGCCAGAGGAATTTAGAATTACTAAGCGTGACTTCGTGGAATGACATATTCATAACGTAAACAAAAACACGTATTGCTAGTCAAATTCCACTGCTTTATTAAAACCATTGATGTTAAATTTCAACCATTAATTCCTCCCACGTTCGATGAAATCGCCACATCTTATCTCCCTCGGCATCCCAAGGACTAAAATTAAAGCCCTATGCAATAGTTTCAATAACGGTGTGTGGGAAGTTACTGAGTGCATTCGTTTAAGTTATTTTCGATTATGACATCATGGAAAATAAACTGTTTTACCGGATCCTCTGCCGTCGTCTCATTGTCAGTCTTAAAATTCCTTAAAACGTTTCTAAGTTTTATAAATCAAGTTTCACCGTGAGCAACAGGCATAGCAATTAGTTTTCACGGATATAAAACCAACAATAAGATGAGAAACACCACAAAATAAATTCGTCGAATTAATAACCCCAACACTAGAAATTAACTAACGAAATAGAACGCTCAATAACCACATCATAGAATACAGCACAGCTTAGAACATAATCAACGGAATGATTCAGAAGTGAGATGGGTATTATGTGCCATTTACAACACTTGAAGAGCTTCAACCGTGCGGAAACAGTTGCCAACGCAATTTAAGTTGGGTTCTAAGATGACTTAAGTGGAGGTGTACTTAAATGAAGCTGGTGACACCTACAATACCAACTTAAGTACAGAGCCAACTTAAGTAGTCACTTAAGTTACTAGTGTAGACCCGGCATAATGCCTGTTCAACACGCTCGGATCAGCTCATCCGGCTTAGCTCAGCCAAATCGCTCAGCGCGAACCCACTCTTGACGAGAGGCTTAAGTCGACCCCTCGCCATCTGATGGCAATAACTGAAAGCTTAAGAGCACTTGAAAAACGGCGAGCACTGAAGAATTTTATGGAAAAATTCCTAGCAAACACATAATTACCAGATTTATATTGGCAGATCAATGTATTATGGAGTTGTTATCTGTGGTACTTCTACTGAAGGAGATGAATTTACAATAATTAAGATGATTTTTCGTCGGCTAGGGCGATAATACCTTCTCAGGTTTTGTCACAGGTTAAGTAGAGAATTTTGAAGTTTTTACATCGAAAAAAATCCTAAATATATATTTGGTATGTTATGACTCCGTTAATTAAATATTACGACTGTTTTGGATCATCAATGGAATGGTTATGAAGGTGAACGCGAGAAGATGGTAAGAACGATGACGAGAAGGGGACGACGGCGAAGGCTTTGTATTTCTTGTTCACTGGGAACGTATAAAAATATATCAGTAAGAACGTTGGTCTCATCCACAACCCCATTTCGAGCACGCACCACTAACTTTGTCATATGGGCTCAGTGAGGGGAACCACACTCAGACCGAAAACAGCCAAATACACGCGATCAGCCGCCAGGACGGCTGATCCTAGGCGCTGAGCCGAGCGTGTAGAATGGTGTAGAACAGACATCTACATCTACATCTACACAATACCCTGCGAGCCACCTATAGGGTGTTTGGCAGGGGGTGACCAATCACCAACATGCAGCATGCAAGAGGACCGCCACATGCACACCACACAGTCAAAGAAATATTACGCACACTAGAAGAATATACATGCTTATTCACAAAAAAATGCTAATGGTTAGAAATTCCTAGAGCAAATACATGCAAGGTTAGAACTACGAAAACATGCAATGGGTGATCCTAGCGAGCGTTCCCATTAATCCTTTCAATTGAGACAACGTTGCTATCCTTAATAGTACGAGGGAAGAATGACATTTTAAATCTCTCTGTTTTGAAGTCTATTTCTTTTATTTTTTTCTCATGATCGCGTCTACTATAGTACGATGGTAAACGAAGGATATGCTTCACGTCGTCTGAGAAAATATTATCTTCGAGTTTCCTAAGTAAGTTAAGCCTATACTTCGATCTACGCTCCTGTAAAGATTCCCATCCTAACTCATTTAACATACTTGAAACGCTGCACTTTTTGTCGTAACAACTCATCACAAATCTGGCCGCCCTGCGCTGTACTCGATTAATTTCACCTATCAGTCCTACCTCGTAAGGGTCCCACACGCTAGCAGCATATTCCAAGTGAGGCCTCACTAGAGTCAGGTAGCTCATTTCTTTCACCTTTTTTGGGCATTTACCGAGAATTCTTTTTACAAATCCAAGTTTACGGTTAGCTTTCCCGCATACTTCACGTATGTGCTTACCCCACGAAAGATCCCGGGTAATGGTGACCCCCAAGTATTTAACGAATTCGGTATTTGGTAGTGGAATCCCGTTAGCGGTGTAGGTCTTTCTTGAAGATATATCCTTTTCCCAAAAATTCATCACCATACTCTTTTCAAGATTTAATTCTAACTCCCAAGTACTGCACCAGTCATTTACGGCAACGAGGTCCTTTTGTAATGCTAATCTATCGCTAAGGTCGTAAATTTCACGGTATACCACTACATCATCTGCGAAGAGGCGGATTTTGCTCGTGACCACGGTGGTTATATCATTAATGTAAAGAAGGAACAAAAGAGGGCCGATAACACTTCCTTGGGGTACGCCTGAGGTAACTTGAATTGTATCCGAGCTAACTCCATCCAAAACAACTCTCTGTTCGCGATCCTTTAGGAAATCTTTGATCCAACCAATAACGTGTGTATCTATGCCGTATGCTTCCAACTTTTGAATCAGCTTTAAATGCGGAACCTTATCGAATGCTTTTCTGAAGTCTAAAAATATGGCGTCGACTTGAACATATCTGTCACCCGCGGATAAGATGTCGTGAACGAAGAGAGCAAGTTGAGTTTCACAAGACCTCCCTTTTCTAAACCCGTGCTGCTCTTTTGCTAACAGATTTTGGCTATCAAGATGAGCCATTATCGAACTGAAAATAATATGTTCCAATATTTTGCAAGAAATGGAAGTAAGTGAAATTGGACGGTAGTTACTAGGCTTTTCCCTATCCCCACCTTTAAATATAGGCGTGACGTTCGCTGTTTTCCAATCTTTAGGGACTGTGTGTTCTGCTAGAGATTTTTCGAACACTATCTTCAAGTAAGGCGCTATCTCTGACGCTGATTCCTTATACACTCGAGCTGGAATGAGATCAGTGCCTGTCGATTTCTTTGGATCAATAGAGCTGAGTTGTTTTTCTAAACCACTGTTTGAAATACAGATAGACGGCATCTGCTCTTGGTAGAGTCGAGGTAGAGGTGTTGATATATTGGTCGTGAAATTAGAGAAGATACTATGGAAAAAGTTATTTAAGAGATTAGCTTTATCTCGATTGTTCGTCACTCTTTCGCCACGTTCATTAATGAGTGAAGAGACTGTAGCGCAATTTCCCTGTACCTCCCTCACATATGACCAGAAAGCCTTAGAGTTGTCATCTAAATATTCGCCCAATATTTTTGTTTTGAATTCACTCAACGCCTCCCTAAGCGTTTTTTTCGTCTCTTTTTTCAATTTTTTATAATCTTCACGCATTTCTTGTATTTTCTCACAGGTAAGTCCCGCATGTATCTTTTTTATTTTAGCGTGAATTGCTCTCTGTCGCTTAAGAGCTTTACGGACTTTAGCATTGTACCATCTCGGTTCAGTATTAAAACGTTTTAACTTACTGGGAATCGTTTTATCCACGGCTTTCTGCATAATACTAATGAAATTCTTCCATGCTTCGTTTACCCCAAGATTGAGAGTGGCGTCTTTGAAAACAGTGAATGAGTTCGTCAAGTACTGCTTTAACCCTTCAAAATTCGCTTTATGGTATAAATAGACCCTTCTTCTTGACACAGGTTTTCTATCGGAGAGGATACGAAACTTTCCATGCACTGCCTTGTGGTCACTTATACCAGCCACAGCCTCAGTTCTGATAACGCACTCTGGAATATTCGTTGCTAAGAGGTCTAGTATGTTGTTACCCCTGGTTGGTGTATCTACTAGCTGAGTCAAGGAATTGGAATAGAATGAGTAAAGCAAAGTTTCGCACAGGTCCTTGTCTTTCCCTCCATTTTTAAAACAGTATTTTTCCCAATCGATTGATGGAACATTAAAATCGCCGCCAATTATGACACTACTACGATTTTTCTGAGAAGTAAAACGTCTTATCTGGTTATCTAACTCTAAAACTGAATCTATGCTTGAATCTGGTGGTCTATAATATGCGCATATAAAGTATCTCTTAGCTGAGCATTCGATTGAGCACCAAACACTTTCCAATTCACTATCTCCAAAATTCTCGGCTCTGCTTTTGATCTCATCCTTGACGGCAATGAATACTCCTCCTCCTGTTCTCGTTTTACGGTCCTTTCTGTATATGTAATATGATTTCGGGAAGATCTCTCGGTCGTGTATTTCATCCGATAGCCAACTTTCAGTTCCTATGATTACATCAGCTTCTGTATTTAGAATTAAATGGTGGAAATCAGCAACTTTTTTCTTAATACTACGGCAATTTACAACTACGATCGATAAAGCTTCTTTTATACACGGTTTCGTGGACTTTCCTGATAATCTAAGTTTCTCATTGCATGCTATATTTAATTTTTGTGATGCTCTATCATTATTTTCACTAGGGCTATTTTGACGTTTTGAACGCTTTATTGCTGTTTGGACGGAACCTTTTACCCCACGATTTACCATACCCATATCTACCCTACACTCTGCCCTACTCACTAACTTAAAAAAGGCCTACAATGCTCGAAGATTCTACTCGCTACACACCTCGCTGACTCGGCCGTGTAATGAACTCCCGAACGATCCAGAGTGTTCCGACACGATCGGATTACCGGCCGCAGATCAACGAAGGAGGCTCCGATATCCTTGCAGAACTGACGCAGCCTCTGATTTATGCCTTCCACTCGGCTCCAAATCAGGGGTCCACGATCGATCCTCGGGACAAGACTACAGATCGAAAGCTCCATGCCGACCCCAATGGTCCCACTATATGCTCTTAGAAATAATATGTACTATATGCTCTTAGAAATAATAATTGAATTAAGAAACATACATTAATTTTTACATAGGCTAGCAGGTTAAACTACGACTCATGCGATCTATTTACGAGTTCTATTGCTGCCGCTATAATCTCTTATTGATGGTGGAAAAAATGACATTCGGAATCTGTCTGTTCTACAATCTATCTCTCTTATTTCATTTAAATTCAGTTTTCACTAAATTCAGGACATAGATTGACTTCGTGAGAAATTGAGACTGGGAAGGAAGTACCTGCTTCGAAATGTTTTAGTACTCCTTTTCTTGGTATGATGCCGTGAAACTCACCATTTTGAACCATTTATATGAAATTTTTTCTGGGGGTGAGGAGCACACCCCTCCCGCTTACCCTGGCGGGTGTTCCACAACCTGAGACAACCCAGTGTTTTGCGCCTGAAACCCCCCCCCCCCAGCGTTAAATCCGAGTTGCGGCCCTGGTGCAGGGTAATACATATAACTACATCTACATAATATCCGGCGAGCCACCTATAGGGTGTTTAGCAGGGGGTGACCAATCACCAACATGCAGCATGCAAGAGGACCGCCACATGCACACCACACGGTCATAGATATATTACTCACACTAGAAAAATATACATGCTTATTCATAAAAAATTGCTAATGGTTAGTTATTCCTAGAGCAAATATATGCAAGGTTAGAACTAAGAAAAAACATGCAATGGGTGATCCTAGCGAGCGTTGCCATCAATCCTTAATTAAGAAACCGGAAGAAGGTAATTATTAATGCATACATTTATGTGGTAGAAATCCGTGGTTACTGAAGACGTACCACAGATTGGACCAACACGGCCAATATTTGTAACCCACTATTAGTCGAATATTTCGGACTCAAAAAAGTGGACAGACTTCTCCCGTTTCTTAACCCCCTCACGGCTGTTCATCTCCGAAACCCCTCTCCTCACGTGCGGCGAAAATGTGAAAATGCGTTTCGTGGGCCCGTGGAGCAGGTACTTCAATAATAATGGGCGTGGTACACCCTCCTAAGGGTCGCTAATCCTCGACGAGCTAGCACACGGAGGACCGTCTCATCGACCCTACCAGCGGGGGTCGAAAAGTGACCGCTCTGACTGCAATTTGAAAATCAATCAATCAATCCGATCATCAAAAAATGATAATTTTCATCGCACTCCTGCCAATCAAGAAATCAAGTACGTCTTTGAACCGTGTTTCTGGGATGAAAAATAACGATATTGTTAACTTTGCTAAATAAAAGCGGCAGCAGACCACCGAAAAATGGCAAATCCGCCTATGTGGATAATGTATTAATCATACCAGAGAGGATTATACTGGAGTCCGCGAGAATCTGTCAACCTACTGCATTTCAAAAAAACTGTTTCCGGTTTGGCCCCCCCCAATATTTTTTTGTAAATCGGCATCCCTGATCGTCAACACAACTTTAAACAACATACTAGTAATAATATTGTCATGAAGACGCATCACTTGCTTGTTTAAAACACTTACTTTCATCATTCACTTGAGGCACAATCTCTTGACAACGCGTTGTTTACACTCGGATAAAAAATATTTATAGTGTTACCAGCCATTCCGTTTGTAATGCGCTGGGATCAATATCATATTCTGAATAGTTCGTAGTAAAATATTCCACTATATGCATGTGTCATGCCCTTTAATAACATTTTACTAATATCTATGAACTT
The DNA here is from genome assembly GCF_921293095.1 of Ischnura elegans. Taxonomy (NCBI): domain Eukaryota; kingdom Metazoa; phylum Arthropoda; class Insecta; order Odonata; family Coenagrionidae; genus Ischnura; species Ischnura elegans. Next base: position 5,357,435 of record NC_060258.1, read on the forward strand.
ATTAATCGTCGAAAACAAATGATTCCAATTTAAAGCATTCGACCAACCTAGAAAAACCGTGGTTACTGAAGAAGTAAGACAGAAATTAGACCAACACGGCCAATATATATTACCATTCCAACGTTTTGGACACACCAGCTCGTTTAAAAACACTAATCTGCCTAATATGCGTTCTAAAGAATATTGCATTATGAAATGTACAAACGAAGCATATATCCATATTACCCGTCATCATGAAAATATAGTTTTATCTTTCATTTGAATGTCTTATGTGGTGCCAACCTTCCAGAAAGTTTTCACGTTACATCAATAGTATATATTAAGACGGAATTTTAACCATAAGATTTTCCGAACATTACTTGAATTACACAAGGTAGTAATAAGATATTCTTTAACAAACATCTACATCTACATAATACCCCGCAAGCCGCCTAAAAGGCGTGTGGCAAGGGGTGGTAGGACACCAGCCTTTTTTTTAGGACACCAAAAATTGATGGCACGACCCTCATGGAATTTGTTAAGCTATTATTGCTGTACGTCAGTGGCAAATCGAGATGTAAAAGAAATTTGTATTATTGGAGGATAACGATCATAAGCTTACGAGCTGTGCTGTTGAATTTGGCAACGCCGTATTAGCGGAGAAGGTAGTCCTATCCGTTCTACGGTACGAATTCACAGCAAAACAGTATGCACACAATCCACATGTGAGATCGCGAATCGGTTCCGCTGCCAATACACACACAAGCTACAACCTATTTCAACAATATAGGTAAATCCATACACATAATACTAGCATATGCCATAAAAATGTAGTGGGAACTAGGCAAATACTCTAATCAAAAACTGGAAGTCACTGTCATATTCTTATATTCATCACGTTCAACTTACAATAACAGAGCTCTTGTAACGTCTTGTATAATAACACTTATTTTCTTATTGAGTCGAGGAACTAGTACTTCGAAATACGTTGTTGACATCCGAATAACATAAATTGGAAGAGTTTTAAAACTCTTAGCCGAAGAGTGTGTGACACAAAAGATTCAATATTATATTTTGAAATAAAATAAGGCAAGAGATTGTGCTTGTTGGTCGGAAACATAGTTTTTAATCGTTAATTTCATTCGCAAACCTCCTTTCCAAGGACAAGCGTAAATACATTTTTACATTCTCAATAGTCACCAGACCTCCCTTTATCAAATCAGTCTAGTAGCTTGGAAGCTCCACTTAAATGTCGTAAGTTTCAAGATCGAGATCGGATGAGGCATTTTTTTCCTTAAAAAGTGCTGATTTTATCGCGTGTGTTTTAACGTTTCTCATAGTCCTGCGAATTAAAAATAAATATTTCGCACAGAGTGCAATCTGTTTTGCACGAATGTTGCCTCGGAAGCACTGTGTTGTAAAAATTTAAATTCCATGTTGACTAGACCGCTTATACCGCTGAGGTGTTCATTCACCCGTGCGAAATACGTTGCTGCCAGCCAAACTGCGCAGTTTGGGACTCAAGGCTTGGCCTTCACGCAGGAGCGACGGATTTCACATGGGGGTGAATTTCGGGGAAATGCGCATGGCTATTTGGAGGGGGAACTACGCATTTTGGTAGTAGTCACAATTATTTCCTATTAGAGTAGGGAATTTCGGTTCATTTGATGGAATCGGTTCATGGTAGTTGATTCGTGCCAATGAATCGGTTCTTTAAATCGTTCATAATTAACCGAATTAATCGTGGAATATCGAATCCATGTGAATATTCAATCAATCTGAATCTGTGTGAATCTTGAATAAATAATGCATGCGTAATAAGAAGCGGATCCAGGATTTGGGGGGGGGGGGGGTAACACCTTCTGTGGTAATTTTCAATTTATTTTGATATGAATGTTATTAAAATGAAATGAAATGAAATGACTGAGTCTCAGTTATACACAAATTAAAAGGAAAGTATTGTTAATAGTGCTAAATCTTGTCTATTTTTTAAGCGTCTAGGATGGGGGGTGGAGGAGAGCGGTGGCAAATCCGCCTATCTACGTAATACCGGTAATACCTAATGACTGGAAAATCGCTAATGTAACGCCAACATTTATTCAACGATCAATAAGAGATTATAACGGCAGCGATAGAACTCATAAATAGATTGCATGACATGTAGTGTAGAATAATAACCTCTGTAAACCTTAATGCATGTTTCTTAATTTTATTATTATTTCTTTATTTTATTACCGTGTGGTGTGCTTGTTGGATTCTAATTGCTGGTGATTGATCACCCCCTGCCAAACACCCTAGAGGTAGCTCGCAGGGTATTATATAAATGTACATCTACATCTACATAATACCCTGCGAGCCACCTCTAGGGTGTTTGGCAGGGGGTGATCAATCACCAGCATGCAGCATGCATTTGGACTACCACATGCACACCACACCGTCCAAAAAACGTCATTTATAATAAAAAACTATACTACTATATGCTGTTAGAAATAGAATATAGAATAGAAATTCAGAACATGCATTAAGTTTTACATAGGTTAGTAGGCTACACTACAAGTCATGCAATCTATTTACGAGTTCTATTGCTGCCGTTATAATCTCTTATTGATCGTGGAAAAAATGACATTCGGAATCTGTCTGTTCTGCAATCTATCTCTCTTATTTTATTTATATGATCTGATCTTCCGTAGTACGTTGGCGTCCGCAAGATATGGTTAACTTCGTCAGAAAAGACACTGCTCTTGAATTTATCTAAAAGGTTTAATCTATTTTTCAATCTACGGTCCGACAGAGATTCCCATCCGAGTTTATCTAAGAGGTCAGTTACACTAACAAGACTATCGTAACGACCTTTCACATACCTGGCAGCTCTTCTTTGCACGCGTTCTAACTCTGTTATTAAGCCTTTTTCATGAGGGTCCCAAACACTGGCAGCGTATTCCAAATGTGGTCTAACGAGGGACAAGTAGCTAATTTTAGTCCCAGTTTAGATGAATGGCATTGGTGAATTTTAACCGCATTTGAAAAAGGCCAGATTCGCGCTGATGTTATGCCACTACATGTGACGCCACAGGGACCTAGTTTCTATACGAGTAGATAGGAGTTTTACATCGACTGAGATTACCAATGCATGCATTAGGCACAGAGCTCAGGGAAACATGTCTTAATAATCACCTATAAAACTGGCTAAGGTCGGAAAGTTTTCTTCGTTTGATAAGGCATTAATAAACCTTATTTAAGCCAAGAGCCACCTGCTAACAGGGTACTCCGCTGCATGCTAGCATCCTCCATCTAAGCGGCGTACGCATCCTCGCCCCATCCAAGTATTTTTAAAAAAATTCATACAAAAACCAACTGCACGGATTCCAACGCTTATATATCAGGGAAACCGTTCATGGCACGTTGAGGGGCACAGGGCCGTTATGAAGAACGAAGGCCGGAAATGGAATGCGTATTCCGTAAATTTAATGTATTTCCAAAGTATCTTCAGAATTCAATCCGAATACTCCAATTGAAAGTACTGAAAAAAGTCGTTGCATGGGGTCTGCCACGTCATGCTTTCTTTACGGGAAATACGTGTTTGGAAATTAGGGGCTTCGAAAAATGCTATTTTTAGGTTGTATGGCTTGGCAATGATTAAAAAATACTACCGTCAAACATTTATAATTTCTTTTGCCTTGTGACTGAATCCTTAATAAGGCTCAAAACCGATCATATGTACTTTTGAAAATTCATCCAAAAACCCACGGCATGGATTCCATTGTTTTTCTCATGGGAAAACGGGCATGGAACGTTGAGGGGCATATGAGGGGCCCTATGAAGAACGTTGAGCTTTTCACGAACGAAGACCGCAAATAGATTGTGTATTCCATTACTTTAAGGTATTTGCAATGTATCTCCAGAATTGTATTGCTATACTTCATTTATAAATAGGGAAAAGAGTCGTTGCAAAGAGAGACTGCCACTCTATGCTCTCCCTATTGGCAATATGGGTGGGCTGGCCTGGGATACGGAAAAATTTTAATAAATACCCAAATTGCGGGAATATATATTTTGTTTTAAAAAGACGGGACTGGAAACCGTGACCTTACATTTTCCAACTGAAAATCCGACCTCAGCGCAATGGGGCCGGAAAAAACAACCGTTCGTCAAAGTTAAGCAGGACTGACAAAAGAGACATCGAGTATATCAGCAAAAGATATCATAAATTCAGAATTACATCTACATCTACATAATACCCTGCGAGCCACCTCTAGGGTGTTTGGCAGGGGGTGATCAATCACCAGCATGCAGCATGCATTTGGACTCCCATTAATTAAACTCCCAATTATCCTCCCATTATTAAACTCCCATTAATTAAACTCCCAAACCCCATTAATAACTCCCAATTAAAGTATTCTCGTGAGCTGCCAGACCAACACTAAGGCCACCTTATTACCCACATTTGCTACTTCATGATCATACTACGGAAGATCAGATCGTATAAATAAAAGAAGAGAGGTAGACTGTAGAACAGAAAGACTCGGAATGCTTTTTTTCCACGATCAATAAGATATTTTAACGGAGGCGATAAAACTCATAAATAGATTAGATGACTGATAGTGTAGACTACTAACCTATGTAGATATGTTAATATAATTCGGGGTACCTATTTAGAGACCGTTGAATCCGAGAACTATCTAGGAGTTAGACTCAATTCTGATCTATTGTGGAATAAATATATTCGGGAAATAAGCGGTCAAGCTAATTCGCTAAGCTAAAATGGGTTTTGTTAAAAGAATATTAGGGAAGTGCGACGACGAAGTGAAAGAAAGTAGCTACTCTTCCCTCGCTGGGCCATATTTGGAATACACAAAAGAGACATCGAGTATATCAGTAAAAGATATCATAAATGCAGAATAAAAATATTCTTGCGAGCTTCTAGACAAACACTCCGACCACCCAATTGCCCACGGCAGCAATAGAACATTCCAGTCGACACGATTTTTCTTGATTTCAAAAAGGCATTTGATAAAGTACCCCTCGGGAATTTAATAATAAAACTGAAATCTTATGGTCTAGATGAAGATGTCATTTCCTGGATTAGAGAATTTTTGAGCGAACGCGTCCAAAGAGTAGTATTAGACGGTGCAGTCTCCAATGAGGTTAGAGTCACTTCTGGCGTTCCTCAGGGTAGTGTCATTGGCCCACTCCTATTCCTTCTTTATATAAAGGACATTGGCGAGTTGAATCCGTGAAATATCTAGGAGTTAGACTCAATAATGATCTATCGTGGAATTAACATATTCGAGAAATAACCGGTCAAGCTAATCGTAAAATGGGTTTTGTTAAAAGAATACTAGGAAATTGCGACCACAAAGTGAGAGAAATTAGCTAATTTTCCCTCGTTAGACCACATTTGGAATACGCTGCCAGTGTTTGGGACCCTCATGAAAAAGGCTTAATAACAGATTTAGAACGAGTGCAAAAAAGAGCTGCCAGGTATTTGAAAGGTCATTACGATAGTCTTTTTAGTGTAACCGACCTCTTAGATAAACTCGGATGGGAATATCTGTCGGACCGTAGATTGAAAAATAGACTAAACCTTTTAGATAAATTCCTGATTCCGAGTGTCATTTTTTCCACGATCAATAAGAGATTATAACGGCAGCAATAGAACTCGTAAATAGATTGCATGACTTGTAGTGTAGCCTACTAACCTATGTAAAACTTAATGCATGTTTCTGAATTTCTATTCTATATTCTATTTCTAACAGCATATATTAGTATAGTTTGTTATTATGCGGGACGTTTTTTGGACGGTGTAGTGTGCATGTGGGAGTCCAAATGCATGCTGCATGCTGGTGATTGATCACCCCCTGCCAAACATCCTGGAGGTGGCTCGCAGGGTATTATGTAAATGTCATAAGTCTCAGGATCGAGATCGGATGAGGTATTTTTTTCCTTAAGAAGTGCTGATTTTATCAGTTAATCGCATGTGTTTTAGCGTTTCTCATAGTCCTGTGAATTGAAAAAAATATTTTACAATGAGTGCAATCTGTTTAGTACGAATGTTGCCTCTGAAGCACTTGTGTTGTAAAAATTTAAATTCCTAGTTGACTAGACCGCTTATACCGCTGATATGTTCATTCACCCCATGTGAAATACGTTGCTGCCAGCCAAACTGCGAAGTTTGGGCTTCAAGGCTTGGCCTTCACGCAGGAGTGACGGATTTCACATGGGGGTGAATTTCGGGGAAATGCGCATGGCTATTTGGAGGGGGAACTACGCATTTTGGTAGTAGTCACAATTATTTCCTATTAGAGTAGGGAATTTCGGTTCATTTGATGGAATCGGTTCATGGTATTTGATTCGTGCCAATGAATCGGTTCTTTAAATCGCTCATAATTAACCGAATGAACCGTGGAATCTCAAATCCATGTGAATATCGAATTCATATGAATATTGATTCAATCTGAATCTGTGTGAATCTCGAATAAATAATGCATGCGTAACAAGAAGCGGATCCACGGTTTTGGGGGCGGGGTTAACAACTACTGTGGTAAATTTCTATTTATTTTGAAATGAATGTTATTAAAATGAAATTAAATGACTGAGTCTCCGTTATACACAAAATGAAACGAAAGTATTAATTATCGTGCTAAAATCTTGCCTATTATTTAAGCGTCTAGGGGGGGGGGGTTAGGCAAATCCGCCTATGCGTGTAATGATTGATCACCCCGTGCAAAGAACCCTAGAGGTGGCTCGCAGGGTATTATGTAGATGTATTAATCATACTTGAATCGGTCTACCTACAGCATTTCAAATATTCCAAAAGCTTTTATCACGTTCTACGAAATCAGTGCATATCAGTTCTGTCACACTAAAATACATACTGCATGTACCTGCGAGTCAAATCAGTAGTAATTATGGTGGAGAGTTCATTTTTATTATCAACCTGTATGGCCATTCCTCAGAATCTAATGAAAATTCATCGCCTTTCATGGGTAGCATCTACGCAGTCTAGCCTAGTTGAAAAAGCTCTTATCGAAGGAATTGGATTTGGAGGATTTGAACCTTCCATCGTTCATTTAGAATGATTTGGATTCGTCGGTTCATTTTGAACGAATTGGATTCGGCGGTTCATTTGAACGAATTGGATTCGGCGGTTAATTTCGAACGAAAAAATCGTAGATTCAATTAGTTCCGTTCAAGCCCTCTAATCGTTCATTTGAACGATTCATTCATGAACGACACAGCTCTATTTCCCATCAAGCCGAAGAGGCCCTCCGGTACGCAGTTTGTCTTCGCAGAATCCGTGGCAGAATCAAAGAAAAAAACGACGCAGTTTTTTGGGATCATCATGTTTCTCAAGTGGTTGAGACAATGGGGGAAAACTGGTCAGGGGCTATGCAGGGATGCAGGGATCAGTGGGTAGGGGAAGTGCGCCTGCGCGGTGGGGCTGGAGCCTCATTGGTTACCCCTCTGGCCGTCCGTCCAATGATCGGCCTCAAGCGCCTCAAGAGATCGCCGCCCACTGTCATTTCGTCACTTCTTCCTTGAGGCCCGCATGAAATGGTCGACACCTGTCGTCCACCCTGTCCGCGTAGGCTGAGATCCAGTGCCCTGAAGTCTGCTGTACTCAGAATGTGCCGTGAACTTCCAACGTTATCTGCATTTGTTGGAAGGCCTGTTGCTATTCCTGTGTTTTGGACCAATATCTTCGTTGGGGCCAGTACGCGAATTTGTTATCTACCGTGAGTAAATTTTTTCCGCAGTTTCATTTGCATTTGTTTGAATTCGGGTTTTCGCTGATGATAGCTCCGAAAAATCAGTGTCGCTCTGATTACAAGTAGGGGAGGTAGCCGGTGTTTTCCAGTGAATATTTATTGTGGCATTTCTTATTATTATTACATATTATTCGCAATTTTGCAATCGGTTTTAGCGATCGGAAAATGAATGCCTTCACGGAAAGAATTGTGTTTTAATTGGAAAGATAAATAACTCGAGCATTTAGATCATCTAGAAATGTTGAAATACAACTGCACTTATGTGAAAGAGTTGAAATTTAATTCATAGTGGACGTTTTTTCCTTGTAAAATTTGCAGATCATTTTCCCGATGCATGGAAATTTTATTCACGACAAAATTTTTCTAGTTTCGCATTGCACAACTGTTGCATTGTATAGTGAGCGCAGTATTTACAATGGCTAAAATACATTAATCTCAAAACATGATAGTGTACTTAGTCTGTAGTCTGTCTACAAAACATGTAGTCTTAAATTTTTCACAAGTGAGATCATCTTCTTTTAATTACGTGCTTCTCGTAGGTATTAATTGTTTTTCATAGATTTTCTTCCCATTACGAGATCAATAAATTTTCCGTTGAATTCTCTCACCTATTATTGTGCCTGTTTGAATCAGTTGTTTTGGCGTTAAGAATTGTTTTTGTTCATAAATCATGCTGAACCAGTGCGAAGATATTTTAGGGCCGGTTTTATAATGCCTGACTAAACTTCACGTTAACCAAGGTGGGGATAACGGTGACTTGTAATTTACCGAGAGGTTGCATATTATGGGCCGGCTTATTTATGTCTGGTTAAACTAGAGTTTACGCTTAGTGTCAGTTAAGTCCCGAAATTCTGTTGTGTAATTGACGTTCAAGTCAATTCTGGGCGGTTAAGTGGTATTCAAGCTAAACCGTGGATTTTCCCGGGGTAAAAGGTTAACGGGAAGATTGTTGATTAAAGGTTGGCGTGAAGGTTTAAAGTGACGGAGGTTTTGAAATGCTGAAGTACCATACGATATTACAATAAGAAATAATTGGCCAAGCGCGGCATCCTCCCGTTTTGCTCCGTATCTATGATGTTAGTAATCAATTCACAATATTTTTAGCACCATAATAACAATGTAATAAGTGAAATATTTTCTTAATAACGGTGATTTATCTGCAGCAGACCTCTTGTTTTCATGCTCTTAGAAGTATTCTTCTGTTATACGCAACGAGATCCTAAACTAACCTCTGTTGTTTGATTTTCGGTAACTGTGTTTAGCAGTCTTGATGTTCAGCAATTGCTGGTAATCAGTTTTCGGTTGTGTTTGTTGTTGGCGGTTTTGTGTTTACGTGGTTATTGTTTTATTGCTGAGGTTGGTTGAGTGCTCTTCTCGGTCTATGGTACTTTAAGTGGGGGTTTTCTTCGTATGTCCAAATGGGTGTAAGTAGTGTGTTTTTTGTTGGGAGTCTTCAAATGCTTTTGCGGTGTCGTGGAGGAATTGTGGTATTGTTTTAATTTTCAGATTGTTGTGTATATTGGCGATGCAAAGATTCTCCCCAGCGCCCCTAGCGGCGGCGCCTGGAAGCACTCTAACTCAGACACATTCGTTGCTCGTATATCTTAGTTTACGTAGCGGAAATCATGGACCACGATTATTTGTCCGCACTCCCAGAAAAGATATAGAAACACCACTTACTGCAGCGTTCCACAGTGTTCAAGTTATAATTCCCACGAAGTAAGCTTCCATTTTTTCCGAAGGAAGAAAGTTTACGGCGAAAGTGGGTTATAGTACTGAAGATGGGAAAACGAGTGTCCAAACACAAATTATTTTAATCACACATGTCCTTTACTAGCACGCGTGTTGAAGTCAGTGATACCCTGGCCTGATCAAGCAACGATCCGAGCCAACCTACCATCATCATTTTCAAAATACAAGTTCACCAGGATTGTACTGGATTGCATGGAAATTCCTATAGAAAAATGCAAGTGTCCTAAATGTTGAATTTTAACGTATTCACAGTACAAGAGAGGTCACACTGCGAAAGTCAATCTTGGCATTGCCCCATCTGGACTAATAACTGAGATAAGTTCTTTATATGGTGGACGAGCCTTGGACAAGTTTATTGTCACTGATAGCTGCGAGTTGCATAGATTAGACTACCAAGATAGAGTGATTTTGGACAAAGAATACAGAATTGAAAATGAGTGTCGCCCGGTAAGATATTTTTGAATTTATTTTCTTGAAGTAATGTAATTTTGCAGGTGCATAAGTAAGATTGTCCTCTCTTGCAGAGAAATTTTAGACTCATCTGCCCTCAATTTCTTCAGAAGAAAGTCAGTTATCTAAGGATGATGCTGACATTGCCAGAGCTAGAGGTCATGTTAAGAGAGTGATTCAACGTCTGCGGGCATATGAAATGATACTGGGTCTAATATAATGGACGCTACTCCCATATGCAGATGAAATTCTTTTTACTGTGTGTTAATTAACTAATTTTGCACCTCCAATCATGAATATTGACAAGTTCATGTAATGCTATTACACACAAGTATTGTGTTTGTGACTAGAGAGACTTAACTGTGAATAAGATCTGAGAACTTTTTATCTGAGAACTGTTCATCAACATTCGTCTTTTCTCCTTGTTTTGTGTTATATTAACTTGCATATGGAATTGTCAACCACGTACTTCACAGACACTGCTTTTGAGAGAGAAAAACATAAATGAAGCAGTTGCAAAAGAAATCCTAGTATATTTTTCTGATTAGATACACAAAATAAAGTTACTTTGGCATTACGGATCAAAAAATTGGTAAAATGCAAAATATCATAGTAAAACATTGAAAATAAAACTTCACACTGGTAACTTAATACTGGCACATCAAAATACATAGACTATAACATCACAGTTGAGCAAGAGAAAAAAACTAGGTGAAGACAATATTTCTGGAAAAATCAAATAGTTCAAGAATACTCCAAGTCTCACCATCCTTAAATGTCCCAGATAGCACAAAGTAAGTGAGTTAACCGTTTCTTATGGTTTTCTTACGGAAAAAATTGATAAGCAGCTTATCGTAAGCTAAGGGACTTATATAAGGCAAGGGTAAGACGTTAGGGGCGTTTAGGTAAGGAATGCCGTCAAATATCCTCAGGCAATGTAAGTCACTTCCGTTGGAGCGCCAAAGGCGGCTGAACAGCGTACTACACATGCTACGCGGCTCATCTTGACATGAATTTAAAGGCTATTGGGGAAATTTAGCGAGTTTTTAGAAGGGCTGAACAACTGATAACAGATTTTCCCGTAATTTGAAAAAAATTAATAACTGCAAGCAACCGGCTAGTGAAGATATAGACCATAGTACAAGTACTCTATCCATGCGGCGGAAAGAAAAAAAAATAACGTCAGAATGGATCCGAACGTGCGACCCTGGGAATCGAAGTACTACTCGCTAACCACTACACCACGGCAGTTGTTGAGAACAGGTGGCGTAGTTACTAATTAAATATCCAATTATGTAAAAAAACTTGTTTGGCATGTGCATGAAAAACTGAATTTATTCAAGGTCCATACATTTTAACATTTATGGATTTTAAATTATGGTTTGATAACCCGACGACTACAATACGTATATTAGATGTTCCTTCCGGCATTTTTATATTATTCTACGTTGGTATTCTTGTGAAATTGTGTTTTTCTTACGACCTTCGTTAAGCTATCAGTTCATAAATGTGAATGATTTTCAAATTATGGCGGTATGATGTTATTTCTCCTCATAATATAGAAGCGCCAATAATAAAAACATTGTCTTAATGCATAAAGGCCTTAATTAACACTCTGTAACGATGGGATAATAACAGCATCTACGGAAGTGCTGAAAGTTTGGCATCCATTTTGCCATTACTCTGGATGTTTGTCGCCCTGGCCGTAAGAAACCCATAACAAGCTTACTTGAGAAGCGACTTCCTTATTTCTTCCTTTCACCTTATCTCAATGACTTATAATGTGCTAGCTGGGGTCTTAATTTCAACACTTCTCATTAACCTGCCATCACCCAAAGCTGGTCCATCCAAACTTGCTCTCACCCAAGGAATTTCTGGACGGAGTAGAAGTCCTGATTCCACCACCTGACAACCCTCAAGCTCCTCATACCTCTTTCTCGCTACAGTTTCAAGTTTGTTGCCCCTGTCTGTGTACTTGTTACCAGTAAAATTGCTGTAGTACAAATCTGCTTAAAGTTTTTTCCAATTAGCTTTAGGATTTACCGCATAAGTGGACTGGTTTTAAGCCTTAGATGCTGGGATAGACATATTTCTGTCTTTGAACCAAGCATCAGTCCTCTGCGGGGTTGCCGAGATCGAAGCCACTTGGTCTTAGGTCACGGTAACATTTTGCTCATAAAATTCCAGCAGAACTGCATCCACACTTTGGAGTTTTATCTGGGTGAGTGCTTCCACAATCGAAATCACCTCGAAGAGAATCTCAAACAAGCTCAAGAGACTGCTAATGATATGGAAGTCCTGAGACGCAGAGGAGGAGGACCGGGAAGTACAGAACGAAAGTCCTTCACCCACTCTAATCCCCGAGTAAAACATAGATATTTCAATACCAGGGGCACCTGAAGTGTATAAAGGAGGTTAATGATGTGCCAGTACTAAAAAGGTACACAACAATACGGCCACACTATAAACTCAGATCCCTCGATAACCGATCGCCGTAATTCTGAGATAAATCAATCCACAAATCCACGGAATACGGATGATCAGAAGTCAGGCCCGCGGTGCGAAGTACCAAAGCCTGCACATGAACCACCGACTCTTTTTCCTCACCGAAATCACAAAGCCAGCATGTAAAACTTCTTCTCCCTCACGCATGGGCCTCACAAACCCTGAGGTTGCTTTCATTGGCGTCCACAACCGATAACATCTTCAAGAAATAACCGTCTTCTCACGCTTATCACGTTGAAACACATGCAGTAAATACGACAAAGGATGGAGTGTGTCTGAGTTAGAGTGATTCCAGGCGCGGCCGCTAGGGGCGCTGCGGTAATCTTTGCATCGCCAATAGCTGTTGCGGACGTACCAGGGTGCGTCCGTGATTCTTCTTAGGGCCCGTTTTTGGAGGACTTCCAGTTTCCGTAGATAATCACCATCCAATGAATACTGTCTATTCTGTGGACTGCAGTCTGAGATAGTGTGCTCAACCTCTGAGAATAATGCAATATTTGTGACGGTGGTGGCGTTTGTTATGATTTGTAGTAGCCGAAGTGTTGGTGGAAAATGCTAAAATTACATATCGTATGATAGGAAGGAGGTTAAAAAGGAGTGTAGGTATATAAATCCATTATAACCTGATTTTGCTGTCTTCATCAAAGAATTCCAAATGTGACGGTGTTTACAAATACAGTTTAAGTTCGAAGAACAGCCAAGTTTCGTGTTTGGCAATCGAAAGAGAGAAAAAGATCGTACTATTTGCATTCCGATTTAGTAGCATGTGATGTTTCACAATTAATAGTGAGGATATATGTTATGAGGTGAAAGGGGGTACGCTGTTAAAATGCTTTCGCGTTTCCTTTGCCAAAGATATGATTGTCTAAGTACCACATTAAAAATTGTAGGTAGCACTATAAACAATATGTGGCGTAGGGCTAGATATTTATTGGAGATCAATATATGGGAATGAATGGGGAAAGTGAAAGATTGCGTGAAAAAGAAAGGACATAGCACGTTTCGTACGTAGTATATTAAGATGCTGTTCGAGTTTTCTTTGAGAAAGGCAAATTGATTCAACCAATGTCCCTCGTGTGGGTAATAAAGTAAGAATGACGGATTTGTATGTATGGTGGTTGATGTATTAATTATTAATGAACTCATTTGGCAAATTAGCATTTAGAGTGTGGAAGTTTACTAATTATTGTGACCTATGTGACTTTAGTAATGACCTGTCATCCTTCTGATAGAAAAAGAAATTGAAAGTCACGCAAGAGTGAATTCCTATCCCATGTGTAGTTTCTCTTGTTTGCATATTGTTATGAGCTGCCTTCAACTGAAAAGAAATGTGAATTTAGAGCCAAAGTATTGTTCTTAGGCAAACACGGGTTATGTACTTTTAAAAACTCCTTGCAAATTATCTGCCAACAAATGTAGCATCAGAGCCATAGAATCAGTGGTGCCTATCTAGATACCTCAGGTTAATACATGCTTATCATAAATAATTATAATTGTATGTACTGCTGAAACCTCCTTGCAAATTATCTACCATCAAATGTGGCTTCAGAGCCATAGAATCAGTGGTGCCTATTTAGATACCTCAGGTTAATGCATTGTGCCATTTGGTTACCAATACTAGGTTATATTTTTTCGGATTTGAATATTTTAACTTACTGAAAGTAAACAAATCGATGCGTTATCATTAAAAACATTGATTTTCTTCCACACATTTGAGCCTTAATTCATGGATAGAATTTGGACCCTTACACCTAAAGACTCGAGGAATATCAAAGGCTGGATTAATCAAAGAAATATTATGTTAAGGTTCTCAAGCATCGCCTGCTAGGGGAATGTTTGAAACAACCAGAGTCAGTTGTATTTCTTATAATATTTAGCCTGCTGGGCTACTCTGGCTATTGGAGGTGTTGTCCGTGTACATATGTATTTGTTCATGAGGTTTAATTTATAGGAATTGACTTCATTCACTGCCCATTATTTACCATGTTCATTGGTGACCACTGAAAATTTTTCATCGATAAGCTCTTTGAAAGTCTTAAATGGGATTCTTGGTATGGTTTCTACCTAAAATATTAAACTTTACTACTACTTGTCGACGTTTAACTAACTAATACTTTTAATAAGTTTCAAAAGGATAAGTAAAGTCATTCCTATACAGAACAGCCATTATACATCACATATCTGGTACACGTTTTAATTTCTTGGGATTTCAATCCCATATGTAGCTTTCATTAATTGTTTCATGCTCCATCCATTGGACAATCAATAATGAGTACCAAAGTTCAAAAATCCATTAGGCATTGTGCACTTGTGACCACGTATGACTAGATATCTCATTCCATTATTTAATGTCATGAAGTAATCTACTCAATAAGGTGGACATAGTTTTTTGTAACATGCATATTTCTTCCATTTATTATAGAATCATTGTCTCCTTGCCCTTGCTTGTGACTAAAAATCCTATATCACTGTTGTCAGCATCTCAAGTTTGCTGCACACTTCATCCACATCATTTATATATCTAATTCATCTCCTGCATTAATTCCCTCACCTCACTTAACATGTCTAGCCTTTCCTACTTTCTTTCAATCTTATCTATATGTTCCTGTGTACCCCTATTCTTATTCTTTATCTGGGTCAATACCAGTTTCACACTTAACCTTCCTCCATATGTCTTAACCAGACTTATTTGCACTTTGGTGCAGTGATTATCCCCCTAAATCTTCTCTTTTTATTTATTGCCTGTTTGTCTCACTCCGATCTGTAGTCCTAGAGATGTATTTAGGCCGTTTTACACGGGACACGGAATTGCATGAATGCATGAACGAAATTAGAACAGGGGCTATTTTAGCATCACGCATTCTCGCATGTGTTCCAGCAATACACAGCTTTACATGACGCAATTTTGATTGCGCCTTCGCATGTACGTCAGATTGCGCAATTCCATGTACCGTGTAAAATGGCCTTTTTAACATGCAAAGCAGCAATTTATGTAATGAGAAACAGTCTATGATCATGTCAGAAAGGCTAATTTTCTTAAAAGATTTATGAAAGTGGCGTGGATGTAAGAGAAATTGCTTCTTTAATCACTTCTAAAATAGCACATGGTATGATAAAATTCTATGAGGAGGTCATATTATCCCAGTTATGGTCATGAAAGCATATACATATATTATTAGCGAGTGATGTCATTATGGTGCTTTCAGAGATTATTTGGTGCTACATTCGAAAGAATTACCTTAGAGTAGGTAGTAAAAAAATGACTAGCTGTGACACCTGGTAACAACATAATTCCTTTGAAAACTCATATCCCAAAAAGACAGGTGCAGTTCAGTAGTCATCATGTTGGAATCATTATGCTTTACATTAACTGCAAATACTTACTTTAAATGCTATGTAAATAACTGTTTGTTTATACAATGGTGGATCTATGTGGGGGCTAAGGGGGATATCCAATCCCCCTTAGCCCCCACATAGATCCCCCATGGTTATCCAATTCACACTAGATAGAATGACTTTTTTTCGACCCCCACTACAGCTGGAATTTTAACCCCTTGTCCCTATCCTGTCGTTGTATAATTTAGAACTTTGCTCAATATTTCAAACATGCTCCATGAAAACTTCATGTATGGTGGGCTGAGAATAAAGGAAATTTTGTATCACATATATATATATATATGTATAGCAGTGGCGCTGACTCCATGGGGCCTGAGGGGGCCCGAGCCCCCTCAAAAATTCGTTATGGGTGTGAGGAAAAAGTGTTAGACTTGTCGATTTTCCCTGGAGTGTTCAGATATCAAGATTCGAGTTATCAGGTTTCTAATGTTGATCATATGACTCTTATAAAATGGTTAAAAATTAAAAACTCACTACTTAAATACTTACTATAAAATTTCTGGGGGCAATATCCCCGGTTTGAGCCCCCCCAATATTTTTGTAAGCCTGATGTATGGTATCCGTAAACACCACTATTGGTTACATTGCATAATATGTATTATTAAATTGTTTCCCCTGTTGTTATGAGTCCTTTGATAAGCCTGATGTATAGTATCCGTAAACACCACTGAGAGTTGAAAAATTTCATTTCAAGCTTTCATTCTGATTAGATAGGCTTTTCAATAGATTATTTTTTATAAATTGAACCCAACAACTTTAATATATTCGCAACCTGTCTCTTTTCCGTTTATTTTTACTTTGCTGTTGATTAGATGTGAAGTCTAGTTGTTCTTGTGATAGCACTTAAAACTTACTCTAACACAAGCTTTGCCAAAATAGTCTTTACGTAAAGAATACATCCCCATCCCAAGCTGTGCGCCAGAAAGAGTAGCTATGTTTTCTTATGTATGCATATTGTTATAACATGCACCCTTTTATCAAGTATGCCTTGCCTTTTCATAACTTCTCTCTCAATAAGATTAGATCCTCTCTTGGCATTACAACTTTACCTGATCGCCATATCCTCAATGACCAGAGACTCTTCTTTAATTTCATTAATGGCAAATACACATCATCTGACTTTCTTCCTTTTTTTCTGCTTCGTGTTCCTTCGTGCACGACGAGGTTGAGTGACCTATTTCATTGTTTCACCCCCTGCCTTTCTGTCTCATAACATTCTTTTCTATTTAAACTTCCTTCTTCCATTAACTTGGATGCCATTTTCCAAATTTTCATCCTTTTTTCATCCCTCATCCATCGTGAACCATCAGTATTGTAATTTTCCCCCTATTCCTTGCACCACCCAATGAAATTTATTATTCTTTGTTATTTATTTGTAAATGCTGCTGAATATTGTTTGTTCATTATTGGTTACGTTGCGTAATATTATTAATTTGATTCTCCTGTTATTGTGTGTACTCTGATATTGGCCTCACTGTTTTTGGACAGCATGAATAAATGAAAGGTTTGCTGCAAACTGTTCCTTTATTTAATAATTGGATGTCAAGTTCACTAGACCACGAGCCCCTGAAGTAAATGTGGTAGGGCTACGTAATGTTCTTTTAGGTAATTCAAATTTCATTCATTCTACTTAAATTTTAATTTGAGACAATAACGTTGTTTTCATAATCAGTGATTTATGACCATCAATTCAATTTTGTGATGGCAATGAATTCATTTTCAATGGCATTACCATTTAAAAAAAGCAGTCGTGTCTATTACAATATTAGCTACACTATTGACAGCATGTTTCATAATATGTTTCACCTTATACTTCAATGGGAAGGGCTGATTGCTGTCATGCAATAGGTTTTCGTCTTGCTAATGAAGACATTTAAACTAATTCTGTACCTCATTCTAATTTTATTTGG
The DNA here is from genome assembly GCF_921293095.1 of Ischnura elegans. NCBI lineage: Eukaryota > Metazoa > Arthropoda > Insecta > Odonata > Coenagrionidae > Ischnura > Ischnura elegans. The sequence continues at coordinate 5,375,196 of NC_060258.1, forward strand.
CTGAGACTATGAATTTTATGAAACATATTCCTTCTTACCAGTATATATAGTCACAAATATGATGATATAATTTTAAGTTATGAAATATTTGCTGCTAGTTGAAAATCATATGGCTCAATTCTTTTCGTGTCTCTCACACCTAATTACCTCCTAAATACCACCTTATTTTGTACATTTTTATAAAACTGAAAATGCTTCTATATAGGCATAAAGTAATCAAATGAATTACCATAAATTATTTGTAAATTAATTGATTTATAATCAGAACAATGATATAATCAGTGTGGCAGAAGCCATTGTTTTTAATGTACACTGATGAATTTTTCTATTAGACGGTGGTTGGTTAAAAATATTTGAATTGAAATTATGGCCATGATGAGTGCTTTGAATAGGGTACGGGCCATACCATTGACCAGGAGATATATCTTTCTACAAAAGTATGCTTAAAATTTATTGTCATTATGGTTACATTGTAGCCTTAAAAGATTCTTAAAATCACTCCGGTTGTCTAATCAATAGAAATCCATTTCAATTGGTTTCACAATACAAATTCCTGTGATATAAGCACCAACGATTAATTTCCCACTATTTATTTCAAAGGGACTCCACTTTAATTTGATCCATTGACAAATAGTAATTCATTATCTCCATGTAATTTATGGTTTACTCGTATTGCAGCACTCCTACAATTACACTTGTACTTGCCAATATTTCCAAATTGACAGAAGTATTTTTATTTTAACCACATGCTGATGATTGGCCATAGTGTCTTCTTTGTTTTCAAGCCTAACCATTATTCGATAGAAAGGTAAACAAATATTTCACCGTACTCCGCACTCGATTTTTTGTTGACTTTATTTTTTTTCACTTTTCAAGGTCAATTGTTGGTATGAGAATTACAGTAGCTATGCTCTCTCTAAGTTCCTCTCAAAGTTCTCCTCTCGTCAAAGTTGCAATCAGCCAACCGGCTGAAGGTTTGCTTTACAAAATTGCTGTTACACTGTACGTCACCTTCATCTCCACGTTAGTTAATGTGAGGTTTAACCAGATATTTTAAGACTGGGTCTATGATTTTGCTCTATCTGCCTGAGTTGAGATGAAATTACCCAGCAGCTAGGTCGTTTGTTGGTTCATCCCGACCTTTACTGGGCTCAATGGATTTCCCTGTTAACTACAGAATCGTCTGCAAATTATCCTAGTTAACTGTGTACTATTTCACCATAATCGTTGATATAGATGGGAATACGAGTGGGTCTATAACACTACCCTGTGGGATACCAGAAGTGACTTTTACCTCACTGGAAACTGCACCGGGTAATACCAGGTACTCTAAGCATGGGGTCGCTCAAAAGTACTATTATCCTGGAGATGACATCTTTATCTATGCTATCAGTTCTTAGTTTTATTAATAATTTTTTGTCGGGCAATTTAATTTTTCTTGAAGTATTTTTTTGAAATTGGGAAAAATCGTGTCCAGGAATGGTGTCCCCTATGGAGACTGAAATATTGTGGGGGGAAAAGCGCTAAATGGGTTTCGCATCATTTACTTTTCCTTAATCCATGTTGAGTTCTCATTAACAAGTTTTGTAAGTCTAGGTGTTTCATTACTGAGCTGACTACTAAGTGTTCGAGGACTTGTCATGAGATGTTAATGATATCGGTTTGTAATTAGATGGCTGTTCCTTTTTTCCACTCTTATCTATTGTGGATGCATTAGCAAATTTCCAATCATTAGCCACTTCGTGTTGCTCATTGGATTTACTGGATATAAACTATGTGTAGTGGGGAAATTTCTGTGGCTCATTCTCTAAGTATGAGAGAAAAGATTTCGTCTGGACTAGGTGATATATTTGGTGTAAAGAGTTCTGTTCATTTTCTATTCCTTGAGCACTAAACTCAAGAGGTGGCATTTTCATATGTAGAGATTGTCAACTGTCTTGATTGAGTTCTCAGGAGGGTTGGTGAATATGCTCTTGAAGTGGGAACTTCATAAATTTGCCATTATTGTAACTGTTTGTAAATACATCTGCATTGTCATTTTTCAGGGAACATACGGTAGATATTTGATGTTGCATGCTTGGTGGGAACTAACACAGCCTGCAAACTCTGCTTTTGTAACTAACAACGAGACGTAGCCAAAGTGATGTTCAGGATCTGGATGCGGATGTTATATGCTGAAACTATATAGGTAAGGTGGAAAATGTATCACGGCTTTCTTCCACATAGGCCCGGGTTCTAGAGATGTTCACATGTAAAGATTTCGCGCAGCGTGGCATATACATTTGAGTATGCGCTACCTCTCAACTACGGCCGCACTGTGGTCCCAAATCGAAAAAGCTGGCCAAAATTAATTACTATTAATTTCTAAGGTCTATTCCAATGGTTTTTGACCTGCTTATTCTGAATTTATAACTATATTTCGTGTGTTTGCAATACTTTTATATTTATTTCACACATTGTTTAAAGGATTAATTTTTTTCATTGGAATTTAGATTAACCAGGCGATTGTAAATACATTTTATACATATCATAAAAGTGAATTAGTTATTTAAAACACACATTTGCATATAAAATGTCTGCATTGTTTATTTTTGGTCAATCTTTTAACAACTATTTTTTAATGAACCAAGAGAGCATTTTCTACTTTCTCGCATGTTTGATCGTATTTGATACAAAAAAAGAAGGAAATATTATTTGGAAAATTATATTACAAGTATATTATTCATATTATTGTACTGCATTAATTGTTTGAAAAATTATAACATCTAATTCTAATTAAGCGGATAATTTTATAGTTCCTTGAAATGTGCCTATGGATTTGGAAGCTATCTTACACTAGGTTGTTTATTTCTCAAGTTTCAATCATTGAAATGTTATTAACAAATTTCATACCTCCTATAACTCAAAACCAAATATACGCTTGCAACGAGCTCTTAACGAGGTGGGGTATTTAAGGGGCACATGATTTGGTACAAAAATTAAACGAGATGTTCCATTGCTTTGGGTTTTTACAATTGTAAAAAAAGTTAACATTTCTCCTTATCTTCCTCAGTCATTGTTACAAAAAAATTTAAATACATTCATAATCACTTTCCAACAAATCCTCATCACTCTGCTCACTCAATTCTTCCAGGATTAATAAACTCTTTACCTTGACTGGTAATTGAACTCCTTCTTTGAACCTAAGAAATACTTGATATCATTGCATCAGAAGTTAGGAGTAATCTTTTAAACAGGTCTTCATTCGTTACCATCCAGGAAAATTTCATTGCATGGTGCTCCCTGAATCTTCTTATGTTCGTATTCCTCGCATCCATTGCCTCCTTGGACAAGTGGCCAATGGGAAAGGCAGCTTCTTTAGATGTCCGTCGGAGGAGCAAGTACTGAGGTTTTGTGAAATTACCAGAAACGATCATGGAAAGGGCTTCTTCCTGGGAGATTTGACTTTGCCTCACCTCCTTGGCTCCCCATTTCGATTATACTTGCCGCGCTCTTGAGAGAGTGGTTGTTGTCACCTCTTTTATTATTTTCGCCACGAACTCATCACCTTTGCTTCGACAACTCATGGATGCTCTGCTGGTGATATGCTAGCTCTATGATCTTCCGTTTTCCTTCTCTTGGCCCTTTCACTGGACCAATTTCAAAAAACCTGATGAACCTTCAAAAGTAGCAATTTTGATGAACATATTGAAGTAGAATGAATATCACTCTTAATTCATCACAAATTCCATATTAAACACTTACTGGATATAATAGGTCGACATTTAAATAAAGACAGAGGAAATTTCAACTTCTGGTTTAGGCAATCAGGGAACTTTCTTCTTAAAAACCTGTCATTTCTTTTTCTTTCCTTCCACCGGCAAGGTTAATTTGAGAAAAAACTTTCTACGCAAAGTTTTTCTGGTTACTTTTGAATTAACGTCCTCATCTACCTCTAACTTGTTGCTCCAGCAGTCCAATAGGCAATAAGTATTGGCTTTTAACCTTTTACCTACTGTACACGTATATAAAGGTGTGGACGTTTCCTGACCCGGAAGACGATGGGCGTATATATACCTGTGAGATTTTCCTCTCTCCCCCATTTAGGACGGTCGTGGTCATTTAACTTATATCTTGAGTTATGCCTAAACATCACCATGGAAGTTTGTGCAGCTTTAAATGCATTAATAATGTCCTTAGAACTTGGTTAAAAATTTGACAATGCTCAGATAAATTTGAGGAATTCAATTCAATGTCTGTATTTTACGTGCTAGCAACAATTATCCATTTGCTAAATACATATAAGCTATATACAAGTTGACCGCGAACCACTGCCGCAGGTATGGTCATACATATGGTCGTGAGTCCCACAGTGGAGGGGTCGAAAAAGGTTCAGCGAGACCCTTCTTAACGAATGCCCTCCAAAAATGCTCAGTACCAGGAGAAAGAAGAGTCTCTTGGGGCTCAGTACAGCAGTCATGCTAAGACGAAAACTCCGCTGTCTCGAAAGGGTTAAGCGATATGGACCCTTTTCCACTTACAAGAAATTTTTCATGCATCTCAAGTTGCGTGAAAATTTTCATATCCCCTGAGGTGTTAGATGAAGGCACTAACAAGGATAGCTTAATCAAATATCCTATATTGCTCGAAAATTAACAACGGAATTGTTTCGCAGGGGTTATCGAACTAAAACACTATGGGCACTCTTCTTCAGCCCTACAAGTCCCCTTAACAAAAGTTCAAGGATACTCGACTTTTTCAGGCCTCGAGCTTCACGCTGGCGGAAACTCACTTTCACGTCTTTCGTTTGGCAAAATCTGAGGAAAACTGAGTTCTGGCGAGGAAATTTCGGGCGAGCGATGTCTAGATATAATTTAGGTTTTCCATAGTGTGAGGTTCGCGATGCTATTATCTCAATTTTGGGGAGGGAGGCCCCCCGCTCAGAGGGTCATCGAGGAAAGGGTTTTGGATAAGCATCCTTTTGCGGTGCTTTGGCAAAAGTGCTGAGCACATGGCAGGGAGGACGAAAAGGTACACTCACGTCAGCCTGCCTTGTGTACGTACCAGGTACGTTCACGGTACTGAAAGTGTTTAGCTAAGAGGGAAATTTGTTGTCAAAGGTAATCAACCATATTTTACCCATAGCTGTCTTGAAATTTCATCTGCAAACATGTGATTTTGGGTTTTTTTTTATACTCTTAGGTTTTGTTTTATGGCCTCATGGCATGACTTGTAATTGGGGCTACTGTTGCCAGTGTAAATTTTGAATTCTTTGGAAGCATTTGCCAGTGACACAACTATGCAGTGAGAAAGCGACAACATTTGGGGAAACGTGCTTGAGGAGAATTTGAATGCAGTCAAATATCTTGAAAGCTTATACCATTGATTTTTAATCAGGTAAAATATTAAAATGTCCGTCGAAATCTAAACCCTTACCTGCCGGCACCTGCAATTTGAACAAGTTTTCAGTGCTATGAGTAGCATGAGAATATTTTAAACCTCTCAGTGGGGAGCTTTTTTTTTGTAGATCCCCTGGTATTTTTGTCCCTCAGCTTTGATACCCAACTCAAGGGGGCTGAGGCTGCAAATTGCCCATCCCATACCCCACCCTCTTGTCTCGACTCTCTAACTCCATCTTAGCTCAAATCCATGGTCAACTTACAGCATTACCAGTGTTTTCTTTCGACCAAATACAGTGGAACTTGGTTAATAAGTTCCTCCTTTATGTTTTCCTCCTTAGTACGGCGATTTCTTTCGGTCCCGGTACCACCCGAACAAAATACAGGTCAAAGGCATTTGGTTAGTATGTTTAAAAAAATTGAGCTTTCCTGGTTAGTACGCTCAATTGCTTGCCGTGACGCAACCCGCAATTTGTTCTCTAGTATCTTATCAAGGGTCGCAAACCTCTGAATTCATGATTTAATTTATTATTATTAGCTATTAACATTCTTCCAATCATTCCACATCTTTCTTCGATGGTAATTTATCCAAATGCCTTTCTGAATTCTTGTGACGTGTTGAATAATAAAATGCAGCCGATTTTCGGGAATGTCTGACTATGAAAAACTACAGCCAATAAGAAGCCCCAATTTTCTCCACCCCGAGCTCCTCACCTTCTGTTGCCTTTCCTCGTTAGTACGTTTTCCTGGTTAGTACGTTCATTTTCCTTGGTCCCTTCGGAAACGTTCTAAAGAGGCTCACCGGAGCCCTGCCCTATTTGTGGAAGGCAATACCAAACACGGATGGTCCGCCACATCCAAGGTGTTGTAAAACACTGAATGGAAACCGTGGAGAAATGCTGCCGGGCCATCACTTTCCTGTGTGCAAAAGGTATCTTTAGATACCCGGAGCACTTCATACTAAATATTTTTGGAGCGCAGGGGAAGAACTTCCGGAAAAAAACACGGAAGGGAAACCATGGAGAAATTCTGCTGGGTCATCACTTTCCTGTGTGTAAAAGGTATCTTTAGATACCTGGAGCACTTCATACTGAACCTTTTCGGAGAGCAGTGGAATAGCTCCTGGAAAAAAAACAGGGAAGGGAAACCGTGGAGGAATGCTGCCGGGCCATCACTTCCTCATGTGCTAAAGGTATATATAGGTGAAGATACGTCTCTTTCGGGTAATACACCGCGTGGGTCCATTGTTCTCGGACAACAGTTTCGCCGGCATTACAGTCGGCTTCTTCAGGTCAGTGAAGTAATGATGCAGTGAATTGGCCGCCTTATACATCTGTCCGTAGAGGCTAGGTCATCTGTGATTGGCTGTCGCTGCCTTGTCTTTTTCCACGCAAAACTCGTTTCCAGGCATGCGGAAGGGGATAGCCGTCTTCCCTATTGAAATTATCTTGAGTCTTGCTTATTTTGATGGCTTTCCGTATCAGGCATGGAAAATATCTCCTTTCTTTGGAAATAAGCTTCGCTTCGTCAAAATTGATGTTATGGGTAGACGTTATAGAGCGAAACTGTCATCCAAGAACAATGGACCCACGCGGTGTATTACCCGAAAGAGACGTATCTTCATACTCATCGACCCGCGGAAGCCTGCATAAGGGTATATATAGGTACCCAGAGCATTTCATACTAAGTGAGTGGCAAGTTGAGACATAATATTTTTATATATAGTTTACTTCGTCAATTTTTGCTGTGGGAAATTGTTAATCCTATCCCCTTTGACTTGATTGTTTCCTTTTTAGAGACATCAGACGAGGTGGGAGACTGATCATCTTCACTTCGTCAGGTGGGTCAAGGGCTTTAGCTACAGAAAACAGGTTGTGCGATAGAGAGTTCATATTTTACTCCAATAAATCGTTTTTAATTCGCACAAACAATGGTTGCAATTGTCTTGTTTTTTTCTTGTTTTTTTTTTTTTTTGGTTATGTGCCGGGTTTGAACTTCATTTTTAATATCATAGAAACAGCCGTTGCAAATTTCTTACTTCATGCCTCCTTCATATCTTAGGACACAGTCGAGGTTACAAAGGTGGAGGCCCATGGAAAAGAATCTGTGAGTTAATACAATATTTATACTTAATACTTAGACTAGAAAAATGCCTATTGCTTATCATGGAAGTCATCCGAATTCAACCTTTGACTTTCCCGAACCAATATTAACAAATATGTGACCTTGGGTCTCTTTATCCTCTGTTAGGGAAAAATGGATGATATGATCTTGTTAAACACAGGTGGAACCACATCAGAGGATTGGACATGGAGTCTCCTCGAGATTACGGATATTTATCAATGGCCTCCCAAGCCATGAAGCATGTTGAAAAATAGTAAGTATAGGAATAACTGTTTCAAATTGGGACATTAAATGTTCAAGTGCTGATGTAAGTTTCTTACATCGATTTTTCGTAATTCCAGGGAGGGACTTCATAATATTTCCTCATATAAATTATTTAAGTAAATGCTGTATTTAATTTTAAATGTATCAAAGTATTATTAAAAATATTTATTGCATTTATTCTATATATTATTTAAATAGTTGTATGGTATAAATTTTTTCATACAAAATCAGACTATTAAATTCATTCAATTGGCAACTGCGTTTTCAAAATTTCAACTCTGATCCCAGGTCAGGGGTTCCCAAACTGGGAGGCGCCTGTTTGGTAACCCCTGCCCTGGTAGACCAAAAAATCGGATATATCCCAAAGTAGATTACAAAGGCCTATTTGGTTGATAAAAATGAGTTATGAGTTGCATAAAAATTAAGAAATGTGTGAAAATACTTTTCTGATTTTTTTTGTTATGTCTTAGATTTTGGCTCTCTATATTATGCAAAGGAAGGCTATTTTCAAATACAGGCATTCCCCGAGTTACGTACGTATCGACTTACGTTAACCCGTACTTACGTAAGTGATCACTGTGTTTCAAGTGGTTAAGTTAATTTTCGAATGTGAGCGCAATTAAGTAAGTATTCGTTCGTTTACCCAATGCCAGAAAAAATATCGAATAATTATCAAGTTTTTTACATAATAAAACAATGTGATCCATGGACATTTTACCCTAGATAGTGTTTAGCCTTGCCAACTGTCTGCCTCCAACTCTTTCTAACTTCTGTATCCGCCCCACTGACTCACATTCTCCCCGTATCAATCAGCAAGTGTCCTTCCATCTCTTTCTCAGTCTTCCTGGGGGTCGTCTTACATCAGGGTTTTCTGCCCAGACTTGTTTCAATATTGCCTCTTGCTCTCTTCGTATTATGTACTCTGCCCATTGCAATCTGCGGCTCTTAGCTTCAGCTACTACGTCTGGCGAGTCGAAAAGGTCCCTGTTTTTGCTGTTGTGTTTTTTTCTCCTGGTTCAAGTCTCTCTTGTTGGTCCAAAAACTTTCCTTAACACTTTATTCTCATAGGAAATTACTTCCTTTTCTCTTCTGTTGTTGATAACCCATGATTCAGTCCTATGTAGAAGGATTGGTTTTATTTCTAGTTCAATAAGTTCTAAGTTTGGTTCTGATGGATAAATTTTTGATGTTAGCAGCTTTTTATTGGCATTCACACTGGGCATTTTATTTGCTGAATTCATTCCCTTTTGAGTCTCATATGATTTATGATTGTTTGAGCTGATTATGGCACCATGGTATTTAAATTCATTTATTCTTTCAAAATTGTGATCCTCAATTGTAATGTTCCTGAAGTTATCAGGGTTTTGACCCAAGGACATAAACTCGGTCTTATCATCATTGATTTTCAGTCCAACTTCTTCGTTTTTTTTAATCAGAATTTCTGTCATTCTTCTTAAGTCTTCTTATTTTCCACTAGCAAAATCAAGTCACCTGCAAAGGCAAGCACCGATATGTTTTTCCTCATTCTTATTCTCAAGTCTGTTTTCCTGATTCCTTTCAGTGACTCCTCCAATGCCAAGTTAAAAAGTATAGTTGAAAGGCCATCTCCTTGTATCATGCCAGTCTTTACCTCAAAGCTCATGGGGTATTCATTGTCAACTTTCACCTTTCATTTGGAATTTTTAAACGGAGCTTTGCGAACTCAATTAATTTTCTAGGAATTCGAATGTTTTCCATTTTTTCCCACACTTTTCTCCAATTTAAACTATCATATGATTTTCTAAGATCGACCGATAACCCAAAGAAGTGTTCATTAAATTCCCAGTATTTTGAAGCAGCAATATGTATCTGATCATTAGTAGCCTTTCATGAATCCTGTGTGGTGTTCTTCAACAGTCTCACTCGTACACACTTCCAATCTGTTTATCACTATTTTAGAAAAACTTTAGGGTCTTCTTTGTCACCATTTTGTGCAATAGTATATATGCCGCACTAATACACTCTTATTTTTTCATATTATAGATTAAGGGGGTGCTGTCACAAAAATATGAAGCTGTCCACAGCATTGTCCGCCAGGCAGTGCAATATGTGAAGAGTGTTTCTTTCACTATGGATGCAGCAACTGTTATGAACTTCATCGTATTGACTGGACTTTGCATTGGTAAGCCATGATCTACCAACAAGTTTGCGGTGAATTGTTGTGATAAATAAATGTTGAGTCGTTGAGATAAATGAATTTTTACAAATTGAGGCTATTATAATAGTAACTAGAACTATATTCATTGGATCCATATTAACAAGATGTAATCATCTCTTACTCTTCTAAGCAAAATTTCTGTACTATGAAATTATACATTTCTATTGAAACTGTGGCACAATTTCCTTTTCATCACAGATGAACAGAGCTTCACTATGGTATCTACGATTTTCGGGATAAAGCAATTTACTCCACACCACACCGCATACTATATGTGCTGTGACCTGAAGGATACGATGTGCGGATGGAGCATTGACGAAAAAAATTGTTAGTTTAACCACTGACACTGCGTATAATATTGTTGGGGCTACAAGGCTACTAATTCCCTATCGGGAGGTACATGTGCCTGGCACACAACATAAACCTGGTCGTGCCTAAAGCTTTGGGAGCTAAGGAAGAAGTGTTGAAGTGATTGAGAAAATTAAAAGAATTGTGGCTTACTTTAATCAGAGTAATGTGGCCCAAGACTACTTAAGAGAGGAGCAGAATAAGGTGGGAAGGAGCGTTTACTTATATTTAAAGCAGGAGGTTCTTACCAAGTGGAACGAAACATTTTACTGTATTGAAAGATTCACATTGCTGTTACCAATGGTGGGTAAAATACTCCTCTCCCCATCCCACAGGAATGCTCCTCCTATGCCAACGGCAGAAGAGTTGGAGATTATGGGAGATGTTGTAAAGATTTTAGCACCTTTTTAGGCCTCCACTTAACACATATCAGGATATAAGTATATCAGTGGTACCTTGGTGCTTCTGATGTGGAATTCTATATGCATTGCACTCTCAAAAATTAATGTAAATGATTCTGTTGTGGGTGAGCTCCATCAGAAATTGAGGGAAGGAGTTGAGTTGAGATTGGACCCCCTTGAGGAAAACTCTCTTTTAGCTGCAGCCACAATCCTACACCCCCATTAAAAAAATACATTCCAAATAACCAATTAATGCTGTAAAAGCAGTGAATAATTCAAGGATATTAAGGCCGCACTGAGGAGTCAGTGGTCCCTTTGTCCCCCCATAGTTACCAACCAGCAAAATACAGATAACCTATTGATCAGTACAGGATACCATGGCAGCAGAAAGTTTACATGCGATTCCTGATCCCCAAGATGGGAGTTTACTTACAGAATTTAAATTATACCTGATCCACCCTTACTGAGTAGATCATTGAATCCAATACAATTCTTGGAGGATAGGAGAAATGCCTTCCCTGGAATTTATGAGGTCGCAATGAAGTACTTGGCTATAGTCGGTGCTACAGTTGCATCTGAGAGGGTGGTTCCTCTCCTGAACTTTTTAAGTAGTGACCACGGAAGCCCACTTAACACCTGATCACCTAAATCGGCTAATTTTTCTGGGGTCCATAGATGATGATTTTTGGGATATGTAATATCAGATGCCCAAAAGTTGACTCATCCCCATCAGATACCATTGCTTGTAAGTGTAGCATGTATTTGTATCAATTTGTACCTTAATAATGTTGTTCTATGATACTTAAGTTCTATTCGATGTTTCTAAGTTGACCTATACGATACATTTTTTTCAAAGCTTTTAATGTATGTTATGTTTTTAATGTTACGAACACATTTTTTTATGTTAAACATTTAAATGTTCTTCTTAATCAGTATTTTAGAACTGATACCTATGCATGTATAGCAGCATAGAAATGTTAGGTACTCTAACTGTAATCCTATTTGCTATATGCTTTTTGTATGTGTCTAATGTGTAGCTTTATTCATATTTTTTCATTGCAAAGAATTCTAATGTTATAAACTTAATATTTTCTAGTAATTTGTATTACAAAATTTTTGGAATGTGTACATGTAACATAGCTACTCAAAGTACAGTGAATAATTTTTATTGATTTCTTTGAGTAAATAATATTACTACATTAATGTACATCTGCATCCAATCATTTTTTTCATTTGAAGAGAAAAGCAATTCCTTTTTTTTATATCAATATTAAATTGAAACTTGGATTAATAAATATATTCATAGTTTGGGCATAGTGCCCCCCCTCCTCCCTGGAGCACTGTAGTCCCGCTAGAAAATCTGGGGGGGAGCCCCCTTTGCTCTGGTGAAGTTCCTTCAATAGGGTGGTTTCTTTTTATTGCCTAGGGTGGTATTATTTTTTATTGCCTAAATCGAATGCTTATTACTCCTGGAGTACGTATTTCACGCTTTTAGATTTTTAAATGGTGATATCTATTTTTTGCGATTAAATGAAAAGTGAAAAATTTTAATCATGCGAAAACGCGACGCTTAAGTAGGAATGATGGGAAAAGCTCATACGACGCATTTCTGGTTCCCCCTCCCACCTTGTGAGGTGACCTTGATCAAGGCTCTCAGCGCTGATAGGACGCAGGATGCTAGCAGGTAGCTGAGTACCTTGCTGGCTGGTAGTTGGCTTTAAAAAGTTTTATAAATACCTTATCAAATTAAGAAAACTTTCCGACCTTAGCCAGTTTTAATAGGTGATTATTAAGACATGTTTCCCTGAGCTCTGTGCCTCATGTATGCATTAGTAACCTCGGGCGATGTATAACTCCTATCCTCTCCTGTATAAACTAGGTCCCTGTGACGTCACGTGGAGTGGAATCGCATGGGAGCCAATCTGGCCTATTTCCAATGTGGTTAAAATTGACCAATGACATTCGTCTATACTTGGATAAAATTTGACCCTTACCATTCGTCTAAACCGTTATTTCAAAAACCAAATAATTTGTGTATTATGAATACACTAATGGTGGGTAACGAATCATAATCAATGCCTTTTGTTTTCTTTGGTGAAGGAAACTACCCTATTTATGTCTGCTACATCAGAGTGGCTACTGGGTCTCTGTGTACCATGCCCCCATCAAAATCCGAGGGGACTGTATGTATTTTTTTCCCGCCCCCAGATATTTTAGAGGTACTACAAAACCTTTGGAGGGGCCAGGATCCCTCCAGGTACGGCCACGTTTGAAAATAACAAAATCTAAACAAACAGCGGGACCAGACATCCCCCAGCCCCAATTTGTTTCTGGGTGGCCAGGTACCTAAATAATAATGATAATAATGTCATCTTTATTATAACAAGCAAATTTAGGACTATAAAGCCCTCTCTTATAATAAACTTTAAATGAACGAATTCAAATGTATTACATGTAGAATGGTTGGTAACTGTATGAATGTTTTCCTTCGATTGTATACAAAGTGTCATCAAGAGGGATAGTCTTGACTGAAGGAGGAAGATTAGTGTTTTAAAAAGGCTAGTGATGTAAGATTTCACTTTTTCCCGGCGTATGATGGCGGTGAATTCTTCTCGGGTTTCCATCCGGGTGAGCTCCATCTCCATCGCTGCCGACGTTTCGATAGAATCCTTTTCTATCGTCATCAGGGCCGATGATGCCAGTAGGAAAATGCCAGGTTTATATATCCTCGGTCGTTATGTTGGGTCGTTCTGATTGGCGGAGAAAGAGTACGCTTTTCCCGCCACTTTCAAAATCGGGTTCCATGCCTTACTTAAGTTGAAACCCTCGTCTCTGTTGAAGTTTTTCTTGGAGAGTCGTATTTCAATTGCCTCCTTGGTGAGGCGATCCCAGTAGCCGCTGGAGTGGCAGAGCATTTTGGTGTTTTCCCAGCGAATCGCGTGGTCAAGATTGATGGCGTGCTCCGCAACCGCCGATTTCGATGGTTGGCACAGCCGGAGATGACGCTTATGCTCTTTGATTCGGGTCTCGATCGTTCTTCCCCTTTCACCGATATACTCCTCACCACACTCGCATGGTATGCTGTAAACACCAGGCAATTTCAGTCCTGCAGGGTCTTTGGCACGGACTAAGACTTGTCTTAGTTTTTTGTGAGGCAGATGCACTGTCCGTATGTTGTGTTTATGAAGAATGCGCAAAATCTTGCCGGATACCTAAGATCTAAGGCTAGTGATGTCTGCTTAGAATTAAATATTATAATTATTATGAATCAACTACTTGTGCATAAGAGAAGAAATGAAATTGTCCGTCCAAAACGTATGACTCGTAACAAATATTGGCCAAGTTGGTCAAACCTCTGGCACGGGTTTAGTAACTGCAGATTTAAAGCTTGGTGGTGCAAGTTAGGTGAAGCAATAATGTGTAATGAGGAATAGTAACTTCATATAGACATTACTATAATGTAATATTTTTCTTCTAACAATTCAGAGTTTGAAATTGATGCCAGCGTATTACAAATGCTATGGATGGTAACACTATAAATATTTCCTTTCCGAACGTAAACAATCCGTTTTCAAGAGTTTATGCCTTATTGTGAACATTGTTGTTTTGATCAATCAAGTTATGTTTCCTTATGAAAATATTGTTACTCGTACGGTATTTTTATTTGTGTTCAAATTTAAGAATCGGAATCTGCCGGTCGATTTTTTGAGTCCAAAATGTTAGACTTGTAAGAAATATTGGCCGTGTTAGTCCAATCTCTGGTATCCATTTATTTTTATCACTCTCCCTCATGTCTAAAACTTATTTATTGGCATACTTTATGGACTATATGTAGCCGCCGACAGGGCTTGTTCAGCATTGCATTTGTTTCTATATTCTCATGAGAAGGAAGGGCCTTTAAAATTTTTAGGCATTAACCTAGTCCATGAGTATCACTGTGACACCTTTTCTTTCCTTCCATGAGTTAAAAGTAAATTTTGAAAAGTTCACATTTGGATATTTCCTGTGTTTAACTTCAATTTGTACGAACATACCTCTCCTTTCCGGTAAGCTTAGTTAATTATGAGTTGTTATTTTTGGGGAGGCAGGCGTAGGTTTTTGCTTCTCCTTTGCAAACATTCGTGCCTGTTTAAATAAATATTCTTATATTTTTAGAGATGCGGACATGAATATCGATCGTAAAAGAAGGATGGTATCTAAGACCACCAAGGGTAGAGGCTCACCGAAGCCCTGCCCTATTTGTGGAAAATGTACCAACACAGATGGTCCGCCAAATCCAACATGTTCACCCTTCCGTGTGTGAAAAACCATTGAGAAGTGCTCCCGGGCAATAACTTAGCTGGTTGCGAAAGGTTTATTCCGATACCTGGAGCACTTCATATTAAACCTTTTCGGGGCACAGTGGAGGAACTCCCCTGAAGAAATACATGAGAGCCTTGCATGCCTCGGGTTAGAGGTAATCCCTTTGGGGTTATCCCTCGAGGACGAATGCGGGGTGGATGACGACAAATGAAGAGGAGGTAAGTGACAAGTCTACAGGTTATTTACTATGTTTGAGATCTTTCTCTACGAACACATATTTTCTTTCCAATAAGCTTATTTTGTTATAAATTGTTAATTCCGCGGAGGCATGCTGTAGTTTTTGCTTCTCCTTTGCAAACGTTCGTGTCTATTTAAATAATTATTTTCTTCTATTTTTAGATACATGGAAATGAATAAAAAATAAATTGGAAGATGGTGTCCATAAAAAAGGGCAGGGGGAAACACCTAAGCCCTGCCCTATATGTGGCAAAAGGTTTTGCACGCAATTGGTCCGCCACATCGCGAAAGTTCACCCTTCTGTGTACAAAAAATATGGAAGGGAAGTGATAGCCAAATGCTCCCGGGGAGTAACGGGCCTGGTTGCAAAAGGCATAACCAGGTATCCGGACCCCTTCACATTGAATTTATTCGGTGAAACATGGAGGGACTCCTCAGAGGAAATGCGGGAGAGCCTCGCATGCCTCGGGGTTGAAGTAATCCCTAACAATTTTTGGTTATTAACTTTGTATTAATACCATTTCTGCGAACACACATTTTCTTTCAAATAGACATAGTAAAATATATAATGTTATTTCCGGGTAGGCAGGCTGTAGTTTTTGCTTTTCCTTTGCAAACGTTCGTGTCTATTTAAATAAATATTCTTCTATTTTTAGAAATATGGAAATTAACAAAACCATCATGTGGAAGATGGTAACGAAAAAAAAGGGCAGTGGCCCGCCCAAGCCGTGCCCGATTTGTGGAAAGAGATTTACTTCGCAATTATCCCGCCACATCGCAAAGGTTCACCCTGCCATATTTCAGAGATATGGCAGGGACGTGGTCGACAAGTGCTCCCGGGGTATCACCAGGCTGGTGGCAAGCGGCACTTATAGGTACCCGGAGCACTATGTGTTGAGATCTTTTGGGGCCCTGTGGAGGGACTCCCCACAAGAAATGAGGGAGAGCCTCGCATGCCTCGGGGTGGAAGTAATCCCTTCGGGGATATCCCTCCCGGAGGCATGCGGGGTGGAGGAGGAGACGGATGTTGACGGGGTATGTAACGGGTCGTCCTCCATAGACATGATAATTTCCATATTTTCATAAATATACTTTGTCGTTTTCGGTAGTGGAAAATTGTTTACGCTATCCCCATTGACACTGTTTTCCTTTTTAGAATGCTGAGACATCAGAAGAGGTAGGAGAGTCGTATGCATCGCTTCCTCAGCCTCCATAATGTAACACCTCAGCTCTCCTCGAGGTGGAGACTGAAAATCTCCCGCATGTGAGTCAATGAATTATTTACACTTTTTATTTGTGAATAGGACACTTCTCATATCCCATGAAGTTTTTTTACTTTATGCCCTGTAATTTTCCTTTTTCCTTTTCAGAACTCTGAAGGTACCAGTACAAAGGAGTTGGTGCGGCATGTATTGATAATAGAACTTCGATAAAAAATAGATATAGATGAGAGGGTATTTGAATATCGCCCGGTTTGCACTCCACCATTTTCAAATAATACAAACAGCCGTTGCAAACTTCTTACTTCATTCTTCATTCATACCTTAGGACAGAGTCAAGGTTCACCAGCAGGAGGCAGATGTCCAAGAATCTGTGAGTTAATGCTATATTTATATTTGATACTTAGACTAGAAAAGTACCTATTGCACACCATGTAAATCATCCGAAATCAACCTATAACTTTCCCGAATCAATATACGCAAATATCTGACTTTGGGATTCTTTATACTCTGTTAGTGAAACATGGATGACATAATCCTCTTACTTACAACCAGGGATTGGAGTCTCAACTACCTCAGACGCCGTGGGGTAGGTAAAGGAAGAACTGTTTCAAGTTGTGACATTGAAAGTTAAAGTGCTAATTTTAGCTAATTTTAGGGCGCCGAGATATCGAGGAAGAAGGGATCCCCACCATCGCCATTGCCTCGGGTGAGTTAATATACAGCAGAAAGGGAAGAGGAGAGTTGTGAACAAGTGCTTGGATTTTATTGAACTTCTTCATTTTTCATTTGAACAAACATAAGTTAAAAATGCCTTTTTTCTTTGTTTCTTTCAGGGGTAAGGATACGGATTCAGTTGGAATGGAGGAAACACCAGTTGTTTTGAATGAGGAGGTGGATGCCCTATTTATGTGAGTCAACCATTTGTTCTCACTTGATAATAAGACTAGAGGGATACTTACTTTAGTCCATGCTAATCACCCAAATTCTACCTTTTCCTTATGTGGAAACATGGTTCATTCCCGTTAATTAAGTTTTCCCAATTTTAGGATGCTGATACATCTGTGGAGGACGGGTCTCCACAGTCAAAACTGTCGCAGGTGAAAGAGAACCTAGGTGAATAGCAGATTTAGATAACAAAATTTTCATTTTGTTACTTATCCCACTTCTTCATTTGTAAAAACATTAGTGTAAAATGTCTCCTTTTTGTTTCTTTCATGTGTTAGGAAACAGATTCAGTGCATTTGGAGGAAACACTAGTTGTTTTGAACGGGGAGATGGAGGTGCAATGCCCTATTTATGTGAGTCAACCATTTATTCCTACTTGATAATAAGACTAGAGGGATACTTATTTTAGTCCATGCTATTCAGCCAAATTCTACCTTTACCTTACTGGGAAACAATTTATCCCCGGCAATTTATTATTTACAATTTTAGGATGCTGAGACATCTGCGCTAGACAGGGCCGAGAAATCACAACTGCCACGGGTGAATTCATAACTTCGGTGAATAGCAGATTAGGAAAGAAATTTTTTATTATGTTCCCAGGTTTTACACCGCTTCTTTGTTTTATCTTCGTGCATACATATGTTGATAATGTCTCTCATTATGCTTGTTTCATATTTTAGTGAATATAGTGAATTGTAGTAGTATTCGGATATAGTGAAATTGGGGGAGACACCAGAGGTGATTATCCTGGATTTGGAGGCTCAGTTGAAGACCTCTGTGAGTCCATCAAACTTGTTGCCAATGGTGACACTTTTTTAACTTTCTCAAACCATTATTTACCATTCATTTTATCAATCACCACTCTTTATCATTCAATTAGCACGAATTTAAGCGAAAAATAAAACCACTTTCATGGAGCTCTTTAAGTATTGGTATATGATCCAATTTATCATACTTTTCTCAGTTTAGGTGGTAAGTAAATGCTCGAAAAAAAAATCCAGTAAAAATGTATACTGGATGTTTACAACACAACAATTTTACATGTGTAAATATTTGTAATGTAATTCTTTTGAAGTTAAAACTTCTTATGTCACACTGAGAACTTTTGTAGGTGGGTATAAGGCGTGGACTTGTGACTCGATTTTTTTTTTATGCGTTCAATTTGAGTAGCTTATTAGTAGAGGGTGTTGACAATAGGTTGTGCCATAAAATTTGATGAGTGTTTACGACCATATATTGAAGAAATATAGAAAAGGAAACACTTGCAGAACAGTTTTGAAGTGAAAACTTCTTATTTTGAACTGGCGCACTTTTTTCAGATTGGTAGAATAAACTGAACTTGTGTGACCTTCACCTCAAAATCGTCACCGCCTCGCTGTTAACAAAGGAGAGGGGATTAAAGAGTTTTGAATTTGCTCATTCGTCATGTATGAAAATATGTTCTGAAGCAGAAAGAATTGCAATGTTTAGTGTTGACAATACTTTGTCAATTTTGTTCATAGCAGTGGTTATAAAAAATACTTTCTTGAATTTCTGTTAGTAACTTGGCTTTTCCGAGTTTATATTCGTAATCCAGTTTGTTGCATAGGCTTCTTGTACATTTTTTAACATCAGTCAATGTCATAAAGTTTTCAAATAAAAAGTTTTCACGTCCAACGGCAGTCCCACAACTGCCATGTTTTTTTCTAGAATTGCAGGTACTTGACTGTTGCAACTGGAATTTACATTTGTGTTGCTCGTTTACTTTTGTTTTTAAAGAAATGCAAAGTTAGTTTGTTGGCATAATTTGAATAACATGTTGAGTTTTCTTCCATGACTTGGTGCACACAGTTCAAGGAAGTAGGGCCATCTACTCTTATAAGTTCAGTTGGTTCTAATTTTATTCATTTCTTATCTAGTGCTCCGAGCTGTGTGGTCACAAGGAAAAGCAGAGGTGTTGTTTCACATTGAAGATGGTCGAATAGCTTTGAAGGATCCTGGTCAGCCTGATAGGATGGAGACCGTCAGAGATGTAGCTTCCTGTGTCTGCAGCCAGACCTGAAATATTGGTAAGTTTGTCTGTCATTTCACATGGACCAATAAAATATATTGTTTAGCCACTACCAGCCATGGGATGAACTTGGTAGTTTTGAATACTAACATTAAAAGGTTATTAATTGCTCTGTAAAAATTATCAGGCCACCATAAGATGTCTTTCTTCCTAATTAGGTGTTGAAAAAGTGGTATTTTTCCTAAATAAAACCAGGGGATCGATGGTTTTCAGTGATTATATCATAAAAACATGCCCAAAAATTGTGTCTGACTGTACACCTTCATGAAGCCTTCGTTATGGTCAACAGTACTTAAATTTTTGTTGATGTTTCATCCTAAAAGTGTTGTTGTTATATATGCATATGACAGTGTCACTTTTTAACGTAATGTGTATGAAGTCAGTGGGACTGGAAAATTGGCACTTTAAATTGAGTTTCGTAATTTCAAACCTTTTTCGCAAATAATTACAGCAGACTTTCAGGACAGGAATGGGTCTTTTAATAGACATTCCAAGAGCGGGTAGCGGTACCACAAATGGTGGAAATACGAGCGAGACGTTTCTTCTCAAATCCAAAGCTATCGGTGGAAATTAGTGGTGCGTAAAAAAATCAATTACTTGTGTGTTTGTGTTTCATTATCTTCAAACCCTTTCACTGCTATGAACGTATCTAGTATGTTGGCATGGCAGACTGCTGTGAACGTACTTTCTCTTCCTCCCTACCACGCACATTCGCCCAAGCAATCCAAAAGGTTGCTAATCTGGGACCCTTACCTCGACGAGCTCACCCTTGCTGGGCCTTATCTTTAACCCTTCAAGCCCACGGTAATAAATCCTCCAAGCCCCAAATTGACCCGCTCTGACAGCAATTTGAAAATCAATCAATCCATCCCATCATCAAGAAATGATTGTTTTCGTTGCACTCCTGCTTTAACCCTTTCGAGATGGCGGAGTTTTCGTCTTAGCATGACTGCCGTACTGAGCCCCAAGAGACTCTTCTTTCTCGTGGTATGGAGCATTTTTGGAGGGTATTCCTTAAGAAGGGTGTCGATAAACCTTCTTTCGACCCCTCCCTGCTGGGACTCCGCATTATACCAGACTCCGAGAGTAGTTGTGCTCCCTCCTTTCCGGGTTTACGACCATACCTGCGGCATTGGTTCGCATTCAACTGATGTATTGTTCATATGTATTTGGCTCATGGATAATTGTTGCTTGCACGTTAATTGCAGACTTTGAATTGAATTCCTCATTTTTATCTGAGCATTGTCAACTTTTAAACTAAGTTCTAAGGCCATTATTAATGCATTTAATGCAGCAACAATTTCCATGTGGATGTTTATACAAAACTCGAGATATAAGTTAATATTTGTCATAGAATTTCGTTTAACAATTGTAAACGCTACAAAAGACAAGTAATTCTATTCTTAGTTTATTTTTCATGAGAAATAAACAAGTATTTATTTCGAAACCTGACTGGATAACCTATATACCTATAAGCCCGATAACCTATGACGGCAAAAGTACGTCTCAAACCGTATTGCTGAAAAAAAAATCATTTCCACTAGCCCCATGCTTAATTAACGATCTAAATTATTTATTATCATTCTGTTAAGGAGACGAGATAAATTACTTCGGTGGGCCGGCCATCTGGACCCAATGACAATTAATACTTTTGGCCATTGCACAGCAATGGATTTCGATTAATATATAAACAAAAAAGAAGATTTGAGGCAAGCAATAATATTAATATGCATAAAATGATAGAAATTTCATGTGTACTTAGCGCAAGTTCACGTTCTATCACGAGAGCGTTTAAGACTTTTGATTAGGCTGCACTGCGTTGCAATGTTTCCCCGAGGAACGAATTTGCGCTATATCGAAATTGCTCTAATTGAAGTTGTGCTATACGAGACATGGGTGTATTGAAGACATTAGAATGAATATATTCGTCTCCGCTAGATGTCTTTTAGACTACTCTTTGGATGTAGCAAGTCAAGATGTTAAAACACGTGGTGCCTAATTCTGAACTCCATTTGGCTATGCCCCATGGTCCTTTTAATTACCTTATAAGCGCGTGTAAGAGGCGCACCTTTTTACCCAGACATTGCAGCCGAAAATGGGGGTGCGCCTCTTACACAAACTTCTTATCTCCCCCCCTCCCCTTCACCGGTCGCAAGTCCAAGGGGAACTGAGTGGCTTTGGTTTTCAGCGTGCGTCAGTCATCTGAAACCCTGGGTCAAAATCAAACGGCAGGCAGGGGAGTTTATCCCTTAGTGACGTATTTTTAAAATGCTCCTGTTTGAATTTCTTGCAAGCATCGCGCCGTCACGTCGGTACCCCAGAGGTGAACACTGGAAAGATCGCGCAGGGTTTTTCGCTCAGGAGCGTGCGCTAAATTTGCTGCCATGAGTGGGAATCCCACAGCATTTATACTGCATAGTGTAATCGCTTATCAAAAGTATAGAAACGCGTCGTTTTGAAGGACATACCAAGTTAATAGTCAACATGTCTTACCGAGCAATTTCCATTACGTTGAGCACCTGATTTTTCAAAAATCATCTTCAGACGCTAATATGAGGATTTTTGCAACTGAAAATTTTATTGCTGTCTAAACCTGCGGTTTAAAAAAATTGAACGAGTGTGTTCATTTTTGGAATAAATGGTGGATAGAAGAAATCGGAAATGCTTATAAGTGAAGAGCGCTGAAGGCGAGGTCGAGGGGAAGGAGCGCGCTCCCTCCCCTCCGTATTTCAAGCTACGAGGCTATGAGCGAAGGAGCAAGGGAAGCACACGTCCGATCTTGCATGTGACGTCGTTGCCTTTAATGCGAAGGGGCGAAGGCGCAGCAATGTGATATACGCAGTTTGCGTTGCCTGAAGTTTCCAGTCCATCTCGTCTTGTTTGAATGCGCTTATGCTACACTTCTTTCTTCCGAAATTGTGCTGTTTGGACTATGTTGAATATTAGTACCCTTGTTTTAGCTATAAATCTTTGTGTCAATCAATTAGAGCTCAAAAAACTTAAATGCTGTCAGATATACATTGCGTTAGGTCAAATTCTTTTTAGAACCTCGTGCGTGTCTTACGATTGCTGAAAGATATCGAGATATCTCCGAGCTCAGAAGGTGACTCACCTAGCATTTGACCTCCAGAAACTCGGAAAATTGAACCTGGTAGACCGAAAAAGGCCAGTTGGTGAGATGGGGTAGGGATGAAACACGTTTCAATTGTTCCCTTGTAACTTGAAATTTTCCTATTTTCCTGCGGAGTCTCGGAAAGGAAAAAAACGGCAGAGGCATTGGTTGATGGAGGGCCGAGTGTAGTTCCATTAAATCTACGACGTGGTTATTATCCTACGGCACACCGATTTTGGACAGCCGGTAAAATGTTGTCCGATATTTTACCGGCGAAGCGATGCTTGCACACACGCCAGATTTTTACCGGTCAAACGATAAGTTGCTATGTTTTTTAGCCGACGCCGGCGATCCACAGTGACCATGGCCGGCAGCTAACCGGCATTTTGCCGTTGCCGGCGCGTGGTCGGTACGTGTGCAAGCTCCAATGCTCTCCCATTGTTCACGATTGGAATGTGGATGGCCGATATTTTACCTGCCGTCCAAAATGGGTGTGTGTCCTTAAGTCTACGACGTGGTTATTATCCTACGGCGCTGAGATTGTCCCGATTGTTGTCCAATCTCTTGTGAAGGTTCATGCTATCTGCCTGTCGTGTTTTGCCTTAAAATTTTCCACGGCTGCAATTCTATTGCAATACTTCTGCAAGAGCTTTTAAACAAAATTGTTCGTGAGTAGGACAAGCAACGTAGAGCAATGGCGTATGCGAAAAGAGGATCGGAACTCTTTCTACTCCCTCTTATGCCGCTATTACCGCCGCAGTTATCAAAATTTCCTCTTTCAAATGGTACTAAAAGAGGAAATTTCGATTACTGTCGAAATTCCAGGCATACATCTGCAACACCGCATGATAGGATAAAAAAAATGCCGCAAAATTTTTTCTTTATAGCTTCGATCCTCAAAATAGGGGTGCGCCTCTTACACGTGTGCGCCTCATACACAAGCTTATACGGTACTTTAGTCCATGCTAATCACCCAAATTCTACCTTTTCCTATGCGGAAACATAGTTCATTCCCGTTAATTAAGTTTTCCCAATTTTAGGATGCTGATACATCTGTGGAGGACGGGTCTCCACAGTCAAAACTGTCACAGGTGAATACAGAACCTAGGTGAATAGCAGTTTTAGACAACAAAATTTTCATTTTGTTACTTATCCCATTTCTTTGTAAAAACATTAGTGTAAAATGTCTTCTTTTTGTTTCTTTCATGTGTAAGGAAACGGATTCAGTGCATTTGGAGGAAACACTAGTTGTTTTGAACGGGGAGATATGCCCTATTTATGTGAGTCAACCATTTATTCTCACTTGATAATAAGACTAGAGGGATACTTATTTTAGTCCATGCTATTCAACCAAATTCTACCTTTACTAGTAAATGCTCGAAAAAAAATCCAGTAAAAATGTATACTGGATGTTTACAACACAACAATTTTACATGTGTAAATATTTGTAATGTAATTCTTTTGAAGTGAAAACTTCTTATGTCGCACTGAGAACTTTTGTAGGTGGGTAAAAGGCATGGACTTGTGACTCGATTTTTTTATGCGTTCAATTTGAGTAGCTTATTTGAATGTTGTGCCATAAAATTTGATGAGTGTTTACAACAATATATTGAAGAAATATAGAAAAGGAAACACTTGCAGAACAGTTTTGAAGTGAAAACTTCTTATTTTGAACTGGCACACTTTTTTCAGATTGGTAGAATAAAATGAACTTGTGTGACCGTCACCTCAATATCGTCACCGCCGTGCTGTTAACGAAGGAGAGGGGATTTAATAGTTTTCAATTTGCAATTAATTTTTAAATGGGATTCTTGGTATGGTTTCTACCTAAAATATTAAACTTTACTACTACTTGTTGACGTTTAACTAACTAATACATTTAATAAGTTTCAAAAGGATAAGTAAAGTCATATTCATATGCGGAACAGCCATTTTACATTACATATCTGGTACACTTGTTAATTTCTTGGGATTTCAATCCCATTTGTAGCTTAAATTAATTTTTTCATGCTCCATCCATTGGACAATCAATAATGAGTACCAAAGTTCAAAAATCCATTAGGCATTGTGCACTTGTGACCACGTAGCACTAGATATCTCATTCCATTATTTAATGTCATGAAGTAATCTACTCAATAAGGTGGAAATAGTTCTTTGTAACATGCATATTTCTTCCATTTATTATAGAACCATTGTCTCCTTGCCCTTGCTTGTGACTAAAAATCCTATATCACTTTTGTCTGCATCTCAAGTTTGCTGCACACTTCATCCACATCATTTATATATCTAATTCATCTCCTGCATTAATTCCCTCACCTCACTTAACATGTCTAGCCTTTCCTACTTTCTTTCAATCTTATCTATATGTTCCTGTGTACCCCTATTCTTATCCTTTATCTGGGTCAATACCAGTTTCACACTTAACCTTCCTCCATATGTCTTAACCAGACTTTTATTTGCACTTTGGTGCAGTGATTATCCCCCTAAATCTTCTCTTTTTATTTATTGCCTGTCTGTCTCATTCCGATCTGTACTCCTAGAGATGTATTTAGGCCGTTTTACACGGGGCACGGAATTGCATGAATGCATGAACAAAATTAGAACAGGGGCTATTTTAGCATCACGCATTCTCGCATGTGTTCCAGCAATACACAGCTTTACATGACGCAATTTTGATTGCGCCTTCGCATGTACGTTAGATTGCGCAATTCCATGTACCGTGTAAAACGGCCTTTTTAACATGCAAAGCAGCAATTTATGTAATGAGAAACAGTCTATGATCATGTCAGAAAGGCTAATTTTCTTAAAAGATTTATGAAAGTGGCGTGGATGTAAGAGAAATTGCTTCTTTAATCACTTCTAAAATAGCACATGGTATGATAAAATTCTATGAGGAGGTCATATTATCCCAGTTATGGTCATGAAAGCATATACATATATTATTAGCGAGTGATGTCATTATGGTGCTTTCAGAGATTATTTGGTGCCATATTCGAAAGAATTACCACAGAGGTAGGTAGTAAAAAAATGACTAGCTGTGACACCTGGTAACAACATAATTCCTTTGAAAACTCATATCCCAAAAAGTCAGGTGTAGTTCAGTAGTCTTAATTTTGGAATCATTATGCTTTACATTAACTACAAATTAATTCCTTAAATGCTATGGATATAAGGGTATGTTTGTACAGTGGTGGATCTATGTGGGGGCTAAGGGGGATATATCCCTCCCCTCCCCCCCTTGGTTATCCAATTCACACTAGATAGAATGACTTTTTCGACCCCCACTACAGCTGGAATTTTAACCCCTTGTCCCTATTGTGGATTCACTACTGTCTTTCACTCTGTATAATTCACTCTGTATAATTTAGAACTTTGCTCAATATTTCAAACATGCTCAATGAAAGCTTCATATTTGGTGGGCTGAGAATAAAGGAAAATTTGTATCACATATATATGTATAGTATCCGTAAACACCACTGAGAGTTGAAAAATTTCATTTCAAGCTTTCATTCTGATTAGATAGGCTTTTCAATAGATTATTTTTTTATAAATTGAACCCAACAACTTTAATATATTCGCAACCTGTCTCTTTTCCGTTTATTTTTACTTTGCTGTTGATTAGATGTGAAGTCTAGTTGCTCTTGTTATAGCACTTAAAACTTATTCTAACACAAGCTTTGCCAAAATTGTCTTTTGGTAAAGAATACATCCCCATCCCAAGCTGTGTGCCAGAAAGAGTAGCTATATTTTGTTATGTATGCATATTGTTATAACATGCACCCTTTTATCAAGTATGCCTTGCCTTTTCATAACTTCTCTCTCAATAAGATTAGATCCTCTCCTGGCATTACAACTTTACCTGATCGCCATATCCTCAATGACCAGAGACTCTTCTTTAATTTCATTAATGGCAAATACACATCATCTGACTTTCTTCCTTTTTTTCTGCTTCGTGTTCCTTCGTGCACGACAAGGTTGAGTGACCTATTTCATTGTTTCACCCCCTGCCTTTCTGTCTCTTAACATTCTTTTCTATTTAAACTTCCTTCTTCCATTAACTTGGATGCCATTTTCCAAATTTTCATCCTTTTTTCATCCCTCATCCATCTTGAACCATCAGTATCGTAATTTTCCCCCTATTCCTTGCACCACCCAATGAAATTTATTATTCTTTGTTATTTATTTGTAAATGCTGCTGAATATTGTTTGTTCATTATTGGTTACGTTGCGTAATATTATTAATTTGATTCTCCTGTTATTGTGTGTACTCTGATATTGGCCTCACTGTTTTTGGACAGCATGAATAAATGAAAGGTTTGCTGCAAACTGTTCATTTATTTAATAATTGGATGTCAAGTTCACTAGACCACGAGCCCCTGAAGTAAATGTGGTAGGGCTACGTAATGTTCTTTTAGGTAATTCAAATTTCATTCATTCTACTTAAATTTTAATTTGAGACAATAACGTTGTGTTTCGTAATCAGTGATTTGTGACCATCAATTTTGATGGCAATGAATTCATTCTCAATGGCATTACCATTTAAAAAAAGCAGTCTTCTCTATTACAATATTAGCTACACTATTGACAGCATGTTTCATAGTATGTTTCTCCTTATACTTCAATGGGAAGGGCTGATTGCTGTTATGCAATAGGTATTCGTCTTACTAATGAAGAAATTTAAAGTTGTACCTCATAATTTTATTTGGCCGAGACTATGAATTTTATGAAACATGTTCCTTCTTAGCAGTATTTATAGTCACAAATAGAGGCAGATACTTTGTGGAGATCCATTATCAGATATGAAGTGAAACACTGCACATTCCACATAAAATATTTTTATTACACTAGAGTCCACTCTAATGTAATAAAAATATTTTATGTGGAAAGTGTAAAGTGTTTCACTTCACATCTCACAAATATGATGATTATATTTTAAGTTATGGAATATTTGCAGCTTGTTGATAATCATATGGCTTGATTCTTTTCGTGTCTCTTACACCTAATTACCTCCTAAATACCACCTTATTGTGTACATTTTTATAAAACTGAAAATGCTATATAGGCATAAAGTGATGAAATGAATTACCATGAATTACTTTTAAATTAATTGATTTATAATCAGATCTGTGTGATAGAAGCCATTCTGCACAATATTGTTTTTAATGAACACAAATGAATTTTTCTATTAGACGGTGGTTGGTTATAAATTTTTGAATTAAAATTATGGCCATGATGAGTGCTTTGAAAAGGATAAAGGCTTTGATTATTCACAGTCTGCAAGAAGTCTCTAATTGCGTAAGGAAAGATGATAAACTAGGGTACGGGCCATACCATTCACCTGAAGAAATATCCTACTCCAAATGTACGCTTAAAATTTATGGTCATTATGGTTACATTGTAGCCTTAAAATACTCTTAAAATCACTCCGGTTGTCTACTCAATAGAAATCCATTTCAGTTGGTTTCACAATACAAATGAGAATAATCGTTCCTGTGTTATAAGCACCAAGGACTAATTTCCCACTATTTATTTCAAAGGGACTCCACTTTGATTCGATCCATTCACAAATAGTCATTCATTATCTCCATGTAATTTATGGTTTACTCGTATCGCAGCACTCCAACAATTACACTTGTACTTGCCAATATTTCCAAATAGACAGATGCATTTTTATTTTAACCACACGCTGATGATTGGCCATAGTGTCTTCTTTGTTTTCAAGCCTAACCATTATTCAATAGAAAGGTAAACAAATATTTCACCGTACTCCGCATTTCGTTGACTTAAGTTTTTTTAACTTTTCGAGATCAATTGTTGGTATGAGAATTACAGTAGCTATGCTTTCCTCTCGTCAAAGTTGCAATCAGCCAACCGGCTGTAGGTTTGCTTTGCAAAACTGCTGTTACACGGTAGGTCACCCTCATCTCCACGTTAGTTAATGTGAGGTTTAACCAGATATTATAACACCAGGCCTATGATTTTGCTCTCTCTGCCTGAATTGAGATGAAATTACCCAGCAGCTAGGTCGTTTGTTGGTTCATCCCGATGTTTACTGGGCTCAATGGATTTCCCTGTTAACTACAGAATCATCTGCAAATTATCCTAGTAAACTGTGTACTATTTCACCATATTCGTTGATATAGACGGGAATACGAGTGGGTCTATAACACTACCCTGTGGGATACCAGAAGTGACTTTTACCTCACTGGAAACTGCACCGTGTAATACTACGTACTCTAAGCATGGGGTCGCTCAAAACTACTATTATCCTGGAAATGGCATCTTTATCTATGCCATAAGATTTTAGTTTTATTAATAATTTTCTGTGAGGCAATTTAATTTTTTTTAAAGTATTTTTTTGAAATTGGGAAAAATCGTGTCCTGGAATGGTGTCCCCTCTGGAGACTGAAATATTGTGGGGGGAAAGCGCTAAATGGGTTTCGCATCATTTACTTTTCCTTAATCCATGTTGAGTTCTCATTAACAAGTTTTGTAAGTCTAGGTGTTTCATTACTGAGCTGACTACTAAGTCTTCGAGGACTTGTCATGAGATGGATGTTAATGATATCGGTCTGTAATTAGATGGCTATTCCTTGTTTCCACTCTTATCTATTGGGGATGCATTAGCAAATTTCCAATCATTAGGCACTTCGTGTTGCTCATTGGATTTACTGGATATAAACTATGTGTAGTGGGTAAATTTCTGTGGCTCATTCTCTAAGTATGCGAGAAAAGATTTCGTCTGGACCAGGTGATATATTTGGTGTAAAGAGTTCTGTTCATTTTCTATTCCTTGAGCACTAAACTCAAGAGGTGGCATTTTCATATGTAGAGATTGTCAACTGTCTTGATTGAGTTCTCAGGAGGGTTGGTGAATATGCTCTTGAAGTGGGAACTTCATAAATTTGCCATTATTGTAACTGTTTGTCAACACATCTGCATTGTCATTTTTCAGGGAACATACGGTAGATATTTGATGTTGCATGCTTGGTGGGAACTAACACAGCCTGCAAACTCTGCTTTTGTAACTAACAACGAGACGTAGCCAAAGTGATGTTCAGGATCTGGATGCGGATGTTATATGCTGAAACTATGTAGGTAAGGTAGAAAATGTATCACGGCTTTCTTCCACATAG
Source organism: Ischnura elegans (assembly GCF_921293095.1). Taxonomy (NCBI): domain Eukaryota; kingdom Metazoa; phylum Arthropoda; class Insecta; order Odonata; family Coenagrionidae; genus Ischnura; species Ischnura elegans. Next base: position 5,404,913 of record NC_060258.1, read on the forward strand.
GCCTGGGTTCTAGAGATGTTCACATGTAGATTTCGCGCAGCATGACATATACATTGAGTATGCACTACCTCTCAACTACGGCTGCACAGTGGTCCCAAATTGAAAGAAGCTGGCCAAAATTAATTACTATTAATTTCTATAAGGTCTATTCCAATGGTTTTTGACCCTCTTATTCTGAATTTATAACTATATTTCGTGTTTGCAATACTTTTATAGTTATTTCACACATTGTTTAAAGGATTAATTTTTTTCATTGGAATTTACATTAACCAGGCGATCGTAAATACAAATTATACATATCATAAAACTGAATTAGTTATTTAAAACACACATTTGCATATAAAATGTCTGCATTGTTTATTTTTGGTCAATCTTTGAACAACTGATTTTCAATGAACCAAGAGAACATTTTCTACTTTCTCGCACGTTTGATCGTATTTGATACAAAAAAAGAAGGAAATATTATTTGGAAAATTATATTACAAGTATATTATTCATATTATTGTACTGCATTAATTGTTTGAAAAATTATAACATCTAATTCTAATTAAGCGGATAATTTTATAGTTCCTTGAAATGTGCCTATGGATTTGGAAGCTATCTTACACTAGGTTGTTTATTTCTCAAGTTTCAATCATTGAAATGTTATTAACAAATTTCATACCTCCTATAACTCAAAACCAAATATATGCTTGCAATGAGCTCTTAACGCGGTGGGGTACTTAAGGGGCACATGATTTGGTACAAAAATTAAATGAGATTTTCCATTCATTTGGGTTTTTATAATTGTAAAAAAAGTTAACATTTCTCCTTATCTTTCTCAGTCTTTGTTACGAAAAAATTTAAATACATTCATAATCACTATCCAACAAATCCTCATCACTCTGCTCACTCAATTCTTCCAGGATTAATAAACTCTTTACCTTGACTGGTAATTGAACTCCTTCTTTGAACCTAAGAAATACTTGATATCATTGCATCAGAAGTTAGGAGTAATCTTTTAAACAGGTCTTCATTCGTTACTATCCAGGAAAATTTCATTGCATGGTGCTCCCTGAATCTTCTTATGTTCGTATTCCTCGCCTCCATTGCCTCCTTGGACAAGTGGCCAATGGGAAGGGCAGCTTCTTTAGATGTCCGTCGGAGGAGCAAGTACTGAGGTTTTGTGAAATTACCAGAAGCGATCATGGAAAGGGCTTCTTCCTGGGAGATTTGACTTTGCCTCACCTCCATTTCGATTATACTTGCCGCGCTCTTGAGAGAGTGGTAGTTGTCACCTCTTTTATTAGTTTCGCCACGAACTCATCACCTTTGCTTCGACAACTCATGGATGCTCTGCTGGTGATATGCTAGCTCTATGATCTTCCGTTTTCCTTCTCTTGGCCCTTTCTCTGGATTTATTTTTGTGGCTGACCAATTTCAAAAAACCTGATGAACCTTCAAAAGTAGCAATTTTGATGAACATATTGAAGTAGAATGAATATCACTCTTAATTCATCACAAATTCCATATTAAACACCTACTGGATATAATAGGTCGACATTTAAATAAAGACAGAGGAAATTTCAACTTCTGGTTTAGGCAATCAGGGAACTTTCTTCTTAAAAACCTGTCATTTCTTTTTCTTTCCTTCCACCGGCAAGGCTAATTTGAGAAAAAACTTTCTACGCAAAGTTTTTCTGGTTACTTTTGAATTAACGTCCTCATCTAACTCTAACTTATTGCTCCAGCAGTCCAATAGGCAATAATTATTGGCTTTTAACCTTTTACCTACTGTACACGTAGGTATATATAGGTGTGGACGTTTCCTGACGCGGAAGACAATGGGCATATATATACCTGTGAGATTTTCCTGGCCAGGAGAACGAAACCCATATATATACGTTTTTTAGCTCTCCCCCATTTAGGACGGTCGTGGGTTTATGACGTCTGCTTTGGGACAAATGTTAACTTCTATCTCGAGTTATGCCTAAACATCACCATGGAAGTTTGTGCAGCTTTAAATGCATTAATCATGGCCTTAGAACTTTGTTTAAAATTTGACAATGCTCAGATAAAATTGAGGAATTCAAATCAATGTCTGTATTTTACGTGCTAGCAACAATTATCCATTTGCTAAATACATATAAGCTATACACAAGTTGACCGCGAACCACTGCCGCAGGTATGGTCATAAACCCAGAAAGGAGGGAGCACAACTACCCTCGGAGTCCGAGATAATGCAAAGTCCCACCGTGGAGGGGTCGAAAAAGGTTCAGCGAGCCCCTTCTTAACGAATGCCCTCCAAAAATGTGCCGTACTACGAGAAAGAAGAGTCTCTCGCAGCTCAGTACAGCAGTCATGCTAAGACGAAAACTCCGCTGTCTCGAAAGGGTTAAGCGATATGGACCCTTTTCCACTTACAAGAAATTTTTCATGCATCTCAAGTTGCGTGAAAATTTTCATATCCCCTGAGGTGTTAGATGAAGGCACTAACAAGGATAGCTTAATCAAATGTCCTATATTGCACGAAAATTAACAATGGAATTGTTTGGCAGGGGATATCGAACTAAAACACTATGGGCACTCTTCTTCAGCCCTACAAGTCCCCTTAACAAAAGTTCAAGGATACTCGACTTTTTCAGGCCTCGAGCTTCACGCTGGCGGAAACTCACTTTCACGTCTTTCGTTTGGCAAAATCTGAGGAAAACTGAGTTTTGGCGAGGAAATTTCGGGCGAGCGATGTCTAGATATAATTTCGGTTTTCCATAGTGTGAGGTTCGCGATGCTATTATCTCACTTTTGGGGAGGGAGGCCCCCCGCTCAGAGGGTAATCAAGGAAAGGGTTTTGGATAAGCATCCTTTTGCAGTGCTTTGGCGAAAGTGCTGAGCACATGGCAGGGAGGACGAAAAGGTACACTCACGTCAGCCTGCCTTGTGTACGTACCAGGTACATTCACGGTACTGAAAGTGTTTAGCTAAGAGGGAAATTTGTTGTCAAAGGTAATCACCCATATTTTACCCATAGCTGTCTTGAAATTTCATCTGCAGACATGTGATTTTGGTTTTTTTTTATACTCTTAGGTTTTGTTTGATGGCCTCATGGCATGACTTGTAATTGGGGCTACTGTTGCCAGTGTAAATTTGGAATTCTTTGGAAGCATTTGCCAGTGACACACAAGTATGCGATGAGAAAGTGACATTTGGGGAAACGTGCTTGAGGGGAATTTGAATGCCGTCAAATATCTTGAAAGCTTGATTTTTAATCAGGTAGAATATTAAGATGTGTGTCGAAATCTTAACCCTTTCCTGCCGGCACCCTCAATTTGAACACGTTTTCAGTGCTATGAGTAGTATGTCAATATTTTTTATTGGAGGCATGAGACCAAAACCATTTTACCTATATACCGCTAGAGAACCTAAGAAGTCATCAAAATAAGTTTAAATAAACGTATACACGGCTTAAAAACACACCTTTTTCCTCAGAAATTGCATTGATTGATTTTCAAAATGCACAGTCAGAGCGGTCACTTTTGGGGAGGGGTTTGGTTGCTTTCTTCTTCGCATACTTGTGTTTCACTGGCAAATTCTTCCAAAGAATTCCAGATTTACATTGGCAACAGTAGCCCAAATTACAAGTACAGGCAGTCCTCGACTTTTGTACAATTCGCACTTTCGTACGTTCAAAATTGGCACCTTTTACTTGACTTTCGTATGCTAAATTCGGACTTCTGGACGTTGGCCTGTAATTTTTTTTTTAATTCCCACGATGCCTATTGCACATCCCAGCATTCAATTGTTTCAAATGGCAGTATATGCGAACAATACGAACGTATTAAATGAAGGGAATTGTTGGTAGTTGACTCTAATATAGGTGATTTATTTGGGAGAGATCTGCTATAGGCTCCTTTATCAAGAGAAGAAGAAAACCTTCATTGAAGATATTTTTCAAAAGAAGTTGACTAGACATCATCAAATAGCTTTCAATAAAACAAGTAAGATCTTGTTTCTAATTGTGTCATATTTTGTTTTTTTTGGTCGAGTGCTGTTTAACTCATGTACACCTTCAGCAACGATATTGCACAAAATATCACCCGATTTCCATTTGTCTTTTGTCTTTTTTGAATAAAATGCAAAATATATGCAATCACGAATGTCACCTGCCAAATGTCGAATTTTGGTGTAAAAATAAAAAGGTATCCAGAGTGCGGGTTCAACAACTACATTTTGTTATGCTTCTTGATATGTCTTTTCATTTATAGTGGACGTAATAAGTGGAATGTCCATTTAAACGCCAAGAGGAAGTTTCAGTCAAAAGCCAACGGAGTTCTTGTTTTTTAAACTTTTATTTGCATTTTCTGCGTATTTTCGAAAGAAATTAGATGATTTGAGGAGTTTTATCGACATATTATTAAAATTAAGTCAATTGAAATAAAATCCGTGAAAAAAAATGTTTTAGTACATATATTACGCTTTTTTGGAACGTAACCCCTAATTAGTATGGAATTCAATGGTTCGACTTTTGTACAGTCGGGGACCGCCTGTAATGCCATGAGGCCATCAAACAAAACCTAAGAAAGTATTTAAAAAAAACCCAAAATCATATGTTTTGCACATGAAAGTTCAAGAAAGCTATGGGTAAAATATGGCTGATTACCATTCACAACAAGTATCCCTCTTAGCTTAACACTTTCACTACGGTGAACGTACCTGGTACGTACACACAGCAGGCTGCTGTGAGCGTACCTTTTCTTCCTCCGTGCCACACGCTCAGCACATTCGCCAAAGCACTGCAAAAGGACGCTCATCCAAAACGCTTTCGATTTCCTTGGAAGCATTTGCCAGTGTAACACAAGTATGTGACGAGAAAGCGACAACATTTGGGGAAACATGCTTGAGGAGAGTCTGGATGCAGTCAAATATCTTGAAAGCTAATACCATTGATTTTTGATCATGTAAAATATTAAAATGTGTGTCGAAATCTTAACCCTTTCCTGCCGGCACCTGCAATTTGAACACGTTTTCAGTGCTCTGAGTAGCATGAGAATATTTTAAACCTCTCAGTGGGGAGCTTTTTTTTTGTAGATCCCCTGGTATTTTTGTCCCTCAGCTTTGATACCCAATGCAAGGGGGCTGAGGCTGCAAATTGCCCATCCCATATCCCACCCTCTTGTCTCGACTCTCTAACTCCATCTTAGCTCGAATCCATGGTCAACTTATAGCATTACCAGTGTTTTCTTTTGACCAAATACAGTGGAACTTGGTTAGTACGTTCCTCCTTCGTACGTTTTCCTCCTTAGTACGGCGATTTCTCTCGGTCCCGGTACCACCCGAACAAAAAAAAGATTAAGGATACAGGTAAAAGCATTTGGTTAGTACGTTTGAAAAAATTGCGCTTTCCTGGTTAGTATGCTCAATTGCTTGCCGTGACAAAACCCTCAATTCGTTCTCTAGTATCTTCTTAAGGATCGCAAACCTCTGAATTCATGATTTAATTTATTATTATTAGCCATTAACATTCTTCCATTCATTCCACATCTTTCGTTGACTATATTTTTTAAGCTTGTAGGATTTTAAATGAATTTCTACCGTTAATAATGACGAAAGTTAGTGAACATTACATACTTAGACTGTAAGTCCAATAAGTCAATTGTTTTTTATGCTAACATTTCGTTTAAAAATTGCTGATGCACAGAACAAAAGGAGTAATTCATTTGAAAGTATAAAAAAATTGTTATTTGCCACAAAATTTATACTTGAAAAAAACTATTGACAATATGCTGTGCAACCTTGATAATACAAGACTCCACAGTGCTCAAAGTAACACTGGCGTGTCCACATGCATGTTATTTGGATTGTTATTACATTATTTACATGCCTTGTAGCAAGTGGACCGAATAAGAAAATTAGTGTAATGGAACAGCTAGATAGGTTTGTTTACCTATTAAATGCGTCATTACTTATGTGTGTTTTCAACTTATGTTCGGAGGGTCATAGGGTTACTATTCCATTTTAGGATTTAATATGTATGTAATCTGAGATCTTGCCGGAAGATTGGTTCAACATAACACATTCAAATGTCAAAATGAAAGATGGAACTATATGTTCATGATGTCAGGCTATATGATTCGTTTGTATACTTCATCCTGCGATATTCTTTCAAATACATTGCGATGTCATGGCTTTGGACTATGAAACTTTTTAAATTAAGAATTTTAGTAACTTTTTCTCGAATTAAATAACATGATATTCTGTCTTCATAGGTATTAAATAAATCATATGAATTGGAATCACCACTTTGTAAAAAAGAATATTCTATTAATGATTCAAATTGTTACATTGATTCCAGCGTATTACATGTAGAATGGTTGGTAACTCTATGAATTTTTTCCTTCGATTGTTAAACAGAGTTATCAACAAAAATAGCCTTGACTAAAGGAGAGAGATAAGTGTTTTAAACAGGCTAGTGTTGATAGTAAAGGTGTTATAAAAACTTTCCTGGTCCATTGGACCTGCTCCGGCTGCAACGCAATTTTTTTTTCATTCTTCCTAGGGTTAATGTAGGAAAAAATCATTTCTTCAATACATGCCTGCAAAGCACACAAGATATTTTGTATTCACGATGAGTGTTCTATACATGACATAGTAGAAAAGACAATGGTTTCCATTTTCCGTCCGTTTTAAGTAGCCCTGAATTTCACTAGATTATTATAACAGGCATTTTTATTTGTGCCTGTAACCAACACTCCACACGTCAAGAAAGGATATTGGTGTGGCTTTAGTATAGGTGGTGAGGTATTGCCTAAAGGGGTGCCCCACACTCCCCGAGAACCATAGTTTGCGGTTGTGTACATGAATTTCCACACTGCTGAAACAAAAAAGAAAGCAGAAAGTATTATGTAGATGAGGTAAATAATATCATGTTTTTCTAACAACGAGAAATTTTCTTGCTGTGGTAACATGAATGCCTGAATGTTATTTACCGAAAACTTTTGGTGGATCTCTATTTGCAATCAGCATTGAGGAAATAAGAAAGGAGTAGCAATAGTTACATTGTTTAAAGGGTGCAACGACATTGGAGGTCATTTTGCACCACACCATATCTTTTGGTAAAACCTTTGTGAAGTTGTTCTTTAAATTGTGTAGAATGCCAGTGACTTTCAAAAAAAAATTACCTGGCGAAATGTCTGTTTTAAGCGAAACTGTATGTGCTCATGGCAATTTAGGTGTTGACTGAGGCCAATAAAGATCACAAAAATATTTATTTTTCAGATCCTTCCGACGTCAATACTAGCCTCAATTGGGCGTGAAAGAAAAGCAATCACATGTCCATGAAATCGAAAGGACTATGGACGACAGGTGACAGTGCACGGATGAACAACCTTTTATAAAACAGCTGAATGACTACTGGACATAACAAAGGGGGAATGATAACCCCCAAAATTATTCAAGAAATGTAAGACACCTGCTTATCTACCCTCCAAGATTGCACAGCTTCACTGGGCCCTGCGGTTATAGGAACGCATTGGTCGATTTTTTGGGACATGTCCTATATTTGCGGCAGTACTCGGCCGCAGTAGGAATGACTGTAGTCAATAAAGAGCCATGGGCAGAACCTTGTTCAAGCCTTAACTTTCTCACGGATAAGGGCGATAAATGAAAGTTGGGACAAAGCTTTTAAGGAGAGAAGGGAGCAAGATCTTACTCTCTGAAATTGATTACTGAGGAATTAACGTGAAGAGAATTTCAAAGGAAAAATGTAACAGGAGGAAGCTCTGGAAGATATGAGTGTGACAAAGGAGGACGCAATTTAAAAATACCTAGTGTGATAGTGGGAATTAATTTTTTAAACCAGGACGCTCTAGGTAAGAGGGATGATTACTATAGTAAGTATGAGAATACTGGACAACGTTTTGTGGAAAAATTGAGAAATGATCTACTTTTACTAATAATCTACTTAGGAGTCACGAAGTACGGCAAGTGCATGGCAGATTTTTGGGGTGCGTAACCCTTACCAGAACTACCTAAAGAAATGGAGTGCTCACAAATATGGCTATTGGTGAAGTACAGAATGTCACCTTCAAGCAAGTCAACAAACAAGTTTCTAACAAATACGCAGGGTGGAAGCAAAATATTTTTCGAAGAGCTAAATGAGGACTTGAAAAATGAAATTATAAGAGAATTATGCTCTGCGTAAGTAAGGATGTTAATTTTTACAATATCTACTTTACAGGATGAGGGTACCAGTGGTAGGGTGGCTAAGGGTCCTTCACCCTAAGGAAGAGACATTCAAAAGATACTCACCGAAGCCCTGCCCTATTCGTGGAAGACGATACCAAACACAGATGGTCCGCCACATTGAACGTGTTCACCCTTCCGTTTTTGAAAAACACGGAAGGGAAACCGTGGAGAAATGTTGCCATCACTTCCTCATATGCTAAAGGTATATATAGGTACCCGGAGCATTTCATACTAAGTGAGTAGCAAGTTGAGACATAATATTTTTATACATAGTTTACTTCCTCAATTTCGGCAGTGGGAAGTTGTTTACGCTATCCCCATTGACTTTATTGTTTCCTTTTAAGAACGCTGAGACAACGGACGAGGTGGGAGAATCATCATCTTCACTTCGGCAGGTGGGTCAAGGGCTTCGGGAAAACGTAGCTACAGAAAACAGGTTCTGCCGTTGAGAGCCTAGATTTTACTCCACTTAAACCGTTTTTCATTTGCACAAACAATGGTTGCAATTGTCTCGTTTTTTTCTTCTTTCATATCTAGGGACACAGGTGGATGTGCTGACACCAGCCTGGGTATTACTTCTCGCCGAGGTGGAAATGCCAAATCTCCTGGATGTGAGTCAATGAAGTTTATACACTTTATTAGTATATAGGACACTTTTTGTATCCCATGAGATTTTTTCTTTACGCCCTGTAATTTTATGTCTTACTTTTCAGAACTCTGATACCAGTACAAAAGAGACGACGCAGCTTGTGGTGAGTTGAGCACTTCGATGATACATAGAAGTAGTTATGAGGTTTTTTAATTACGTGCCCTGTTAGCACTCAACTGCTCCATTTTCAAATCATACAAACAGCCGTTGCAAATGTCTTACTTCATGCTTCATTCATATCTTAGGACAGAGTCGAGGTTCCAGACTTGGAGGCCCCTGGAAAAGTCTGTGAGTTAATATATTTATACTTATGCATGTATACAATATTCATACTTAATACTTAGACTAGAAAAATGCCTATTGCATACCATGGAAGTCATCCGAATTCAACCTTTAACTTTCTCAAACAAATATTAACAAATATGTGACTTTGGGTTTCTTTATCCTCTGTTAGGGATACATAAATGACTTGCCCATTTTTCTTGCATCTGAGGATTTAAGTCTTCCCGCAATGCCAGATATTTTTCAGCCACCTCCGATGCCGTGAGGTACGTAATGGAAAGAGTGTTTCAAATTGTGACATTGAAGACTTTTCTTTTATAGCTCTTACAAAGGAAAGACATAATAATTAAATTTAGAATCCTATTCTTTAAAATCTTTATAGTATATCATCTCTGTATTTTTTAAATATATATATGCAACAAATTTTTTCATTCCCAATGAGATTATACAATTCATTCTAGTAGCAACTACGCATTTCCAAAATTTTAATTTGGATCTCAAGTGGCTCAAGAAATAAGGTGTCCCAAATTACAATATACAGGCCTTATACAGGTGGAACCACATGGGAGGATTGGACATGGAGTCTCCCCAAGATTACGGATATTTATCAATGGCCTCCCACGCCATGAAGTATGTTGAAAAATGGTAAGTAAAGGAATTACTGTTTCAAATTGGAACATTAAATGTTCAAGTGCTAATGTAAGTTTCTCACATTGATTTTTCGTAGTTTCAGGGAGGGATAGAGGGAGTTTTCTTAATATTTCCTCGTAAAAATTACTTAAGTGAACGCTGTAATTAATTTTAAATGTATCAAAGTATTTTTTTAAATATTTATTGCATTTATTCTATATACTTTTTAAATATTTGTATGGTATAAATTTTTTCATTCAAGATCAGATTATTAAATTCATGCAATTGGCAACTGCTTTTCCAAATTTTCAACTCTGACCCTATGTAGACCAAAAAATCTGATATATCTGAAAGTAGATTACATAGGCCTATTTGGTCATGAGTTGCATAAAAATAAAAGAATGTGTGGAAATAACTTTCTGATTTTTTTGTTGTCTTAGATTTTGTTTCTCTATATTATACAAAGAAAGGCTATTTTCAAATGCAGGCATCCCTCGACTTACGTTAATCCATACTTAGTTAGCGTATAATGGAGTACCGTTAATCCGTAAGTGATTACTGTGTTTCAAGTAGTTACATTAATGTTCGAATGCTCAAATGAATGTATAGGATTTATTTAACAAAAAAGTCTCATTACAAATATGAAAGAGAAATATTTAAACACATCCACAGAGATGTACGTAAGTCACTGGTAAAGAAAAGCATCAACTAAATTTTTCATATGGGATAAATATGAATTCGGAGTATTGAATCTGTACCTCTGTACGTAATTAATAGCTCACTTTCGTTGCGAGATATAATGGGGCCAAAGTCATCGTGATGGCAAGCAAGCAATGTTTATATCTTCCGGACCTCCAGGACCTTTCCTTCGCTGCACCTCTCATATCATTTGCTGCCGAATTTACCATGCAGAGATAAAAAAAAAGTACGGATACATTTTTCAAATTAACATGCTGTATTTAGCAAATGAAAAACAATAAATTTTCAAATGTTATACATTTGTGGAAACGCGTAAGAAGTCCTTGTCTCCTTCTGTGGGAAAATGGTTGCTAAGTCATGGCATGGAAGACATCCGTCATTGTTAATTAGTATGTGACTGCCATAGGCAAATTTAGGGAGGGGGAGCGGGGGCACCTCTTTTAATAGCCTGCTTTGCACCACGAAACTCCCTTTTGGAATGCCTGGATAAAAGTATCAAGAGATATGCGACAAATGTTCCAACTATAACTTGAGTAACTGAATGACCACCTAACTGGCTATTGCTGCTAGTGCGGGTGTTATGAATTGAGGGGTTCGGGCCACCCTGTTAGATCTGTCATTGATGATAAGATAATCTGGAATAGGGTGAACTAGGAAGTAACATAAATCTTTTTTATTTGCATTGAGAATCACCGAGTGTGTTTTCAATAGCTGGAACATGAAATTAGAGATTTTTGTACAGTAATATCAGTGATTTTTGCCAATGATGTCTATACCCCTAGCTTGCATTTTTCATGTACCCTCCTCATAATCAGCGTCAGTTGCAGAGGAGAAATTTGGACGGCTGTACCTCTTCCCCATATTTGATCTTAGAATTTCACTCCATGAAAAATGGTATTTCACAGTGGATTTACATCTACCAAAATTATATCCCTTCATTTCATGTATTTGAATGGCTATACTGCAGGTTCTAAATGATTGGTCATACATACTTGCTCTCATGGCCATTTTACTCTAGATAGTGTTAAGCCTTGCTAACTGTCTGCCTCCAACTCTTTCTAACATCTGCATCCGCCCCACTGACTCTCATTCTCCCCGTATCAATCAGCACGTATCTTTACATGTTTTTCCCAGTCTTCCTGGAGGTCGTCTTGCATCAGGGTTTTCTTCCCAGACTTGTTTTAATAGGGCCTCTTGCTCTCTTCATATTATGTACTCTGCCCAATGCAATCTGTGGCTCTTAGCTTCAGATACGACGTCGGGCGAGTCAATAAGGTCCCTGCTGCACTGTTAAGTTTATATGTAAAAAAATAGCTGCGATGACTCAAAAAAAGCACAATAGCACCTTCTTGAGTCACTGGAATCTTGGAATCACAAGAAAATAATTGGGAGGGTCAGTTGTTACTAAAGGGTCTGAAGATAATATTTTTGATCAGAAAAAAATGCTTTTGTACAGAAAATGGTAAAATTAAATAGTATATATGCCACACTAATACACTCTATTTTTCCATATTATAGATTAAGAGGATGCTGTCACAAAAATATGAAGCCATCAGCATTGTCCGCCAGGCAGTCTAATGTGTGAGGAGGGTTTCTTTCACTATGGATGCAGCAACTGTTATGAACTTCATCGTATTGACTGGACACTGCATTGGTAAGCCATAATCTACCAACAATTTTGCGGTGAATTGTAGTGATAAATAAATGTTGAGTCGTTGAGATAAATGAATTTTTACAAATTGAGGCTATTATAATAGTAACCAGAACTATAGTCGTTGGATCCATATTAACAAGATGTAATCATCTCTTACTCTTCTAATCAAAATTTCTGTACCATGAAATTATACATTTCTATTGAAACTGTGGCGCAATTTCCTTTTCATTACATATGAATAGAGCTTCACTATGGTATCTACGATTTTCGGGATAAAGCAATTTACTCCACACCACACCGCATACTATATGTGCTGTGATCTGAAGGATATGATGTGCGGATGGAGAATTGATGAAAAAAATTGTTAGTTTAACCACTGACAATGGTTATAATATTGTTGGGGCTACAAGGCTACTAATTCCCAATCGTGAGGTACATGTGTCCTGCCTGGCACACAAAACAAACCTGGTCGTGACTAAAGCTCTGAGAGCTAAGGAAGAAGTGGTGGAAGTGATTGAGAAAATTAAAAGAATTGTGGCTTACTTTAAGCGGAGTAATGTGGCCCAAGACCACTTAAGACAGGAGCAGAAGAAGGTGAGAAGGAGCATTTACTTTTAAAGCAGGATGTTCCTACCAGGTGGAACCACACATTTTACTGTATCGAAAGATTCCCATTACTGTTACCAAGGGTGGGTAAAATACTCCTCTCCCCATCCCACAGGGATGCTCCTCCTATGCCAACGTCAGAAGAGTTGGAGATTATGGGAGATGTTGTAATGATTTTAGCACCTTTTGAGGCCTCCACTAAACAGATATCAGAATATAAGTACAGTGGAACTTGGTCAGTACGCTCCTCCTTCGTATGTTTTCCTCCTTAGTATGGCGATTTCTCTCGGTCCCGGTACCATTCGAACATTATACAGTTAAAAGTATTTGGTTAGTACGTTTGAAAAAATTGCGCTTTCCTGGTTAGTACGCTCAATTGCTTGCCGTGACGCAACCCGCAATTCGTTCTCTAGTATCTTCTATCTGAGCCAATTATTATTAGCCATTGATCTCTTTCTTTGATTGTGATTCATCCAAAGGCATTTCTCAATTCTAGTGACGTGTTGAGTATAAAATATGGCCATTTATCAGGAATGTCTCACTAACTAAACTGCAGCCAATGAGAAGCCCCGATTTTACCCACCCCAAGCTCCTCACCTTCTATTGCCTCTGCAGTGCCCTCTGCACACAAATTTTGCAGGTGGGCAATTGTTGCTACTGTACGACATATCATGATGAAGAAATCGTAATCTAATAGTCTTATCCTAATCCCACTTTATCTAAAGCAGTACTCCATAAACTCGACGTCTAGGTGGTTTAGGCTCTGGAGTACGTGCATATTTACTTGACTACTGCTGTGGGAGCAGACGATGCTCTGGGTATCCACGCGAAGCTTAGCTTAAAAATACGGTGAGAAAGCAGACGACAATGGACAATTTTTTAAAGTAAATTTCAACTGTATAATAAAAAAACTTCTTGTAATTACGTCGTAATCTAATAATCTTGCGTGTTATTAATCGATATATCGATCGATATCTTAATCGATATGGTTTCATTCCAGAAGCGAATGTGCACGGCTGTCGCTGTACTTAAAGGCTAATATAATTTTGTCCAATTTTTATAATGTTTAAAAACAACCAGTTGACATACTCAGGGTTGTTGCTATATTCTCCGAGTATGCTGTGACAAAAAATAAATGACTTAGCTTTTCTTGTCCTCTTTCTATGAATATATATTTAGGATTAATCACGGGAGATAGACGCCGTTTTCATGTAAATGTCTTCAGGAAATCTATGAAACATTGTGATTTTTATTCATATGGTATTGTTTTTCAATATAGTGCACATTTTAAAAGTGAAAAGAGTTCAGGAAGGCGATGGTACAAGCACTACCGATAATATTTCTAATTATGACGACTTTTCCACAGACCGCAATTACCCTGAATGCTATTATTTACTTTCCTCGTTAGCATATATTCCTGGTTAGTACGTTCATTTTTTGTGGTTCCTTCAGAAACGTACTAAACAAGTTCCACTGTATATCAGTGGTAGCCTGGTGATTCTGATGTGGAATTGTATATGCATTGCACTCTCAAAAATTAATGTGAATAATTCTGTGGTAGGTGAGCTCCTACAGAAATTGAGAGAACAAGTTGAGGGAAGATTGGACCCCATTGAGGAACAGCCTTTTTTAGCTGCAGCCACTATCCTCCACCCCCATTTAAAAAAATATTTATTTCAAATGGCAGTTTAATGCTGCAAAAGCAGTGACTAATATCAGGGATGAAATAAAGGACGTACTGAGGAGTCAGGGGCCCCTTAGTCCCCCCATAGTAACCAACCAGCAAAATACAGATGACCTATGGTCAGTACATGATACCATGGCAGAAGAAAGTTAGCATGCGATTCCTGATCCCCAAGATGGGAGTTTACCCACAGAATTAAAATTATACCTGATCCACCCTTACTGAGTAGATTATCGAATCCAATACAATTCTGGAAGGATATGAGAAATGCCTTCCCTGGAATGTATGAGGTCGCAATGAAGTACTTGACTATAGAAGGTGCTTCAGTTGTGTCTGAGAGGGTGGTTTCTCTCCTGAACTTTTTAACCTTTTCTGTACCGTACACGTATATATACGTGTGGACGTTTCCTGACCCGGGAGACCACGGGCGTATATATACGAGTGAGACTTTCCGCGGTCAAGAAAACGAAACCCGTATGTATACGTTTTTTAGCTCTCCCCCTTTCAGGACGGTCGTGGGTTTAGGTCGCCTTTGTCTCGGGACCCAACGCTTCAGGGTTTAGGATTAACCCTCCGAATCCAATATTTGTTCAATTCTCAAGAAATATAAACTAAGAATTGAATTTTTTGTCTTTTGAGCATCGTTTAGAATTTTTAAACTAAATTCTACGACAAATATTAACTTATATCTCGAGTTATGTATAAACATCAACATGGAAATTGTTGCTGCGTTAAATGCTTTGATAATGGCCTTAGAACTTCGTTTAAAATTTGACAATGCCCAGATAAAAATGAGGATATATATATATTCTATGTCTGTAATTTACGTGCAAGCAACAATTATCCATTTGCTAAATACATATAAGCAATACATAAGTTGACCGCGAACCAATGCCACAGGTATGGTCATCGTAAACCCGGAAAGGAGGGAGCACAACTACTCTCGGAGTCCCACCATGGAGGGGTCGAAAAAGGTTCAGCGAGACCCTTCTTAACGAATGCCCTCCAAAAATGCTCTATACCACGAGAAAAAAGAGTCTCTTGGGGCTCGGGATATGTAATATCAGATTCCCAAAAGTTGACTTATTTCCATCAGATGCCATTGCTTGTAAGTGTATCATGCATTTTTATCAATTTGCACCTTAATGATTTTTTAGTGTGATACATAGGTTCTATTCTATGTTTCAAGGTTGACCTAAATGATAAAATTTTTTTCAAAGCTTTTAATGAATATTATGTTTTTAATTATACGAACACATTTTTTTATGTAAAACACTTAAATGTTTTTCTTAATCAGTATTTTAGAACTGATACCTATGCATGTATAGCAGCATAGAAATGTTAGGTACTCTTACTGTAATCCTATTTGCTATATGCATTTTTTGTATGAAAATCTATTTGACTTGCTGATTTCTGTATTGAATATTTATTTCTGTATTAATTACACACAGCACTGTATTTATTTTTGAAACTGCAAGGCAAGGTTTATGAATATGCTTTTTGTATGTGTCTAATGTGTAGGTTTATTCATATTTTTTTCATTGCAAAGAGTTTTAATGTTATAAACTTAATATTTTCTAGTAATTGGTATTACAAAATTTTTGGAATGTTTACATCTAACGTAGCTACTCAAAGTACAGTGCATATTTTTTATTGATTTCTTTGAGTAAATAATATTACTACATTAATGTACATGTGCATCCAATCATTTTTTCATTTGAAGAGAAAATCAATTCCTTTTTTTATATCAATATTAAATTGAATTGAATCTTGGATTAATAAATATATTCATAGTTAGGGCATAGTGCCCCCCCTCTCCCCCCTGGAGCACTGTAGTCCCCCTAGAAAATCTGGGGGGGAGCCCCCTTAGCTGTGATGAAGTTCCTTCAATAGGGTGGTTTCCTATTATTTTTTTATTGCCTAAATCGAAAGCTTATTACTCCTGGAGTACGTATTTCACACTTTTAGATTTTTAAATGGCATTATCTATTTTTTGCGATTAAATGAAAAGTGAAAACTTTTAATCACGCGAAAACGCGACGCGTAAGTAGGAATGATGGGAAAAGTTTGTATGACGCATTTCTGGTTCCCCCTCCCACCTTGTGAGGTGACCTTGATCAAGGCTCTCAGCGCTGATAGGACGCAGGATGCTAGCGGGTAGCTGAGTACCTTGCTGGCTGGTAGTTGGCTTTAAAAAGGTTTATTAATACCTTATCAAACTAAGAAAACTTTCCGACCTTAGCCAGTTTTAATAGGTGATTATTAAGGCATGTTTACCTGAGCTCTGTGCCTCATGCATGTATTAGTAACCTCGGGCGATGTATAACTCCTATCCTCTCCTGTAGAAACTAGGTCCCTGTGACGTCATGTGGAGTGGAATCGCATGGGAGCCAATCTGGCCTATTTCAAATGAGGATAAAATTTGACCCTTACCATTCGTCTAAACCGGTATTTCAAAAACCAAATAATTTGTGTATTATGAATACACTAATGATGATTAACGAATCGCAATCAATGCCTTTTGTTTTCTTTGGTGAAGGAAACTACCCTATTTATGTCTGCTACATCAGAGTGGCTACTGGGTCTCTGTGTACCATGCCCCCATCAAAATCCGAGGGGACTGTATGTATTTTTTTCCCGCCCCCAGATATTTTAGAGGTACTACGAAACCTTTGGAGGGGCCAGGATCCCTCCAGATACGGCCACGTTTGAAAATAACAAAATCTAAACAAACAGCGGGACCAGACATCCCCCAGCCCCAATTTTTTTCTCGGTGGCCAGGTACCTAAATAATAATGATAATAATGTCGTCTTTATTATAACAAGCAAATTTAGGACTATAAAGCCCTCTCTTTTAATAAATTTTAAATGAACGAATTCAAATGTATTACATGTAGGTAATGGTTGGTAGCTGTATGAATGTTGTCCTTCAATTGTATACAAAGTGTCATCAAGAGGGATAGTCTTGACTGAAGGAGAAAGATTAGTGTTTTAAACAGGCTAGTGATGTCTGCTTAGAATTAAATATTAAAATTTTTATGAATCAACTACTTGTGCATAAGAGAAGAAATGAAATTGTCCATCCAAAACGTATGACTCGTAACAAATATTGGCCAAGTTGGTCAAACCTCTGGTACGGTTTTAGTAACTGCAGATTTAAAGCTTGGTGGTGCAAGTTAGGTGAAGCAATAGTGTGTAATGAGGAATAGTAACTTCATATAGACATTACTATAATGTAATATTTTTCTACTAACAATTCAGAGTATGAAATTGATGCCAGCGTATTACAAATGCTATGGATGGTAACACTATAAATATTTCCTTTCCGAACGTAAACAATCCGTTTTCAAGAGTTTATGCCTTATTGTGAACATTGTTGTTTTGATCAATCAAGTGATGTTTCTTTATGAAAATATTGTTACTCGTACGGTATTTTTATTTGTGTTCAAATTTAAGAATCGGAATCTGCCGGTCGATTTTTTGAGTCCAAAATGTTAGACTTGTAAGAAATATTGGCCGTGTTAGTCCAATCTCTTGTATCCATTTATTTTTATCTCTCTCCCTCATGGCTAAAACTTATTTATTGGCATACTTTATGGACTATATGTAGCTGCCGACAGGGCTTGTTCAGCATTGCATTTGTTTCTATATTCTCATAAGAAGGAAGGGCCTTTAAAATTTTTAGGCATTAACCTAGTCCATGAGTATCACTGTGACACCTTTTCTTTCCTTCCATGAGTTTAAAGTAAATTTTGAAAAGTTCACATTTGGATATTTCCTGTGTTTAACTTCAATTTGTACGAACATACCTCTCCTTTCCGGTAAGCTTAGTTAATTATGAGTTGTTATTTTTGGGGAGGCAGGCGTAGGTTTTTGCTTCTCCTTTGCAAAAATTCGTGCCTGTTTAAATAAATATTCTTCTATTTTTAGAGATGCGGACATGAATATCGATCGTAAGAGAAGGATGGTATCTAAGACCACCAAGGGTAGAGGCTCACCGAAGCCCTGCCCTATTTGTGGAAAATGTACCAAACACAGATGGTCCGCCAAATCCAACATGTTCACCCTTCGTGTGTGAAAAACCATTGAGAAGTGCTCCCGGGCAATAACTTAGCTGGTTGCGAAAGGTTTATTCCGATACCTGGAGCACTTAATATTAAACCTTTTCGGGGCACAGTGGAGGAACTCCCCTGAAGAAATACATGTGAGCCTTGCATGCCTCGGGTTAGAGGTAATCCCTTCGGGGTTATCCCTCGAGGACGAATGCGGGGTGGATGACGACAAATGAAGAGGAGGTAAGTGACGAGTCTAAGGGTTATTTACTATGTTTGAGATCTTTCTCTATGAACACATATTTTCTTTCCAATAAGCTTATTTTGTTATAAATTG
Organism: Ischnura elegans; assembly: GCF_921293095.1. Taxonomy (NCBI): domain Eukaryota; kingdom Metazoa; phylum Arthropoda; class Insecta; order Odonata; family Coenagrionidae; genus Ischnura; species Ischnura elegans. Next base: position 5,423,726 of record NC_060258.1, read on the forward strand.
TTAATTCCGCGGAGGCAGGCTGTAGTTTTTGCTTCTCCTTTGCAAACGTTCGTGTCTATTTAAATAAATATTCTTCTATTTTAGAAATATGGAAATTAACAAAACCATCATGTGGAAGATGGTAACGAAAAAAAAGGGCAGTGGCACGCCCAAGCCGTGCCCGATATGTGGAAAGAGATTTACTTCTCAATTATCCCGCCACATCGCAAAGGTTCATCCTGCCATATTTCAGAGATATGGCAGGGATGTGGTCGACAAGTGCTCCCGGGGTATCACCAGGCTGGTGGCAAGCGGCACTTATAGGTACCCGGAGCACTATGTGTTGAGATCTTTTGGGGCCCTGTGGAGGGACTCCCCACAAGAAATGAGGGAGAGCCTCGCATGCGTCGCGGTGGAAGTAATCCCATCGGGGATATCCCTCCCGGAGGCACGCGGGGTGGAGGAGGAGACGGATGTTGACGGAGTAAGTGACGGGTCGTCCTCCATGGAGACATGATATTTTCCATTTTTTCATAAATATTCTTCTTCGTTTTCGGTAGTGGAAAATTGTTTACGATATCCCCATTGACATTATGTTTTCTTTTTTAGAACGCTGACATCAGAAGAAGGGAGGAAGTGGGAATTTCGCCTCCGTCAGCTCTCCTCGAGACGGAAGCTGAAAATATTACGGATGTGAGTCAATGAGTTATTTACACTTTTTATAGTATACAGGACACTTCTCTTATCCCATGAAACTTTTTACTAAACGCCCTGTAACGTTACGTTTTCCTTTTCAGAACTCTTAGTATATTTACTAATCAGATGTCCAAAGGTTTGTTGTCAACAATTATTTACAGTGAAAAATTAACTTTATATGACATATTTTAATTAGTTTCATTGGTCCGTCCTTTTTTGAGTCCGAAATGTTAGACTTGAAAAACTGGCCGTGTTTGTCCAATCTCTGTTTTCCATTAATTTCTATCACCCTTCTCGCGGCAAGTACTTGATTTTTAGCATACATTATTGACTCTTTGTTAGCCGCCGACGTGGTTTGTTCAGCTTTATTTTCACCCTTCCGTGTTTGAAAAACCATTGATAAGTGCTCCCGGGCAATAACTTAGCTGGTTGCGAAAGGTTTATTCCGATACCTGGAGCCCTTCATATTAAACCTTTTCGGGGCACAGTGGAGGAACTCCTCTGAAGAAATACATGAGAGCCTTGCATGCCTCGGGTTAGAGGTAATCCCTTCGGGGTTATCCCTCAAGGACGAATGCGGGGTGGATGACGACAAATGAAGAGGAGGTAATTGACGAGTCTACGGGTTATTTACTATGTTTGAGATCTTTCTCTACGAACACATATTTTCTTTCCAATAAGCTTATTTTGTTATAAATTCTTAATTCCGGAAAGGCAGGCTGTAATTTTTGCTTCTCCTTTGCAAACGTTCGTGTCTATTTAAATAATTATTTTCTTCTATTTTTAGATACATGGAAATGAATAAAAAATAAATTGGAAGATGGTGTCCATAAAAAAGGGCAGGGGGAAACACCTAAGCCCTGCCCTATATATGGCAAAAGGTTTTGCACGCAATTGGTCCGCCACATCGCGAAAGTTCACCCTTCTGTGTACAAAAAATATGGAAGGGAAGTTGTAGAAAAATGCTCCCGGGGAGTAACCAGCCTGGTTTCGAAAGGTATAACCAGGTACCCGGAGCACTTCATCTTGAGTGCATTCGGTCAAGCATGGAGGGACCCCCCAGAGGAAGTTCGGGAGAGCCTCGCATGCCTCGGGGTTGAAGTGATCCTTTCGGGGATATCCCTCCCGGAGGCATGCGGGGTGGAGGTGGAGAGGGATTTTGACGGGGTAAGTGACGGGTCGTCCTCCATGGAGACATGATATTTTCCATTTTTTTATAAATATTCTTCGTCGTTTTCGGTAGTGGAAAATTGTTTACGATATCCCCATTGACATTGTGTTTTCTTTTTTAGAACGCTGACATCGGAAGAACGGAGGAAGTGGAAGTTTCGCCTCCATCAGCTCTCCTCGAGGTGGAAGCTCAAAACATTCCAGATGTGAGTCAATGAGTTATTTACACTTTTTATAGTATACATGACACTTCTCATATCCCATGAAGCTTTTTACTGTACGTCCTGTAACGTTATGTTTTCCTTTTCAGAACTCTGAAGCTACGGAGGAGACAGCATTGCCTGTGGTGAGTAGAGTACTTGGATGAAAATAGATATATATTAGAGGTTTCTTTATATGTATACAGTTTGGACTCCACTTCACCATTTTCATATCATACAAACATCCGTTGCAAATGTCTAAGTTCATTCTTCATGTCTATCTTAGGACAGAGTCGAGGTTCCCGGACAGGAGGCAGATGGTGGAAAATCTGTGAGTTAATGTTAAATTTATATTTGATAGACTAGAAAAATACCTATTGCATATCATGGAAATCATCCAAATTCCACTTTTCATATTCCCGAACCAGTATAAGCAAAAATTTGACTTTGGGTTTCTTTATCCTCTTAGGGATACATTAATGACCTCATAATTTTCTTTGAGTCGGAGGAGTTGAGTCTTCCCGCGACTCCGGATATTTTTCAGCCACCTCCGACGCCGCGAGGTAAGTAAAGGAAAAACTATTTCAAATTCTGATATTGAAAGTTAAAGTGCTAATTTATGCGAAATTGTTACCTAGGTTTTTCTATATTTAGGAAAGGACATTTCCCAGATTAATTTTCTATGAATTGTATAAAGGAATTCACATAATTTTTAGATTTGTATTTTTTTAAATATTTATCTTATTTAATATCTGTGTTTTTTAAATATTTATTGCATATAATATCTGTATTTTAAAAAATATAAATTACATTTAATATCTGTGTTTTTTAAAAATATTTATTGTATTTTATGTGTGTATTTTCTAAAAATATTAAGTGTAGTTTATCTCTGCATTTTTGCGGGGTGGAGGAGGAGACGGATGTTGACGGGGTAAGTGACGGGTCGTCCTCCGTGGACACATGATATTTTCCATATTTTCATAAATGTACTTTGTCGTTTTCGGCAGTGGAAAATTGTTTACGCTATCCCCTTGACACTATGTTTTCCTTTTTAGAACGCTGGGACATCAGAAGAGGTAGGAGAGTCGTATGCAACGCTTACTCAGCCTCCATCATGTAACACCTCAGCTCTCCTCGAGGTGGAGACTGAAAATCTCCCGCATGTGAGTCAATGAATTATTTACACTTTTTATTTGTGAATAGGACACTTCTCATATCCCATGAAGTTTTTTTACTTTATGCCCTGTAATTTTCAGTTTTCCTTTTCAGAACTGTGAAGGTACCAGTACGAAGGAGTTGGCGTGGCATGTATTGATAATAGAACTTCGATAAAAAATAGATATAGATGATTTTCAAATACAGTAGAATCCTGATTTAAAGTTTTTCAGCGGGGACAAAATTTAAAACACTAAATGCGGAAAAACACTAAATGAGGACCTGCCATTTTTTTCAGGTTTTAGGGCCTGTAATGATTGAAATGGCTTTTTATGAATAAAAAATATTATTTTAAGTAACTTGAAGGTGCTAAATGCAGCAACAAATTCATTGATTAAATGTCTTTGCCCAATTACGGTTGGATTATACTTTTCAGGAATCAGTTAAAAAATTGGTAGTAAAAATAAGTAATGAGAGGATGACAATTGTTTCAATGAAATATTTTAAGAAAATTATAATATTCATCAACTTAAAAGCATTCCCACACGGAATATTATTATGGAAATTAGTGATTCCATTTTACGCATATTTCAGTGGCCTCGAAGTAATTTTAAATTTTTTTCTGTAAAAGTGACATGTAGTGACTATTGCATTTCTAATATCATAAAAAAAAGGTGTAAGTAGGTACTTGAAAAATTGTCATTGCATCAGTAAAGATGAGTGAAATAAAGGGACAGCAGAAGATCGCTAATCCCGAATTATAAACTATTGAATATATAGGAAAAGGAAGGTTTTCTGGAATTTTGACAATTTAACGTTTTCTGTTGCCTCGGCGAAACGAGCGATTTATGAGCCTCCTGTGCGCACATTTTGGATTTCGAGGTCATCCAAATAAAGGAGAATCTTTTTTCTAGTATGCGTACAAGTCGATGAGAACACCAGATTCGTTATTATATATCCGCGGCCTCATGCAGGTCGAATGGAGCCTGGAGAAGTTGCTTACGCGGCGCGCTGATCACCTTGACTCCGACTCACCATGTTTCTCAGCAGCTTTTAATAAAATTTGGTTGGACCTTGAATAACCATTAGCTAAACTGTGTTAAGTTGAAAGGTTTAATCTTCAACAGAACTGGATTTCATCTGAAAAATTGACAGTGCCTCTGCAGTTTTGGCAATTTCGTCCGAGTTATGGTGTCGCAGTCAAGCACCAAGGGATTCCTGCTGGATTTTCGTATTTTTCCGCGCTCATCTATTTTACCGTGATATATGGTGATTTTTTTTCCAGCATGAGCGATTTATTTAGAGTCATGGGCATGCCGAGGACAGCCGAGAAACATGGTGAGTCGGAGTCAAGGTGATCAGCGCGCCGCGTAAGCAACTTCTCCGGGCTCCATTCGACCTGCATGAGGCCGCGGATATATGACATTGAATCTGGTGTTATCATCGAGTTGAATCACCATCGACTTGTACGCATACTAGAAAAAAGATTCTCCTTTTTTGGATGACCTCGAAATCCAAAATGTGCGCTCAGGAGGCTCATTGTCAAAACTCCGATTGTCATTCTCTTTAGACATAAAATAGCACCAGATCTTTGAATCGACAGCGATATCAACCAGCCACATGTTGGTATCTAGGCTCCGGGATATCTAAATTACGATGTAAAATAATGTTGTTCCATTAGGAAAGAATGTTTTCACTCACGATCATGACAGAGGAAACACTTCCTCGTTTCTTTCGCTGTTCCTCCGTGGAAACTGACCTTGGAATGGATTATAAAAATAATCTTCTAGTGAACTTCACAAATGATATCGAGCCTCTTATGAAAAGAGAAAGTAGCTGACTGGAAAAATATTGGGCTAACAATGGACTGCCCGTAGAGAGTAGAGTAGAAAGGGGCATAAGCCGTCAATTGAAAACATTACGAGGAAACCATCATTGTAGCGGCCCTCGGATGATAACTCGTGTCATCAGTCGTCACGTATCATCGAAGTTCACGAAGTGAAGGACAAGGTAGTTAGAGGTTATCAAGGGATGACTTAGCTCCTTTAGATCGGATCTGATACAAAAAGTGTTTGGTGTGTTTGGATCAGAAGGGGAGCGAAACATTACGAGAGGACAAATCACCCAGCTTGCGAGTTGAAGGTCCCAGCGCTGCATTCGCGGAAGAAAGCAGTTGAAGGAGCGTTCCCCGGTAAATTCTAATGACTCTTGGTAAACTTTCATGAGAGACTTCTTGTCGATGAGCAGAAATTCCAAGATTTTGATAATCATTTGCATGAGCCGTCTTGAAAAAACGTTAAATCGGGCAAATAAATCTTGTGCGGGAAAAATTTTTACGACCATATATGCGGAAAAACGCAAAATGCAGAAACACTAAATACAGATAATTTTTACATTGTCCTAATAGGGAATGAATCGGGACCGCAAAAAATAAACGCTAAATGCGGAAAAACGTTAAATGCGAAGATGTTAAATCCGGATCCGACTGTAATGCAAACAGCCGTTGCCAACTTCTTACTTCATTCTTCATTCATACCTTAGGACAGAGTCGAGGTTCACCTGCAGGAGGCAGATGTCGAAGAATCTGTGAGTTAATGCTATATTTATATTTGATACTTAGACTAGAAAAGTACCTATTGCACACCATGTAAATCATCTGAAATCAACCTATAACTTTCCCGAATCAATATAAGCAAATGTCTGACTTTGGGTTTCTTTATACTCTGTTAGGGAAACATGGATGACATAATCCTCTTACTTACAACCAGGGATTGGAGTCTCAACTACCTCAGATGCCGCGGGGTAGGTAAAGGAAGAACTGTTTCAAGTTGTGACATTGAAAGTTATAGTGCTAATTTTAGTTATTTTAGGGCGCCGAGATATCGAGGAAGAACGGATCCCCACCATCGCCATTGCCTCGGGTGAGTTAATATACAGCAGAAAGAGAAGAGGAGAGTTGTGAACAAGTGCTTGGATTTTATTGAACTTCTTCATTTTTCATTTGAACAAACATAAGTTAAAAATGCCTTTTTTCTTTATTTCTTTCAGGGGTAAGGATACGGATTCAGTTGGAATGGAGGAAACACCAGTTGTTTTGAACGAGGAGGTTGATGCCCTATTTATGTGAGTCAACCATTTGTTCTCACTTGATAATAAGACTAGAGGGATACTTACTTTAGTCCGTGCTAATTACCCAAATTCTACCTTTTCCTTATGCGGAAACATGGTTCATTCCCGTTAATTAAGTTTTCCCAATTTTAGGATGCTGATACATCTGTGGAAGACGGGTCTCCACAGTCAAAACTGTCGCAGGTGAATACAGAACCTAGGTGAATAGCAGATTTAGATAACAAAATTTTCATTTTGTTACTTATCCCACTTCTTCATTTGTAAAATCATTAGTGTAAAGTTTCTCCTTTTTGTTTATTTCATGTCTAAGGAAACGGATTCCGTTCATTTGGAGGAAGCACCAGTTGTTTTGAACGGGGAGGTGGACAGGCTATGCCCTATTTATGTGAGTCAACCATTTATTCCTACTTGATAATAAGACTAGAGGGATACTTATTTTAGTCCATGCTATTCAACCAAATTCTAAATTTACCTTACTCGGAAACAATTTATCCCCGGCAATTTATTATTTACAATTTTAGGATGCTGAGACATCTGCGCTAGACAGGGCCCAAAATCGCAACTGCCACGGGTGAATTCATAACTTCGGTGAATAGCAGATTAGGAAAGAAATTTTTTATTATGTTCCCAGGTTTTACACCGCTTCTTTGTTTTATCTTCGTGCATACATATGTTGATAATGTCTCTCGTTATGCTTGTTTCATATTTTAGTGAATATAGTGAATTGTAGTAGTATTCGGATATAGTGAAATTGGGGGAGACACCAGAGGTGATTATCCTGGATTTGGAGGCTCAGTTGAAGACCTCTGTGAGTCCATCAAACTTGTTGCCAATGGTGACACTTTTTTAACTTTCTTGAACCGTTATTTACCATTCATTTTATCATTCACCACTATTTATCATTCAATTAGCATGAATTGAAGCGAAAAATAAAACCACTCTCATGGAGCTCTTTAAGTATTGGTATATGATCCAATTTATCATACTTTTCTCAGTTTAGGTGGTAAGTAAATGCTCGAAAAAAAATCCAGTAAAAGTGGATACTGGATGTTTACAACACAACAATTTTACATGTGTAAATATTTGCAATGTAATTCTTTTGTAGGTGGGTAAAAGGCGTGGACTTGTGACTCGATTTTTTTATACGTTCAATTTGAGTAGCTTATTTGAATGTTGTGCCATAAAATTCGATGAGTGTTTACGACTATATATTGAAGAAATATAGAAAAGGAAACACTTGCAGAACAGTTTTGAAGTGAAAACTTCTTATTTTGAACTGGCGCACTTTTTTCAGATTGGTAGAATAAACTGAACTTGTGTGACCATCACCTCAAAATCGTCACCGCCTCACTGTTAATGTAGGGGAGGGGATTAAAGAGTTTTAAGTTTGCTCATTTGTCATGTATGAAAATATATTCTGAAGCAGAAAGCATTGCTACGTTTAGTGTTGACAAAACTTTGTCAATTTTGTTCATAGCAGTAGTTATAAAAAATATTTTCTTGAATTGCTGTTAGTAACATGGCTTTTCCGAGTTTATATTTGTAATCCAGTTTGTTGCATAGGCTTCTTGTACTTTTTTAATGTCAGTCAATGTCATAAAGTTTTCAAATAAAAAGTTTTCACGTCCAACGGCAGTCCCACGACTGCCATGTTTTTTTCTAGAATTGCAGCTACTTGACTGTTGCAACTGGAATTTAAATTTGTGTTGCTTGTTTACTTTTGTTTTTAAAGAAATGCAAAGTAAGTTTGTTGGCATAATTTGTATAACATGTTGAGTTTTCTTCCATGGCTTGGTGCATACTCAAGCCCTTAGTTCAAGGAAGTAGGGCCTTCTACTCTTATAAGTTCAGTTGGTTCTAATATTATTCATTTCTTATCTAGTGCTCCGAGCTGTGTGGTCACAAGGAAAAGCAGAGGTGTTGTGTCAGATAGGAGATGTTGAAATAGACAGCTTTGAAGGATCCTGGTCAGCCTGATAGGATGGAGACCGTCAGAGGTGTAGCTTCATGTGTCTGCAGCCGGACCTGAAATATGGGTAAGTTTGTCTGTCATTTCACATGGAGCGATAAAATATATTGTTTAGCCACTACCAGCCATGGGATGAACTTGGGAGTTTTGAATCCTTACATTAAAAGGTTATTAATTGCTCTGTAAAAATTACACAGGTCAACAGTGGTTTTGGTGCCGGAGCTTTTAAAGCTGATTTCAAGTGTAATTAGGGTGCTGAATCCAAATATGATGTTAGTTTTTTCCTGTCAGCTCTAGTTTTCAAGATACAGATATGTTGTTACTTATGCAAAAAAATGTTCAATATGACGATTTGGGATAATTACATAAATGATAAAACCCACTAAACATAAAGACTTGATTTATGTATAGGAATGTTAAATCACCTACAATTACAATAGTTTTAAAATACAATTGAATATAAATAGTAACATTTTTAATGAAATTACACAATTTAAAAGAAAAGATGTAAAAATGTCACTCAACACTTCGGATGCTTCTTTTGCGTGATTTTCTTGCGTGCACTTTGTTGAAACACTTGTTTTAAGCACCAGAAGTAATCTGTCATCATATGGTTACCCCATCTTCCTTGGTAGCGATCTTCCATTGTTTTGATTTCCTAGTGAAATCTTTCACCATGTTTTTCTATTGGTCGCCTAAATTTTCAGGCAAACAGTCAAAGCGCCTGTATAGGTAGTGAACGTTTATGCTCATGTTACATCCTAGTGATTTAAAGTTAGAGAGCATATTGTTTACCAGCTTGAGATAATTCTACCGTTTCAGTTTGTGATTCAGTTTGTTTTTTTTACCAGAAAACCAGAAAAATTTTTATTACCTCAACAAATGAAAGCCAATTGTTTTTTTCAATCTCATTCTTTGACTTGACAAAAGCAGGATCCTTTGTTAGTTGTTTGACTTGTGGCCCGTCAAAAATTCCAGCTTTAAGTTTTTCTATACCTATCTGTGGCATTTTTATTCTTATGTAGCCGAAGCATGGTCCATCCTTGTCAAGAGCCTTTATAAATTGCTTCATTAGGCCTAGTTTAACATGAAGGGGCGGTAAGGTGATTTTCTCCCGTTCTCCCGAGACTCAGCAATAATGTTTTTACCCAGCAATTAAATTTTCTCTCTTTGACCACTCCTCCTTAATCCAGTGGTTTGTCTGTCCTTGCTAACACAGAGGCAAAAGAAATAAGGATTTTTGTGTTGCTAAACTGCTGCCCAAGAAGAAAGTTCACCATTTTTAAATCTACACAAACTACCTAGCGATATCCCTGGTATTTTTATCTTCTATAAGAAAAAAGCTATTGTATCATATTCTTCTTCCATTTCAGTTGAATGAGCGATTGGTATTAAGCCAAACTTGTTGACATTGTGAAGAACACATTTTAAGGTGCGCTTGGAGGTATCAATGAACAAACGCCAATCACTAGCTTCATGATGCGGTAGTTCAATTCCTTTCAGAAGACCTCTAACGTCTAAAGTAAGATTGTCTTCTTGAGTAAAGAAGAGTAGCAAATCCTTTTCCCTTGTGCGATAAAAATTAATTTTTGCACCTTGTTCCATCAAATTATTTTCATGAATCCTTGAAGCTGGTAGTTCAGATGCTTTCTTCGATAAGTTCAATTCTCTAACAAGGTTGCTTAGTTCATCATGATTAAATAGTTGAGGATTTGTTGATACTGCCTCGCAGTCACTACCACTATTGTTAATAACATCAAGAATGTGTTCACATAGCTCATATTCATCCTCACACGAATCTGGTAATGCCTGAAATATTAGGATCGGGATTTCTTCTGAATAGGGTACTGGGCATCTAGCTGAAGGTACATATGGATATTTCCAATTATGGCGATTTCTTTGACTAATTCCCGAAACATTTACCATGCAAAAATAACAGTTGTCAATATGGTTTGTAGGTTCTCTCCAAACCATTGTCACACCAAACTTTAAAATTTTCCTTTTTCCTGTAGTCCACTACCGCTGATGTTCTGTACATGTTTTACAAAAAACGTACGGTGCTCACTTTTTAGCTTGGTCACCAAGCTGAACACCGAAATATCCCAAGCATGTGCGTTTCATGAAGTCTGTAATGTTTTTCCTATTTTCTTTTAAAGTATATTCCCCACAAATGTAACAAAACACATCACAGTGATTTACACAGCTTCTTCGATTTGAGCTCATTTTTAGAGGTGGCTTAAAAACCTTTGAGAATTTGACCATTTGCTTTCGGGAATCCCCTTACCTACTTACTCCCGCCTCTCCATTTTCAAGGACACGCTATCTTTTTACCACATCCCCCTTATTTACTCTGCTCCACTTTTCTGTGATTCTTCCCACGTGTCGTTATTCCACAGTTATGACTTTGGTCCTTTTCCACCGCGGATTTCCATATCCCTTAGTTGGATCTTTTCCCACTGTCTCCACTTGTACCTACGCCTGTCTCCCCTTCTTCTAACACGATAATCCTCCCCAACCCCTTCTCAAAGGTAAAAAGGTGATTTTCAAAGTAAATACTGCATAGTGGCTATGAATTAGTTATTTTTATAAATTCATTTGAATTTGAAAAAAATTTCTGAAAAATATCAAATATTTAAAAGACTCTAATCATAAAATTTGCGGTATCTAAAAAGGTAAAGCTGTTACATAAAAACAGACAACATATTTGGATTCAACACCACGCATATTGTAAATACCAGCTCAAAAACTCCCGGCTCCAAAAAAAAACTTTTTTGTTGGCGTGTGTTATCAGACCACCATGTGGTGTCTTCCTTCATAATTAGGTGTTGAAAAAGTGGTATTTTTCCACAATAAAACCAGCAGATCGGCGGTTTTCAGTGATTATATCATAAAACCATGCCCAAAAATTTCTTACTCTACACCTTCATGTTATGGTCTACGGTACTTAAAATTTTGTTAATATTTCATCCTAAAAGTGTTGTTGATTTTTGCATATGAAAGTGTCACTTTTTAACGAAATGTGTATGAAGTTAGTGGGACTGGAAAATTGGCACTTTAAGTCGAATTTCATAATTTCAAACCTTTTTCGCAAAGAATTGCAGCAGAATTTCAGGACAAGATTGGGTCTTATAATAGACATTCCAAGAGCGGGTAGCGGTACCACAAATGGTGGAAATACGAGCAAGACGTTTCTTCTCAAATCCAAAGCTATCGGCGGAAATTAGTGGTGCATAAAAAAATCAAATACTTGTGTGTTTGTGTTTCATTATCTTCAACCCTTCTTCTTGGCGTTGATTTTCAATAAATGCAGCATGTACGTTTTCAGTTATTCTAAGTTATGAACAAAAAAATAAGTCACTGTAATTTTGGCTCACAACAAAGAACTGAGAGTGTCATATTTTATTACTTTACGAGGGCTTTTTTTCATAGGCAATAAATCGGATATTTTGTCAAACTTCGCTACAAATCTACACTTAGAGGGAGGTCTGTTTGAGATTAGTGTCTTAATCTACACCTTCATGTTATGGTCTACGGTACTTAAAATTTTGTTGATATTTCATCCTAAAAGTGTTGTTGATTTATGCATATGAAAGTGTCACTTTTTAACGAAATGTGTATGAAGTCAGTGGGACTGGAAAATTGGCACTTCTTTAAATCGAGTTTCTTAATTTCAAACCTTTTTCGCAAGGAATTGGTAAAAAAGGCAAGGCTTTCAGGACAAGAATGGGTCTTATAATAGACATTCCAAAAGCAGGTAGCGGTACCACAAATGGTGGAAATACTAGCGAGACGTTTCTTCTCAAATCCAAAGCTATCAGCGGAAATTAGTGGTGCGCAAAAAAATCAATTACTTGTATGTTTCATTATCTTCAAACCCTTTCACTGCTATGAACGTATCTAGTATGTTGGCACGGCAGACTGCGGTGAACGTACTTTTTCTTCCTCCCTACCATGTGCATTCGCCCAAGCAATCCGAAAGGTTGCTAATCCGGGACCCTTTCCTCGACGAGCTCACCCTTGCTGGGCCTTATCTTCAACCCTCCAAGCCGGGGGCTTCCTTCCCCAAAATTGACCACTCTGACAGCAATTTGAAAATCAATCAGTCCATCCCATCATCAAGAAATGATTGTTTTCATTGCACTCCTGCTTTTAGAGCAATCTTTTTCGTCTTTGAAACATGTTTCTGCGATAAAGATAAGGATTTTGTTAACTTTGCTAAAGTGGCCATTTTCTGGGTTATGCCCCGAAGTAGTTCCTAAGTCATTGATTGTACTTGTATGAATATAATAAGCAGCTAACCTGCAGCACTTTTAATATTAAAATTAGGGAATTTTTTATGTCTCCACCATTTTGTTTTAGAGAAGCCCCTGATTGTTCTAAATGCCTCGCAATGACCGCTATACTATTGTTTTTTTCTTAAAATTGTTTGAATAATAGCTCAAATATTTTTGTAACAAAAGGATGCATAAAAATAATGCCGAAACGGGTTTCAAGTGATTCAAATCTGCTACCAAATTTCATTTTTGAAATTACGACATTGTAATTTTTTTTCCAGCTTCCTTCGATTTGGGACCACTGTGCGTCATTGACATCTCAATAACCAAGTACTAAGCCTTCTCTAACCAGTGGCATTTCCTCCTTTACTCCATTCCCAAATCCCAGGGCCCCTCTTCATTTGGTTTATTTAACAGTAGCCACTCACTTCCCGTGTTGGAACCCCAACCCAATAGGATTTCCCATCTCATTATTTGCTAACGTCCCAAACTGAACCACTTCACATTATCTCCTTACGGCTGCGCAATTTTTTCCATTTCTATAAATATAAGAAGAAAAATGTTCACTACAATTGGCAACAACAATGGAAGTATTGGATGGATACACAAGTAACCATCAATCACAATGACATATATATTGTTGGTTTTCTTAAAATTGTTTAAATAGTAGCTGGTGGAATCATTCTAAAATGAAGGGATAGCATCAAAATATCACCATTTCAAACAGTGTGTGGCAGTATAACTCGTTAGCATGCATGACGTTTTTTCAATCATGTGGTGAGCAAGTGGGAATCCAACTGCATGCTGCATATTCATGATTGTTCACACCTGGCCAAAGAGTGTAGATGTGGCTCGTAGGGTGATTTCATTATTTTATCTAACAGCCTACGGTGGTATAATTTGTCAGCATGAGTGACGTTTTTGCAAAAATGTCAATTCCAATACTGTTTTCCCATGTTTTGTACCGATGTTTCCCACCGATTGTAACTGTACCACTGCAGCAGCTAACCCATTCCTTACCATTGCCGCGAGAACGCAACGCAAACTTTGCAATTTCTTTTCTCCGTATGTGTCCCTTTTTTTGCTTCTCCATGAGATACGTAAAACGCTTTTTGGATTACCTCTTTCTCTTTTTTATTTAGCTTAAGCTTTCCTCTTTTTTATTTTCTATTTTCAGAAGTGGGGGAAGCGGTGGAGGATAGTGGGGGGGCTAGGTTGCATGCAAATGTCATTCGCGTCTCGACAACACAAACAATGCAGTGGATAGCATTATGTGAACTTTCGCAAACCCTGCTGCTCTCCAAGGCATAATGACATTGTATGGTCAATATATACAGTAGACTCTCGTTAATACGAACAACGTTGTTACGAAGTTCTCGTTATTACGAAGCAAATCGTTGGTCCCGTCGAAAAGGCCTATCCAAGCTATAGTATAAGAAACGTTATTACGAAATTTTCGTTTTTACGAAATTACGAACCTAAGTCCCGGTCCCGGCGGTTACAATATGAACTTTATTATGAAGTTACACGCACAAGTCACGGCATTTAGGTGGATATTCACTGCACTTAATTTTTAATAATCGTGCCACGTTTAAGTTATTCTCGTGTACTGTGCCAAAGAGCGTCAATTATGGTTCTTTATTCAGTTTACGCGCTATATCATATAACAGCCTTCATTCCTGTGAAGTCGTGGTGGCCCACTCATAGTTAGTAAATTGGATGTACAGTCAATCCTCTTCCTTGTACACATTCGATGTACGATTTTTCAGAGATACGAGAATTCAAAACTTTCAAATTTCAAATTCGGCACCTTTCGATTTGGCCTATACTATGCGGTGTGGCGCTGGGAAACTCTCACTGTGATCACAATCTAAATAAGGTATCATTGAATCTGGTGTGAATTTTGGAACTGTTCAGCGTTTCGCCCGTTCTTCATTACCGCGGGGAGCTATTTTTTCGTCTCCGGATGCATCGCAGGCCCCGCTAGATTAGTTCGCCACAATCGTGAGTTAGCGCATACGTGTAATGCAGTGTTGCATCCCGCAGGATAACCGTACTTCCCGATAATTTACATGCAGTCCGGCTGGTGAGAGTTGTCCGATTACGGCACAATAGGAGGGGCGGATAATCCTGTGCCAGCACGGTTTAGAGCCAATCGCTGTCCCCCAAACGCACCCCACACCCTCGCCTAGTCATACAACGTTGTCAAATGCATAAACGAGCACTGAAATAAGCCTGATCCACCAAAATAAGCCCATTCTTCAAATCACAAGAACAAGTAATTATTCCTCTAGGTCCTTCACGGTCGTCGTCCCTTCCGGTTCTTTTCTTCATGGAACACTTTGTAAGCGTTTCCCTTTCTTACCTAGCCCCTTTATCCCCTACCCAGACCATTGTCTGTTACTGGACAACTCTCGGGTCAACTGGACAACACGAGAGTCTACTGTATATAAATGTCTTATAAATGTAAAAATGAACCTGCACAGCCATAAAACTGGTTGTGACGTTCACCATCATGACACACTAGGCTAAAAAATAATCTCATTCAGCCTCAATGTAGGCTGTCAACAACAAGCAAGTCTTTTGACCATGTAAAGCTGTGCCTTTTTGACCACCTACCCTGAGAGGCCAGAGACTGTTCATTACCAGAGTTTAAGCGTTGTCTCCACCTATGGATATGTAGACAAGCTTTCTACTCTATGAATGAATTTCTTGAATGCAGTACTCGTAATTGTATTATTTAGCTCTAGTATTTCATTGACTTTGACGAAGACTATTGCATTGTATTGTGTTAAACGTCGAATAAATAATAATAATAATTATTATTATTATTATAATTTCAGCAACGGACCAAGGAAGGGCCCGTTCTGTTCGGTGATCAGCTTTTGGGCGACTCACACGTAGTGCACTTGGGTGCGCATATAGGGTGGTGGTTGGAGGGAGGTAAGTACATACTTGTACTATGATGAAATACCTTCTCCATTAACATCTCCTCACATTCATCCCCTGTGATTTCTTACAACAGTTCGCCCTGCCCGCATCGGCTTATGTGTATCGGGGCAGAAAGTCATCCAATTGAGGAGACTTGTGGATGACCATGGATATTTTGCGAGGCCTGTGATTGTCCTTATCGGGTCGAACGACCTCCGGAATGTAAGTGTTCCTATTTCAACTTTTCGGTGAAAGAGTGTCAGTGGACTCCTCTCTCGTGGAGAATAACGTATTATTTCTCCCCTTTCATCCAGGATTGCGTATATCGAACGTTGAGGGCCGATATACATCGATTAATAATGAAGCTGCGGGTGTTGGCCCCTGGAGTAACCTTTCTCACAATACCTCCAGCTCCAGCTATGTGGAGTAACGTAATATACAGGAGGCACGTACTGGCGCTGGGACGGTGGCTACACCGGTATTACAGATGTAAGATATTACACAGTATTCGCACTCACGTATGCTGGCTGACGTTAACCGTTTCTCTCATAACTGACTTCCTTTACAGGGGGGATCCGGGTCGTGGATATCACAACTCCTTTTCTTCTCGATCACGGTGGGGTAGACGACACATTTTTTGAGAGGTTAGTATTTCATTCTCATATGCTTTTCCAATGCCCAATGAAGGTTGTTTTCATTTCCTTTCCTTCTTCCGTACAGGTATATGGGTCAAGGTAATCGTCGCCGTCCCGACGGTGTCCACCTTAATCAGAGGGGGATGGAGGTGGTGATGGAATGCTTGGAGAGGAGTGTATGGTAGGGAGTGCTTGCACGTGTGAATGTGATGCGTGAATGGCTGTGTGTGTCTTTGTGTTTGTCGGTTACAAGTAGGCCTATGTGCCAGTTGAAAAATATTGTCTTTACCTTCGCTGTTCTCTTTCTTAATATACCTCCAGCGCCAGCTATGTGGAGTAATGTAATATACAGGAGGCATGTACTGGCACTGGGACGGTGGCTACACCGGTACTACAGATGGAAGATATTACAGAGTATTTGCACTCAAGCATGCTGCCAGACGTTAACTGTTTCTCTCATTACTGACTTCCCTTCCAGGGGGGGACTTTTGCCACACCTTTCCTTCTCCAGCACAGTGGGGTGGATGGCAGCTTTTTCGAGAGGTGAGTGTTCTATCCCATGTATGCCGAAGGTTTGAAAAATTTTAACCTAAATTTTTACATACCGTATAAGCGCGTGTAAGAGGCACACCTTTTTCCCAGATATTGCAGCCGAAAATGGGGGTGCGCCTCTTACACAAACTTCTTATCTTCCCCCCCTCCCCTTCACCGGTTGCAAGTTCAAGGGGAACTGAGTGGCCTTGGTTTTCAGCGTGAGTCAGTCATCTGAAACCCTGGGTCAAAATCAAGCGGCAGGCAGGGGAGTTTCTCCCTTAGTGACGTATTTTTAAAATGCTCCTGTTTGAATTTCTTGCAAGCATCGCGCCGTCACGTCGGTACCCCAGAGGTGAACATTGAAAAGATCGCGCAGGGTGATTCGCTCCGGAGGGCGCGTTAAATTTATTGCCACAAGTGGGCATCCCGCGGCATTTATACTGCATATAGTAATATTGGTGTCAAAACCTGCGGTTGAAAAAATTCGAACGAGTGTGCTCATTGTTGGACTTAATGGTGGATAGAAGAAATCGGAAATGCTTATAAGTGAAGAGCGCTGAAGGAGAGGTCGGGGGAAGAGGGCTCCCTCCCCTCCGTATTTAAAGCTACGAGCGAAGGTGCAAGGGAAGAACGTTAGAACGTAAAGCGAAGGGGCGAAGACGCAGCAATGTGATATACGCAGTTTGCGTTGCCTGAGTTTCCAGTCCGTCTCTTCTTGTTTGAATGCGCTTATGCTACGCTTGTTTCTTCCGAAATTGTGCTGTTTGGACTATGTTGAATATAAGTAGCCTTATTTTAGCTATAAATCTTTGTGTCAAACAATTAGAGCTTAAAAACTTAAATTCTGTCAGATATGCATCGCGTTAGATCTCTTTCTATTTTTGAACCTCGTGCGTGTCATACACTTGCTGAAAGATATCGAGATATGTTCAAGCTCAGAAGGTGACTCACGTAGCATTTGACCTCCAGAAACTCTGGGAATTGAACCTGGTATACCGAAAAAGGTCAGTTGGTGGAACGGGGTAGGGATGAAACAAGTTTCCATTGTTCCCCTGTAACTTGATATTTTCCTGTGGAGTCTCGGAAAGGAAAAAAACGGCAGAGGCATTAGCTGATGGAGAGCCGAGTGTAGTTCCGTTAGGTACACACACTGATTTTGGACGGTAAAATATTGGCCGATATTTTACCAGCAATGATGCTTGCTCACACGCCGGATTTTTACGGTCAAACGATACGTTGCTAAGTTTTTGAGCCCGCTTCGGCGATCCACAGTGACAGTAGCCGGCAGCTAACCGGCATTTTGCCGGTGCCGGCGTATGGTCGGTACGTGTGCAAGCTCTAATGCTCTCCCATTGTTCACTATTGGAATGTGGACGGCCGATATTTAACCGGCCGTCCAAAATCGGTGCGTGTGCAAGGGGCCTTAAATCTACGACGTGGTTATTATCCTGCGGCGCTGAGATTGCCCCGATTGTTGTTCAATCTCTTGGGAAAGCTCATGCTATGTGCCTGTCGTGTTTTGCCTTAACATTTTCTGCGGTTGCAATTCTATTGTAATACTCCTGCGAGAGCTTTTAAACAAAATAGTTCGTGAGTAGGACAAGCAACGTGGAGCGATGGCGTATGCAAAGAGAGGATCGGAACTCTTTCTACTCCCTCTTATGCCGCCGCAGTTATCAAAATTTCCTCTTCAAATAGTACTGAAAGAGGACATTTCGATAACTGTCGAAATTCCAGGCATACGTCTGCAACACCGCACGATAGGATAAAAAAAGTCGCAAAATTTTTTTTCTTTATAGCTTCGATCCTCAAAATAGGGGTGCGCCTCTTACACAAGCTTATACGGTAATTATATGAGACGTAGCTTGCTGAAAGTGATTCATAATTAAATTAAGAAAGAAGAACTTTGTGCTTTCACATAAATATTTATTTACGTACCATGGTTTCATCGTTAGACGTATGTCCCAATGACGACATTGTAAACGAATTTTTGTATGACTTCCACTCCCCTCTTTTAAGCCTCCCACTCCAAAATTCCTGGGCTAATGACATGACGAACTCTTCGGCCTCTCTCTCACCTGAACCATCCCCCCTCCACCTGCCATGCCCTCCGTAAGGGAGCCTCCTCCCCCTAACTTCTTTCATACCAAATGACCTAGTTTTTCCCCTCCCTCTTCTCTGTCGACCAATCCGTTCAACAACTGCTATAAAGGGATGTGATGGACCTCTGTAGAGTTCACCCGATGATGACCTCTAACATTGAAACCATGGTCGTGAATAAATATTAATGTATGAAAACAATATCCGAAAGAAAAAAAAAAACAATGTATCTCTTGCCAATTATTAATTACGAGGTGTTCCAAAAATGGAGCATTAGGCAAATCCAATACTATAAGGAACTCAATGGTAACTGGCAAAACATTAGTTTCAGACAGTTATTAACTAACTCGCTACCTTGGTTTGACAAGGTTCTAACTAACATTTTTGCAAAATTTGGTGTTTTCACTCAAGATAACTAAGTTTATGTTTCTCTATGTGTTGCACCGGTTTTTATTCCTCTATGTAAAATAATAACAGATTTTGAACAGTGAAAAAGTTCCAACTGGAAGGAGAAAAAACTAATATTTGGTGTGACAAGGTTCTAACTGCATTTTACTTATTTTATTACTCATATAAACATGTATAAAAATAAAATACATAACATATTTTCTTAAAGTAATAATTACTAGTGTATCTAGTAGATCACTAGTGTATGTGCCAAAAATCAAAAATAAATACCTAGTAATAATAGAAATAGAGCAGTTTTAAATTTTGGTTTTTCTCAAAACCAGCTGATGGTCAGTTAGAACCTTGTCAAACCAAGGTAGCGTACTATTAAGGGAGATATCCAAGTGAACACTTGACATGCAATTATATATTGCATATTTTTACATTAAAAAGTGTTATTTTTGTGACATTGGACACAGCGAATTTGCTTTCCTTGCTTTCCAATCCTATGATTTGAGTCAAGTTTACGATTCATAGATGGACTCCCTTTCCCACCAGGCTCAGCAGTATTACCATATGTCTCTATATAATGACAGACCACACGGTGACGGCATTTAAGAAGGTCCATTGGCTTCAAATCTTTTATTTTATGCAATTGTCAAGCATTTTGTAAAGCCAGCAGTAAAATAACGGAAGGCTAACGGAAGGAAGAGTATCATTTCTTTCCACGGATTGATGCTTGTTACTTGTCAATATTTTCATCAGCTCAATCCACTCCCCCCATATACTGATTATAGGCCTTGATTTTATTTTGCTGATTTACCCAGGCCAGGATTTTGGCTGATTTCCAAAGTTGCATATTAAAGCCAGGAGGGATGAAGTCATCGTAATTCTCGAAGCTTGAAGACGAAATTAAAGCTTAGCAGTATGGTTATAACCAGTAATTATGACTAATCTAAATGTAATGGGAATTGTTTATGCTAATCTGTAGCCTTAACCCCTTGGTTGGGGGCAGAAATTTCCTTATCTTTCACCTGGTGGGGAGCAGATCCACCGATTTTCGGAGATGCCGTTTTCGAAAAAAAATTAATAGTAAACCTATTGCACAAAAATGGCAATATACTTAAATTATATTGGTACAGAACCTTTGACAAAGCAAAAAACATGCAATGATGCATAAAGAATGAATATTCATGCCTTCTCCGCCTAACATTGCGACGTGATGGCACGTGCGACTATGGTCGCACTCCCCATTTAAGGGGTTAATCAATAATATTACAAACTGATCAACAATCGTTGCTCTCAACAATCAATTCAAATTTCCTCCTGGAATACATAGATGCAAATGGCGCAAAGCAGTTTTTCGTGTTTTTCATGGTGTTCCACCGATTTTAAAAATTTGAAAAAAAAAATTAGGAATATACTTTGGCGTAAGGGTAACAACATATATTTATTTCAGCGTGTCTACTGTTTCCTAAATTTTTTAATTAAATTTGAATATTTCAAACTTTGTAAAAGTTTAGTTTTCAGTCTGAAAATTTTGAAAAAAATCGCGGTGGTAGAAAGTTTTTGTATTTACATTTTAAAATCAAGATAACAATTTTACTTAAATAAAAACTGGAGATATAGTTAAATAAAAATGAAAATCGTTTTTCATTTTTTTTTGGGTTATAATCCATTGTTAAGGCCTGTAACTTTGGGGAAACATAATTTTTGATGCACTTCAAGTGTATATTTTTTTTCAAAACATTGGGGGGCACTTTTCGCCATCTTAACCAGCTAGACCCTTTGCTATGCGACCCATCTCTAGTTTTTTAATTATAATTCTCGAAAGTTATCCCAAAACCAGGAGTAAATTGTGATAGGTGGGAGAGAGAAGGATGTGCTCGGCTGACACCAAAAATGATCGCATTGGCTCGACCAGTCACTGCGTCACTTTGTGGCGTGAGGGTATTGTGGATTGAGAGTTTCAAGTGAAGTTCTAATATTAATATCAAAGGAAGTCCGTTTAGTCCCAAATCAGTCAATGTGGAATTGATAAATACACTAAATCCATTAGCATGAACGTTTGGACTAAGTTTGAAATTTCTTCTTGCTCATAAAAATGTAGGGAATTAATTTTATATTTTCCAAAATCAATGGGAGCAACAAATACATGCTAATAAATGAAACGCGACCACTTCATTCACTTGACTGTGGACTCGGACAGAAGGGGATCTTTGTCCTCTTTGAGTTGGGTCCCAGCCTTAGGATGGGTGCGAACCTCTGCCTTTTTTCGGTGCGAGAAGGGTTCTTAAAAGGGAGTGTCACAGTCAATGCATCACTTTGTGGCATGAGGGTATTGAGGATTGAGAGTTTCAAGTGAAGTTCTAGTATTAACATCAAAGGAAGTCCGTTTAGTGCGAAATCTGTCGATGTGGAATAGAAAAATATTATAAATTACAAAAAAAGATTGCTGCCGTGGTAAGTCTTCACCTTAACCACTAGTCTATCTCACTCGTTGAATTCGTAGTGGATTCATTACGAGCCTTGTCAGGCAAGGGAAAGAAGCAGTCTTCTAGTGTCACTAAATCAAACTGATTTTAAACACTCAGTGGCATTATTTGCTGTGATATTGCGGCGGATATTTTATATGTATGTTATGCTTGCTATCGCTGATTGAAAAGCTTCAGCGTTAATTTTAAGACAAAATAATTCGACTCGGAATGAAGGGGATCTTTGTACCCTGAGTTGGGTCCCAGCTTAGGATGGGTGCGAACCTCTGCCTTCTGTCGGTGCGAGAAAGCTTCTGAAAAGGGAGTGCATAAAATTTTCAAGAGATTCTTAAAGTGGTAGATTTTCCCTACATTAGGTTCCAGCACGAAATGGTTGAAGTAGCCAATACTTCCTTAAACATATGCTTTCCAGCTCCGCATACGAGTCTAGGGGTGTGGCATATCGTCAGGATGATAAGAATGAGCTGGATATTAGGTTTGTGGAAAAGTGGTTTTATTTAAAGTGGCTCATTACCTGCATGTACAGATATCAGAATTTCACGTGCATTATTTTTAAATTGGAAATGATATCCTCTGTTGCTGTAGCTGTGAAGATTATATTTCTGCTAAATATCAGGCTGAATTCAGAAACAAACTGTAATGAAGAATAATTTCTTGCAATTGGAGGATAGTGAATAATTGTTTGTATGTACTTTGTAAGCGGAAGGGTCATATTGGTGTAATCATGCCCATACGAGCACAGTAAGTTGCCTTCAATAAAGATATAATTAAGATAATATGTCCTGTAACATATTTTCAAAGTTTTTACGTTTCTTTGCATTTTCAAATCTGTGGTTGTATAAAAAGCAGTTGGTATTGGATCTATGTCACCTACCTTGACAATTTCAGGCATGACTGGTGCAGAATTGGCCAAAAAAAACATTTAAATCAGAACATTTTATCACCAAAGCAGAATATAAAGAGGTTATGTGTTGCGGGTGTCCTAAGCTAAGCACAAATGGCCCTGGCATCACTGCAGGATGTCAACTTATAGGAACAAAATTTTTCTGTTCATTTGGTTCCTCGGGCTACATTTTTCCGTGTGTCAAACTTTGAATTACCAAAAAAGTTGTTTGATGACTGGCCCCTACTGCACAAATCAATGCCATCTCTAGGCAGTGGCTAGAAGTGGTCAGTGGTTGTGTAGTCAAATCTGTGTCAGCTGTGATATTACATCTGGGATCATAACTTGTTCGAACTGTGGTATACCTACATTAGAAAAATATTAAATATCCTAATATGCTTAATGTGTATCATAATTTTTTTGCCATCCTCTTTTGGCCATGCCATATTTAAGGAAATCATTTTTAGTTTATCCAGCTCGTTTGCCTAATTATTGTCTTGCATTATTTACTTTGATGTTTCAGCTGGATTTCCTGATATTCGTGAAAGGCAGAGCAGAAGCCAACTAGGGTAACAGGAAATCTCTTCCCTCTGTCTATCCAAACTGTTCGAATACATGGCAGAGAGGTGTGCCTGTAAAATTTCCAAAGGCTCAACTCGAGGCTGTGAAGTGACGTATGGATGTTAACCCAGAAGTGCAGAGGAAGAAGGCATTCATCTCAATCCATGGGCAGCAGAGGCTGGCAGTAATGATAATGAAGCATTCCTGCCCTGCCTGCATACAACTGAGCATCAAGAGAGGAATCCCATGGTGTGCATCTCTCATCTTCACTGCTGTCCTACCTCATTGTTTGGTGGAATAGGAGAGGAATTGGATCAAAAGGCTGTGAAAGAAAATAAAGAGATCTTAATTTGAACTCTTTTAAACATACCACCCCACAAGATGAAACAACCATTGGCTTATTTTGCTGATAGTGTTTATTGATTGTAATAAATAAAGAAATCTCACCTTCATATCTGCTTCACAAAATAAACCTTATTAATACTGCGCTACAATACTTTTGTCTGTGTGAGCAACTTTCTTTTACAGGACGACTTCTACCAAGGGAGTGGTGATACGACTGAAGACAGGTAAAGGTGAAGATATAAGTAACTATTTAATGCGTCATGCCATGTTTCCTTGTAACATGGTTATTCCTTAACAATATGCACATAATCCTGACTAAAATGCATTCAAAGTGCATCACCATGCATTGGAAGAGAATTCATGCAAGTCATGTGATCTTTATTGCTATCAGTTGTAACTACCATGCGTATTGTGAATTAGTCATTTTAAAGTATTTCTTTGCTATGACGTTTCACAATTGAATACCGTAGTTGCTTTTAAATGTCCTTGAGATAAAAAATTGTATCAATTTTCATTGGGTGAGTATTTATGTAGTAGTAATTGTCTAAGAGAAAATTCCCTGCGGATGGGGTATTTTAGAATACATCCGCAGTATCCCTGCTTGTCGTAAGAGGCGACTAAAAGGGTTTGCAAGTACGGAAACTATTTATTACGCTGACTGTTTCTTCGTTATTAAAATTTGAAATTGGTAATAGCCACAAAAACTTCAGGAAGCACGAATTTCCTAAATGCAGACCTTTGCGATGCAAAACTTTCACAAAAACTGTTACGTTGACTGTTTCTCCGTTATTCAAATTTGAAATTGGTAATAGCCACAAAAACTTCAGGAAGTACAAAGTTCCTAAATTCAGACCTTTGCGATGCAGAACTTCACAAAAACTATTACATTGACTGTTTCTTCGTTATTAAAATTCGAAATTGGTAAGAGTCACAAAAACTTCAGTAAGTACAAAGTTACTTAATGCAGACCTTTGCTGATGCAAAGCTTCACTTATAATCGGCCAAGTCTATCTGCTTTTTAAAGCTGTTGCAAGCCTTATTTAGCAATATTTGAACTGATAGTTTTTCATTTGTCAGAATAAGGTAGTACCTGGTCCAGTTCATCATACGCATAAGTTGCAGAATGGTTGGGTTAATTAATGGGTAGTAATAATTTACGATAGTGATGTTGGTGAATGTTGATCTTGACTATGCCTTTTAATTGTATTTTCGCAGTTGAAGACCTTTGTAAGATTATTGTTAATAAAAATCAAGGTAATACTTTTCATTGTTGTTGGTAGCATGCAAGGTTTGAGCTGTTTAGGGAAGCATACCCTGCGGATGGGGGATTTTAGAATGCCTCCGCAGTATCCCTGCTTGTCGTAAGAGGCGACTAAAAGGGTTTGTAATAACAAAAACTATTTCTTACGTTGACTGTTTCTACGTCATTAAAATTTGAAATTGGTAATGGTCACGAAAACTTCAGGAATTAAGAAGTTACTCAATGCAGACCTTTACAGCTGCAGAAATTTCACTTGTAATCGCCCAAGTCTGTCTGAATTTCAAAGCTGTTGCCAGTCTAATTTAGCAATATTTGAACTGATAGAATTTTTTTACTTGTCAGAGTAAGGTAGTTTAAGTACTTGGGCCAGTTCATCATACGCATAAGTTGCAGAATGGTTGGGTTCATTAATGGGTAGTCATCATTTACGATAGTGATGTTGGTGA
This sequence comes from Ischnura elegans, assembly GCF_921293095.1. Lineage (NCBI taxonomy): Eukaryota > Metazoa > Arthropoda > Insecta > Odonata > Coenagrionidae > Ischnura > Ischnura elegans. The sequence continues at coordinate 5,448,876 of NC_060258.1, forward strand.
ATTTTGACCTTTAAATTACCTTTTATTTGTATTTTCGCAGTTAAAGACCTGGGTAAAATTGTTAATAAAAATCAAGGCAATCACTTTTCATTGTTGTTGGTAGCATGCAAGGTTTGAGCTGTTTAGGAAAGCGTTCCCTGCGGATGGGGGATTCAAGATTACCTCCGCAGTATCCCTGCTTGTCGTAAGAGGCGACTAAAAGGGTTTGCAATTGCAATAATTCTGAAATATTCTGGTTCCTGGCAGTAATTACTTGGAACAAATGAATTTGGAACACGAAAGCAAATGCAAAATACATTACCAATCTCGGTGAGGGCTCATGCCATGCTTAATTCTTCACAATCGTTTGAGCTTTTTCAAAGCTGTTACAACGTTTGCTTAGCTATATTGTGTGATTGAATTTTGGATTTTCTAAGTTATAGGGGTAACATGTAATCGCTTGTAGTAGCTTGTTCTATACGTGGGATACAGAGTGGTTCAGTGCACGTTGTACAGTGGTCAGATGCTATGGGGGTTGTTGGTGAATGTTCTTGGCGAGTGTGGAGTGCCGATGAAACTTCTCCGGATAGAAATCTGAAGGGAACAAGTTTTACCACAGTACAAGTTGGCATAAGGGATTAATAAGGTAAAGTGATTGGGTGCTGTGATTTAAAGATGGACACTTCAGCTATGGCTTTACTGCTGCTGAGTGGCGCAACAATGCTCCGTGCTGTGGTTTGAGACACTGTTTATATATGGGAAGCCTTATTCACTTGACTAGGTACTGGGGTACATAGTTGAGGCAAGCACATAGTACAGAGTAGTACAAGCACATAGTTGAGAGTTACAGCATTGACAAATGTCTTGTTGTCAGTGACTCATTGCAGTATCTTTATCTGAATCGATCCAAGCATTTAGATGTTTTCAGAAGTAATCCTTTTCCTATGATCCTTCCAAATTTCAACACAATACCATGGAAGGCTAACTAAAAAATGTTTACAAAGAGACTCCGCTCAAAATGATGTATGTTAGACATCTCGTTGATTTTATAATATCCACGGCATTGATGATACTCTAGGCGTGGTGGTGGTGTTACAATGTTTTAAGACATTGCAGTTATTTTCCAGATATCTAGAAGATATTTAGTGCTACCCGGGTAGTTGAACAGTGCTGGATAGTAACTGCTTAGGGAAGCATTCCCTGTGGTTAGGGAATATGAGAATGATTCCATAGTATCCCTGCTTGCCGTACAATACGACTAAAAGGGTAACAGCACAATAGTGAGGGTGGCCATTGAAGCGGTTCAATTAAAAGCTGCTCCCACGTAAGACACTGCCTCCAAAAGGTGGCACTGCCTCAAAGGTGCCTTTTTTAAGGCAAGGCACTGCCTTCATAAGGCACACACAAGGCGCATATAAGGTGCCTATCATCTTCAAGCTTACATGCGTCTTTTAGGCGCCTTGTGAAGGCATCTCAAAAAGGCTACTTGTCAATTTTTCCAATTTATATACATACAGGGTTCTCAAGCATAACATTAGTGGATAGGAAAGGAAAGTCACCCTGCGGATAGGAAATATAAGAATGCTTCAATAGTATCCCTGCTTGTCGCACAATGCGGCTTAGGGTGCCTTCATAGCTCGGCGTTGCGTACTTGGGGTCGGAGCTAAATCGTATCGGTAACTCGGAGCCCTTCACAAATGAAAGGCAAAAAGCGTTTGCTCCTTAAACTCGGCCTGGGAGCGTATCGTATCATGATTTCGAGCCAAACGCAGAATACATATGCTGTTTTGTGTATTTTTACGCAATTTGATTTCTCAAAATATTCTACTTAACTATAAATAGCATTTGAAGTTAGTAAAGCGACCATAATGTCGACAATAATGCATGAAATGATGGCCCTTGCCTATGCATTACTATGATCTTTAAATTTTATTTCCTAACTCGGAATATTCGAAAAATTACTAATTACATACACTTGGTGAACATTATTAACGTGGAATGTTATGAGGAATATTTATTAATGATAACAGTTGTTCAAACAGATTGTCCTAGTCGTGTTATCTAAATTGCTCACGTTGATAGAAATGATCTTGAGTAGATCACGAGGCAAAATTATTATGTATAAATTGGAATTTAAACGACCGAAGTCACCAACTAGGAGCTCTCACACTGTATTTATCTTGTGATACCATTGTTGGATGTGGCGGACCATTTGGGTTTGGGACCTCTTGCCGCAAATTGGGCAGAAATATAAAATGCATGTTTTGTGGGAAATAACCGTGGAGTAATTAATTATAAAGAGTGAAAATTACTTGATTTTTCACAATAAATTTTTTTAATCAATAAGAGAAAAGTTATGTATAATTTTCTTCCTATTGTTATGCATTAAAGCTTTGCATTTTACATTTTTCGAGTGCGCAAAATTATCTAGAAAACTTAAATAAATGCAGTACCTCCGTTAAAATTTGATCGGTGAATTCAATATGAACGCGTTATTACTCATTAAAACTGCGAATCTATTAATCGTTGCATTCTTCGGTAAACCTCCTTCTCATTTTAACACATAAGAAGTCTACGTTTGCATCCTTCGGGCTATTTTGCATAATGACTTTTTAATTTCTTGGATATCATTTCTGCTTTTTTAATGATTGTTGTTTTTTTTTATTTTTACGGTTTATAATGCACTTCGACGTTAGTTAAAACTGGCGCACATCCAAAATCGCCTTTAATGGTTTTCTCTTTCCTTTACATATGCTGAGATTTCATCAATGATACTCGATTCCTTTCATGGAAGCATATCAAAAAATGCATTTCTAAACTAAAAAAAAAACATTTTTCCGGCTATTATTCATTATTCCTAATATTTGTAGAACGTAACGAGCAATACCACAACATCTTATGTATATTTCATTTATTCTGAACTTCCCGAGTGACTAACACAGTGGAACTTGGTTATAACGCCATCAAAGGGACCAGAAGATTTTTAACGTTATATCCGAATGACGGTATAAAAAATCACCCTTAAACCTGAGGGAAAGGACGAAGTAAAAACGCAAATGTTCTGCTATATACAACACTGTTTACTGTGCTGTGACTTATATTCTACCGTAACTAACGAAACAAACAATACAATACAGTGTGCCTGCGTCAGTGGCCTTGTAGAATGTAGGGGTGGGAAGGGATAAGACCTAGGTATGCGGGACAGCCCCCTCTCCCTCCAGACACCAATTAAACAAAAGAGTTGCATCCTGTCAGCAGCTCAACGTCCAGCTTGTCGCCTGTTTTTGCTTTTGATGTTTCTACACATGGTTTTTATGAACTTTGGGACATAATACAATCACAGTAGCACTTTTGCAACCTAAGAACCGCGAAATATTTGACGCTATACCCGAGTGTCGCAATATTTGTAAATACAACATGAAATGTTCAACTTTGGTTGGTCTGTATGAAATGTGCCGTTGAACCCGAGTTGACGTTACAGCAAATGCCCTTATAACAAAGTTCCACTGTATACGCAACGTTTAAAAGAGTTGCATCCCGTCACAAGCTCAACGTCCAGCTTGTCACCTGTTTTTGCTTTTAATGTCTCTACACGTGGTTTCTTTGGGACATAATACAATCGCACTACCACTTTTGTAACCTAAGAAGCGCAAAGTATTTGACGCGTCGCAATATTTGTTGACGATATAAACGGGTTTTCGCACAACGTAAAATGGTCAATTTTGGCTGGTCTGCATAAAATGTGACGTTAAACCCGAGTTGACGTTACAGCCGATGCCGTTATAACCAAGTTCCACTGTGTATAAATGTAAGGTGAAGTCCGTACGTCCAACGCGTTGGACGATTTCACGCAGAAAATGTTGCGGGTTGCATCCGTAATGAGGTCACATCTTTCTTATGGTACATTAAGTTAGGCCAAACGGTTTGCCTCGAAGTATTGACATTAGTTGATGGTTTCCTCCATTCTAATCTAGGCATTCAATGGCATAAACCTTTTTTTTGGTACTTTTCCGCTGCCCTGAATCCACATGAGAAATCTATGACGATGATTCTCCTACATCTTCCGATGTCTCAGCGCTCTTAAAAGGAAAGCATAGTGTCAATGGGGATAGCGTAAACAATTTTTCACTACCGAAAACGACGAAGTATATGTATGAGAATATGAAAAATATCATGTGTCCACGGAGGACGACCCGTCACTTACCCCGTCAACATCCGTCTCCTCATCCACCCCGCATAACTCCTCGCGGGATAACCCCGAAGGGATTACCTCTATCCCGAGGCATGCGAGGCTCTCCCGAACTTCCTCTGGGTACTCCCTTCATACTGCACCGAATGCACTCAAGATGAAGTGCTCCGGGTACCTGCTTATACCTTTTGCAACCAGGCCGGTTACTCTCCGGGAGCATTTTGCTACAACTTCCCTTCCATATTTATGGTATATTGAAGGGTGAACCAACTTGATGTGGCGGGCCAATTGGTTTGAATACCTTTTGCCACATATAGGGCAGGGTTTAGGTGTTCCCCTGCCCTTAGTTTTTGACACCATCTGCCAATTAATTTTTTTATTCATTTCCATGTATCTAAAAATAGAAGAATATTTATTTATATAGACACGAACGTTTGCAAAGGAGAAGCAAAAACTACAGCCTGCCTCCCCGAAAATAACATTATATAATTTACTAAGTCTATTTGAAAGAAAACGTGTGTTCATAGAAATGGAATTAATAAAAAGGAAAATTGCCAAATATAAATTTTTCGAAATTTACTTCTAACTAATGGGAGGCAAAAAAGGTGTCACACTCTGTCTTCTCATGAGAATACGAAGAGCAAAAATAAAGCTGAACAAACCACGTCGGCGGCTAACAAAGAGTCAATAATGTATGCTAAAAATCAAGTTCTTGCCGCGAGAAGGGTGATAGAAATGAATGGAAAAAAGAGATTTGACAAACACGGCCAGTTTTTCATGTCCAACATTTCGGACTCAAAAAAGGACGGACCAATGAAACTAATTAAAATATATCATATAAAGTTAATTTTTCACTATAAATAATTGTTGACAACAAACCTTTGGACATCTGATTAGTAAATATACTAAGAGTTCTGAAAAGGAAAACGTACCGTTACAGGGCGTACAGTAAAAAGTTTCATGGGATATGAGAAGTGTCCAGCATACTATAAAAAGTGTAAATAACTCATTGACTCACATCCGGAATATTTTCAGCTTCCGTATGGAGGAGAGCTGACGGAGGCGAAATTCCCACTTCCTCCGTTCTTCCGATGTCAGCGTTCTAAAAAAGAAAACATAATGTCAATGGGGATATCGTAAACATTTTTCCACTACCAAAAACGAAGAAGAATATTTATGAAAAAATGGAAAATATCTTGTCTCCATGGAGGACGACCCGTCGCTTACTCCGTCAAGAACCTTCTCCTCCTCCACCCCGCGTGCCTCCGGGAGGGATATCCCCGAAGGGATTACTTCCACCCCGAGGCATGCGAGGCTCTCCCTCATTTCTTCTGGGGAGTCCCTCCACAGGGCCCCAAAACATCTCAACACATGGTGCTCCGGGTACCTATAAGTGCCGCTTGCCACCAGCCTGGTGATACCCCGGGAACACTTGTCGACCACATCCCTGCCATATCTCTGAAATATGGCAGGGTGAACCTTTGCGATGTGGCGGGATAATTGCGAAGTAAATCTCTTTCCACAAATCGGGCACGGCTTGGGCGGGCCACTGCCCTTTTTTTTCGTTACCATCTTCCACATGATGGTTTTGTTAATTTCCATATTTCTAAAAATAGAAGAATATTTATTTAAATAGACACGAACGTTTGCAAAGGAAAAGCAAAAACTACAGCCTGCCTACCCGGAAATAACATTATATATTTTACTATGTCTATTTGAAAGAAAACGTGTGTTCGCAGAAATGGTATTAATACAATGTTAATAACCAAAAATTATTAGGGATTACTTCAACCCCGAGGCATGCAAAGCTCTCCCGCATTTCCTCTGGGGAGTCCCTCCATGTTTCACCGAATAAATTCAATATGAAGGGGTCCGGATACCTGGTCATGCCTTTTGCAACCAGGCCCGTTACTCCCCGGGAGCATTTGGCTATCATTTACCTTCCATATTTGTGGTATACTGAAGGGTGAACTAACTTGATGTGGCGGGCCAATTGGTTTGAATACCTTTTGCCACATATAGGGCAGGGTTTAGGGGTTCCCCTTGCCCTTAGTTTTCGACACCATCTTCCAATTTATTTTTTTATTCATTTCCATATATCTAAAAATAGAAGAATATTTATTTATATAGACACGAACGTTAGCAAAGGAGAAGCAAAAAGTACAGCCTGCCTCCCCGAAAATAACATTATATAATTTACTAAGTCTATTTGAAAGAAAACGTGTGTTCGTAGAAATGGAATTAATAAAAAGTAAATAACCAAATATAAATTTTTACATATGAGTGATGGTAGGTCAAACGTGTGAGATTAATAGCGTTAATCTATCCTATTTTGAGCTTAAATTTCTCAAAATTTGTTAAAGATTCGACAATGACCTTCAGTATATCATATAAGAATTTGTATTCTATGGCATATTAAGATTCGTATTTTTCTTTCCATTTGCTTTTTGTTTCAATGCATTTTAAGACCAATAGGGCCTTTATATTCTAATTTAGGACACCTTTATTTCCTGAGCCACTGGAGATCCGAATTAAAATTTTGAAAATACGTACTTATAAATCGAATGAATTGTATACTCTTATTGGTAATAGAAATGTTTCGAATATATATGCATATATATTTTTTATTTAAAAACTAGAGACACTAAAAATATTTTAAATACAATTTATAAATACAATAAATATTTTAAAAATGCAGAGATAAACTACACTTAATATTTTAAAAAAATACACAGATAAAATGCAATAAATATTTATAAATACAAAGACATTAAATATAATGAATATTTTTTAATATACAGATTTAATGCAATAAACATTTACAAAACACTGATATTAAATAAGATAAATATTTAAAAAATACAGTTCTAAAAATTATGTGAATTCCTTTATAAAATTCATAAAAAATTAATCTGGGAAATGTCCTTTCCTGAAATTAAGAAAAAACTAGGTAATAATTTCGCATAAATTAGCACTTTAACTTTCAATATCAGAATTTGAAAGAGCTTTTCCTTTATTTACCTCGCGGCGTCGGAGGTGGCTGAAAAATATCCGGAGTCGCGGGAAGACTCAACTCCTCCGACTCAAAGAAAATTATGAGGTCATAAATGTATCCCTAACAAGATAAAGAAACCCAAAGTCAAATTTTTGCTTATACTGGTTCGGGAATATGAAAAGTGGAATTTGGATGATTTCCATGATATGCAATAGGTATTTTTCTAGTCTATCAAATATAAATTTAACATTAACTCACAGATTCTCCGACATCTGCCTCCTGTCCGGGAACCTCGACTCTGTCCTAAGATATAGATGAAGAATGAACTAAGGCATTTGCAACGGATGTTTGCATGATTTGAAAATGGTGAAGTGGAGTGTACACTGTATACATATAAAAAACCTCTCATATATTTCTATTATCATCCAAGTAATCTGCTCACCACAGGCAACGCTGTCTCCTCCGTAGATTCAGAGTACTGAAAAGGAAAACGTAACGTTACAGGCCGTACATTAAAAAGCTTCATGGGATAAGAGAAGTGTCCTGTATACTATAAAAAGTGTAAATAACTCATTGACTCACATCCGGAATATTTTCAGCTTCCGTCTGGAGGAGAGCTGACGGAGGCGAAATTCCCACTTCCTCCCTTCTTCCGATGTCAGCGTTCTAAAAAAGAAAACATAATGTCAATGGGGATATCGTTAACAATTTTCCACTACCGAAAACGACGAAGAATATTTATGAAAAAATAGTATATATCATGTCTCCATGGAGGACGACCCGTCACTTACTCCGTCAAAAACCTTATCCTCCTCCACCCTGCATGCCTCCGGGAGGGATATCCCCGATGGGATTACTTCCACCCCGAGGCATGCGAGGCTCTCCCTCATTTCTTGTGGGGAGTCCCTCCACAGGGCCCCAAAAGATCTCAACACACAGTGCTCCGGGTACCCATAAGTGCCGCTTGCCACCAGCCTGGTGATACCCCGGGAGCACTTGTCGACCACGTCCCTGCCATATCTCTGAAATATGGCAGGGTGAACTTTTGCGATGTGGCGGGATAATTGCGAAGTAAATCTCTTTCCACATATCGGGCACGGCTTGGGCGTGCCACTGCCCTTTTTTCTCGTTACCATCTTCCATATTACGGTTTTGTTATTTTCCATGTTTCTAAAAATAGAAGAATATTTATTTAAATAGACACGAACGTTTGCAAAGGAAAAGCAAAAACTACAGCCTGCCTACCCGGAAATAACATTATATATTTTACTATGTCTATTTGAAAGAAAACCGGTGTTCGCAGAAATGGTATTAATACAAAGTTAATAACCAAAAATTGTTAGGGATTACTTCAACCCCGAGGAATGCGAGGCTCTCCCGCATTTCCTCTGAGGAGTCCCTCCATGTTTCACCGAATAAATTCAATATGAAGGGCTCCGGATACCTGGTTATGCCTTTTGCAACCAGGCCCGTTACTCCCCGGGAGCATTTGGCTATCACTTCCCTTCCATATTTGTGGTATATTGAAGGGTGAACCAACTTGATGTGGCGGGCTAATTGGTTTGAATACCTTTTGCCACATATAGGGCAGGGTTTAGGTGTTCCCCTGCCCTTAGTTCTCGACACCATCTTCCAATTTATTTTTTTATTCATTTCCATATATCTAAAAAAAGAAGAATATTTATTTATATAGACACGAACGTTAGCAAAGGCGAAGCAAAAACTACAGCCTGCCTCCCTGAAAATAACATTATTTAATTTACTAAGTCTATTTGAAAGAAAACGTGTGTTCGTAGAAATGGAATTAATAAAAAGTAAATAACCAAATATAAATTTTTACATATGAGTGATGGTAGGTCAAACGTGTGAGATTAATAGCGTTAATCTATCCTATTTTGAGCTTAAATTTCTCAAAATTTGTTAAAGATTCGACAATGACCTTCAGTATATCATATAAGAATTTGTATTCTATGGCATATTAAGATTCGTATTTTTCTTTCCATTTGCTTTTTGTTTCAATGCATTTTAAGACCAATAGGGCCTTTATATTCTAATTTGGGACACCTTTATTACTTGAGCCACTGGAGGTCCGAATTAAAATTTTGAAAATACTTACTTATAAATCGAATGAATTGTATACTCTCATTGGTAATAAAAATGTATCGAATATATATGCATATATATTTTTTTATTTAAAAAATAGAGACACTCTATAAATATTTTAAATACAATTTATAAATACAATAACTATTTTAAAAATGCAGAGATAAACTACACTTAATATTTTTAAAAAATACACAGATAAAATACAATAAATATTTAAAAAACACAGATATTAAATGTAATAAATATTTTTTAAAATACAGACATTATATGCAGTAAATATTTAAAAAACACATATTAAATAAGAAAAATATTTAAAAAATACAATTCTAAAAATTATGTGAATTCCTTTATAAAATTCATAGAAAATTAATCTGGGAAATGTCCTTCCTGAAATTAAGAAAAACCTAGGTAATAATTTCGCATAAATTAGCACTTTAACTTTCAATATCAGAATTTGAAACAGTTTTTCCTTTACTTACCTCGCGGCGACGGAGGTGGCTGAAAAATATCCGGAGTCGCGGGAAGACTCAACTCCTCCGACTCAAAGAAAATTATGAGGTCATTTATGTTCACAGATTCTCCACCATCTGCCTCCTGTGCGGGAACCTCGACTCTGTCCTAAGATATAGATGAAGAATGAACTTAGACATTTGCAACGGATGTTTGTATGATTTGAAAATGGTGAAGTGGAGTGCAAACTGTATACATATAAAAAAACCTCTCATATATTTCTATTTTCATCCAAGTACTCTACTCACCTCAAGCAACGCTGTCTCCTCCGTAGCTTCAGAGTTCTGAAAAGGAAAACGTAACGTTACAGGGCGTACAGTAAAAAGCTTCATGGGATATGAGAAGTGTCATGTATACTATAAAAAGTGTAAATAACTCATTCACTCACATCCGGAATATTTTCAGCTTCCGTCTGGAGGAGAGCTGACGGAGGCGAAATTCCCACTTCCTCCCTTCTTCCGAGGTCAGCGTTCTAAGAAAGAAAACAATGTCAATGGGGATATCGTAAACAATTTTCCACTACCGAAAACGAAGAAGAATATTTATGGAAAAATGGAAAGTATCATGTCTCCATGGAGGACGACCCGTCACTTACTCCGTCAAAATCCCTCTCCACCTCCACCCGGCATGACTCCGGGAGGGATATCCCCGAAGGGATTACTTCCACCCCGACGCATGCGAGGCTCTCCCTCATTTCTTGTGGGGAGTCCTTCCACAGGGCCCCAAAAGATCTTAAAACATAGTGCTCCGGATACCTATAGGTTCCGTTCGCCACCAGGCTGGTGATACCCCGGGAGAACTTCTGGATAACATCCCTGCCATATCTCTGAAATATGGCAGGGTGAACATTTTTGATATGGCGGGATAATTGCGTGGAAAATCTGTTACCACAAATCGGGCACGGCTTGAGCGTTCCCCTGCCCTTTTTTCTCATAACCATCTTCCATATTACGGTTTCGTTATTTTCCATGTTTCTAAAAATAGAAGAATATTTATTTAAATAGACACGAACGTTTGCAAAGGAAAAGCAAAAACTACAGCCCGCCTAACCGAAAACAACATTATTTAATAATTATATATATATAATAACATATATTATATAATTTACTAAGTGTATTTGAAAGAAAACGTGTGTTCGCAGAAATGGTATTAATAAAATGTTAATAACCAAAAATTATTAGGGATTACTTCAACCCCGAGGCATGCAAAGCTCTCCCGCATTTCCTCTGGGGAGTCCCTCCATGTTTCACCGAATAAATTCAATATGAAGGGCTCCTGATACCTGGTTATGCCTTTTGCAACCAGGCCCGTTACTCCCCGGGAGCATTTGGCTATCACTTACCTTCCATATTTGTGGCATATTGAAGGGTGAACCAACTTGATGTGGCGGGCAAATTGGTTTGAATACCTTTTGCCACATATAGGGCAGGGTTTAGGTGTTCCCCTGCCCTTAGTTTTTGACACCATCTTCCAATTTTTTTTTATTCATTTCCATATATCTAAAAATAGAAGAATATTTATTTATAAAGACACGAACGTTAGCAAAGGAGAAGCAAAAAGTACAGCCTGCCTCCCCGAAAATAACATTATATAATTTACTAAGTCTATTTGAAAGAAAACGTGTGTTCGTAGAAATGGAATTAATAAAAAGTAAATAACCAAATATAAATTTTTACATATGAGTGATGGTAGGTCAAACGTGTGAGATTAAAAGCGTTGATCTGACCTATTTTGAGCTTAAATTTCTCAAAATTTGTTAAAGATTCGACAATGACCTTCAGTATATCACATAAGAGTTTGTATTCTTTGGCACATAAAGATTCGTATTTTTCTTTCCAATTGCTTTTTGTTTCAACGCATTTTAAGACCAATAGGGCCTTTATATTCTAATTTGGGACACCTTTATTTCTTGAGCCACTGGAGATCCGAATTAAAATTTTGAAAATACGTACTTATAAATCGAATGAATTGTATACTCTCATTGGTAATAAAAATGTATCGAATATATATGCATGTATATTTCTTTATTTAAAAAATAGAGACACTCTATAAATATTATAAATGCAATTTATAAATACAATAAATATTTTAAAAATGCAGAGATAAACGACACTTAATATTTTAAAAAAATACACAGATAAAATGCAATAAATATTTAAAAAACACAGATTTTAAATGTTATAAATATTACTTAAAATACAGGTAATATATGCAATAAATATTTAAAAAACACTGATATCAAACAAGATAAATATAAAAAAATACAATTCTAAAATATATGTGAATTCCTTTATAAAATTCATTGAAAATTAATCTGGGAAATGTCCTTCCTGAAATTAAGAAAAACCTAGGTAATAATTTCGCATAAATTAGCACTTTAACTTTCAATATCAGAATTTGAAACAGTTTTTCCTTTACTTACCTCGCGGCGACGGAGGTGGCTGAAAAATATCCGGAGTCGCGGGAAGACTCAACTCCTCCGACTCAAAGAAAATTATGAGGTCATTTATGTTCACAGATTCTCCACCATCTGCCTCCTGTGCGGGAACCTCGACTCTGTCCTAAGATATAGATGAAGAATGAACTTAGACATTTGCAACGGATGTTTGTATGATTTGAAAATGGTGAAGTGGAGTGCAAACTGTATACATATAAAAAACCTCTCATATATTTCTATTTTCATCCAAGTACTCTACTCACCTCAAGCAACGCTGTCTCCTACGTAGCTTCAGAGTTCTGAAAAGGAAAACGTAACGTTACAGGGCGTACAGTAAAAAGCTTCATGGGATATGAGAAGTGTCATGTATACTATAAAAAGTGTAAATAACTCATTCACTCACATCCGGAATATTTTCAGCCTCCGTCTGGAGGAGAGCTGACGGAGGCGAAATTCCCACTTCCTCCCTTCTTCCGAGGTCAGCGTTCAAAGAAAGAAAACAATGTCAATGGGGATATCGTAAACAATTTTCCACTACCGAAAACGAAGAAGAATATTTATGGAAAAATGGAAAGTGTCATGTCTCCATGGAGGACGACCCGTCACTTACTCCGTCAAAATCCCTCTCCACCTCCACCCGGCATGACTCCGGGAGGGATATCCCCGAAGGGATTACTTCCACCCCGAGGCATGCGAGGCTCTCCCTCATTTCTTGTGGGGAGTCCTTCCACAGGGCCCCAAAAGATCTTAAAACATAGTGCTCCGGGTACCTATAGGTTCCGTTCGCCACCAGGCTGGTGATACCCCGGGAGAACTTCTGGATAACATCCCTGCCATATCTCTGAAATATGGCAGGGTGAACATTTTTGATATGGCGGGATAATTGCGTGGAAAATCTGTTACCACAAATCGGGCACGGCTTGAGCGTTCCCCTGCCCTTTTTTCTCATAACCATCTTCCATATTACGGTTTCGTTATTTTCCATGTTTCTAAAAATAGAAGAATATTTATTTAAATAGACACGAACGTTTGCAAAGGAAAAGCAAAAACTACAGCCCGCCTAACCGAAAACAACATTATTTAATAATTATATATATATAATAACATATATTATATAATTTACTAAGTGTATTTGAAAGAAAACGTGTGTTCGCAGAAATGGTATTAATAAAATGTTAATAACCAAAAATTATTAGGGATTACTTCAACCCCGAGGCATGCAAAGGTCTCCCGCATTTCCTCTGGGGAGTCCCTCCATGTTTCACCAAATAAATTCAATGTGAAGGGCTCCGGATACCTGGTTATGCCTTTTGCAACCAGGCCCGTTACTCCCCGGGAGCATTTGGCTATCCCTTCCCTTCCATATTTGTGGCATATTGAAGGGTGAACCAACTTGATGTGGCGGGCCAATTGGTTTGAATACCTTTTGCCACATATATGGCAGGGTTTAGGTGTTCCCCTGCCCTTAGTTTTTGACACCATCTTCCAATTTTTTTTTATTCATTTCCATATATCTAAAAATAGAAGAATATTTATTTATATAGACACGAACGTTAGCAAAGGAGAAGCAAAAAGTACAGCCTGCCTCCCCGAAAATAACATTATATAATTTACTAAGTCTATTTGAAAGAAAACGTGTGTTCGTAGAAATGGAATTAATAAAAAGTAAATAACCAAATATAAATTTTTACATATGAGTGATGGTAGGTCAAACGTGTGAGATTAATAGCGTTAATCTATCCTATTTTGAGCTTAAATTTCTCAAAATTTGTTAAAGATTCGACAATGACCTTCAGTATATCATATAAGAATTTGTATTCTATGGCATATTAAGATTCGTATTTTTCTTTCCATTTGCTTTTTGTTTCAATGCATTTTAAGACCAATAGGGCCTTTATATTCTAATTTGGGACACCTTTATTTCCTGAGCCACTGGAGATCCGAATTAAAATTTTGAAAATACGTACTTATAAATCGAATGAATTGTATACTCTTATTGGTAATAGAAATGTTTCGAATATATATGCATATATATTTTTTATTTAAAAACTAGAGACACTATAAATATTTTAAATACAATTTATAAATACAATAACTATTTTAAAAATGCAGAGATAAACTACACTTAATATTTTTAAAAAATACACAGATAAAATACAATAAATATTTAAGAAACACAGATATTAAATGTAATAAATATTTTTTAAAATACAGACATTATATGCAGTAAATATTTAAAAAACACATATTAAATAAGAAAAATATTTAAAAAATACAATTCTAAAAATTATGTGAATTCCTTTATAAAATTCATAAAAAATTAATCTGGGAAATGTCCTTTCCTGAAATTAAGAAAAAACTAGGTAATAATTTCGCATAAATTAGCACTTTAACTTTCAATATCAGAATTTGAAACAGTTTTTCCTTTACTTTCCTCGCTGCGTCGGAGGTGGCTGAAAAATATCCGGAGTCGCGGGAAGACTCAACTCCTCCGACTCAAAGAAAATTTCGAGGTCATTAATGTATCCCTAACAAGATAAAGAAACAAAGTCAAATTTTTGCTTATACTGGTTCGGGAATATGAAAAGTGGAATTTGGATGATTTCCATGATATGCAATAGGTATTTTTCTAGTCTATCAAATATAAATTTAACATTAACTCACAGATTCTCCGACATCTGCCTCCTGTCCGGGAACCTCGACTCTGTCCTAAGATATAGATGAAGAATGAACTTAGGCATTTGCAACGGATGTTTGTATGATTTGAAAATGAAGTGGAGTGCAAACTGTATAC
The DNA here is from genome assembly GCF_921293095.1 of Ischnura elegans. NCBI lineage: Eukaryota > Metazoa > Arthropoda > Insecta > Odonata > Coenagrionidae > Ischnura > Ischnura elegans. The sequence goes on from NC_060258.1 coordinate 5,463,886, forward strand.
ATATAAAAAAAACTTCTCATATATTTCTATTTTCATCCAAGTACTCTACTCACCACAGGCAACGCTGTCTCCTCCGCAGCTTCATAGTTCTGAAAAGGGAAACGTAACGTTACAGGGCGTACAGTAAAAAGCTTCATGGGATATGAGAAGTGTCCTGTATACTATAAAAAGTGTAAATAACTCATTGAATCACATCTGGAATATTTTCAGCTTCCGTGTGGAGGAGAGCTGACGGAGGCGAAATTCCCACTTCCTCCCTTCTTCCGATGTCAGCGTTCTAAAAAAGAAAACTATAATGTCAATGGGAATATCGTAAACAATTTTCCACTACCGAAAACGACGAAGAATATTTATAAAAAAAATGGAAAATATTATGTCTCCATGGAGGACGACCCGTCACTTACCCCGTCAAAATCCCTCTCCACCTCCACCCCGCATGCCTCCGGGAGGGATATTCCCGAAGTGATCACTTCAACCCCGAGGCATGCGAGGCTCTCCCGAACTTCCTCTGGGGAGTCCCTCCATGCTTGACCGAATGCACTCAAGATGAAGGGCTCCGGATACCTGTTTACACCTTTCGAAACCTGGCTGGTTACTCCCCGGGAGCATTTGGCTATCACTTCCCTTCCATATTTGTGGTATATTGAAGGGTGAACTAACTTGATGTGGCGGGCCAATTGGTTTGAATACCTTTTGCCACATATAGGGCAGGGTTTAGGTGTTCCCCTGCCCTTAGTTTTCGACACCATCTTCCAATTTATTTTTTATTCATTTCCTTATATCTAAAAATAGAAGAATATTTATTTAAATAGACACGAACGTTTGCAAAGGAAAAGCAAAAACTACAGCCTGCCTCCCTGGAATTAACAATTTATAACAAAATAAGCTTATTGGAAAGAAAATATGTGTTCGTAGAGAAAGATCTCAAACATAGTAAATAACCCGTAGACTCGTCGCTTACCTCCTCTTCATTTCTGTCGTCATCCACCCCGCATTCCTCCTCGAGGGATAACCCCGAAGAGATTACCTCTATCCCGAGGCATGCAAGGCTTCTTGACATCTCCACTGGGGAGTTCTTCAACTGATCCCTAAATAAATTGAGAATAAAATGCTCCGGGTACATATACACCCCCTTCCCACTCAAAGAGGTGACGGCCCTGCTACATCTCTCCACGGTTTCTCTTCCGTGTTTCTCAAACACGGAACGGTGAACTCTGAATTTCAAAGGTATAAAGATAATAGATAAAAACATCAATGCATAATTTACTAATCAATGTGGAGGATATAACTTAAATTACGCATAAAATGTGAGCATATGTTTGCAATTAAGGCAAGAACATCAAAAAGCATGTTTAAACATCCACCATTTGCTTAAAAATATTTAAATATGTCAGTGTAATTTCTCTTGAGGTTTGCAGGTAATACCTCCCGTATCTCATTCATAGCCCTTGAGGGTGGAAAAGGCAAGGTACCTGGTATATCGAACTTTGTGCTGGCAACGGTAGATCCAATTCTCAGTACTGGCAGGAGGTCAATGAAAGATTCCTATGAAAGAAAAAGAATCCCATAATCATAAATTGTAAATAACGGTTCAAGACAGTTAAAAAAGTATCACAATAGGTGACAAGTTTGATTGACTCACAGAGGTATTTAACTGAGACTCCAAGTAATCACCTCTTGTTTCTTCCTCAGTTTCACTATCTCCGTGTCTTTAAATATGAAAGAAGCATAATGAGAGAAATTTCCAACATATGTATGTACGAAGATAATACAAAGTTGGATAAAACCTGGGAACAAAATTTGAAACCCGTCCACCAAAGATGTCTCAGCATCCTAGAATTGTGAAAATAAAATTGTCGGGGATGAACTATGTTTCCGCATAAGGAAACTGGTGAATTTGAGTGATAAGCATGGAATAAAATAAGTATCCCTCTAGTCCTATTATCAAGTGAGAATAAATGGTTGACTCACGTAAATAGGGCATTTTGCGTCCATCTCCCCGTCCAAAACAACTGGTGTGTCCTCCATTCCAACCGAATGCGTTTCCCTATACTTTATAAAAAAAAAGAAACTAGACAGTTTTAACTAGTGTTTTTTCAAATGATAAATGAAGAAGTTCAATGAAATCGAAGCACTTATTAACAACTCTCCTCTTCGATTTCTACTGTACACCTGTCTTTAACTCACCCGAGGCAATGGCGATGGTGTGGGGATCCCTTCTTCCTCGATATCTCGGCGCCCTAAAAAAGTAAAGTATGACATTTCCTGCGATAACGAACAACTCTCATTTGAAAATTACAATAGAAATCCATGATAAGGTGTTCTTAAGTCGCCCTATGTCTTGTCACTTGCCTTTTCGAATGTGCCACAGGCTGCATCCAGAGTGGTGCCTTATGGGGTGACTCCGACCCCTAAACTTATATCAATTCATCCTTTTTTGTGTCCAATTATCCCGAACATTTTCAGGATAAAATGCTCTGGATATCTAGATATACCCTTGCCAAATAGTAATGGTACGGCCCTTGTGCATGCTTCGACCCTTTTCTCCCCTAGGGGTTTTGGCTCTTGCTTGTGGACATTTTTAAATGCCTCATTGGTGGTCATTTTTGTCCTTCCCCGTATACGAGGTTCATTCAGGTTCTATGGCTGCCAATATTTTTTCTCCAGACTGGAAACAAATAGAAATATGTCTATTGTTTTTCTAAGGAGTCCACACTTTTTGTCAATACCTGAAAGAGATGGCTGAACTGTAAGACAAGTCTTTCGGCAGCATCTAGAATGAAAAATGTTATAGATACTGGAAATGACGGCGTTTTTCTCACACGAACTGCGTGCTATCATTCTTTTCTGCACTCGGGTGGTGTGACATCGATTGAAGTTCATAGACAACTGAAGGAGATATTTGATGGTACGGTAATGGATATGTCAAAATAGCGTCAATGGGTGCTATAATTTAATGAAGGTAGAACATCGAGTGACAACAAACCAGAACAATGAAGGCAATTTTCCAGTGGTCAAAACAGACTTCAAAAGAAGCCTTCGCCTCGGCCATGGAACCTCGGTGTCGACATTGTAAAAAACGTGTACATCTGCGAGATTAAATACAATAAATATTAAAAAAAAATACAATGATAAATTTAATTATTATTGAAGAAATTCTTCTCTGGTTTTCCACCGGTTGAGGCTTTGCATGGCCGACGTTTCGAGGCTCGACTCGAGCATCGTCATCAGGGTAGTTGAATGTCGGACTGAGGGTTTTATTCTCTTATGAACCCTGCTTGGAGGTCACGTTACACGTGATTGGTTGAGGACTGGTCTCTTGGCAGCCAATCCGTTGATCCTTTTGCTTTTTAGATCTGCAAAAAGGGGTTTCCAGGTGTTGCTGATGGCATAGCCTGCGTCACGGTTGAATTTTTTATGGTAAAGTCGAATTTCTATGGCCTCCTTTACGACTCTATCCCAGTATTTGGTGGAACGCGTCAGGATCTTGGCATCATCAAACTGGATGACGTGGGCGTGTTGTGTGCTGTGTTCAGCTATGGCCGATTTCTCCGGTTGTCCCAACCTTAGGTCCCGCTTATGCTCCTTCAGCCACTTTTCGATGGTTCGTCCAGTTTCCCCAATATAGGCTTCGCTTCGACTGTAGCAAGAATGTTTGTCCTCTCCTTCCCGTCATTCCCCGTAGTCCATAAAGCATGAGAGCATATTCAGGCTTGCCTTTAGGGTTTCAAAGGACAGCGTGCGTAGAATCCCTCTCATTCCTGGGCCGAGCCCAGCAAGGTTATCTTCAGTTTGCATTGGAAGAGCACCTCGGGCACCTACCACTGTTGGCAGCACTTTTGCCCTCTCCGTGGTGAACATGCAATGTACCTGCATAGCAAGAACTTCGTACTTGAGGACCTTTTGGGCATGAGCTTCGGCTAGAGATCCGTCCACCTCCAACCTGACAGTAACGTCGACGATGTAAGCTACTCCTCTGAACGCCATCACCAAGTCGGGCTTCAGTTTCTCGTCCCCTTGCTCAATGCGGAAAGTTTGCTCCTTCGCCCACCGTACCTCCTGGGTCTCTCTCAAGCGGTCACATAGGTAATTGACGATAAAGCCGTGGCGTCTAATACGAAGGCCTTTCACCGCGAAGCACTGACCCAAGACATGGCCCAGGGTTTCAATCTGAGCATTGTATCTTCGGCAAATGGGCTCTCGTCCATTGTTCGGTCTTCCACGGCTAATAGCCTCTTGCGTGGCAATGGTGTTCGTCCGTAGTTTGATCGCCTCTATCTTTCCCTGCAAGGAGAGAGGGTCTCGCCCACTAGAAGCCAGCAGTTGGAGATGGGGTCGTCTACAAAGTATGCAACGCCCTTGCCCTGACACTTCCTCTGCTTCCACTCGAATATCTCCCTTCGGTTAAGGATTTCCTTGTACTTCTTTACCTCTGCAAAGCTTGAGGGCACGTCTTTTCCTAGGCCGCGGGCCAAGCCCCGAATTCGACCGTCATTCCTCTGCGTACTCAAGGATCGGATCGCGGGATCGTCTGACCCTTTTAGGTGAAGCATCGATCTCATGCTCCTTAGCAACACTGCGTTCCGTAACCGGGGGAGCCCCAGCCCTCCATCACGCCTTCTCGCGTAGAACACGTTCGAAATGACGAAATTCGGATGGTGAAGAATCTCACGATAGACGATCCCCAGCCGAAGATCTAGTCTGTTTAGAGCCGCGACCGACGGTGCTGCTGCGCCTAGTCTATACATGAATGATGAACGTGCGGATTAGATGGAGTTTTTCCGCTGGCTTGAGTTGCAATCGAGCCCTGCGTTCAACGCTTCTTAGCAGGCATTCAGAAGCGTTCTTCAGCCCAATCCCCAACCATGGGCTTATAGGCATTCCGAGGTAAGTAACCGAAGTTTCTGCATCGACAGTTTTGACTTGCTCCCCCGCTATAGTCAGGGTCGGTTCCTCCAGAACAAAAGTCTTTCCCAAACTCCTGGCAGCGAAACAAGCACATTCACTCGGGTTTACTTCCATCCCAACGAACAGGAGGAATTCCACCACCGTGCTTAATAGAATCTGGCATTCATCATGGGACTCTCCGAGGAGGACGAGATCGTCGGCATCATCATAGTCGGACGAGATCATTCAGCAAGAAAAGTTGTTGAAGCAGCCATTCCCCGATACGAAGCCCTTCTGTCTGCGGGACAAGGGTACCGTCTCGCCCAATCGTTGGGCAATCAGGCCCGAGCAAACCCGCGACAATAGAGAGCTAGTCGTTATCGGCCGCCAGTTCTCAGGTTTTCTCGTATACTTGCACTCCTACGGAAGAAGTGTCGTTTGGTTTCGCTTCCATTTGTCTGGGAAGTGGCCAGCAGTAGGTTATAGAGCTTGCACAATGCAACATGAATGCCCGGAATCTCCGCCAGATGGCGCCGGCTAATACCGTCGTGTCCTGGGGCGCTTCCCCACCTCACTCTCTTAACTCGTTCCCACACCTCACTCCTTGAGATGAATGTCGTTCCCTCGATAGGATGGAATCTGGCACCCCTAGGACAAGCAAATCCATGACCGGGTTTTCCCAGAGTTTCTCATAGAGGGACCGAGCTGCCGAAGCGGTCGGTTTCTCAATTCCGTCTCCTCTTTGGTGCTGCACGGGCTGAGGGCCAGCGTCCCGTGCCATCCGAGGCACTAAATCTGTGCTTGTATTCATCATTGAGAGTTTAAGTTTCGGGCACGCGTCTGTCCTGGTAGTCCAAACGTCTCAAGAAGGTCCGGTCAAAATCTGTGTGGGCGCGGGATACTCTAACCCGGGTTTCTCGCACACTAGAGACCCGGTTGGCCCGTGAAGATTCTTTACTTCAAGGCTTCACTTCCGCGAGAATGCATCGTTCCATTTTCCCGGCTTCATTCCCTTCCCCCGAGCATCCGTCAATCAAGGTCTTCCCCTGAAATTAAAAAAAATCTAGCTAAGAATTTTGCTTAAATTAGCACTTTAACTTTCAATGTCACAATTTGAAACAGTTTTTCCTTTACCTACCTTGCGGCGTCCGAGGTGGCTGAAAAATGTCTGGCGTCGCAGGAAGACTTAAATCCTTAGATGAAAGAAAAACTGTCAAGTCATTTATGTATCCCTAACAGAGGATAAAGAAACCCAAAGTCACATTTTGCTTATGTTAGTTCGGGAAAACGAAAAGTTGAATTGATGATTTCCGTGATATGCAATAAGTATTTTTCTAGTCTAAGTATAAAATATAAAAATAGCATTAACTCACAGATTCTCCGACATCTGCCTCCTACTGGTGAACCTTGACTCTGTCCTATGATATGAATGAAGAATGAAGTAGGACATATCATGTAAGACAGAATATGAAGTGGAGTGAAAACTGTATCCCTATAAAAAAACCTCTCATTTATTTCTATTTTTCATTCAAGTACTCACCTCACTTCAGGCCATGCTGTCTCCTCTGCAGCAGTACCTTCAGAGTTCTGAAAAGGAAAACGTAAAATTACAGGGTGTAAAGTGAAAAACTTCATGGGATACTAGAAGTGTCCTATATACTAATAAAAAGTGTAAATAAATCATTGACTCACATCCGGGAGATTTTCAGTCTGAACCTCGAAGAGGGGTGTGGTAATACGTGATGGATTGCAGTTGGCAATTGAATGAATTTCATAATACAATTTCGAATAAAATAATATGTGCGATATGAATATTAAAAAATACATAGCATTAATATAATAAATATTTAGTAAGTGATACCCAGGCTGTTGTAGAGGCATCCAACTGTGTCCTTTGATATGAAAGAAGAAAAGAATGAGACAATTGAAACCATTGTTTGCGCATATGCAAAGCGGTTTATTGGAGTAAAATCTAGGCTCTCAATGGCAGAAACTTTTTTTTGGTACTTTTTTTCCGCTGCCATGAATCCACCTGAAGAAGCGATGACGACGATTCTCCTACCTCTTCCGATGTCTCAGCGCTCTAAAATGGAGAACATGGAGTCAATGGGAATAGCGCAAACAATTTTCTACTACCAAAAACGACGAAGTTTATTTATGAGAATGAAAAATATCATGTGTCCATGGAGGACGACCCGTCACTTACCCCGTCAACATCCGTCTCCTCCTCCACCCCGCATGCCTCCGGGAGGGATATCCCCGAAGGGATTAATTCAAACCCGAGGCATGCGAGGCTCTCCCTAATTTCTTCTGGTGAGTCTCTCCATATTGTACCGAATGCATTCAAAATAAAATGCTCCTGGTACCTGCTTATACCTTTAGATACCGGAGGAGTTACTCCCCTGGAACATTTTTCAAAAACATCCCTTCCGTGTTTTTTATACAATGAAGGGCGCATCTTCTCTATGTCGCGGACTAATTGGGTGTCATATCTTTTACCACATATAGGGCAGGTTATTAGTGTGCCCCTTCCCTTATTTTTGGAAACCATCTTCCATTTGATTTTGGTATTCATGTCCATATATCTAAAAATAGAAGACTATTTATTGAAATAGGCACGAACGTTTGCAAAGGAGAAGCAAAAAACTACGCCTGTGTCCCCGAAACTAACAATTTATAATAAAATAGGCTTATTGGAAAGCAAATGTGTTCGTAAAAAATGAAATCAAACATAGTAAATAACTCTCGTTCCTAGGCGGAGCCCAGCAAGGTTCTCTTTCGTTTGCTTAGGAAGAGCACCTCGAGCACCTACAGCCTATTGGCAGCACTTTTCCCCTGTTCATGGTGAACATGCAATTTACCTGCAGAGCAAGAACTTCGTACTTGAGGACCTTTTGGGCGTGAGATTCGGCTAGAGATCCGTCCACCTCCAACCTGACAGTAACGTCGACGATGTAAGCTACTCCTCTGAACGCCATCACCAAGTCGGGCTTCAGTTTCTCGTCCCCTGGCTCAATCCGAAAAGTTTGCTCCTTCGCCCACCGTACCTCCGGGTTCTCTCTCTAGCGGTCACATTGGTAATCGACGATAAAGTCGTGGCGTCTCATACGAAGGCATTTCACCGCGAAGCACTGACCCAAGACATGGCCCAGGGTTTCAATATGAGCATTGCATCTTCGGCAAATGGGGTCTCGTCCATTGTTCGGTCTTCCACGGCTAATAGCCTCGCGCGTGGCAATGGTGTTCGTCCGTAGTTTGATCACCTCTATCTCTCCCGGCCAGGAGAGATGGTCTCGCCCCCCAGAAGCCAGCAATTGGAGATGGGGTCATCTACAAAGTATGCAACGCCCTTACCCTGAGACTTCCTCTGCTTCCACTCGAGGAACCCCCTTTCGGTTGATGAGTTCCTTGTACTTCTTCACCTCTGCGAAGTTTGCAGGTGCAGCCATTCTGAGGCTGCGGGCCAACCCCGTATTCGACCATCATTCCTCTGCGTACTCAAGGACCGGATCGCGGGATCGTCTGACCCTTTCAGGCGAAGCATCGATCTCATGCTCCTTAGCAGCACTTCGTTCCGTAACCGGGGGAGCCCCAGCCCTCCATCACGCCTTCTCGCGTAGAACACGTTCGAAACGACGAAATTCGGATGGTGAAGAATCTCACGATAGACGGTCCGCAGCCGAAGGTCTAGTCTGTTAAGAGATGCGACCGACGGTACTGCTGCGCCTAGTCTGTACATGAATGATGAACGTGCGTATTAGATGGAGTTTTTCCGCTGGCTTGAGTTGCAATCGAGCCCTGCGTTCTACGCTTCTTAGCAAGCATTCAGAAGCGTCCTTCAGCCCAATACCTAACCATGGGCTTACAGGCATTCCGAGGTAAGTAACCGAATTTTCTGCATCGACAGTTTTGACTGGCTCCCCCGCTATCGTCAGTGTCGGTTCCTCCAGTACAAAAGTCTTTCCTAAACTCCTGGCCGCGAAACAAGCACATTCACTCGGGTTTAGTTTCATCCCAACGGACTTGAGGAATTCCACCACCGTGGTTAATAGAATCTGGCATTCAGAAAGGGTTTCTCCGAGGAGGACGAGATCGTCGGCGAAAGCTAGTACCGACAGCCGACCCGATGGAATATCAACCCCAAGGACGGACGAGTCCAGCCGTTGGAGAGGAGGATCAAGCACGACGTTGAAAAGCAGAGGGGACAGGGGATCCCCTGCTTCGCCTCCCGGAGAATGTTCAGTCGGATCTTCCTACTGAATCCGCCAATCTCTGTCCATGCGCCCCTATACATCCCAGGGACAACGCAACAGGGACAATACCTGGTGAGGCACCGAATCGAACGCATTGGAGATGTCCAATAGGGCCGCCGTCGCACCGCCATTTCTCTTCGCGTGCCTTACCGCCTCATTCAGCAAGAAAAGGTTGTTAAAGCAGCCATTCTCCGATACGAAGCCCTTTTGTCTGCGGGACAAGGGTACCGTCTCACCCAATCGTTGGGCAATCAGGCCCGAGTAAACCCGCGACAAAAGAGAGTTAATCGTTATCGGCCGCCAGTTATCAGTTTTTCTCGTATCCTTGCACTCCTACGGAAGAGGTGTCGTTCGGTTTCGCTTCTATTCGTCTGGGAAGTGGCCAGTGGCCAGCAGTAGGTTATAGAGCTTGCACAAAGCAATGTGAATGCCCGGAGTTTCTCGTGGAGGGACCGAACTGCCGAAGCGGTCGGTTTGTCAATACCATCTCCACCTGCCCGTAACGAGCTTAACTTTTCATTCACGATCAAACTGGCGAGTTTTCCGGGGCAATTCAGATACATGTCCGAAGTTCTTGCGTACTCATAGCGCTTTCGAGCTGCTCCATGAGCTTTCTTTTTCTCGGCCTCCCCTTTTCGGCAGGTCCTACTGCGTCGACATTTCGTCCGATCCTGGGGCTTTGCCTCCCCCTCGTCCTCTGTGCCTCTTAGGATCGGATGCAGCTATTCAGTTACAAATTTGTCAATTCCAAGATGTGTGACCGCTTCGGGTGCTCCGAAGATCGCCTTGGCGATCACAACATCGATTTTTGCGCACAGTTTGCGTACCGTTTCCCCTTTTGGTATTCGCAAATGCAGCGCCTTTTTAAGAATAGAACTCTGCCAGCGGTGCAATTCCCCTTCGGGGCTGTACGCCGACTGACGAATAGCTTCTTCAGTCAATTCCGGGTATACCTCGTTGTCTCGTGCCACCTCGCACGCAACGATTCCTCTTCCAACCTTTTCGTCCTCTCCCGGGTTCTGATCGGAGCAAGTCGATTCCTGGCCTTCGACTGCCGTCACGTCACGCATGGTCTGGTTACTGGGATCTTCCGAGGAGATCGCGGAGGTATTCGTCAAATCCAAGTTTCTCTCTTTCTGCTTCCCACCAAGCAAGACTCGCCGTCGAGCTCGCACCTGCTGAGTTGTTTTCGAGCCCAACTCAGCGGCGATCTTAGCGTAAATGCGATCGTCTCCAGCGTATTTCACAAGCAGTCTCTCTAATTCCTTTGTCTCTAACTCCTTCCAGACGTACTCCTTCCGGCCCCTCGGTTTGAAGACCTTGGGGACTAGGTTCGCTAAGAGGCGCTTTTCATTTCGCACCTCACCGTGAGTGTGCCGCTCGTGAGTCGACAGACCTCTTCGCGAGGGGAAAAACCTGGGACACACCTCGCAAGTGAAATCGCCTTCGCCGGTCACTCTGGCGTCAATGGCGGCGCTGAACATTTAAATCAGTCTGTAAACCATGGTTTTGGTCGTGTTCTGTTATTCTCCCATCATTCCGTTTCCTTCTTCGCCTTCTTTTTTGCCTTCCTCTCATCGTTTGGCTCCTCCTCCTTGGCTCCATTATTGACAGTGCGGGTACTGACAGGCTACTGATTGATAGGTTCAAAACTCAGTAACACATTTCGCACAGCGAGGAATAGTTTCCTCAAGGTCAGTGGGTTTACTTGGCAAGTCCAGCAGAACTGATAATAAAGGGGAGGAGTGGGAGGGGTACAAAAGGTCGTTCACCACCCGTACATTTTTGTTGCGACATGCTCATAAAATTTCCAACTGCTCGAGAAAATCCAACTTTTTACCTTTACAAGGATTGTGGAGAACCTTAAGCTGAACATTTGAATCAGTCTGAAAACCATGGTTTTGATTCAAATATTTTTTTTATTTGTTTCTTTTTCTCACTTGGTTTACAAAGGTATTTACAAGAAAGTATGATTTTCATTCATGGTCTGAAAATATTTTTCATTTAGGTTGGTTTTACATTTGAAATAACCAATACATAAGAGATAGATGTTATGTCATAAACCTCGATAAAAGTGAAAGTACATTTTTCTAACAATGAGAGTTGTTATTTGTACGAGGCACAGACAAGTCAAATAAACAAAAAAAGGACCAATACAGTTTATCCAGTGAAAATCAATAAGAGTGTAAAGGGAGAAAAAGAGAAAAATAACCAGAATAAATATCTCTGCTGAGGGAATCGAACACTTGAACTTCCCATCTGAAGCCGCATTCGGTAACCACTGGGCTGTTACCCGCTTGCGGAACTACTTCGGAGGTTGACAAACATATTCATTCTTGAGATATACATACATTTTAAAACATTTACGACAGCGTAAAACAATGTCTTCAAAGGCAAGTTAACATGTTCAAATACAATAAAAACAGTCGTACATTTTTAAAAAATTTGTTGAAATTTAAAATCCCTCCATGAAAGAGATGCAGTGTTTAAAAAGGAAATAGTCCAGAGTATTGGTGAAAACTCTTGTATCAATTCTTGTTTTATTTCCTTGTTTTGTATGTTGTCGATGTATTCTGTTAGGTGGGCTATGTAGTTATTCTTTTTGATCTTCTCTTCTAGACTTAGTTTTACAAATGTGGCAATTAATCTGACAAGGACATCTCTCCTCGAGGACGGGAAGATGTGGAAGTTTAACTCCAACAGGTCTTTGTTTGCGATGTTTCCTCCACCGAAGGTGTCCAATTTCTTGTGTATGGTCTTTATTTTGTGCTAGAAGATATTTTTTCTTGCGCAGCCTAGAATTTTATGCTCTATGTCCTCCGTGGATTTGAATTTTTCACAATTTGGTGTTTTCATAATCCCGCATTTGTACTTCATTTCATTTGTCACTATGGTCTTGCTCATGATGCAGTAAAGATGGCTTCTCTGTTCTGTTGTTAGTTTTGTTTTCCCGAAGTTTCCCTAAGCCCTGGCTCCCGGCGGCGGGGTCCCCAGTATCTTGCTTCTTTCTTCCATCACTTTCACGTATTCTTCTTTAACCGTCCTGTAGGCGTATCTTGTTTTTTCACGGTGTTTCTTAATCTCTGCCTTGACGTTTTTCAGGTGGGGGTTCTTGCTGCCATGTTCTATTGCACTCTCCAACAGGTTAATTCTTGGTCTATTTCCGGAGGTGTATATTTTGTTTATGTTGTTTAGGTATATGATTTTGGCTTTTGTGTTGGCGTCCTCTAATCTTAGGCCTCCTTTTTCATGCGGCATGTAAAGTCTTGGAGGCCTATTACGAACGGCTTACCGCATGCGGTGAGATACCGCCTGCGGTATCATACCGCCCCGAAGCGCGTTTACCGCCCCCGAGCGATTACGAGTGGCCACCGGTCGGTATCATACCACGGCTTAGGGGTCGGTATGATACCACGGCCAGCTACCCCGGTGGTGAGATACCGACCCCCTAATGGCGGACGTCTGTTTACATTTTTCGGGTCGAGCTGGCGTTTTTAAAACAAAATATCCGACGATAGAAACTCGGAAGCTATCATATTTTGTTTTATTTATAATATTAATGTCTGAGTAAGCGTATAAAATACAAAACTGGAGCCGACTGGAGCAGTTGAACAAAAATAGTATAATACCCATATAACAACAACGTTGTAGCCGTCTGAGATGAGAGAGAGAGAGTCACGGCCGTAGGAGATGGATACGTTGATTGTAAGTTGACCCTCATTCATTTATTTAATTAGAACAATTTGGATGTTTTTTAATGTCCGCAATGTTTTTATATGCAATAACATCTTCCATTTCTTCATAGGTGCCGGAAAATTCGTCGTTAAGGACTGCCTGTGCTTGTATTGTATGGTGAATACAGCTGTTGCTCGCCGCTTGGAGATTTCTACGAACATCTTTTGTGGCAAAATATTATTTTTTCAACGTGACAACTTCTTGTATTGCAAGGTGAATACTACTTTTGCTCGCTGCTTGGAGATTTCTGCGAACATCTTCTGTGCCAAAGTAGTGTTATTTTCAACGTTATAACTGCTTGAATAGTGAGGTGAATGTAACTTTTGCTCGCTGCTTGGAGATTTCTACGAACATGTTTTGTTTCAAAATAGTGTTATTTTCAATGTGACAACTACCGTTAATCACAGTACCAGTGGTTGTAATGCACAAAGTTTGACGAGGTTGACAAACATCTGCCAAGAGCTGTAGTTATCACTGTTCCATTGTGGTTGGTTTTTAAACAGTGGTTTACGCTATCGAGAAGTGTCTGATAGTAATGTAAAGATTGTCAGTGGCGTTTATACCTTCGTCATTCACCGCAGAGATAACATTTCACGATCAAGCTATCAAGTTCAAAGTCATGTGTGAAATTTGTTTATATACTAGTATATCAATTTAGTACCAAGGAATTGTAGTGAGAAAAGTCACCTGTGCCACTTGCGTAGGATAATGTGAGGCTTAAAATCAGTGATTATATAGTTGTTTTCATCATAGCGAGCTCTTGATTGTAATGTTTACGTGATGAATATAAGAATGGTAGTGACTTCCAGTTTTTGATGATCGTATTTGCCTGTTTACCATTATTTATAATCGTGTGAGCTTGTATCGATTGTGGATTTTACCTGAAATATTGAAATAAGTTGTAGCCTGTGTGTGTGATTGCCGAGGAACCGATTCGCGATCTCACATGTTTATTGTGGGCAGACTGTTTTGCTGTGGTTGTGTACCCGTGATTAAACCAAAGAAATGGTGAAACTCTGTCACATTATTTTGAAATAAAATTTTATTGTAACCAGAAGTGAATATCTTGTGTTTTTTAGTTCTCCATTGCTTTTCATAGATAACAGCCAAAAAGTTATTTTTCATTATTTTTTAAAGTGCCTTTCTTGTTCTCTGAATTTGCATTAGGTTTCCAAACCCCGTTACTAATACGAAAGGAATGCAGAGCAACAGATATTTTGTCATTTCACAGATGTTGAGTGTCATATTGTCTGTGATTAAGGCTCTCCAGCTAAGTATTCGTGGTGGATTTTCATATATTTTTTAAGAATGGACATTTCGGTCAAAGCTCTAATGGAATTGGTGGTTCACCTTGCCCGTTGGCCCTAAAAGTACTTCTATCGTAATTTTTTGATGGTCTGCCACGCAATTTGTCACTACCTGCGTCTGCTCATACGTGATTTTTTTATGATATCTTCCGCAGGTCACTGCTAATTATTGTTTTATTCAACTTTTTATCCTATAAGTAAGAATTGAGGAGCAAAATTCGTTCATTTGTCAAACTTTTAAGGTGAATTAACGAAGAACACATCCTTATTAATCCATAAATACCACTAATTGTCTTTATAGACTGCCAACAACTCTTGCCGAAATATTCGTCTGCTTGGAACAGTTGCCGCGGAATTGGAACACCGCACGCCCTTGCCATTGGCTACACCATTTTCGGGCTGAAGGAGCTCAGAATTTTTCATACAAACGTCACTTCCGCCGCATCGCTCCTTACCGACCCCCTGACACGTACTCTCCGCCCGGCGGTGACTTGCCGACCGTCCCATTCGTAATCGCAAGGGGCGGTATGATACCGTATACCGAACGAAAACTCCGCCCGGCGGTAGCGTACCGCCCGCTCGTTCGTAATAGGCCCCTTGGTCTTGCTGTTTTTATTACGAAGCCTTTCCATATGAAGTTGTTGGTGGTTTTTATTATTATTGCATGATGATTGTTCGGGAGCGGCCAGGTTCTAGCATAAAACCACAGAATGGGATATATCTGCTGGTTTATAATTTTTACTCTCGCTGCAATCGGGAGTTGTTGCAAGAGTAAGATTCCACACTGCCACTTTACTATGTTTGTTGCTATATTCCAGTTTTTGTTGATTGTTGTATTTAGGTCTTTTTCCCAAATCATGCCTAACATTTTTAACGAATGTGCAGTGGTCCAGTTGTGTGTGTTTTCTATTTTTTGTAAGGGGAGTAGCTTTGATTTCGTTCTGTTAATTTCGATTCCTATTGCTTGATATTTTTTTAAGATTTCGTTTGTTTTTTTCCAATTCTTCCTCGGATTTCGTGAGGATAGTAATATCATCTGCATAAACAATTGTGAAGAAAAGTTCTCCTCTTCTATATGTTCCTATTTTCTTGTGGTTTATCTCTCTGGTGATAGGGTCTAGTGCTATTGCATATAGTAGCATTGACAGTGGGCATCCTTGTCGCACGGAGTTTTTGACTGCGAATTTTTTGGAATATGTATCACGATAGCGGATCTGCGCGGAAATGTTTGAGTATATGTTTTTAATTGATTTGATTAGTATGGTGGGCAGGTTAATTTGTTCCATGTTGTAGAGGATCCATTCGATGCGTATAATATTGAAGGCTTTTTCTAGGTCCACTGCTAGAATGCCTGGTTTGGTATCCGTGACCCCTGGGCCTGAGATGAGTATATCTCTGAGGGTGTTGATTGCTTCTGTTGCTTTCCGGTTTTTAATTCCTGCATACTAATTATGGTGAAGGAGCTGGGTGGTTAGAGGTTCTATTTCATTCTTTAATATGTGGGCGTATATTTTATAGTCTGTGTTTAGAAGTGATATTGGCCTATAATCTTCTATCTTCTTCGGGTTTCTTGCCTTTGGTATTAATGTTATTATTGCAGTCTTCATGTTTTCCGTTAAGCCGTTCTCCTGTACGTGGTTTAATACCTTGGTGAGGGCTGGTTTGAGCTCTCTCCAGAATGTTAGGTTACACTCATATGGGATGCTGTCCGGACCAGGGGATCTTCCTTTCTTCAGCTTATCTCTTATGTCTTCTATATCTTGTTCCATTATGGTGTGGTTGTATTGAATTTTGAATTCTGAGGTTAATTGTTCGTGTATCGTATCGGGCGGTGTGTGGCTATTGTTCCATGGATTGTATTTATTGTATTGGTGCCTAAAATATTTTTCTGCTGCTTCTACGAAGTCTTCTGAGCTCGTGTTTTTTCCGTTCTCGAGGATGGGTTGGGTGACGTTTTTTAGGTCGATGCTTTTCTTCAATGTGGCGAGGGTTATAGGCCCCCAGTCATCCTTTGCAATCTCCTTCTGCCATCCTCTAGCTGCATATTTTTTTACATCCAATTTCTGTATTTGATGTTTTAGTTTTTTAAATGTGCATTATTCCGTGTTTTTGTTATTATTGATTTTGTTTGTCAGTATATCCCGGTAGAAGTTAAGTGTGTTTGTTTCTGTCTCGTTCATTTCTTTTGTGATCTTCTGTAGTATTTTGGTGATCCTGGGTTTGAATGTTTTTTCCCACCAGATTGCAGTTTCTCCGTCTACTGATGGATGGTTGAGGAGCTTCATGATGTGACTGCTTATTTCTTTCCGGGCTTCTGGTGAGTTTAAGATACTGTCGTCCATTCTCCATGTTCTTGATCTCTTCTTCATTATGGTTGTGGTTTGGTTGTTTAGTGTGAGTATTACAGCGTTGTGGTCAGATGTGGACATTGGATATGTTTCGAGGTTTAAAATGTTTTGTTTTAGCTGTTTTGAGGTGAAGATGTAGTCTATCCTGTTTTTAGATGTGGGTCCTGTTCTTGTGTAGCCGGGGTTGTCTCCGTTTATGTGTATTGCTGTGTCTATTGCTTGTTACTGTTGACTAGGGTTCTAAGCGGTTGAGAGATTTGGTATGATATGTGTTCCGTATTCACGCTGCTGTCATTTTTCCTATAAATGGCATTTAAGTCTCCTCCCAGTATTGCTTTTTTGTGGAAGCATTGCATGTATGGGGTTATGGTTTTCATGAAGAAAATCTCTCTTTCCTTACGTTTTTCGCACCCTGATGGTGCGTATGCGTTTACTCTAGTAAGGTCATTATACATGATGCTCAGAATCCTTCCGGATTCGTGGTGTCTGATATTTGTTGCTGGTAAGGATTGTTTGATTAGAATACATATCCCCAACGAACCCTCACCAAAATTTTCGTATGTCTTATAACAAGGATCAGACCAGACAGCGTCTTTGTGTATTTCCTGTAATAATATTACGTCTGCTTGTAGTTGTTTTAACGTATTCAAAACTATATTTATTTTTGCGGGGTTAATTATTCCCGCTGTATTAAAAGTTATAATTTTCATAATGGTTAAGAGTTGATAGAAAACACCCCAATATATCGTGTAAGTTTGAATACCAAAAATAAGAACGAAAAATAACACGTAAAAAAACACATCTTTAAAAGTCTATGCAGGGGTTCGAACACCCGATATTCCTCAAGCTCTGCTTAAAGTCGGCGACACATCCCCTGGGCCAACTGGGCACATGAAATATCCTCCGAATATCTGATGTTAAGTCTCTCTCTTAGAGTATGATGTTCTTTTGTTTTCAAATTTAACACGTAATGAAGACATATTATAGTAGTATTTACAAAGAACATAGATAAAACCATGATTGCACTTTCTATTTTTAACATATGTGTATATTTGCATATTATAAAATCAGTTTTTTTTCCTTGCCTTGATTTCGGTTCGTCTCGGTTCCTGCGTACTTGTGTCGGGAATATCTCAGCCGGCTGGCAGCAGGCTGGCGATGCTCCTCGCCCGTATGTAGGTCGGCTAACGGGACTTTCCCGGCGCTGAGGCTAAAAATAGCCCCAAAAGTCGGTCTGCTCTGGCCTCTGCAGCTCAGCTAGCCAAACTTGCCGTGCTGAAACGATGCTCTCGCCGCTTCGCTACTCTCCATGCTCCCGTCACTGCTTTTCTCGCTCCTCCTGGCTGTCTGCATTCTCGTTCTTTGTTGATTTTTTTGCCTGTATAAAATAAAGAAAGGGGTCTTAGCTCTTTACATTTCCTTTTCCACCCCTCCCTCAATTTCTCTGCTCCTTTCCCGAGGAAGAGGAGAAGACGTTAATTTCTTTCTCTGCCCTAGACCCTATTGGTCTTGGGCATCTGCTTTCGTCCTTTTTTTCCGTTGAATAGTTCTTATCTCACTCCCCCTTGGCGGGGATACTGAGCTTTCAAATTCGGTGGAGAAGTCTGTTTTTCCTATTTTTTGATCGTGATCTCTCTGGTCTTTTTTCCGTCTCCGTAGCACTCTCAGGGTCTCCTTCTGCACCTTCAATCGTAAACGTATTTCCTCCTGTTGCTGACATTTTTATTTTAAAATTTTCCCATGCTGTACCTATCGCTGGTTGTTCTTCGTGCTGTGTTTCTGCCTCTTCGATCAGCATCTTTTCTTCTTCCTTTTCCTCTTCTTCCGAAAAAGATATTTGTATGAGGTAACCGCCCCCTGTCTCACTTTCCGATGTCCCGACGCGATCGCCTTCTATACTTCCCCCTTTTGTTTTGGTCTTCCCTCTTCTGCCTCCCCTCCTTGTGGCTTTCTTTTCTTTTTCTTTTCCTCCCCCCTCACTGCCCCCTGCCTCCTCTACCCCTGAATTCTTCTTTTCTTGTTCCCCCTCTTCCTCTCTTCTCTCGTGGCTGTTCGGTTGGCTCTCCTGATTTTCTGTTCTGATCCCTTCTTCCACCCCTTTTTCCCCTTTGTTTTCGCCTTCTTCTTTTCTTCTTCTTTCTCTCCTTCCCCTACGGTGGCTGTCTCCCGTTGCTCTGTTGCACTATTGTTTGCTTCCTCTTCCATCTGCGTTAGCTCCCTCCCGACATCCATATCCTCGACATCTATCCCCTGGTCTTTTTCTACGTCCCTGACTCTGTTGGCATATGTCTGCCTCCCCATCTGAAACAGTAGGGGGCAGTTTAGCCTTAGGTGTTCTGTGGCACCGCACCTCGAGCACGTGGGCTTCTGTCCGGTGTAATAAATGGCCGCACGGTACCTGGCTACCTGTATGTATGAAGGTATTTCCTTAGTTAGCTCCATTTTTACAGTTCTTGCTCCGGTATACGCCCCTGCGAGGGTTTTCGGTCCAGACCAGGTATTCAGGTGATAGTCAAGTATCTTGCCGTAGGGGGCAAGTGCATTTACCACTTCTTCTTTGGGCACTTCTACATTTAATAAGTGCACCTTCACCAGGGTTATTTTCTTACTTGCTGACGTAACAAGCACTTTCCTCGATCCCCACTGGTGCCATTCTCCTTTCGCTAGCAGGCTGTCCATCTTTTCTTCTGATTTAACCTTTAAAAAAACAGTTCTCCTTTTGTTCGTTATAATTACTGCAACAGCTTCTCCTGCCTGCACCCCGAGCTGCGACATGATAAAATCATGGATCTCTAGGGGTGCAGGGGGCTCTTCACTATTACTTAATTGGATACACAGGGTATTCACTTTTGCGTATTCCATTTTTCTTCGAAAGATTCCAAGTATAACACGAAAGTTCAAGTCCAAATGTTTTCATGCCAAAGCACGAAAACTAAACAAAACATGCTCTAAAGCGCACTCAGAGAGTTCGCTCTCACTCACTGGGGCCCAATTCAATTCAGGCTCCCGGCGATCGCGCGGGCGGTCGCCGGGGCAAGGTTCGCGTTCGCACTCGGTAGGAAAATCAAGGAGCTCGCTCTCCGCACAACCTTCCTCGCCGAGTATTCAACGTGGTATTTTTTTAATAAAATTTATTGCCAGAAATAACATAGTAATACAATATCAGGTCAATTTCACTTGCATAACAAAATATTTAGAATTGAGAAAATATATTACAATTGAATTTTGACCAATTTCGCTCTTTCACTTTCTTCTTTAATCTTGAAGATTGGAGGCCTGGGGACTCGAACGCCCGGCCACAACATTTCACTAATCCACTCACTGGCCGGACGTCGATCCACCAGGCCACCGTCACTTGATGCTCTTTCTCACAAAAATATACACTAAGAGCTTTTCTTTACGTCCTCTATGGTCAATAAAATACAAAGGTTGACACGAATTTACATTAACACAAGTTTACAGTAGAATTTAAAATTCTTTTTTTTTCGCGTCATATATAATCACAATGAATACAGAAGTACAATATACAGAAATAATCCTTCTATCTTGAAGCTCGGAGGCCTGGGGACTCGAACGCCCGGCCACATCACTTCACTCATCAACTCATCGGCCGGACGTCGATCCACCAGGCTACCGTCGCTTGATGCTCTTTCTCACAAAAATATACACTAAGAGCTTTTCTTTACGTCCTCTATGGTCTATAAACAGCTAATTTTGAAAAAATTGTAATATGTATAAATGTCATTGAAAGGAAAATGATAATTTATAAATTAATTGTAAACAGAAAAAGGAATTGTTTTAAGAAAATCTAAAATGAAATAAGCTGTAAAAAAATTTGTAAACCTATAAGATGAAAATAAAAACATTATTAAAAAAAAAAGACACCGGTTCTCGTCCGATCACCGAATTTAAGCAACGTCGGGCCCGGATAGTACTTGGATGGGTGACCGCCTGGGAACACCGGGTGCTGTTGGTATTACTTTTTAATTTTTTTCCTCACACTAAGGAGAACGCATTACACTTTTCCGTCGAAATTTATGCGTAGTAGGGTTTGCATAACATTTTGTTTCACGCACAATGGAATTATTCACATTTCCTTCCAATGAAACGATTTCAAGTCGCACCGTTCAATATTCTACAATTCATTACCTGCCTTGGTATTGGGAGAGAGAAATGAAATAAAAAAAGAAATTAAGAATACAGCGAAAAAGATTTTGTTCCACGAACAATGGAGACGATTTTGCACACCTTGCATTGCAAGCAATTATTTCTGTATCTGGTTTGCTGCATTCATAACCTATTACTCCAGACACCGGACTTAACACCGTCGAGCCCGGTAAATGTGGATGAAGAATTTCGAACGCCAAGCATTATCTTTCTCAAAATGATTCCCTTAGGAGAATACTATTTTTCCTATCCGCATTACATAATCCCCTATTGCCTACTAATTTCTTTCAATAAATAAATGCAACCCTTGTGTCATGTCTATCATGAAACAGTTGACACAACACACAAGCACACCGTTACTGAGGACATTTTTCAGTAACGCATTTTCAAAGATCGAATACAAGAAATACCGGAATTGAGATTTACTTTAGCATCATGGGACTACTGCCTGAAAGTAGTAGCTGTCAAACAGAATTTAATGCAAACACACTCGCGAAGAAACCACATCTTCCATCGATTCTCAAGTAGCCACGATCATGATAACTTTTTAAGGATTCGGTTATGTACTCGCCAACGGCTATCCGAACAGTGCAGACGTGTTTTTGGGGTGCTCTGATAGTCCGACCCGAGATAGGACTCCCGGCAGGGAGGCCTGCCTCGGCCGCCCGCAAGAGACGACGATCGCCCGTCCCGACGATCGGCATTTGGTTTTTCCCGATCGCCGAACTCGCGAAGAACGCGAAATGTGACGTGTGCATCGCACTTAGTGGGCAAATTGCTGGTTTTTAGGCAATACTGAACAGTGCTAACAGTGTATTCTATTGTTTTATTGAAATTTGTGCCTAAATTAGTTTGTTTTAAGGAAGTTTAGGGCAGCGGGAAGTGCCCCTCGTGGGCTGGGGGCCCTTTGTGCCCCCCCTAGTGTATCCTTGTGTTCCCTTGTTCTTTGTGCGTCCGTGACCCCATCATGGAGGTCCTACGTGCGAATACTATAATTGTCAATACAGAAGAAAGTTTTCGTTTCGCCTCGCCGCTTGAGGTCAATTTGTTCATCCGAGCAACGTTGGGCCTCGCGGCGGAGGATGTGGAAGGAGTAGAGATTGGTTAAAACCGTCGCCAGATATTCTTAAAATTGAAATCTCCAGAAGTGAAAAAGCACTTATTAGAAAATAATGTGACACCCCTCCCCTTCCCCACAAAGGAGGAGAAGATAACGACGGCCACACTTGAATCCACAGAAGATGCCCCCAAATTGGTGAAAGTGATGTGTCTCCCATTCGAAATGCCCATAGCAGTGGTTTTCGAGGAGCTGAGCCGCTTTGGAGACGTGCGATCGTGCTGGGAGGCGGTGTGGAGAGGGAGAGACCTCCTCGCGGGCACGAAGATGGGCACCTTTATGGCGAAAATGGTAATCAAGAAAAATATCCCCTCGTACATGACCTTCAGGGGTCACCGGGGCCTGATTCTATACGAGGGCCAAAAAAAGACATGTGCCTGATGTAACGAGGAGGGTCACGTCCGTCGAGATTGTCCTCGCAGTGACATTGGCAGGCGTTTCGCGGACGTGGCGGCTCGTTCCCTCTCCACGCCCGTGGAGGACGAGGAAATTTCAGCAGGAATTGCTCAGCAGTTGTCAAATATTGAAGCAGAGATAGACACAGACATCGTCCCTACGTCAAAAAGACGCCCCTCTGCCGCTGAATTTTCTCCCCCCCCCCCCAGAATAAACCAGAGAGTGTTAAAAAACAGAAGACGATCGCCACATCGGTCGAGGCCATGGATATTACGTCGTCGGAATCATCTCTCCCTCTCCTGATTTCTTCCTCTCAACGAGAGCCGGTCCCGGTTAGCGAAGGGGGAAGTGGGGAGGGTACATTTGAAAAAAAAGAAAGAAAAGAAAGAGAGAGAAGGCGGAAGAGAGAGTTGAATTGGAATTTTGTGGCGGGGCTAAATCTCGATTACCCCAAAAAAGAAGAAAGTGACACGGACGAAGAGTTGGGGCGAGAGACCTTTGTACATGGCGCAGAAGTGGATCATTGGGGGAATAGAGCCAGAATCACACCTCCCTACACCGATTCAGAACTTGATATGAGCTGCATTTATCTGGATAATTCCATAAAGAAAATAATCAAAAATTTCGGAACATGGAAAGAAGGTAGAGAGTACAGAAGATGGGAAGAATGGACAGAGAAGAACAGAAGACGAAAAGATAAAGTTGAGAACTCCGATGACGAGATGAGAACTATTAGCGTTGGCTCTTCCTCCCTTTCTGAAATCTCCCTTTCTCATGACCCCCCGTCCCCCGACATCACTCGCAGAAAAGAGGACGCTCCCTTCCATTCCCCGTCCACGCCACCAGTGAAGCATGACGACAAACAGTCGCCGGCTCCCTCCTTCTGCCGGCCGTCTCGGTCGACTAACCCCCGCGGCGGGGGACAAGCTGGCGGCGCACGTAGAAACGAATTCTTCATGGAACTTTTGAGAAGTATGGAGTATGACGAGAGCTCACTGGAAAGTTGGTGCTCCAACTCCAGCATCCGGAGGAGCGAGAGGGAAAGGCGGCAAAAAAGTGGAGTGTTACACTTTTACAGCGACAGCACGACGGCTGCCGTAAAAGATTTAGGCAGGTATATTAAGGACCCCATAGTCAACGAGGACTTCAATATAACTTGGGAAGGTCGCGAATAAAGAGTTCGCGTTACTCAATGTGGCGGTAAGTATTTAAATTTTTACGAAGTATAGTGTGTGCGGCAAAAATTAAGCGGCCTTAATTGCAATAAATATTGGTTTTGCTTTCCTTAGGATCAATGGAGGAAGCCAAGGAGTCTCAAATGTATTTCGAGAGGCTCATGGCAGTCAATGTGCCCATCAAAGAGGCCATTGAGCTGTGCTGCTACCCCGCACATGCTAATATGCGCATTAGGAGGGAGAAAGCTAAGTACACGACAAACGCGAGACGGCAGGAGTGTGTGGCGGCAATACCGGCCGGAGATGCCGTAATTGGGAGCCCCGTGCCGCTTCCAAAGCCTGACGCTATTTCCGAGCTGACGGAGGAATTGCGGAATGCGGGTAAGTGAAATATTTATATACATGTATATGTAATGGGCGAAATTCAACCTAGATCATTTACAAATTTTTTCCAATTCCATTTATATTTTCATTATTCTTTCCTATTTTAGGGAGTGAAGCGCAGAAGGGAAACATACGCTTAAAATATGCAGCCATATTTCATGGCGGTGGAGAGGAAAAGGTAAGAATCATGTCATTTATGGGGTCTGAGTGAAGTCCTCCATTCTGTAACAAACCTAGTGGAATTATCATGTAACCTTGTCAGGGGCACTGACATTGTGATGATTATATGCTGTGTTCCTTGCTATCCTTCTCCTTAGCGAGATAGATCGATATGACCCCACTGTGGTTAGTCTAGTTAGCTATCTATTCTTCATGTTGTGAAGGTTTTTATTCCTTCCGCGTAATACATTTGCGGGAGCAAGCCATTGTCTTGCACCTCCCTTTTAAAGGCATATTGCGGTATCTAGTGCCTTAAAGTGAATTTACTCAATTACTCATGCCTATCTTTCAGGTTGTACTGTACCCAGGGTACAAAGTTACCATCGGACGAAATGCGAAGGCGAAAATTGTCCATTCTGCAGCGGGGAATCCGGCGAAAATGCAGTGGCAGTTGCTATTGGAATTTAAAGGGAGGGAGTACGTTATGAGCCACTCGGCCACAGGCCAGAGGTTTGGCGCAGATAAAAGTGCACTCCCGCCAGCGGACAAGGATACCTTGAGTGCCGTGGAACGTGAGTTCTTTCTATTTTTCTGCAGTATAAGGCTGCAACTTATTCAATTGTTAAATGCTAATTATTATCTCTCAATCATAAAGATGCGTGCCATTTTTTGTGGTGTTAACGCAAATCTACTTTTTTCACAGTGTTCGTGAAGTTCAAATGCTCGGGGGTGCCCACTCCAGCGGTGGCCTCAACCTTAAACAAATTGGCGGGGAATCTCCGGATGTATGGCCAGCGGAGGGAGGGCAAGAAATACAGCTACCCCCGAAAGTCGACGAAGTAAGTTATATTTCATAAAGAATTATTACTCGTTACTTTATACAATTAAAGAAGTACAGTTCATTCAAAATAACTGGTAATAAAAGGTCTAGCTCGCCGCAAACCTAAGTCCGTTTTATCCAAATTTGAAATTCATTGGGTGTTTTGTTATTTGAGGCCCGCTGCAGCCACCATGAAGGCAGCCGATATCCCCGAGGACGTGCGGAGGATGTTAGAAGGTTTGGAGGAGGACGGCGAAAATTCTATCTAAATTGCATGTATCTCATTGAAATGTATAAATTGTCACCACTCGTGTTATTTTTTAAGTGTTTTTTTCATTTCAAAATAAATGTGTGAAGAGTATATGTTGTTTTATTGTAATGCAATACTTGCGTTAAGTTAATGCAGTGAAATCACTCCCTTATCATTAAGGCGCGATTGTCTTGCCGAGTGTAATTATAGTTTGATGGAGGAGATTCTATAAGAAAGTTGGGTGAGTACTGTGAGTCCATCAGTGAATTTTAAAAGTGGAAGTAACTCGTAGGTGGTGAGAATCTAGTCGCAAACTGGACTTAACTCTGTAAGAAGGTGGAAAACAGATTCACAGTAGCAAAAGTGGGAAAACCAGATTCAAACCTGTAGGATGGTGAAAATCAGATTCAAAGTAGTAAATATGGGGAAAGAGATTCAAATCTGTTGAACGGTGGAAACCAGATTCAAATCTGTCGAATAGTGGAAATCAGATTCAAACCACCCGTGAAGGAAATGAGTAGGAAAACAGCCGCCATATTGGATATTTCCAACTGTCTTCCTACTGCTTTCCAGCTGTTTCAATTTTCAAAACAGATTCAAATCGGAGGGAAATCCGTGCGTCAAACCTGTTGGAAATCAGTGTCAAATCTGATGGAAATCAGTTTTTCTTTGCTGGGTTCTGATTCAATTTTATTTACTCTTTTACTGCAGAAAAACTTCCCTTCTACAGAACATAATATACACACATCTAAAATTTTATTGATATCAATATTTTCAAATTCATGACTTTCAATTAATTCAAACAAAAAAATCATTTTTTGGAAGTCCTTTAACACACACAGTGGAGCACTTGTTTACAATTGCTTTAAATTTGCATTCACAGATGCAAGTACTCTCACAATCACAAAGTTAATACTTCACAAACATTTTCACAGTAGCAAAAGAATTGTCACCACAAAGGACCAGAGATGAATCATTTTTTAAGCCACCACTGCAGACATAGTCCCTCTTAACAATAATACTATTTTCTTTTCCTATTTTTATTAAAAATCCAAACTTTTGGCACATTTTCAACATGGCAGATATCCATAAGCATTTCAATAGTTTCCATTAAAAATGCACTTGGTTGAAGTACTGATCTTAAGTGTCCCAAAACAAATGTTGTGCCGTCAATCTCTTCCGTAAATCTTATGCCGTGATGCAGCCTTGTCACGTAATTCTTAGAAGTGGAATCATAGCAAAGCTCATTTATGGCTGCAGGTAAGCACTTACGCAGCTGAAAAGACTCAGCAATTTTTACTTCTGCTAATCGAGTTCCTGTGACCTGGGCTTTAATTTGGCCCAGTAGGGACTCCAAGGGAAAGCAGGAACTTTCATTGCCGGGTCTATGTAGACGTACGTAATCTGCCAAATGGGTCAGGGCATGAAGATGAGCAGACATAAACCTTTCTCCATATATAGCAGAAAACTCTTGAACAAATTTCTTAATGCGTACCTAACTCCGCAAGATCAACTGCCCGAACAACATTTTGGTTGAGCAGGTACATAGCTTCAACCAACAGAAAATAATGACAAAAAACTTCAGGAATTAGCATGTCATGCAAAACAGGGATGGAAAAGTAATATAACCAGCTTTTATACTCAGCAGTTTTATAAAATGGCATACATGTTTCAACGCTCCTAGGAGGGCGAGTGATAAATATATGGGGTTTGAGTTGTCTTAGTCTCTTGTCAATGACTTTGACTTCACTGTTTATATTACATCTAAGCTCTTTGAAACAGGGTTTCAACCACAGTTCCATCAAGCGCTTTGACACACCAAAAACACAGTGCATGAAATCAATTTTAGAGCCAGAAATGAAATCTGGCATAATTTTCGATTGTTGAAGCACACCTTTAAAACCAAAAACAGGCTTCCTCGTCTTTTCAGCTTCAAGGCAGTGCCTCTTTGAGGCTTTTGCAGTTCGCAGGGGTGCAATTTCATTGTATTCATAACAGAAAACTCTACTTTTGCATGAAAGTAGTACAGACTTGCCTTTATTAAGGCACTTAATACAGCCAAAAAAACCATTGAAATTTTTCATACTATACATAATCGCCTTGGCTGGCATATCAGCAATGCTACTTAGCACAAAGCTCCTCACTGTTTCCAAAGACCTATCACAAATAATCATTGACATACCATTCTTGAGTGTTTCAAACACTTCTATGAAATGGTGCAAAACAGCGAATGGTGAAATCAGGTTTGGCGGAACCATGCCATAAGCCACCTAGCACAATGTTTTCCATCAAAAATCTTTTAGAATAAGGAAGTTCATTTATCACAAATGATATGGGCCATAAAGTAATTTTGGAAGAGTTAAATAATCGCATCCCATCAGTATAAACCATGAATGTGAAATCATAAGCACCCTATAAGTACTTATTGAGTTGCTTATACAATCTACTATCAGTACACAGTTGCAATTTATCATCATCTCCCCTATTACTGTGAAATCGATGAGTTAGAGCAGAACAGAAATCACTTTGGAGAAATAGTTCCTTGATCTGTGCTTCTACATCAAATATAAGTGCATTGGCTGTTTTTACATGGGTGTCACAGTCTCTAGCATTATTGCTGACCAGTTTCTCACACTGAGCACAATACTGCATCTTACTGAAAGATGGAGTTTTACCTTTAAAAATGCTTTTCAGCTTAAATGTGGAAGTCACCATTTTGTTACCAGATGGCAAATGCAGTGAAAGTAGCTCAAGCAACTTATCCGTGCAGGCATTGGACAACTTAAAATGCAGGTAAAATGAAATCAGCATAATACTACTTTCTAACACAGTAATCACAGAACCTTCATACAGTTTGTCATTCACTGTGATCCCTGGAGGTGATTCTTTGTAGTCGTTTTTATCAAAGCTTGCTTCATCGTCTAGGGAGTAGTAACTGCAAGTCTCACTGCAATCAGACTCTTCATCTGAATTCTCCAAGAAGTCATCATAATCTGAAATTATTTAATGGTGGATGTTAGGCATCACCCACTTCATCTTAACATGGACTGCCATGACTGTAAATGTCACCTTATTCACCCAAAATTTAGCTTATAAATGCCATGCAATACACATAGTCAGTGTTCAATCTATTGCCATCTCATGGGAGGCTAACAGCAAATACAGGATATACAGCGAAGACGGTCATGTGGATTACACTTGTAAAAGAACATAAGTCTCATGAGGCAACTAATATGGAGAAAACTCAGCTTAAAAAATTTCATGATAGGGTATGTAGATGGAATAGCATTTAAATCACTTAATTACAGGGCAGAGGCACAGCAAGGAATTAAGGATGGGGGGGTTTCGGTGCAATTAATACCAGGGTGTGTGGGGGTATGGTATACCCACCTGGATAAGTGGTAGGAGAGAGATAAATAAATTTGCGGAATTTTAAGATAAATGGACCAAAATGGTGAGTTTTACGGCTTTCTCAGGGATATTTTATTAACCCTTACACAGTTCTATTAGTAATATCAATCCAGTTAAGTAAAATGGATTAAACTTAAAAATTTCTCTGAGCTCTGGGGGGTTTTTCATCCCCAAACACCCCCCCCCCTTGCTGTGCCACTTTTCTGGGGAGTATATAGAGCTCAGAGAAAATATGTAGAGGGAAAAATTGTAAATGAAAAAAGAAACAATTTTAATACTGCAATCAAGAGGACCCTGAAATAGTGTAACCTCATCCGAACAAAGACAAATGTCGGCCTCCCAGTAGAATTACTTCAGTTCTTTCGCTGGAGTGGGCAATGCAACGGATTATTATTACATCGGTAACTTGATCTGAACGAGCTTCTATGGAATAATATTAATAACGTATTACCTTCTTCCATATTATAACATTCTTCACGCTGAGCTTGCTCGATATCCCCAACCATTCTTGGAGTGGTCAAGGGAGGTTCTGAAAGAAATTGGATCTTAAATTATTTCGGCATCTTAAGAATTATATTAGGAAACTATGATGGAAATTCTAATTATCTGGAACGCCATTAATTAATATTTGCATGGAAACGCATTAATGCATATACGGAATAACTAATTACGAATGCAAACATGCAACTTTAGGAAGATGATGAAAGAAGTCATCCTGCAAGTGAGACACGTACGAAACTTCATCTTCTTCGCGGTAAACATCGTCCGACATGTATAACTGCTCACTGTCCACAGAGGAGTTCTGATATTGCCTCTTCTTTCTTCTCCACTCGGTTGTTCTCGACAATCCACAATACAGTCGTGTAGACATTATTAAGCACAAGTATACTATTCCACCAAATCCCAAAGTTTGATACACCGCCACTGAACCGCGAGGACCGGAAGTCATATTCGCACTAAGCGATTATTTTTTGCGATTTCATATTTTAAATACAACAATATGTGGCTAATTATACGCTTAATTTTATTAATAAATTTTTAATCCAGTATTAGGGTTTGGGATGAGCTCTGTACACTTCAATCTTACGAGAGAGAATTTTCAACTTGACTCATAAAACCAGCATAAGTTTTGCCAACATACGATATTTATCTACCGGATAAGTACGGAATCCATTTTGGCAGCGGTGATGTATTTTTCTAATATAGGTGTTGGCAGCACGGATATCTTTTCCCGCTCAACGCTTTTATTCGTTGACTCCCGTCGCCATTACTTCTTGTTGAACGAGGTCGCGTGTTCTGGCGTGTTCGTTCTTGACTCGTAAAGCCGAAGGGCCGAAGGCAGATACAGATAGTATATCGCGTGATTTAATTATGTTTAGCGAAGATTCCATGGATTCTGTGGAGAGCTGCCAGAGGAAATCGCAGAGATCTGGGAGGGAGAATCATCGCATCCTCTTCCACTGCGAAGAGGATGATACATATATGTTAGAGGATGATTATCGTAGGTATTTACCCGATACTTCACCTGTTGTGAACGGGAAATACAAAATCGACATTAAAGTGAAGGGGAGAACGAGGTTGGTGGAGG
This sequence comes from Ischnura elegans, assembly GCF_921293095.1. NCBI lineage: Eukaryota > Metazoa > Arthropoda > Insecta > Odonata > Coenagrionidae > Ischnura > Ischnura elegans. The sequence goes on from NC_060258.1 coordinate 5,493,883, forward strand.
TGACGGCCCTGAAAATTGGAGGTAAGCGTTTTAACATATCTGATGGCATGGATTTTCCTTCCACGTTCAGCTTTGTGAATTTTGACGTTGAATTCGCGTTTTAATCCAGGCAGGGTTAAAGATTTCGAAGAATTAATGAATGAGGAGCCCGCAATGTCCATGATGAAGAAGAGGGAAGAAAATCCCAGGATCTTGAAGCCGTCGCCAATGAATTCGTTGAACGCCGTGGCGACTGCTGTGCATTTCTCCTGCATGATGGATGAGCAAGAGAATGCTGCACCGAGTATCAATCCTGCACCATCTGTCTCTCATCCTTGGGACAAGAGCGAGCTGGAGACAGCCTTCGACGAAATTAGGAACGCGGGTGTGCCTTGCTAGTGTTATTTACATTTAGATGTATGCCCATTTCATGAAAATATATGCCCCAATAACTTCATTTTTTGTTTGTATGTACGTTTGCTATGCCATATGCGATCGGTATTTTCATTGGAATAAATTCCACGTTGCCTAGCAGCATGAATATTTAACTTAAATGTGGTATTTCACTATTGCAGGAAACCAAAACGCCATGGCCGACGCCACGTATCGGCTGTTCCTGCGCCTAAAACCGACAGGCTGGGATGAGCAGATAAAGCAACCATTAAGAGTATTTAGTTGCAGTTTGCTTCACGTGGTACACTGTTTTAAATTTCTTGGAAAAAAGGCCTATAATGAATTGCTAACATCTTTTAATCATTCTCTCCTGTCAGGTCGAGGTTTTTGCGGGGTCTAATGTTTGGATCAAAAGGAGGGACAAGATTGATACCCTGGAGAGAGACCGAGGCAATCCGAGAAAACTGCAGAACTTACTCCTCACCAAAGTCTTCGGTGAGGAGTACATTCGTTGCCATTGCGCCACAGAGCAAAGGATCGAGTGCAATGGCAACCTTGGAGCGGATAAAAATGTGCTGCAGGCTACTTCAAGTAAGGCTCTCTGTATTACTGTGACTCCTTTATAGTCAAGATTCCTTTAGGTAGTTGTAAAACTTTCACAATTCACTCAGTTTTGAATGTCATACCCTTAATGTATTACAATTATACTTGCTTTAGTCTTTTAAAGGGCTTCATTTTTGGAAAGTGATTGGGTTGAGCATTGTAAATTAATTTCTTCGTTCTCTCATCCTTTCTTTTTAGATTTTGTCCGCTGCAAGTTCCGCGGCGAAAAGAATTTCACCACAATTAATCATGCTTTCAACACTCTGTCCAATAATCTGCGGGTGAAGCAGAGAAGGAAGATGGGACGGTCCCAAAGGCGATCTTCCTTCCCGGCGATTTTGAAACGGTCCCAAAGGCGACCAAAGTAAGTCTTACTACATTCATAGTTGTCATCTGCAGATGTCAGTGCTTAGATTATTAAGGCAAATGATTTCCTCTGGAATATTATGGAACAGAATTTTAATTATTATTTGTATTAGGTGCATCTAATTTTGTTTGTAGTAATAGGCAAAAAATTAATTTACATATTGTATACTCAAATATCTAGAAATTCATTAACTAACTGATGTAAAATGTCAGTAACTGCTTGTTGACTGAAGGTTTTAATTTTTTGGTCATCATGGAAACTGTTCTAAGTGCCCTTAATTATTAGAATTAAAGATAATACTTGCACCTAGGCTGAAAGTTTTGCATCTAGCCTATTTTTAATGAGAATCTCAACCTAGCTGAAATATGTAATGAGATAACTTCACTCGTAGACCCTACCCTTTAAAATTCTAAGTATGTACACATTTCGGTACAAAAAACATGGTGATGCTGAAGGCGATGTTGGCATTTGATTCGCCCAATCCTCAACCGTTGTTCAATACTGATTGGGGGAAATCTTTATTCCTGATTAGGGTGAATCCCAATGTTCATGCAATCCCTGATCTTAAACTATTTGTGATTTATTGTGAAATCCATTGTTTGCAGCATGATTTTTTCATCTAAAATTGGTATTATTCTGACAAGGAGACATCGCCAAAGTGATGTCGGGATCTGCATGCGGATGTTATATTCTGAAACTATATAGGTAAGGTAGAAAAAGTGTCACGGCTTTCTTCCACATAGGCCCGGGTTCGAGAGATATTCGCTCTTAATGATTTCGCGCAGCATGACATCCCTTGAGTAATCGCTCCCTCTTACTTACTGCCGTGTTTTTCTCTCTTCTAATTTTTTATATCACTGTTACATTTTATCCCCATTCGTTTTATTTAGTTACTTCGCGATTTTTTAAATTTAACACAAATTTATGGATTTTAAACGAAACTCCGAATTGTGCCTTACCACGGCGATTACAAAGCAATACTGTCGAATCTCGCATTTAAAAATATATATTTTTTGTTAAAACCACGTCTAAAATATTGAAATTATAAAAAAAATAAACTAAAGCAATATATCAATAAAAACATAGATAAACTGGACAAACAAACAATTATAAGGTAGGAGTCGAAATGACTCCATTTGGTAGTTCTAGGGGGGATGTCAAGTCCGGTATTCCTAGTGTTAAGATGCCTAGTATCTTTCTCATTTGAAATAATTGACGGTTAGACGTCCTTCGTTTGATGGTGGTATGAATGCAGTGTAATTAATGAGGGAAACAACGGTTCTGTGTTTTAATGTCATTTGATTTTTTTTGCAAACAATTGTGTGATCATTATGCTTTCACTGGTTATCTTATCATATTCGACTATCTATTTTAAAATGTGGTTTTGAGTTATGTCATTTGTGATTCATCAGTTATTTTTCTTCTCTATGGCAGGAGCGCCCAGCTTCCATAATATATTTACAGTCTGATCCGGATTTGAGGTTTTCGCATTTAATGTTTTTCCGCATTTAGTGTTGATTTTTTGGGGTCCCGATTCATTCCCTATGCGAGCAATGTAAAAATTATCCTCATTTAGTGTTTCCGCAAATATATAATATTTATTAATTTAAAGCCATTCCAATCATTACAGACCCTAAAACCTAAAAAAATGGCTTGTGCTCATTTAGTTTTAAAACTTTGTCCCCCCTGAAAAACGTTAAATCAGGATTCTATCGTATTTATAATTATTGTTTGTGCATTTGATGTAATTGGTAATTCGTAGTAATAATTGATGTACAGTCAGATCCGCATGTAAGGTTTTCGCATTCAATGTTTTTCCGCATTTACTGTTTATTTTTTGGGGTCCTGATTCATTCCCTATGCGAGCAATGTAAAAGTTATCCTCATTTAGTCTTTCCGCAAATATATAATATTTATTAATAAAAAGCCATTCCAATCATTACAGACCCTAAAACCTCAAAAAATGGCTTGTGCTCATTTAGTTTTAAATTTGGTCCCCACTGAAAAGCATTTAATCAGGATTCTATCGTATTTATAATTATTGTTTGTGCATTTGATGTAATTGGTAATAATAATTGATGTAATTGATATTTTTCAATTTGTAATAAATTGTCTTTTGAAAACTGTTGTAGTCATTGCAGAAACAGCTATTGCTCACAATCACTTAAACACTTTATCTTTCATCATGAATGCAACATAGTGGATGGAACCAATTATGTGATCAACCAATGTTGGCTAGGTTAAGCAAGGGGATTTATGGTGTTCCATATGATTTGATGAGGGAATTTCAATGGATTGGGCAGGAGAATTGTATTCAGCCAAACAAGGGGGTTTCAGTCTGGGAGGCAAGGGAGTTTCAGTCTGGCAGGCAAGGGAGTTTCAGTCTGGCAGGCAAGAGAGTCTCAGTCTTGCAGGCAAGGGAGTTTCAGTCTGGCAGGCAAGGGAGTTTCAGTCTGGCAGGCAAGGGAGTTTCGGTCTGGTAGGCAAGGGAGTTTCAGTCTGGCAGGCAAGGGAGTTTCAGTCTTGCAGGCAAGGGAGTTTCAGTCTGGTAGGCAAGGGAGTTTCAGTCTGGCAGGCAAGGGAGTTTCAGTCTGGCAGGCAAGGGAGTTTCAGTCTGGTAGGCAAGGGAGTTTCAGTCTGGCAGGCAAGGGAGTTTCAGTCTGGTAGGCAAGGGAGTTTCAGTCTGGTAGGCAAGGGAGTTTCAGTCTGGTAGGCAAGGGAGTTTCAGTCTGGTAGGCAAGGGGGTTTCAGTCTGGTAGGCAAGGGAGTTTCAGTCTGGTAGGCAAGGGGGTTTCAGTCTGGTAGGCAAGGGAGTTTCAGTCTGGTAGGCAAGGGAGTTTCAGTCTGGCAGGCAAGGGAGTTTCAGTTTAGCCAGCCCAGTCGGCCAAGGGAGTTTCAAGGGAGTAGCTGGAGTACCTAATTGCACTGCTATTGCACTGCCATCCCTCTTCCAAACTCCACTGGTTTGTTTCAATTTCAATGCAGTTTCAGCATAGAAGCAAGGCAGTGAGTTTTAAGGTAGTTTCAGCCCAGTTTCAGTCAAGTTGCAAGGGAGAAATTTTTACCTGAGAGTCCATTAGCTAACATTGTTCACCCACAGGAAGGTAAAATTCACAACAATTATCAATGGGAACACATATTAAGAACTCAAAAGAGTTATCTAATTGCCAGCTCACTGAAGAGTCCATTAGCTAATACTGATCACCCACAAGAAGGTAAAGTTCGCAACAAATATCAATGGGAACACAAATTAAGAACTGGGAACAATCATCTAATTGCCAGGACACTGAAGAGTCCATTACCTAGCATCGTTCACCCTCATGAGTGTAAAGTTAGCAGCAATTTTCATTGACATTTAAAGTATGGCAATCTTTTAGGCTTAATATGTACACAATTTAAACTCACAGTACAACCTCATGTCGGTTGGGCATTAAAATTATATAGTCTTCATGTACCATAACCTTGGACTTAAAACTATGTACTGGAACCACCTTATATTCCTTTGTAAACGTGAAATTTTTCATTTGTTTTATGTTATATTTCAACTTTCGTATAACAAATCTGGAGTCTTGACTCACTCGTAGAAGCTCTATCAAGGCAAAAATTGAATTTCAACTTGTTTTAACGTAGCAAAGAACTTTTCCATACTGTTGCTTCTCATCATTAAATACGATGAATTCATCTCTTCTCTTTGTTGCTCGTGTGTACAGGGAACTTGTGCAATTTCCTTTGCCTTCAACTTGCACACGGGAGTGAAATACACTATGCTTGGGATCAAACTCACGTAAGGTACGCACAGCTCTTTCATTTAGAAATGTCAGTCCTCCAAGAATAGGTGCCCCCAAAGGTTTCACAACATCCATTTCAGGCTCTTGTTGCCCTTGCTTCAAAGCCTGCAGAGATGTTATTACACATGTTGATGCCAAAATTTGTTCACTAACAAATTGAGTGCCATGAACTAAAGACAGCAATTTACCATTTTCATTCTCAAATGGGAAACATGAATTAGCCCATAAAGGGCCCCAATTCTTCACTCCCTGTGCTAAATGGAGTTATTGGTGGATGTTATAAGACATGTGTCTCTCACCATACAACATCTCCATATCTCCACAGAACAAGTTAAGAAACTTATCTGCTGCATCTACTTCTGTGATATTTAGTTTTTCCTGCGACAGTATGAATATGGCCGCAGAAAACAGCAGCCAATGTTCATAGTATGGCCTTGGCAATAAATGCTCAAGGCATATAGGGGAGTAGAACAGCAGGGTTATTCCACTAATCGTATGGCCGGGCCATTAGTCGAAATCGACCATAACTACGGCCTCGAGACATGCGTATGGCTTCGAGCGATTCTACTCTGAGCGAAAGGCCATATGTCGGGCGGTAGCTATGGCCTAAAGGCCGCAACACTATGGCCTGCCTAGGAGGCGGTCACAACTCGGGCCATACGAAATAACATTGCTCGCCTACGGAGTTATAGAAGAAATTTACGGAGTGTCGTCGATTATAAAGCGATTTAAAGTTTCAAGAAATATATTAATATTACGGGGGAGCACATATACGGATCCAAAGGGCATTGGCTAGATATATAATATAAAGAAGCCGATTTCATCTGGAAAGGAGTATACGGGATACGTGTAATCCGTTCGCATACGATGATGGATATTTTAATTAAATCTTTCCGCGCGTCAAAAGAAGTTGTTATTTAATTTGTAAATAGATATAGTGGATGAACTAAAAGTTCGCTTGTAGTTAAAAAGTTAGAAATACTTTTTTAATGGATGCTATGCTGCATATGTTAAAGTGATCGGAGGAACGGGCTTTTATTTGCTTTCTGTGCTACATTTGCTAGCAGATTTCTTACTTGTTTCGAAAAGCTGTAGGTAGCTAGAAATATCCGCTATTAAATGTTTTATGCTTAAGAATCTCGTAGCATTACGGTTCATGAGGGAGAAACATAGGGTAACACATTTTTTGGCAGTAAGGCTTCAGTAAGTCGATGCGTAAAGGACAAATGTTGTCCATAAATCAAGGAAAGAATGATAGTCTCATATTGATGTTTTAATTTTATACAGCTACCTAAGCATAAGCCACTGATAATAAAATTAATGAAACTTAAAGTTTCAATTTCATCTTTAGATTTCGTGCATTGGCTGGATTTCTACGGCTTTTGAGGGCAAATTATTGCAGCCATGAGACAATAGTTACACCATTGGAAGGAGAGAAAGAGGGTTAGAACTACAATAGGATGTCATGTTATAACTCTATCCATTACATGCACAATTCACGAATATTATAATCATTATAATACTGTAGGGTACAAATTTCTTCTGCTTCTTCTCGTCCGTGATTTGCGTTCTTCACTTTTTTTTAAGATCTCCAGCGTCTGCCGCCAGATCAGAGTTTAAAGAAAATCCAAATTTATCCTTTAATAAGAGTCCATTTCAGTTAAGGAACATAGAATTAATTTTGTATCTATGTTGGAACAAACTTCCTTCTCAAAAAATGATTAATGTTAAAAAAAGTGAACCCAACTTATAGTACCAATTATAATTCTCATACTCGCCTGCGGAAAGGGCGTTAAGACTTTTGGCCGGGCCATACGATATGGCCCCTCGAGAGTGGAATCGGTACAATTCGGTATAGGCCGTAATTTCGGGTCAGGCCATAAGAAACTTACGGCCGGCCATACGTATGGCCCCGTTTAGTAGAATAGCCCTGCAGGAGCCATGACCGGAACTCTGGCGCTCTCCAATTACTCAATTCTTTTAAGCTTCTAGGTCCTCGCGTGATGGTACTTGGAGGACGCATAGTCAAGAGAATCCTATTTAGGTCTTCTGACACCCTGCCAATATACCACTGCTCTCTGGAATGCATGCTGTCCACCCACAAATGAAGTAACTGCCTCACGACCCCAAGGTATACAGCATGCATAGCATGTGGGATGAACGAGGAGGACATGTCAATGGAAGGAATCATAGAGATGACTGAAGGCCCAATGACACCCCGTACACGCTCACCTACTTTCACAGCCTCCTGAGCTTGTTTTAATATGTCCATGTGGCTTCTTAATTTTGGCTTGGGGTTCACGTAAGGATAAACAAGAACCCTACATTTTTCATTGATGATGTGCATGTGACCCTCATGCTCACAAAAAGAACATCCAAATTCACCGTTGCATGCCGTAATGTTTTGCATATCGCTTCTTGCTCTAGCATCCACTGATATTATTGGTGCTATAACCTTTGATTTAATTGTTACACCTTTTTTAGTGTCTCTCCATGCTAATCCTTGCCTATGCAGCTTCAATAAATTTTCGGTAAATGGCTTCAAAAATGTATTAATTTTTGGCTTTGAGTCACCATACCATAGACCTGCCAGAGTTCTTATTTTCTTCCGGGTAGCTGGCTTTGTGTTCGCAACAGAGTAAAGGATAGGCCACATTTGTTTCTTAGCACTTTTGACCACTGGAATTCCATCCGTATTCCATATCAATTGAATAGTATTAGGTGCAACAAGATTCTTTCGTGACATGGCACCATCAACGATGTCATTAACATGGTCCGTCCTACAAGGGTTGATGAAGTGCTTATAAATTTTTTTGGTCTCAAGAAGGTGTCTCAAACTGTCCTCCAGAGGAAGTTCCACAAAAAATGAATTTATCTTTTCATCTTCACAGGCTGGGCACTTGACTACATTATCGGTGCATTCCCAATTACCAATATAAAACTGAAAAACTGTGCAATACCTGTGCTTGATGAATTTCATCATGGACTCTGAGTGCAGTTATAGCTTTAAAAATTTATATTTAGTGTCAGGGAAAGCCGCTGAGGCTGGCAAAATTTTCTTGATAATACCTAAAAGGCTGGAGAGTGCCGTTCTTGTCAACTTATGAGTCACAACAAATTCCAAAATATCTACATAAGTTTCTCCAAGGGTATACTCACTCCCACTGTACAAAGGGGCACTCCAAGGCAATCCATCCGTGAAAACAGACCTTACAGGTTCATCATCTCCTATGAAAGACTCTTCATCGTCCATTGCATCCAAAATCTCAGCACCACTCTCTGGGATGCCTTCAGTGTCCGTTGCATCCAAAGTCTCACCTTCACTCTCCAAGATGTCTTCCATACAAAAATCTTCAATTTCCATTGCATCAGATATCTCAGCTTCACTCTCCAGGATGCTATGAGGATCCGAGGGACTGACACCCGCAGAATCTTCATTTGCAATATTTGCATCGTCATCTGAAATAAATGACTCGACTTTTTACAAAACGAAGTTCAGCATGAATATAATAAATAAACATTACTATTATTATTAACTGACTCTCCTACGAACTTCAAATCCCCATATGACATAATAGTACCACTCATATTAAAAGGATATTGAAATAAAAAGTTAACACAACTGGAATTCACCTGCGCTTTGCAACAAATGTGACGAGTCTCGGCTAGACACAACCGTTGTTGTACTTCCCCTTCCAGATTTGACGGAATGTATCCTCTGCGTAGTTAGCGGAACCTATTAGTGGAAAAGAATGGATGAAGTGCATACAGAATCATGCTACATTGAGCATTAATTCATATTTATTATCATTACACCTACCACTGTGTCAGCAGTAATATATTGACGGTAACGGCCGCGTTTGATTGACGGTGCACCCTCCATTTCTGTTATCAGCAAAATATATATTCCCACTGTTATGTTTATAATTATAGGCAAGGATCGCTCAAACCTTCTGGAAATCTTCTCCTGGAAAACGTGATTGCTCCACATCCACTTACAATTTATTTGCGAATTGCGTTCTTCATTTTTTATTTCACATGTGGCGCCAACCGCTCCACTCGAACCACGTGCAATTTAGTCGCCATGACACACGTGAGTAATGCCCCGTTTACACAACGATCGTCGCGACGTTGATCCGTACGATCGTAACCTCAAAACGTCGTGTAAACGCGCAGAGTTACCATCGTAGGCCTTAGTACCTAGCACTGCCGAACTTACGATGGTTAGCGCTAGTGTGCCAAGAAAAAAGAGTTAGGAAATGAAGATCGATGCATATACGATTCTTTCGCGCCGTTGCAATCTTGATACAATAATTGATATTTCATAAATAACTCTAATATATATAAGATATATGGCAACGATTGAAGACATTATTGAGCAGGTAATGGAAGGACGTAATGGGAAAGTTTTTTCTGATGGTCTATTTAGCAAATGATATCGGATATTCTATACTATACCAGTTTTATGCATTTCTTTATTCACAGGTTAACCCATAACCACGTATCCTTGTATTATACTTCACAGATGATGGAATATAACAAACATACTCAAAATATTAACCAATTAAAATCGTTGTATACAGGATTTCACGGTAAAATTCGCCAGAAATAACTAACATTTAGATGAGGACATGGAGAAATCAATACTTGTGCCGAATCAAGCCGAAATCTAAGCCTATTCTAGTTAAATAATAACAGCAATATATACTGTCTTTAATGCGTGAATATTCTTGAATGTTTTGACATATTCTCTCAAAGAATTTAGATAACTAAAGGCTTCACGGACTGTTATGACTAGTTTTAGTTTTACCTCATCATTCTGGATAGCTGGGAGTTGAAGACATAATTTGCTCTATGGTAATTAAAAACAAGCAGGTGAGGATTTGTATAGCTGTGACGGGATCCATTAAAATTTACTAATAGAGGATATAGGAACAATATAAATATTAATTGATAATTTTGTAGAGGAATAGGCTTTTGTTGGAGGATCCTTGACGTGCAAGAGTTTTTAAATTGACTAGGGAAAGAATATATGAAGTGTTTTAATCAGACAGTGAGATTCCGAATTTGTAATCATTTAATTTGAGAAATTTATTTTGGACACGTAGCTAGAAGTCATACCTCCACTGCAGCATTTCACTTTAACAGTGAAGTATTTCAGCCACGTAGAAATTCCCAGACTCCATGGGCAGTTGAATTGCCTTGCACTTTATATCATTTGAACAACAAATGATTTCCTCAGACAAAACTTCAGCCAGGAAAATTCCTACTTTCTCTGAACATACAGGCTCAGAGTAGAAGTCCTTGATTTTTTAGCCTTTTTCCTTTGAAAGCTATTTTGGAATCTTTTTTCCCCTATAAATTCTATGGAAATTATTGATCCACAATGCAGAACAGCACAGTTATTTGGAGAGCATGTAGGAAGCAAGTAATTGCTTACACACACTTTCCTAAATCCATGGCCACTGAAACCATCCGGAATAGGAAGGTTGCTTGGAGTTGGCTCTTGATGCGTTTGATCGGAGTTTTCTTTCATTCCCAAAGCATAACTCCTTTCGGACAACCTTCTCACTCTCTGCTGCAGAGGTCTTTCACTTTTCTTTCCTAATTTCTTCAGGCTTTGCAGGAAATTCTCAAATTTATATGCACTGAAGTCATCCAGAGGGCCATATCGTCTCGCATCCTCCACAATGTGGATGAGATTATGGACATTGCGGGAGACACTCTCTCTCCCATACAATTTAGAGAAGCAGGAAACAAAATACTTCATCAGGTCATAGGCAGAGTCCAGGTACTTCCCCATTAGCCTTGATGAGAGTTAAACTCTCACAGCAGCATGCAAACAGCAGAAATGCATGAAGACATCGTCACTCAACACATTTTTGAAAGCGTATGGGCCCACAAGCCTGCATAAAGGTTTAAGCGTTTCTTTAGGTGGGAGACGGAGGGTATTTTGCTACCCCTCTTCAGAAAATGTGGAGTTGAGGACTCATGAAAAGTCCTTGGAGCATTGTTCTTCTGCACTGCTGAATGGCACAACCACTGTTTTTGGGTTCAAAGGAGAGAACATGTTCTCTAAATTTGTTCCGGATTTCATAAATGGTTGTGGGATAGATACCATGCATTCAGTGTTTGCTGGTATTGGGGGAAAACGTTTGATGGAGTTATGGTTTAAATCAGCTTTCTGCATTATTGTAAGACGTACCTCAGAGAGTACTAAAGGGCGCAACTTATAGTGAAGATTTAATGACAGAACAGATATTGCTATTTTCCACAAATTTACTTAAATAAGTACCATTTAGGAAAATTGCCATTTCTCTTTTTCATTGAATCAGGATATCATTCCATTATATCTCGCCTGCCTCAGTTAATGTAACTATGGTCAACACTTAACATTGGTTAATTAGCCCACCGTAAGTCTGCACTAGAATCCCAAATAAATACAATACTTTAATGCTCTAGATACCAGCATCAAATAATTATTAGAAGGCATTTACTATCCTGACCCCCTCACCTTTGTCGGAGCTAAGTCCGAAGTAGTCATTTTCCAAACTCTCACTCAGCACGAACTGTGAACGGAGTTCATTTTGCTCCTCATCCTGATAAGTCTCTTCAAGTGGATCGCCAATGGTTTCCTCCGCTTCCATAATTCTTCTCTTTCGCCAGATGGTAGTGCGTGATTGACCGCTTTACGATTTACTCGCCATGTTAACAACGGAATTTGGATTTTGAAACTCGCGGCATTCGTTTGCAGATAAATCGAAGATCGAAGGCCACCAGAAATGAAGCTTGGTAGTATCTTGGAATTAGCTGACAATGAAATTAATTATATATCCGAGATACTAAAAGACAATCTCTATGCTAATTATTTCTTAACTCTTCTAATTTGATTTCTGAATACACTGAATTGTGAGATATATATCATCAAACGATAGAATTCAACACGCAACGGCACTTAGCTTCCTTTGCTAAGCTAGTCGGGTAAAAACTTTGCAATTAATTAAAAATGTTTAAATGGCTACATTCACGAAAAATAGCTATATTATAAATATATTTTTTTTATTGAACCTTTTTCGAAAAATTTGATGAGAAATTTAAAATGTCATCATTACATGCCGAACTTGAATAATGCGGTGCTCCATTAGTCAATATAAAGCTTTATCTTTAATACATATATCTGAAAATCGTGCAAAAGGGCAACATTTATCATTCGTAAACAAAATTAAATATTATGTTGTTATTAAAAGCATTATAGTGCAATGTAAAAGAAGTCATAAAATTGAACATTGGTTATCAAGAGCGCAACTTGAGTTAAGTTGCACTTCTTTCCGGCATATCCGGTCTTAGAAGAGCTTTCGTTTAGTTGTAAATTTACTCACACTTCTTGCACGTGGTGAATAGAATTGTAGAGTCACACGTCTAGAACATCATGTCTAGAATAGTTGAGTACGATGAAGACTCGGTTGACAGCGTGCGATCATATACCACTAGAAGTAAGCGGGAGAAGAGAATAAAGGCTGTGCTATACTTTACGTCCGATGAATCCACCGCCATTGTAGATCATCTTGCAGATTTCCTGCCTGAAGTCAAAAGTGTGCTGAGAGGGCAAGCACACCTAATTAAGTGGAACCCTAAAGCAGCGGAGCCCGACCAGGAGGTTCGAATTGTGAAGAAAAGAGGTAAGTATGATAACCAATTCGAATCGACATTTTCCATTGTAATTTGGCCATTCATTGGCAATTCACATTAGCTATGCGAATATGTTGGTTCCTAAGATGGGCTGATGAGGAACGTACTGAATACTGTATTTCTATATTCAAGTAATGAAAATAGTGTCATCGCATGCGACGATGTCTATGATTGGATTACGTGATAAGGCCTGCTTACACGGTACATTAACACGTACGGGTTAATGTCTAAATGTATGAACGCGAGAATGAACGCCAAAATGTACCATGAAACCACCCTACTTGTGCGAATGCATGCACAAAGAATAGAACCTGTTCTAATTTGGTTTATGCATTCGTACATGTTCCGCTCCGGTCCACGAAAATCATTCACGCAAACGTACATTAACTCGTACGTGTTAATGTATCGTGTAAACAGGCCTATAGGAAAGTTTGATGCATTAGTCCAAGTGGAGCTCTTTCTCCATGCAAGTAAATGAGTATGGACTGCAGCGAATGTTCATGCATTGTGTGACCGGGGCTCCACCCCTGTCGTAGGATGTGGTTTTGGGTTTTGTGCGTGGGTTTCACCGTTGCTCTCAAGTGTGTCATGGTTAATTTCGACATAGTGTTACACTCGTCATTTTAATAAAATGAATGTTACCCATTGTTATTGTGGCTTAGAATAGTGTTGGTACGGAGAAGCTACATATGACTTTATGCTTGAATTTTATGGTATCTTTTGTAAAAGTGACTAATTATCTTCCTTTTATATTCTAGGCACTAGGATAGAATGTGAGGAGGTCCGTGAGGAGTTTGAGGTGCTCACATGCTCTATGGGGGTAGATGAGGCCATAAACATTTGTGAAAAAACGCCCAACATGTTAAGCAAAAGGAAAAGCTGTCCCTCTACCCGGCCACCACAGGCACACGGCACCGCTTAATTTTTGTAGTATTAAATGACAAGTGTGCTTTCTAATTTGATGCTTATTTGTAAAAGTTGCAATGATGCGATTTCTAGATTCACAATTTTAAATGTTCATTAGTCAATCACGAAATATTCTTACCTTATTCTCAACGCTGTCTCAAGTAAATTTTTGGGAAGATGGTTAAATGGCATATAACATTTAGTTCATTGGGGAATGTATGAAGTTATGTGTGGGTGTTCTTTGGAAGTGTTCATGATACTCAACTTGATACATCTTAGAATCTTTTCTCACTATAACTCTTGAAGTACAATGGCAGTATGCCAAAGGTACGGACACGTGGCGTTACTAGGAATATTCTTTTGGGGAGGACTTGGGGGGGGGGGGCTACCCCCACAAGCAACAAGGAGTCCAGGAAAATTTTTGAACAATAACATGCCTAGAAATGCTTTTTGCATAATTTTGGGAGTTCAAATTTAACTTAAGGCAGATACAGTTATTGGGTATGTCTAATTCAGGCAAGAGTTTTAAATATTTTTAAAATTTCTGAGGCTTTTGGGGTGGGGTAGCTATCCTCTCTCCCCCCCTCCAATAGTTATGCGAATGCAATGGAATTTTTAGTTTGTAATTTTGACCAAGAAAGCTATCAATTAAGGACCCAAGCTCCATTTTCCTAAGATAAACTGATCCAATCATTTTGGCCCCTAAGCAGATTTCTTTCTAATATTAGCATTGGAAAAGAGTAGTGAATTTGCTCTGGTTTGTGTGGGCTTTAAATAGGATCTCAAATTTCTTTGTAAATACCATTTGTTTAAAAAAAAGTATTGTCTGTTAGGGTTATTTGTTGTTAGGCAAATGTTTTAAATTTCACTTGAAGGAAGTCCCCAGGGGGAGTAGGAATATTTGTTAATAGCTTTGTGTGTGAATTGTTTGTATTATGTACTATCAGGTTATGTCTACATCTGGTACAATAATATAGTTGATTTAGAAAGAAATGAGTTCCATAGATGTAGAAATTATTTTCAGCATATCTTCCAAGGCAGCTTCGTAAGGTATCCAAACCTTTTAAAAAGCAGTTTTTATGGTGTACAAATCAGTTTCATAGCCAATTCCAGAGTAGTTACAAGGCAGTTTGGGTGGTGTACAAATCAGTTCCATTGCCAATTCCAAAATAGTTACAAAGCAATATGGATGGTGTACAAATCAGTTCCAAGGGTGGGTGAGTGGTACAACTCAGTTCCATTGCCAATTCTAAAGCAGTTACAAAGCAGTCTGGATGGTGTACAAATCAGTTCCACGGGTGGGTGATTGGTACAAATCAGTTCCATTGCCAATTCCAAAGCAGTTACAAAGCAGTCTGGATGGTGTACAAATCAGTTCCACGGGTGGGTGATTGGTACAAATCAGTTCCATTGCCAATTCCAAAGCAGTTACAAAGCTGTTTGGATAGTGTACAAATCAGTTCCACGGGTGGTTGAGTGGTAAAAATCAGTTCCACGGGTGGTTGAGTGGTAAAAATCAGTTCCATTGCCAATTCTAAAGCAGTTACAAAGCTGTTTGGATAGTGTACAAATCAGTTATAATGCTAATTCCATATGAGTTTCAAAGGTAGAAGAGATGAGGAAATGTATCCCAAAGCAGTTTCCATGGCAAATCCAAAGGAGTTGATGGCATAGGAGGAAGGTATGATGTCATGAACTGCTGTGTACCTTGTTTCAATTCAACAGCAGTTGCACATACAAATCAGTGGTACAAAGCAAATAGATGGCAGTTCCAAATGGCTTACACAGCAGAAATTTTTCCCTGAGTTGCGGTCGCTTTACACGTGGCGCCAATTAGTACATCCCGTTGAATTTAAATACTACTGAGGTATAGTATGCTTGATGGATTGGGATTGGGATTTCCTACCGACGCGCGATCACAGATATATTAATTTTATATAAATGTGCGCGCGATCATGTCATTTTGCTATCATTCTCACCGTTGGAAACTTTCCACGATATGCCATGATATGCATTACTTCTTAAGTGGTTCATTTCGTTATTGGTGATGCCTATTGCAGGTCGATATGAATTATTTCCGTTGAGTTTATCGGTATCGTATTTTTATTATTTCCGGTCGCTTTGCACGTGGCGCCAATTCGTACATTCCGTGGAATTTAAATATTCCTGATGTATAGAATGCCCGATGGAAAGGGATTGTGCTGTTTTTGCCGTCGCGAAATCATGTAACTCTGCCACCGTTCTCACTGTAGGAAACTTTCCACGAGACTATTTCCCTGCGTGTGCGTAAATACTGTGCAAGTCAGTGTCCCTCTTGAAAAGCCTTTAAAATATTTCAAGTGCCTTGATGAAGCCGTTTTTTATGTCTTTATCAGGTGATTGGTAGCGCTAGAAGGTCAAGGCCCCACTGAAGTGCCTTTTCTATTTAGGCGAATGCTTATTAAGGTCCGCTTCTGAGATCTTGATAAATGCTTTTATTTGTCTAATATGCAACATTACATTTTCATGTTGTAGGTAAGGACCAGGACATGAAAGAGGCAAAGGAGGAATTCGAGCATCTGATGGGGAAGGAAAATATGTCGCCATGCAAGGCCATCATGGTTTTGCATGGTGAGCCTCCTGCTCCAAGCAGGAGGAGGAGATGCCCAAAGATGGGCAGTAATGTTACCAATCTGGCTCCCATTCGTTCTGGGGAAGATTTCCCCCCTCTAGCCGATGCTATTGGAAATGCCCTACGGATTCAAGGGGACGTCGATTGGTTCAATTCAGAGGCTATTGGGCCAAGAGTGCCAGAGCCAATTGGGTCAAGAGTGCCAGAGCCTGTTTCGATACAGCGCAACATTAATAATAGTTTGGCCAACATTGAAGGTAGACCATCAATCGATGCACTGTTGGCTAATGCCGGTAAGTTCTTCATGATTTCATGTTTTTTTTATTAAGAATAGTCATGGATAACTGATCACAATATAATATCCTGATTGTTTCCATTGGTTTTTAATAGATTCTTATTTCATTTTTAGCTGATGATTGTGAAAAAGGGCGCATTCTGCTGCAGCATGCACGGCATTTCTTGAAGAAAGGCCCTTCAGAGCTCACAGTAAGTCTTCTTGGTGTAGTACCTTTATATATATGTTCCAGTATCCTGTCACTGCATTCTATAAGCTAACATGTTATTTTCAGGCTTTATTGCATCCTTCGTACAACATTTATATGCAGAAAGTAGA
Source organism: Ischnura elegans (assembly GCF_921293095.1). Taxonomy (NCBI): domain Eukaryota; kingdom Metazoa; phylum Arthropoda; class Insecta; order Odonata; family Coenagrionidae; genus Ischnura; species Ischnura elegans. The sequence continues at coordinate 5,510,832 of NC_060258.1, forward strand.
CAAGATATCTGCCATTACCATTGGAACGACACCTAAGAGACTGCAGGAGCAGCTATTGTTAAAATTGTTTGGGAGGGACTACATTGGAGGTCATTCTGCCAGCGGCCAAAGGAGAGGGAGAGGTGGGAACCCCGCTGCAGATGTGGAGACGATGGAGGCCGCCGATGGTAATTACTGATGTCGCATGGGAGGAATCAATATTCTAATTCTTCCCTTGGAATGATTGGGCATGTTAAATATCCATGGAATGTTGAGTAAAGGCGGTTTTACACGATGCACGGAATTGCGCTATCTGATGTACATGCGAAGGCAGTCAAAATTGCGTCGTGCATAGCGGTGAATTGCTAGAACACATGCGTGGACGCTAGACTGCGAAATAGCCCATTTTCCAATTTCGTTCATGCATTCCCACAATGCCACGCCATTTTAGAAATTGATGCAGCTCTAACCTGCGCAATTCCGTGCACCATGTAAAACGGCCTTAAGACTTTCAACAGTCCTTGAACTCTTGTGGAACCACAATAGTCAATATTATATGTACCCATTTTTGTGTCAAGTTTGATGATAATAATGTCAGTGCTACGAAAGAGCTGTTCACTGTGAAAGAAACATTTAACAATACTGCTTGTTTCCCAGCATCTAGTGTAGGTTTTTCTTTATTTTGATTATGGTATTTTCCGGCCTGGTAACCCTTGAATACCCGCACATTCTTTGCCAGTTTATTATACGTTGTTGAAAGCCGTGGAACCTCTTGGCCTTTAAACTTAATCTTGACATATGCTGAAATCAAAGTAATGATAATCTTAGAATATGTGTGCTAAATAAAGCCTGATTTTAGTTCTCTATGAGTAGTTACAGAGTAGGCTGACATAATGCATTCTATGAAAAGAGATGAAAATGTTGTGATGACACTAATTTGAAATGGATTTTTCTGAGAAATTGGGGATAGTTTTTGTAACAAATTTATATTTTACATTCATAAAAATACTGCGCACAGTACTTGTCATTTTTTGGTAGCTGTAACCTGACATTTTTTTAACTTCTCAATGTATTGCTGTCCATCATTGACATTCTGTCATTTAAGAAATAAATGTACCTTAACTGATGGCTCATGACTGCAATGCTCTAACCAGTATCGCTATAGGGTTTTAAGGCACACAGCACAGCTAATCCTTAAAAATTCCAGTTTTTCCTTTGAACTTTACATGTTCTAACAATATGATGTCTGCATTCTTTGTAATTTCAGGAAGGCAGCCAAAGAGGCATGTGGAACATCATCATGAAGATTGAGTTGGAAGAGTAGAAGATTAGAGTCGGCCATTCTTATACCTTAATTAACTGTATAATTATGGATAATTGGATCCTTTAGATTTAGAAAACTTAAAAAAAACTCTTAAGATAGCAGCAGGATCAACTGACAAATGTCGCTACGCATTCTGCGTATGGGTACGCTTTTGGTGTTTGTGGCCAGTTTCAGGTCACGCACCAGTACGCTTGTGGATGCGAATGTGTTAAAGGATTGTATTTGTATTTAATAAATTTCTTTTGTATCCATATCTTACTGTCATTTATTTTGCTCCATAGTTACAATTTAAGCTTCAGCAGCATGAAGTACGAACGGCTCCTTTCAATGAATTCTATTCTACAAGCAATCTACCATGTGTGGGGAAATTCAACAAAAGCAATTTTGTAAATTTAGGTGCATTTCAGTTAGTGTCTGTTGATGCACAGAAAAAGTTTTTCTCACAATTATCAATCTTTTGAGTGCCAATTTTGTCTTAATAAGGAATACAGTTTACCCTTTCTTTGACAAGTTTAAATCTGGTCATTTCCGTCTGATATATCTTGATCTGTTCCTTTATCAACATGGATCAGTGATTCAGGATCTTTGCAAATTTGCCTATGCAGATTTAATTGTTTTGTCTGCTGCGTTAAAATACATACCGGGAATTCAATAGCCTTTTCTAGGCTTTCAATTATTGTTTCAAGGAAAGAGTATTATAATGAATCAACTTGCTGCACTGAGACTGTGCTATGGCAACTGTACTGTGGCAACAGCCCTCTGACTGAGCTAGGGCAACTGCACTCTGACTGCGCTAGGGCAACTGCACTCTGACCATGCTAAGGCAACTGCACTCTGACCGTGCTATAACTGTACTGTGATGTTTCAACTCAAGTGCAGTTTAAGTAGAGTTACAGTACAGCCCTTTTAGCACAGTTACAGTGCAGATTTAGTGCAGTCACAGCACAGATTTTTTTGCCTGAGTATTCATCGGCTTCAGGGAAATGGGTGTTTCTTTGGATTGTTGTTACCAACACTGTTTTCTATGAAAGGAAAGCTATAGGAGATGCAGTCAATGGTCTTCCACTATTGTGCCCCACTCATTACAGGTCTGAATATGAGCTTGCAGAATAGGTTCAAAACCTATTTCAGTCTTTCAGCGGAAGTCAATGATGCAATTTTGGCGTCTTGTACCCATCCCTTCTTCAGGATGAGGTGGATTCCAATCGACAGAGTGGAGTTACGAGCGCATCTACAGCAAATGCTAATAAATGCAGCCAAAAAATTAAATCCTGATGTTTTCTGCTCCAGAAATGATGGAAATTCTTCAGATGAGGACTTCTTTGCCTTTTCAAATGACCCGCGACATTCCTCATTCCATGTTGTAAAAGGAATGAAATTGAAGTATTACAATTTCTTGGTGACAAATCGAAATGTCTGTCAACGTAAAATGCATACCCGGCTGTAAAAAAGTTGTTTGTGCGTTATAACACTGGCCTCACATCCTGTGCTCCTGTGGAAAGGTTATTTTCTTTTGCAGGATTTATTCACAATTGCAAAAGAAGTAATTTAGCAAACTGTGTTTGAAACACTATTGCTTCTGAAGGGTAATGAGCATTTTTTGTAAGTGAGACTAGTGAAATAAACAAATTATTACCATATATTCTCCATATTATTTAAGACATTTTGCCCTGGATAATGGTCTGATCGCCAATTACCTATAAATACGTTGTAAGAATGTTTGACCCTCTCATTCTAAAAATAGTTCGTATTTGAATTGATTTTAATGTTTTATTGGTTAAGAACTTCGTTGAAGGTATGTATTTTGTATTTTAGGAATGTATTTTAAAATTACATTTGTATTTTGTATCGAAAATACAATTTTTATAAGTAATTTGTATTTGAAATACTGATTTTTAAAGTAATTTGTATTTTGTATGTAAAATACATTTGACATGTATTTTGCCCATCTCTGTCTGATATGCATTTGAGTCTCTGATATCTTTTTGGATATCTATTTCAGATAGAGATAACTTCCGTCTTGGTTTATCGTCTTACCTACTCTTTATTCTCTTATGCTATTAGTTAGTCGAAATAATTTAATTAAATCTAATTCCATACATATGATAATTCATCCAGTAATTCAGGGTGCTCCAAATTTCTTTCGCATAACTGAGTCATTTTAATGATTCAGTATGTTGCTTTCTAGTTTTTTTTATTTCTACAAAGGCACCTAGGTTAATTCAATCTTAAGGTAATGGTGACTTATTTCCAGATGAATATGTCACATACAGTAACAGATTTGGGGTATGTCATTTCGATACTGTTTCTAGTGCTGGGCCTGCGTCGCCTTCATGTCAAGTCTATGTCGGACTTAAGTTGATTTCATGTCGAGCCGGGTTAAGGTCCAATGCCACGCTGACAGCGTTTTAATGTCGGACCGAAGTCGGTTTGGTGTCAGGCTGAAGGCTGTTTGATGTCGAGTCAATGTCAGTTTGATGTAGGGCCGACAACATTTTGATGTCGGGGACAAAGTTGATTTTTTGTCGTGCTTAAGTCGGTTTGGCGTCGAACCGAAGTCAGTTCGATGTACGACCGACATCGCTTTGCAAGTCGGCTGTAGCCTGGCTAAACGTTGTCATTTCGACGATCGACCGACTTCGGTTCCCGACGTCGGATCGACCCGTAGACGACCTATGTCGCCGTCGTATTGACATTGGACCGACATCAAAATGCTACCTGGGTTTGTATATAGATTTTGAGGACAAATAATTATCCTCTTTGAATTGCATATGTACAAACTAATGATTTTGACGTGTCTTATATCTTGTACATTTCAAATGTACTTCTTGGGCAAATAAATACATTATTATTACTTTAAAACCCTTTTGTGAGCCAGACAGAATGGTAGAAATGGCAGCCCCTGTCGCTGTAAGGGAAAATGAAACTCTTTCCATTGAAAGACCCGTGACTGATGTAAACATTGATAAGAGCATTGAGGTGGACAATAAGGAGACGTCTGTGCCCCCTGGTGACAAAGATGTGTGTATACAACCCAGAAGAAGTAATCAGGTAAGGAAGCCAAAACAAGTTTTTGACTTGTTAACAGGAGGTTATTTATGTGTTCTTTTTCTGTGTATAAATATCTTAGAGGGAGGATGTTGTCATATCGCAAAGGTTGGCATTGCTTGTTTTCTGTTTGGTTTATTATTTTTTGTTTTCTCCCCCTCCCGGAGATGGAGTGATGGAAGTGTAACATGCGAATTGCATCGTGTTTGAAATAAATGTGGCTGTAAACATTAAGTTACAACAAATTACTCTTTACCATGCAGCTTATTTATTTTACAGGTAACTTATTTGAGTCGTGTTGGGGGAAATCAGCTTGCAGATGTAACAAAAAGAATGTTAACATGGTTTATTATATTGTCTGATGTGCAGAGTGTGTATCAGTGAAACTCTTCCTTAGTGGTGGTAAGGAAACATTTTTCTTTTTTATAGAACCCTCGTGTTGGTACGTAATGAGTGTAAATCTCACTCTTGAGCAGGCCAGAAAGCATCTTTAATGTTATTTATTATTTTCGGGACTTATATTTCACATTTCATATTTATAAATCATTAGGCTTTCCCATCTTGAGGCTTCAGTCAAGAATTTCGACCGTAAACCGTGTTCCAAATCTCAATATTGTAACTATGGAGGCACTCATGCGCTATATGAAAAACAATGCATACCATGTAGTCTGTCAGTATACTGCCTACCTGCCTGCATTGTTTATTTTGTTGCTGAGTAAGTATATGTATCAATATTCTTGTTTTCATGTATTTATATAATTTTAAACAGCCTCTTGCATGTCTTTACTTAAATTTTTAAAGTATATTTAGCATAACCACCAGTTCTAAGTGTAAGATACACAAAAAAAGGGCGATTGCTAACATTACAGTATATTCATTGCGGATGCAGTGCATAGGAACCAACTGTAAAAGGATGCCTCAGAGAAAGACATCGAGCTGGCCATCTCTTTGTTGCACCGTCACCCTTTTAGTCGCCTTCTGCGACAAGCAGGGATACTTGTTGGACTCTCTAGTCCCCCATTCCCAGCGAATGCTCTCCTAATGAGAACGAACAAGAAATTGCAACCATCAGAACCAAGTCTATTGTGCTTTCATCATGTTTGCTTATTCGTAATTCAGCGTCAAAAATCATTCACAAAGTGGGATACTTAATACCAAAATGTTTTGACTCAGGTTAGAGCAGTGTAAAAAACTGATGTTCCTTATAGGAGAGTAGGAGAAGCAGTGTGAACCTAATAGCTATTTAATTATCAATTCAACCATTACATGGTATATTCCGTTGCTGTGCCACTATGTTGTAATAGTAGTTCAACCATTGCTACAGCATCCACCACACAGCCTAGAAGACCCATCTTCAAAGTAATGGATCCAATCATTTAACTCATTTGTGTCACGCAATGCTACGCCTTAGTAATGCATATTCCCTCCACAAAGTTCAACCACCACCAGCACTCCACTTGAACCAAGAACATTCACCTTCACCACTATAATACCTTACTACTGCCCACGATGAATTCTGAATCAGTGATGGCATTGATAAGGATTAAAAAAAGTTGCATTGCAAATGAACTGCACTGCAACAAAGACAGTGAGGTGTGGGACAGAGAAAGTGATTTTTCTCAGATCTAGGCGATAGCAACAAAAGTAAAAAATAACTGTAATGATATAGATATTCATCAGTGATTCTTGGTTTTATTTCCTCGAGAGGGATGATATTTAATTTCATAATGTAAAAAATGCTATCACCTTGAGTTTTCCCATGCGATACCCAGATGTTCAGGATTTGCAATTGCCCACACTTTCAGCTCATAAAGAAGACCTTACTACTGCTATCAGGCATCTAGAAGGTATTAAGAGCAATCTGTTTTCATTTAACTTGCCGAAAGACTTCTGTAATTAAATAATAATGCATTGAAATTGCAGACATTTGTGAACTATTGTGGTTGGATATTAGGATGGCGATATTGATGCTTAAGGCAATAAATTCATGCAAAAAACATACTGGAACACTTAACTTTAGCAAATAATTTTTACTAATTCATGCCATGACAAAGTAATGCAACATTAAGAGGTAAAATTCGAATTTTTGTTTTCATTATTTACTTCCTCATGAGCCAGCACAAAAAATATGGGTTGCTTGAGATACACGAGGGCCCGGCTTACTTAAGTATATACTATCTCTTCACATTGTAATTCAGTTCCACACTGCATGTGTTAGCAGTGAGTTATATAGTTAACTGTTTTCTTGTATTTGCCGCTTCCATGACTATGATCCATTTCAATTTTTTTTACTTTTAAAATTCAAAAGAAGATAGTAAGATCTATGCATTATGACAGGTTCAGGAGCCACGGCCGCCCTCTTTTTAAAAAGTTAGAATTGCTTATGGTACCATGTATTTATATTTTATGTGCATGGGTTTTTACAAGGGAAAATTAATCTTTGTATCTGAAAAACATGTGCTACCAAGAACATAATACCAGACAAGTAACTGATCCATATCTTCAACAAAATTGTGAAGTCTCTTCTAGGAGGGACCAAGAGTTGTGTATTAAATTGCGCAATGCCCTTCCAGTGCATCTAAAAACACTCCAACAATGTCTGTATTTAAATGCCAGCTATTGTCATTCCTATAGTCAAAGTTTTTTTTAGAATGTGTAGGATAACTTCTTTTAGTTTTAATCTGACCTGTAAATTACATACTTGTAATGCCACCAGGATGGAATAAATTATTATTTCCCATTTTTATTACATAGGAACAATAACTTTCATAGTTATTGTGATTCCAACCCTTTTAGTCGCCTCTTACGACAAGCAGGGATACTGCGGAGGTATTCTCAAATCCCCTCTCCGCAGGGAATACTTTCCTAAACAGCTACTATAAAATACTTGTTACACTGAAGAGTAATTCTGTTGTTTTTTTCAAGAAAAATGTATATGCAGCCTAGGTCTTTTACTGTGAAACTTCAAAAAAAATAATAAGTTGCTAATTAAAAATCAACATTTTTATTACAACTGAAAGTAATGTTGCACATGAATTGCATATATTCTCTTCCAGAGTTAGGAGAAGAAGTGTGACTGCAATGTATCAGTAAAGGTATTCCAGTATACGCAGATTGTACAAAAATTAACGTTTTAAGGAAACTGATTTGATGGCCCATTGTGGTGCAAGTATAGAGAATGAACACTTTCACAATCGAAGACCATGAAATGATCACCTAATTTAAACCTAATTTAATTAACAACCTAATTTAAATGACATTCTACAAATTAATAAAATTCTTACCTGCATACCTTGAAATTGCTGGGGTAATACTTACTGAAAGTTACTTTGGTATAAGTCATCAAGTAAAATCAAGTAGTTGACATGCATGTAAGTATTGAAACACAGTTATGAGCAATTTACGGATAAAAAGATTATTTTGCACAAGCAGAAACAAAGGAGAGATTAATCTTTATTCATCACAATCAATCGAAATTTTGTCAGCAAAATTTACCAAAGGTGTTTCACATTTTTTAGTGATTCGGGTAAAATAGTTCAAATTCAGGCCACTTAATCTCTTTCAACAACTATTTCACTCATTGCTTTCCTATTCCCGAGGTGAGATTTGTTAGGTAAGATACTTTAACAGTGAAATACACAGGTGGACACCATGGGTTTCACCTCTTGATGCTTAGTTGTGTGCAGGGCAGATCCGGACTGCTGTCTTGCCATTAAATCCAGTCTCTTCTGTGCCTGGATTAAGATGAATGTCTCATACTTAAGTACTTCTGGGTTAACATCCATACATCACTTAACAGCCTTGAGCTGAGCCTCTGGGACTCTTGAGGCATGGATCTCTTCAAAGTATCCATATGTTGTTTGGGTAGACAGAGGGAAGAGATTTCCAAATGTCCTAGTTTGCCTCTGCTCTGCCCTTTACATATCTTGAGAAATCCATCTGGAACAGTCAAGTAAAGAATACCTACATGAGAATAATTGGAAAAACAAACTGGATAAACTTAAAAACTGCTGCATAAAATTATATGTATTGGAAATGATGATTAAGATAATATCTATTAAGCATATTAGGAAATTTAATATTTTTATAATGTGGGTATACCACAGTTCTAAATAGTTAAGACCCTAGAGGCAATTCCACAGCTGGCGCTGATGAGACTACATAACCACTAACCACTTCTAGCCATTGCCTAGAGATGTTACAGCATTTTGCAGCCTCTTATTAATGGGAGCAGTGGGAAGGGAAGTGGATGAACAAGAGACTGTTCAGGCTTACTGAGGGTAGAGGTTATACCACAGGTTACATAGGTCAAATTCCAATGCAGCAACACCACTTCAGTATATACCATATATGTATTCTCCAGTACATCTATGACCAAAGCCCTGGTACACCAATGCAGCTGCCAAAAAACTATTAACCAAAGTAAATCTCTAAAGCACCATGTTGTGCTGAAGGATATGCATCAAATTTGCAGATAAAAATGGTGACTTGCAAAAAAAATACCACCTTAGAATATGAAGCCATCGCTGAGAGAATCATTGCATCTACAAGATGGTTGGTGGAATTACGGCTTCTGCAGGATGGAGAATGAAATGTGCTGACATAGAGATACAATTTTTATGCACATAGTACCTAACTACCATGCATATATTGTTGATAAATTAAAACAGAGAAATATTAAAAGAGACAATCCCTACTTAAGTGAGAGACAATACTATGAATTATCAACTAGTCATGAAAAAACAAATGCATAAAATTCAACAAAAATTTAATTCATTTGATAAAAAATTTTGGTCGGTTACGCATACAACACGTTAACATATTAGAGTTAAAAATAAGGAGATGAATTTACCAGTTGAGGCTTTTGAACATGAGTGCATTATATTTAAAAATCCAATTGAACTGGGTACATGCCAGCAGATCCCTTCAGTTTCACCAACTGGCAGGATCCCCAATCATGGATGCCCTAATGTCACCATAATTCAAGACCCCTTCTAAAAAGGCCCCATTCCCCTAAAAAATACTTTTCCCGTTCACATTCACAATAACACAGAAACCTGAAATCAAAAATTGAAGGAGAATCTTCCACCCCTCCATGGGACAACAGAGTTCCACATTCCTGTGTAAAAAATTGCTGGAATGGGTAGATAGGCTATACTAGTGTACTCCAAAAACCTCCTTCAAGAGCCCATGAATTGATACATGATATAATATGCTTCTTATTGCAGCACACACTGGCAGCATGTCATGTAATGATATATTTGCTAAGCTAAAATTAAAAAATATGTTTCTTGCAGTTATGGTTTTTAATTTTTTTATTACATGCATTAAGTACTAGTGATTCATAGTCCTGAACAAAACATTCCCCACCAGCCATGCAGAACTGCCACAAATTTCAACTAATGCCTAACTCATATCGAATAACTCATAAAAGGGATCAGGGTAAGTTGATTTGATGTGAATAAATTGTACAATAGCGTATTCCAAAGAACTTCCTTTTTGGAGCACATGCATTAATGTATCATGCAAGGTGCCTCTCATGAAGGCATATGGATTACCGCTATTGAAGTAAAATAAACCTATTTTGTCATGATGATCAGATTGTTAAATATCCGTTCCCACCATAGCACCTATACCAATAAGCACATGATCATTTGACACTCGCGTTTCGTGCACACACATGACTTTAAATGCAAAAACAACCAAGCTTTTCAGTTAACAGAAGAATTAACTCATAACGGCTGTGGAGATGACATGGTGAGTGGTCAAGATGGACGTTATAAACTTGGCAGTGGACAATTGATTATCAGCAAACAATAAAATATAGTGAAATCTCTGGCAAGGAATTGAAAATAGCCTCTCAAGAAGATTGCAGGACAAACAGTTACAGGTACGTTAGTCTTTGACAGGGAAAATGAAAGTTCAACAATAATACCCGGAGGGAAGCTCAGCTAATCAACACCCCCCTCCACGAACCACAAAAGAACAGTATTACAATGCATTTATTCAACAATTAAAAACTTCTTTCTCTCACGCACCAGCTATTGAAATCGAGAGCGGCTTCATATGATACAATGGGTTTAATTAAACTGCTGCTGCGTGCAAATTAAATTATAATTTAGAGACTTCTACAATGCTTTCAATGCCATTTACTCATTAAAGCCTATGTGTTTTCACAGTCTTTGATAAAGAAACAGCTATGGTGACATTGACCAAAAACGAAAAACCATGAAGATGGAAAATGTTTTTAAGAATCGTAATGTGCAGTAATATCCATCACATCCTGAGTTAAAATAACCACAAAAGGAAATGCAAATGCTTAATTGGTATAACGATGAGCTATGGAAGGAAGACAAAATCATTTAAATGTAAGCTTTTACAATTGGTATGAAAATAATGGTTATGGGGTACAGGTTGCTTAGTGACGCAATTTTTTGAAGCACCCTTACATGGCTGAATAAAGGAATATATTGTATTCCTGAATCAATGCATCAAAATGAAATTAGTCTAAATGCTTTTGATTCTAAATACAACAAACACATTGATGCCAAAATATTTCCTCTAGCTTCGAAGGAAATCAGCAGTTCATTAAATGGTAAAGAAGTTTCGAAAATATTGTGAAGACTGCCTTTGCATGTGTTTATGGTACTTTATGTTGTAAAACCCTGTGTAATAACATATATAGTTTAAAAAAATGTTGATTCACTTCCCTCGACTACCAACAACATATGTTACCACCTATTCCCTGGTTATTCCACATTACCTATCGAGGTTACCAGGCAAATGTTTCTTGATCTTATCCAGGGAAATACCCCAATGGAAAAGAAACCCCCTTTTACAAGATTACTATGAAACTGTTAAAAACCATGTGTTTTTATTCCTCCGTAAAATATTTATGAGAAAGCGCATGCCTTCCTGGTTAAGGTGGATAATGTCCGGCCCCCTGCAGTCTCTGCATCCCATCCAGCTATAAATTACGGAGGTTATGTATGTAAGAACACATGCCCAATAGGTGAAGATATAGCATATATATGTATATATAAATATATTAGTACGACATTTGTGAGCTTACAATTCAAAATACTCCTCCCTCACCCTACAATCCCAAAGAAAAGGTGTGATGAAGTCAACCACCTGAAATCCACCAAAGGGATTTGAAATCACCAGAATGGGAAATCACCAGAAAGGGAAATAAAATCACCAGAATGAATATCATGTTAATACATGAACGCAATGACAACTGTAACACAAATGAATAATTGACATTATTATAAATCAAGAGAGTGAAAACATTGTCTTACTCTCCCTTGTGTCCATCAGTTGATGGCTACTAAATGACGCCGATGAATAATGTTTCCCCATTGAGCTGGAGTGGGGATCATGCTTAATAGAACCACCCTCAATGTCAAGCAATGAGTCCTGAGAAGAATCCAATGGAAATTACTCATCAGCTGTTGAAATCTTACGTCCCTCCCCAAGTCATCGGATCCTATTGATAATATCATTGGAGAATAAAAGCATCCAACATCCAGCAAAACTCTCTGCAATTCCATCATGCTCTGGCCAGATATGCAAAGTCCATTGGCAGCGTGACAACCTATGAGCAACGGAAGCATTTAGTATAGAAAACAAGTTGCATTAAGAATTCATTAAAGAGAGAAAAAATTCTCCTGCCTCTCTCAAGGTGGTAACCCAGAAGAGACACCAACCACACAAAATGGCTGTCTCCCACCATTATGTGCCCGTAAATCTCGGGTCTATCCATGGAGAATCAAAATCAATCACATGTGGAACACTAGCGATTGACTATGAAAAGGCAAGTGTGGCCAAGATAGGCAGGGTGAAGATCAGCCAAACAACTCCCCCTTCCACGCCTCATAAAAAAACACACCAACAATGTACTCGGTTGAAAATCAGGACGACCTCTGTCTCTCATCTCCCGATTGGCATAATTAGCTACTCTCAAGTTCAAACAGGCAACCGGGAAAAAATGTTGGTGACCTCTGCATTATTTCCAATGCCAAAAACACATTGATGGCAAAATGCTCAATTTGAATACACCTATGGTGACAATGTAAAATGAACACAGTGAAAATGTGTAAAAATGTTTTTAAAAATCAAATAATCCAATTATATGCCCATACTTTATATTGAGTGACAAATTGAGGAAATATTTAAATCACAGGAAGTCAACATGGAATAGCAAAATGGTAATTCATTGATCACATTGCTAATTTGTAAAATAACAATAAAAGCCATGAAAAACAGAACTATTATAGTAAGCACATAAATAAGGTTAAGTAACATTGTTTGCCGCAAAGCACCTTTACATAGTTGACAGTAAAGAAATAAATCATGTGATTAATTCAATATAATAAAAAGATATCGCTTTCAGTGTATTAAACCTTTTCTCTACTAAAGACGAAAATATATGTGTAGACATTTCTTGACCCGGGAGACGAAAGCCGCATATTTTCTTCAGAGGATTTCTTATGCAAATAAATGAATGCCAAATACATACGTTTCCTAGCTCTCCCCCTTTTACATAGGGGTTCCTGGGGGGGCATAAGCCCTCAGATGTGAAGCCATGCCTAACGGTACTCTTTGAGCATTTAGCCATCATGTCCTGCCCAGCTTCGTCAATTTGCCATAAGGCTGCATGTTAAGAAAATATTGAGTTTTTCTGAAACCAGTGGCTTCACCTTGCATTCTTTAGACAAATGAATTCTTTAGACATATTAAATGCAAAAACAATGACTTTCGACCTGTGATTTAAAGGAGATTTTAAGGTTGCCACTCTACCTACATACTGAAGTTTACTGTTTTTTCCAGGTTTTCACGGTCTCAATGACACCAAATTGACAGTCTGTGAATAAGCCAACAATAAAACAATCACAAGCCGTACAACAACATTGTTATTACCACACAGTAACCAAATTTCCCTTACCCATTTCAAATTCAAAAGGGAATTGAACATGTAACTTATTTTAACATAAGTATAAATTATTGTGAGTCGTAAATAATATTTCTATTAAAAACAGTACCTAGTAATACAATAATTTGATGGTGAACTCATGAGCTAGTGGGTCTAGTACCGTACCTGGGGTAATAGCCCGGCACCCCATTGAGTTGAGTCCCAAATCAGAGGGAAGCAAACACAAGAGAAGTGTACTCCTCTCAAAATTACACCTCAATGGAGAGAGATTAAAAATATTCTAATGCTATGTGTACAATGGAAAACATTTTTCTTTGGCAGAAAGAGTTAAGTATGCCACCTTCAACATGGAGTTAGCCTTAATCAATAACTCACTGACCAGAGGATCTTGCTCAACTCCAGCATCAAGCAGCTGTTTTTCTGTGGCCTTTACCCTCCAATCATAAATATAGCTGGAAGGTGGAGCGTTACTCAAGACACTGGATTCTGAAAACACAGTAGTCCTCATAGATACTGTTTTACCTCGGCTTGTCCAGACAGACAGAACAGACGCATCTCTGGAAGCCATCTGACTGCACAACCTTCAAATCAAGAGGAGGGAAATTTTTCATACTAATAATATGTCCAATGAAATCATTTTTTCAAATTCTTCTCAGTCGAAATTGCGATCGTTGAACAACGATGCCGAGTCATGAAAGTCAATCGATAGTCAAAGAATGGCTTGATTAGGGCTGAAGTACGAGAAAAAATTCCTTTAAGCTCAGGGTCCCTCAGCGACAATATCTCTAGTTGTCTAACAATTGCACCAAAACAATTACCATGATTCTAAATGCATTATAGAAATAAACAAGAAAACTACTTACTTCAATTTGAAATAAGTCACATATCACTCAAGAAGTTTTTCAAGGATGCCCAAGAAGGTGGAGCAATAAACATATCCCTATTGTTACTTTTTGACCTCCAATGAATACGTAGGGGTCAAATATCACAGAATCTTTCACGGGAATATCAGCACAACTTCCATGACCGACAAAAGATTTTAAAAGTTGTTCTAAAGTTGATGCTGTCCAAATATCAAGAGGTTACCCTACATAAGTTACAAAGTTACTCATTGACCTTATTGTATGTCTCAAAAACTGTTTGATATATTTTCAAGTCTTTTCATGCAGGCACCCTTACCTCAGCAACAATGATACCCATTTGGGAAACTCTTCAGCTGCATGTCTCTTTGGCATTAGTTCGTTGTTAGTCATAGTGGAAAGAACCACAATGAAGAGCCTTACTCCCACAATCAGGGCGGATATAATCGAGACTTACATATTAAACGGAAAGTCAGTTATCAAAACGATTCGTAAAATTTTCTTTGAGCATGGTGTTTACCTTAGAAGCACAGTGGAGCACAGGTTATACGACAAATTTAGGAAGGGAAATTGTTTCATCGTGGAACATGTTAAGAAGAGGAATTGTAAAGGGCGCCCAACAATCTTATCAAAGCACAGAAACGCAGTTGTGGCTTCAGTCTTTGCATCTCCATCAAGATCCATCCACCGACGTGCACTTTCATTGGACTTTTCCAGTCCTGTTTTACAACACGCTTTAAAAATTCTAAACTTGAAGCCTCATAAAGTGAGAATGGTGCAGGAGCTTCGTGAAGGAGATTATGGCTATCAAAACCATTCAGCAACTGGATGATTGACAAGCTTAATGAAAACCCTATGTTCACATTTCAGGTTAGTATCTTATTCATTCTGTTCTTTTATGTTATTTTCCTTTGCTCTTTATGTCTTTTGATAATATTATATCAACTAGGATGATGCATCTAAATTTAAAATGAAATTCATCCACCGCTTTTATGTTTCAGCTTATGCTTTCGGACGAAGCAATATTTTTTTAAACTAGTAGTGTGTCTTTAACCCACACGTGATATTGGGCGACAAGTAATCCAAAGGCACGGCGTGAGCGGTCGTCAAACTGAAATGGTGTAACGGTGTCCATGGCCATTTAAGCTGGCCATGTTTTTGGGACATACTTTTGCAAAAAGAACGTGAGGACAGACACCTATCAGGCTATGCTGAAGGAAAGCCTTTCCCGGGATATGGAGTGGGAAAACTTCCGAAATGCTGAGGAAGTGTGGTTGCAGCAGGATGGAGCACCTGCACACAGGTCTAAGGCAGTTCTCAATGTGCTAAAAGAGAAGTTTGGAAATCGGCTGGTGTCCATGGGGACAGAAGTTGAGTGGCCACCAACAAGCCCCGACCTCACTCCGTGCGATTACTTTTTATGGGGATTTTTAAAGCAGTTGGTGTGCAAGAAACATTTAATAATGTTGAAGAACAGAAAAGAGAGAGAATAAGATGTGCAGAGTTTATTACCCTGCTTATGTTTGAGGACGTTTTTACTGGATCATTTGTCAAGTGAATTAAATTATGCCTGGCACGGGAGGAAGAGCACATTGAATACTGGGTCCTTCATATTTATTTTTACTAATACTTATAAATATGACTTTGACTTTCACATTAATATAAACCTAAATTTTACTTTCATTTTAATGCACAGTTAAGTTTGAAATTGGCTCAACTAAACCCACCATCCCCTTCTTAATCACTAATTAAGTAACATTGAAATGGGAACGGCACCACCCTTTGGAACACATTTTAAGCCTTTAATTAAGCATGGTGTTTACCGCTCCATTGTCTTGGGGCATCCTTGAAAACATTCCGGTGAGCGGGTTAATTTCCAGGATATTTTAGTGCAAACCTCCGTGAATGTTGACCGCATTATGACCTCAGGAGGTTAACGACTTAACAAAATGGGCACTAGGTGTACCACGCAACTCACTTGGTCACCCTTTGGTTGGCGACATTAGTTTCCTTGATATATCAAATCATGCCTTTATGACCTATGACTCCCAATATGACCTACGGAGGTCAAAAAATCAACAATACTCATAAATGAACTGCAAAACTGTCGTAAGCACCCTTAAAAACCCATGGTTCGACACGCTGGTTGTCACGATGGCCTGACGTTTACCTCTAAGACCCTTGGACCCCCACTGTGACCTCCTAAAGGCAAAAATACAACAATATTGATAAATGAACTGCAAAAATGAGTTACGCACCTTTTAAAACCTGTGGTTTGACACGTTGGTTGTCACGTAGCCCGATGTTTACCTCTATGACTTTTGACCTCAGTATTAGCCTTGGAGGTCAAATATTGGATAAGACGAGTATTTGGACAGTACCAATGACTTAGGCACCCTTTCAAACCCAGCTTAGAGAAGAACTGCTTTGACGTTAATTTACAGCACAAAGGATATTTTTTTATCGCATAATCATTCATTTTCAGTACAATTTCAGTAGAGGGTACCCCTCTTCAGACTTTGCATGAAGAAAAATGATTATCGTTACAACATATTCACTTCAAATGTGGCAGGCGAGATAACTGTAGAGGATGCCTTATGGCTTGTGGATCGACACCTTTGATTGTATGCTATTTTTTGGCCACCCTTATGTCCTTGACTGTGACCTGACTGGTAGGGCGGATCGCAAAAATCGATTTTTTTCAAATCCATCTGGCCCAATGAAAAAAAGTTGTGGGACCGATCAAAAATAAGGCCTGAAAAATTTCAGACCTGTACGTGAACCCCTGACCCTCGCTCAAATGCAATTTAGGGGGGGAGGGTCAAAATTCGAAAAATATAATATTTTATGGTCATTCCCTATAGATTTTGCCGAGTTACTGCCCTTTTAGGGCAAAAATTTCGTGCATTTTGACGTATCTGCCACCATTTAGCCACAAAATGCCTACTTTGAGTCCGCATCCGCGAAGAAAATATTCCAACGCCCACGCAGCGTCGCGGATACAAGAGCCGCAGGCCGATCCCCTCCCCTCCCCGATCGCTTCTACCCCTCCCACGCTTCCAATACAGCAAAATTCATCCCGCGCATGTTGTTAGGAGGTCGTTTATCTTTGATAATATAAATCAGAAGATGGTAGAAGGTAAAAAACGATGCGTAGTGAGATGACTTGTCCCGTATTTGGCGCCTCGTCGGCGTTAAACAAATCGATGTTACCAACTTTCAGAGAAGTGATTAAATATTTTTAGATCTGCGCACGCAGGAAAGGAGACTACGGTCTATGAAGACGCCTCTCGAGTGGCTATGAAGGTGTACGAACTATGGTGACGCGCTTCTCTTCCATTGTGAATGTAACTAAATGGATTTAGCGGTACCACAGGAAGTACTAAAACTTACGGAAAATCGTAATAGGCCAAAAGTAGGGTTTTACGTATTGAAGTATAAGACTCAAACAATTTTAAAGGAACATTTTAAATTATGCGATATTTTTGCGTGCATTTTTTTAAGTGCATGGAGGAGCATAAGGTTCCCCCAATGAAGAAATATTTTGAGAAATAATCTTACGAAAAGAAAGATGGTGGCTGCTGGATTGAACCCTAAAGAAACTCAGAGAAGAATCAGAATGCTAAGTAAATCGGTGTAAAATATGATCCGTTGTATTTCTCCAAAATGCTAACATCACATATTCCAATATTGCACCAAGTACAAATTATAAGCAATGAGTAAATGACAGTACTTAAATGAGACACAAATCAAGCTTTAGATTATTAGCGAATGAGATTATTGATTTAATTTATATTACATTTCAATTTTGCGGCTTCACAACTCTGCACCAAGAAATCTTAATTTCTGGAGAAGAAATAAGTTGCCACGAATGAATCTACCTTCAGAATGTTCCCAGGATGCGTCTTTACGAAGTCGGAGTCAACCATTGCACAATACAAGCACCGTAAAAACTTTTGAACAATTCACATGTTTTCACGCACCCTTCACGTTATGAATCAGTATCGTCGTAGATGTTTGTTATCGTCGTTACTATTTTGTTATTGCCACAAAGCGAGTCTGCGCCAATGCAAAAACTTGAGAATAACTAAGTAAACGGGCGTAAAAAGTTCACATTAACATATGACCTCAAAAAAAACGAATTTCAACGAAAAAGACAGCAAATATTTTACACGAACTCCATGCTCATTGACGCCCTAGCTCATAACTGACCAGGCTAGCAAGGTTTAGTTTTGACACCAGACTTCATTTGCGCAATGCACCACTAGAGGTTTACGAATGCAACAGGCTTACAATCGAAAAATGAGGTATTTCCAACGATGAGTGATATATTATTGAGGTGCATTGCATTATTTTAAACATGGATATTTAACATGAACTTTTTTCATTCCATATTAATGAATTTTTTGACTCTTTTTCATATTTGAAGACCATAGATGGAATGTGACCAAGTGGAAGCCATGAAGTATCTCTGGGACTCAGTGATTGCAACATTAACTATCAAAAATTGTTCCTTCAACAATGTCATTCACCACTAATACTTAGAACTACCCACGAAGACAGTCATTAAAATAAAAATGCAAAATATCGCTAAATATACTAGAAAAGAAGACTTTCACGTTCAAGAAGTTCATTTCAATCTGTACACCAACAATAATTTTTTTCATGTACTCCAAATTAAATAAACAAAATTGATCTGTAAAAAAACCACATCCCATCAATAAATAAACTTCAAAAATGGGCGCAAATATGATTCTAGAAATAACCTAAACTTTGAGTGTAACACATTTAAAAAAAAACAATTTTCCATGTACTCAAAATTAATTAAACAAAACTGATCAATAAAATAAAGTACAGCCCATTCTCTAATCCATGAGTCTGATTACAAAAAAACTTATGTGTACAAATAATAAGTGTTTCCATAAAAGAAGACAAAAATAAATATAATGAGAATCAAAATCATCACCTCATATTTTTAACACCAGTTTACACCACACATAAACATATACAAGTTATTGATTGAATGCATGAACGACTTTAGCAGACCAGAATGGAATGTGTACATATGCGTTGACCATATAAGAACAGGTTCTATTTTCTACTCATGCATTCACACAAGGTATGTGGTTACACGGTGTATTTTGGCGTTCGTACATTTAGACATTAACCCGCACGTGTTAATGTACCGTATAAACAAATAATATGCCCCTCATGGCAAGTGAGTCATCAAATACACGATTAATTACATTTTCAAGTTATTGCTATCATCTGTTGAAACCACAAATACAAACATTTGGCAAAACTTTTATCCTAGCCCACATGAACTTGGAACTATTAAGGCCGGGCTACACGGTAAGGTAACACGAACAAGTTAATATCTGGTTACGTGAATGATTTCACATTATTTGAAACTTATACGAGGCTTCCAATGAAATAAAATAAGATGCACTCACCCTGAGGTAATTTCTACACGAAAATTTTCTCAGTTCTCCGTCCGATTTATGACAAATATTTATGATATCATTGAATTCGATAAGCTTTTTCAAGCACAGATGACCTCCATCTCCAACAGCAACCTACGAAATGAATGAAAACATATGCGCAAGAGATTTCAGACTTGCTGTGGAAAACATGCTGATGCAACGGAATAAAACAATAACTGAGGAGATCAATAAAATGTAAACCCTCACTTACTTGTAAGTCAACAAAATCGCCTAAGGCATCCTTCCCAGTTATCTGGCTTCCTGCAATTGAAAAGAATATGTTGTAACAATAATAATTTTTCTTCATGCAACGTCTGCACGGAGTACCCTATGAATTCCTTTCTGAAGACTCAGATAAATTCCCAGTGGTAATACTCATGTTTTCACAGCAATTACTCATTTTATCTGTAAAACCAGTTCACTCCTCAAACAAACCATCCACACAGCACTCAGTGATTTACAAATTTCTAATACATTACGTTCATTTCTATGACTTACGATAACGCAAAAACTTGAGAATAATCCAGGAGAAGGGCTTATACAGCTCACATTGACAAGGACCTCAAAAATAAATCGCATTTCAACAGAAAAGACATCAAATATTTTCCACGAACTCCATGCTCATTGACGCCTTGCTATTAACTGACCATGATAGCAAGGATTAGCTTACATACCGGACTTCATTTGCATATTGCACCGCTAGGGGATTGCGTATGCAGAAGGCCTAAAATCGAAAAATGAAATATTTCCAACAATAAGTGATATATATATGCTAGTTTATTACATTATTTGAAAAGTAAAAATATTTTTAACCTTTTTTAATTCTACATTTCAGAATTTTTAACTCTTTCTCATATTTAAAGACTGTAGATGTAATCTGACCTAGCGGACGCCGAAGTTGGGCTTAAATTTTGTTTCCGGCCAGGTGGTTGAATAACCTTTAACCAAACATTTTTACACTACCATTAATCGAAAATGTGATGAATTTTAAATGAAATGGTCCTTTATTTTTTGAAATGGAAAAAAAATACTCTTCAAACACGGATGTATGGCCTGCTCTATAGGTGTGCTACTGCCGGATAAAATGGCAACTAGAAAACATCGGTTCTATACAGAGGTTGATTGAATAGTCATATAATAACAAGTGAACGTTGTGGATTAATGTTGGCGTGGATGCTTGTCCAAAGAATTTACAATTGTGTCATAAATTGTTGAAAATTTTCTCAATCCAAGCTATTGAGTCATGATATATCTTTCCGTCGATTCATCAATTGTTGGATTTTGTGTTCCTTTCGTTTAGCATTTTAAAGTATTATATTTTCACTCATCATCTTAGTCAATGTAGTTTCCTTGTTGGAATTTGTGATCTATGTCAATGCTGAGTAGATCATTTCTTTGACGATAAACCTGATTTAAAAAGTAAATAAGATTTTGAATCGAAAACATGAGCCGCACCATCGGGATTTTCAAGGAATCTTCAGATAGGAATCCAGAAATAGACCTTTGCAGACTTTGTAGGGAGAAGCATGATTGTTTTTACAGCATATTCACTTCAAATATAGCGTACAATATAACTGTGAAGGATGCCCTACATGATTTAGTTGGCTTACAAGTAAGTGGCACATTAAATGTTATCGATTTTATTTAAAATGGTGCTTACTTCATTTCATGTTTTGATTCCCAACTCTATTGATGTGTAACGTGTTTATTAAAATCTCAGGTTACTGTGGGAGATGGCCTGCCCACTACCATGTGTCCACTGTGTTTGAAGAAACTTACGGAATTCAGTGTGTTCAAAAAGATTTGTTTAGAATCAGACGCAGTTCTTAGAAAAAGTTGCTTCAGGGTGAGTACTTATCGTAATTTCTTATTTGAAGACTGGTGTAGTATAAGTATTGCAGAGTTAAAGGTGAAACTATTTGGTTTATGTAGACAAAAGTAGGAATCAAGAATGATATATTTTGCGAAACGTTTTACGGAAAAGTGTAACAAGTCCAAAATCCCGTAAATTGGGTTTTTCCCTATCCGTCAATCGTTGGCAAGGTCCCATTAATAATGGTACTAATATATCATAGATATATTAGTATCATGCCATTAATGTTGCTGTTGGTGTTACAATGGAGACGATTGAAGACATTTTGTCTGATTGTGAAATTAAGTGTGTGATAAACTACGATATCCGGGAAATTATAGCATTCAAACTCACTATTTATCAACTCAAAAAGGCAATCCACCCTCTGTGCCCTACCACGCTACCTCTTTAAGTATTTGATGAGGTAAAAGGAGCATGTTAAAGTGAACAAAAAAATCCCTGACGATTTGCTGCTAAAGATTGAAGTGTCAGAGACCCAGAAATTGGTTTGTCTATGCGTTGTCAAATACAGTCTCATGTGCACGCGAACGTATTATCTTTGTTTAGCTCGGAGCCTCTTCCTTACCTTTAATTATGATCTCATTAGGCTATGGTTATGTGTAACTAAAAATATCTTCGCGAAGTTTCTGAAATGGATTGTTTATTTTCAAGTCATCTTGTATGAATAGATGGTGGTTATTATGAAGGCAATATTGGCAAAGTATTAGAAATTAATTTAAGTGCAGATAAATTAACCCAGGAAACATTTTCATCAAAAATGTAAAATTAGAAAGCAAATTAGGAATTTTGATGTGGTATATCTTTTCTGTATTTGTTAAGTTTATTTTTATTTAGTTTACTATTTTCCAATATTGGAATATAATTTTTATATTTGCATCAACTTTGATTATTTAAATCACAGCATATTTTGCTAGAACCATTTCTGTTAGTGCCCTTTAAAAATTATTTACATTTTTACATATAAAAAGAGTATTTTATGTAATCTTTTAGATAAACTATTTTATTTCTAAAGTACATTATAAAATTTGAAAGTTTTCTACAAATTTTGTGGTAAGCAAGTTAAAATATGACCTTAGCATAAGTTCAAAGGTTACCTGTGTTAGGGGATACATTTTTTTAGGTACTGATATATTTATCCTTCATAACAGTCTTCAAAATCTTTGCAAAGGATATGGCATGCAGAAGCTTAGTCAGGAGTTACACCAGGCCAAATTCTCCTACTCCATCATGGCCGACATTTCTATTTTGACGAGTTGTCCAGGTGCCCTGTTGACGATGGACAACTCGTGCATCGAAACTTCAGCTGATTGTAAGATAGAGTTGGAGAACCTAACCCAGTGGAATTCCCATGTAAATTCTAATGATTCTATACGCAGGGAAAACCTGTGACAATTCTTTTTATGGTATGCATGCCTGGCAAGGTCATTGCGTTCTTAAATTTTTTGGGGGCTATTGGCATAAATAAGGGCTCTAAATTAATGCTCAGAGTAGCTTAATTCTAACTATCTATTTTGTCTACTCTTTTGAAACTTTTTTTATTTGTTTTGATAACATTTTTTATGCTAATTGCTTGATATTTGGAATGCGATTCTGTTTTAATTTGTGAATCAATTTTGTACAATGAGTTTGGAGTGCGTTGACAGAAATATTGTCTTATTGTTAGTGCATAAGGAATAATAAATGTTTTTTGCTGATATTTTTAAGAATACTTTTGAGTTCATGCAGGTAACTGTGGTGATAAACTGTTTCACCTAACTATAGAAGTAAAGATTTGGTTCGTGATGTGTTTTTATTTTGTATTTTAATGGTTGATATGATTAATAATTTAAAATTGTGGTTAATTAATAAGGCTCTGCCCACCCTATTATGGAAATGTAGCTATTAGAATATCTTATGGGTGCGGTGTAAAAGGAAGGATGTTGTCCATTTCTAGCTGCAGTTATTCCCCATCATTGTGGCAGAGCTTGAATACTGGTATGTGGTGAGGTTTTGCATGAATGAAGCCATTTTTCAATGCATTCTTATGAGTGCAACTGCTGATCTGTCAGACCATGTAATACTGAATGCAACAAATAATAATCAGATGATTCAATGCCTGAGGAATTAGTTGGGTGCGTTCAGCCTTTGCATTTGAGTGTTTTCAGTTAGGTTTTAATGTTTAATGTTCTAGGCTTTGTAATGTGAGGTTGAGCATTTCATGCTGTGGAATTACTGTTGAATCATTGGGAACACAATTTCCTTGCTTGACACTAAATTCCCAATGCATGCAATCCCTTGGAAATGGCTTGGTGGGCTACTTCAAATACAAAGCAGTCTCTTCTCGAGTACGGCATTGATCTTCATTGAGCAATGCCTCCAATTGATTTTCTCTGGAGGTTTTTGGCCTTTCTTCACATAGACCATTGTCATCATTGAAATGATTGTCTTTGAAGCAATGATACCAATCCTGTAACAGTGTTTCTGTTATAGCAGTCTCTCTGTTAATTTTTAAAAACATTATGGTGCTCTTCTCTCAACACTAAGTATCTAATGCCGTGACGTATTCATCATGGTTGTTGAGCAGTTTTTTTAACTAATGTCTGAGCTTGAGTCATGATGATTCTGGTAGTTCAAAGTTGAGCAGCAATCAATGCTATAGCTATCTATTGACAGGCAGTAAGAACTTTTTTTTTCGAGCATAATACATAATTGCTGTGATTGGTTTAGCATGTTTTAAGAATAATAATAACAGGGTAATTTAATAAACCGTTTCATGAAATAGTTTTGGAAGAGAAGATGATTTTGAGGTCTGTTTTCTTTCTGCATAGATATTGTACCCTGTATTCTCTTCCAGAGTTTATATTTGAGTATTAACAAGAGGTAAGAGAACATATACATTGAAAAGAGAACACATAACAAATACATTTAAAACATGCTTCACTTGTTTTTTCCATGATTCTACTGTTGAGAAAAGAATAAATAGTGATTTTGGCCTTTTAACAGATACTACTACAAAAATGATAATTGCAGAAGCAAATTGAGTGCAAGAATAAGAAACTTGATCAATTCATTTTCTTAACTGCAAAAAATTGAATCTTCAGTCTCTCTTTTGATTTCTCATGATTTGAAAAAAAAAAACGGAAATAAGATACATCTGAATAGTCTCCATTCTCTGTCGTCTGTTTTGCTGTGAAGGGGCAGCTTCCATGGTCCCTAAGATATTTAGAAAAGACACTGTGTGTACTTGGAATATCAGAAATCTTCCCGTTCATTTTATTCAGTTTGCACTGTAGCTTTTCAGTATTTGATTAACAGGCATGCAGAGACCAGGCTATTTTTATATGATAGCAGAGGCAATATGTGTAACATTTTTCTTCATAATGCCTATAGTATTCCATATATGTGTGTTTTAAAGAGATAAAGGTTTATCCCTGTTACTTTTTCTGCAGAGTTTTGAAGGAGGAGGGGCAGATGATGAGGAGTCAGAGCCTTGTGTGGAGACTAAGGACTGCATTCAAGATGTCATTGAAAAGACTTCAGAGTTCGCATGCTCAGCCCAAATGACTGAAGTATACATTCCTGTGCCAGACTGCTTATTGCCCAGGGACAATGATTTGGTAAGTTTTAATCTCATTCACTCTGAAAACTGCGTCTAATCACCTTCAGTTTTACAAATTTCTCGGTTGTATGAGGAATGGGGGTGTGTCTGTTATAAATTTAAGTATTTTGTGGGAAGTCACTGGCATAATGCAACCTTCAGATGTTGTTCTTTCTAGTAGTGACACATGAGGCAGGAAGTGGAACCTCACAAATGTTTTTCATGCAGGTCAATAGCAGTTGTACAGCATTGATAATCTGTTGACAGAAATGTCTCCTATCCTGTAGAGTAAAATTTTGGATACCCTTGTCAAATCTCTGTTCAAGCCATTAGTGGTGGCTATAACAAGGCTGCCACATGATTGCCCTCTATTTGTTCAAGCCATCATCCTCCATTGTTTCAACTGAGGAACCAACATAAAATATTGTGGATCCTTTTTATGAGCCTAGGTGAAGAAATGATGCAGACAATTCAATGTACAGTGGAACCTCGATGAATTGTTCCCACTGTTGTGCCCTTACTTTAAGTGGCCAATACTCTCATTCTAAGCATGTGATGTTGGTGGCGTAGCTCTCCCCTCCCTAGTTGAGCGTTTATATGCTGGTGTTTAATGTGTGAGTTGCAAGAATCTCATGAGTATTTTGGCCAGCTGCAATGGTGTCACATAACACAGGAGTTTTTATTATCGATTGAGGGAATTATTGTTTTGCCTTTATTGAGTGATGCCCATTATTCTCTTCTAGTGTTTTTGAGGGCATAATTTTTTATCACTGTGACTTTGTCTGCAGAGTTTTGAAGGAGGAGGGGCAGTTGATGACAATTTGGGGCCTTGTGTGGAGACTACGGACTGCATTCAAGATGCGATTGAAAACAATTCACAGCCCACATGCTCAGCCCAAACCACTGAATTATACATTCCTGTGCCAGGTTGCCTTCTACCCAGGGATGACAAGTTGGTAAGTTTTATTCTTATACTCAGTGAAACCTTAAGTGAACCACCTTCAGTTGTACAAATTTCTTGGTTGCATGAAGAAAGAGGGTGTGTCGGTCGTGAATATAAGTATTTTTATGGGAAGTCGCTCACCATTATGCAACCTTCAGTTGTGTAACTGGTCCAGTTGTAATCTTTGAGGCAAAAAACCACACAAATCCTTATTCATGCAAGTCAATATAAGTTGTACATCACTTCTAATCTGTTGAAAAAAGTGCCTCTTACCCCACGGAGTAGCCATTGGTAGTGGCTAAAACTAGACTGTGTCTCATGATTGCCCTCGTATTTGTTCCAGCTATCTTCCTCCTTTAATTCTACTACGGAATTAGCATAAATTGTTTTGACACCTCTTTATAAGCCTGGGTAAAGAAAAGATGAACACAATTCAATGTGCACTGGAACCTCGACCTGTCGTTCCCACTCTTATGCCCCTACTGTAAGTCACCATAACTCTCATTCAGTGTGCTCTTGGTCATCTAGCTCCCTCTCCCTATTTGGACATTTACATTCTAGACTTTGATCTCTGATCTGCATGAATCTCACAAGTATTTTGCCCATCTGGAGTGGTACCAATTAAAAGAGGAGTTTTCGTTATCAAATGAGGTTATTAATATTTTGCTTTTATTGAGTGATGCCCATTATCCTCTTCTAGTTTCATATAAAAGATGAGAACGAAGATCATCTCAGTGAGGAGAATAATCCCATGCTGTACACGTCAGATCCAGCTGGAAGTGATGCCTCAGACCCATTGGCCACTGATGACCTGGTGAGTGTACTTTTGTAAAGTGTAATTTAATTTTCCTATGGCACATTGTCATTACTTTATGGATTATTCCCAACACCCCTCAGCAGGAACGTACACCATTTTGCCTCGCCTTTGCCAACAACAGTCATGAACAACTACAGAAGAGTTTTCATGTTTGAATCATTAAAATAAAATGTAATGAACATATTCGGCGTACTTTGCCAAACTGACAGTTAAACTTTGCTCACTGAGCAAGTAAGCTATCTGTCATCTCGGCACTGAGCAGTCATTTCTTATTTGATCACACAAACACAGTTTCACTTCCGTTTATCATGGAGTGGAAGGGGGGATGTTAGGAATTGAGAGTTAAACTGAGTACTTTTGACTCAGGTACAGTGAGACAGATTGACCGTTACATCATGATGTAGCCGCTAGCCAAATTCAACTACATAACTTGCATTCCTTATGAGGGATTGATGTTCATAGGAATCAAAATGTTGCAGATTTAGATTTTGTGATGAAAGTGAAGAGGAATTTTATAGTGTAGGCTAGGGATTCAACCTTTTTTGCCATTTTTGAATGGGGTGTTTGCAATACTAGTTGATTGCCAAAAGGTATAAATTTTTAGTGACGTGAACTGATCTTTATTTACTCTGACTGAATTTTCTGCTGCTGTTGTTCATAGTCTTGAAACCCTTCCACTGTTAATGAAATATTAAGATTTTGCTTATTCTTAGATTTTTATCATTTTTTTTAGAAGTCAGTGCTCTTGGCCTTGTTCCCTTTTGGAAATTAATTTTAATGATCGGGGAGGTTCACAACTTAAGAAGCTATTTATTTCCAAGATTTTCCCAATGAAGTTGTTTCTCCTTCATACTATGTCTATTATTAGATTATATGGGAAGGTATAAGGCCTTTATTGGTGGAATCACAACGGTTCATTAAGTTAATCTGTTTTCTACAAAGAAGCCAAAATCATTCATCAGGAATAATTTATTTTCTACAGAGACCATGTAATTCCAGCTTTGTTCATGATCACTTTTTATTTGTATACCAATTGATTAAAATGGGTATCCATCATTGTCCCTCTTTCCAATAGAGTGATCCGGTAACATACAAGTGCTCTCCTGTTAAAGAAGATCAGATTAGCGATGATGAAAAAGGACATATACTCAGTGATAGCTCTGATGGTGTCTCAAGCAAACTGATACATCAAGACTCTTCTGATCAGGTAATACTATTAATGAATTTTATTTTGTACTCTATTGCCATCATAAGTCAGCAAAACTAAAATTGGTTTCATACAGCCCTCAATTCCGGTCTAACATCTGCTTACCTTTTCATGCATATGGTCTTCTTTTTTATGTCATTAATAACCTGACCCATGAAAAACATGCAGAGCCATTCCTTATCCCTTCTTCCTGTCCACCTCCCCTTTTCTTTGTCTGTCGATTGTCTTTGAGGCCATCATATGTCATGACGTGTTGTTACTTTATCAATTTCTTTATGGTCAACATTCTTCTGGAGCAACAAATTCCAAAGCTTCCACTCTCAACTTTTCTGCAGCTGTAAATTTTGAAGCCTTTCTAACATTTCCTCTCTGATTCTGAATACTTTTTCATGGGAGATTAAGGGAATCATATTCCTAAAAGTTTTTATTTCAAACTAAAATAGAGATATGTCCAGGGCTCCCACTCAACCTTGAAAACCGTGAATAAGCTGTGAATTTTGTCATAAACCATGAAAAATCACTCACACTTCATTGTAGAACTAGGACATTGACAGAACAAAAGAAAAATTGATATGTTGATTATATTTGAAGGTCAGTAATGCATTTATCTGCACACTTATATTCGAAGCACAAGTATTGGTCCACGTGCCATGACGACACATTGGACACAAGCCTGCACCAAATCCAGAAGACCAGTACCAAATGTGTTCATTAACCCTGGTGAAATTTCTGACACTTCTTAACTTCCCTGCTTCCTCCATTTTCCGAGTAAAAACTTAAAGCCAGCATTGAATTTAGCTGATAATAGGCGATTTCATAACAGATAGCACTTTCATTGCTGTGTTTTCATCTATGATGTCTGTTTCGTTTGTTTAATTGTTAGTTAATTTGAGGCCGGTGATTGTTACTTGATCAATATTTCTGCCTAAAATGGCTTATCATCAGACCATGAATTAGACAACATTTAGATGGTGGATGCCAAAAATACTGTTAATTTTATAATGAAGTTAGATGGGGAACCCTATGTGTCGTTCTTGAAAAAAATCTTTCATTTTACTGAACAGATTGGGGGCATACAGCCGCGGTGATTGCTCACCATTGCTCACTAAACCAGTGAGGGCTCTTACGTCAGGGCACTTCCCACCTTAGTGAGCACAGATATGTGTACCTTGCTCACTTCTGATCACCACAAAGCAGAAGGAAGAATCATCATCACTAGTCAACAATCCTAACATTGGTTTGATGCAGATCTGCTAGACATTATTTGGTGACATATTCCCTCTATTATACATCCTTAATGACCTGCCCTATGAAACTCATTCAAGGCCATTCCTAACCCTTCTTCCCTTCCACATGTCCTTCTACTCTTAATTTTATCAGGCCATTGTGACTCATAATGTGGCATAATAATTAAGTATTTCCATCTTCTGCTAAGGGTTTTTTAGAAGACCTCTTTTCTCCCACTCTTCGTAGCACATCCTCGTTACATACACGGTCGATCCATTTTATCTTCATCATTTATTGGTAGCACCACATTTCCAATGCTTCCACAGTTGACTTTTCTGCTGTTGTCAATGCCCACGCCTCATTTCCATGGAGAAACTTGCTTCATATGGAAGGAAAATAAGTGAAATTCATTCTACCTACTGTAGCGTTCGGTACTCGCACACTTAGTGATGGTGATGTTATGAACAATTGATCACCGAATATAGTGTGACAGAATACCCCCAAAGATTTGAATCTCGTTTCCCCAGGGAAGAAGTAAGACATTGGTGGTGGATAAAAAATCGGGTTGTGTTGGTTTCAGTTGGTTGCATAAATCAGGTGATGATGCAGGAGGAAGACTTCACGGGTTTCCAGCCGGGTCCAAGGGTTTGTCAGCACCAACGTTTCGAAGGCTAAGTCTGCCAACGTCTTCAGGGTGAATAGATTAGCCAAGTTGTGTCCTTCCTATATACCGTCGCGTTGGTTTCAGGTGGGCTTTGATTGGTCGACACGTGTCCTCTTCCTCTTCAGCTTTTTCAGAGCTGGTTTCCATGCATTGCTCAGGTGGAAGCCGGAGTCTCGGTTCATGTTTTTCTCCTCAAGCTTGATTTCTACTGCCTCCTTCACAACACGGTCCCAGCAATTTTTGGCCTGGCATATTAGTTTTTTATCTTGAAATTTTATTTGGTGACCGTTTTCTAGGCTGTGCTCGGCCACCGCAGACTTATTGGGATCGTACAGTCGGACGCATCTTTCGTGCTCCTTCATGCATTTTTCAATGGTGCGTCCGGTCTCCCCGATGTACACTTGGCCACACTTAATACACTTGGCCGTACTAAGTGGAGTACATGACTGAAATACTAGGGGAAATGAAAAACTCGTTATACCTTACCACCAGACAGTGGATACAAAACCCCACGGTGGGCTTGCGAGTTTACTCTCCTGGGCCGAAATCTGAAGCCGAAGCTTATCACATCCGCACCACAGAAGGGGGAGGACTGGGAGGAGAAAGGAAGGAGGCGCCGCCGCGATAGGAGCCCAACGACGCCTCTTGGGAGGGGATAGGGAATGAAGGGAAGGGACGAGGAATCCTGCTCCATCACAAAGGTGGGCGGGTCCTACTATTAGGGAAACCAAGCTTGCGATATTATTCTTCTAACGATCTTGGAGGACCATTCTATGAGGAAGAAGGATCCAACAGTCAAATCGTTAGATACCTTACCACGGGACAGTCAGATTCAATAAATCATTCATTGTTACTGCGTGTTGCAAATGGAACAGCATTGACTAACCGAAAAAGACAATTTGGGCTTCCAGCTGGGTGTCCTCCCTCCATTCTGCTGACATGACATTTTGGAACACGAGTTGGGTTCCACCCTCAGGGCTAACAGGATGACGATGGAACCTGACTCGTGTTTCGAAACATCATCAGAAATGAAGGAGACCACCCGGCTGGAAGCCTGAACTACCTTTTTTGAATATATTCTCTGGGAAAGCATCAGATTTAACATTGACTTACCGCAACGTAAATCATTTTCATTGTGTGCTTCAAAAAGGCACTGTACGTAAAACTTCTTTGAGAACAACGAGACAGGTAACATTATGGAAACAGTAGGAAAGATTTAACACTTATCTCCTCTGGCTTCATCTAATTTTCTTTTTGGTTCCAGGTACTGGGTGATATTTCCTAGTAATTTATTGTATTTGTTGATACCATAGTTTACACTAGATCTATATCAGTAGGTTTTCACAGGTTTTCACGCCCCCTTCTTTTATGGGTGTTTTCCTGCTGTGGTTTTTTCCAATAAGGTCCATAGGTTTTTCCCATGTTTCCTTACATCTTTTTACACTTGGTAAATGGTAACTGTGTTAACGTATAATTTTATTTGTTGACTGAAAATTGAGCTTTTCTGTCTCTTTATAAAATTTCTCAGCATGTGATTTCATGAGCAACTTCAGTATTTATTAAACTACCTAAATTTCATGTTTGATGAGGGTTTAGATGGAAGATGGGGCTTTCTTTAACAGATGAAATCAACGTTTCTGTACTCTTTCTGCTCGTGTAGGCAAAGATTCTTGGTTGTTGATGAATGCTGTCATAAGACAATCATGTCTCAAAATATTGCTGATAAATTTGTTCTTCCTTCTTAGGAAGGTTTCCCTATGGCCAATTGAGATGACAAAGTAACTAGATGGGCCATATTTTATTAGTCAATAAATTTATCCTTCCTTCTTCTCTGAGGTCAGAAAAGCTTCTCATGGAATTTTTTATTTATGCATGTATCTGTAATTCATATTTTGGTTGTGATCTTTTTATTTCTGGTGCCAATTGGTTAAAACCCATTACAATGAAGTGTTAATTATCTTTCTCTCAGAGTGGCATGGGAACATATGAGTCTCCTTCTGTAAAAGCAGATCATGTCAGCGATGATGAAGGACGAGATGCGCACATTGATAGTACTGATGGGACCACAAATGAACACGTGCCCCAAGCCTATGATCAGGTAATAATAACATTTTCATTGGTCGCGTGATTTGATTGTACACACATCGGACTTGTCAAAGAAAGAGTAAGATACAAAAACAGTACAAATTAAGAAAGATAAAAAGTTTGTTTGAAGAAATTTGTCCACAGAACAAAAAAGAGTTTCGAAGTAAACCAATGAATATTGCACTTGAAGAGGGACATAGTCTTTACTCACCTGACTTCCTGTGGAAACTTATTAAGTAAAAACAGGCCCATGTGCTTAGGGGCATAACTCAAGTTTTTTATTCTTTTAAATGTTTGATGGAGGCTTGAAGCATTCCTAGGTTAACAACAATGTTAATTGTCATTGTTTGCATAATTATAAATATATAACTTTTTGCACAAACAAGTGCTGCATACATAAACACACAGGGGTGAGGTAATGTACTCAAATTTTGAAGTAGAGGTGACATGGTGTGTAAGAAGGCATTTTACTTGAGAGCTGTGTTATCCTCTTTTGAATTTTGAAAATTATTTTATAATTGGGACTGGGGCTCCAGAAGAGGATACTGAACATCGCATGCAAATAGAATTCACCATAATAAGTTGACAATAATGGTTTATTATGTACCTACCGTTTTTCTGATAGAATCAAAAAACTAGTAGACTTCATTTTTTCTGCAGAGCTTCTGCAGATGTTGCTCCCAGGACACTCCATTATCAAGTTTTACACCCAGATAAGAACAACTGAGATTTTATCTAAAAGATACATTACCTTTCAAGGAGATCAGTGAATGTGAGCTGGTTGCATACACTGTTGAGTGTAAGAACTAATGAAGAACTAATGTTTGTGTGCTTAAAATAATAAACATTTAATACAGTTACTATCCATTATGTTCCCCTAAAAAAAGCACCAAAAATCAAAATGCTATCGGAATAGCATGTTTACGATCATTTTTGGCTTACTTCTTGTACCCAAAGAGGGGTATTATATCCACTGTACTTAAGGTTTGATAGGAAGTGGAATGACGAAAACTGGCAGTTATTGTTTGCATACTATGAATTGCTCCTTTTTACTCCTTAGCTATTTATTGCCTTGCTCACTGCAGAATTCGATTTGGAATTCAAGGTTGGTAATAAGTCCAGGCATTGCAGTAGGATGAGCTAACGATATGGTGCACTGAAAATTGAATCTTTTATCTATATTTTCAAAGACTAATAAGAAGTTTGATAAATAACACATCTAGCGGATGTAATCCACAGAGTACAAACACTTTTTGCATGTGTAAAATATAAGTTAAAGTAAAGACTCATAATGGCAACAAAATCTTGAAGCAATTCAAATTACACCTAAGTCTCAGTCACACATTCAAGCATTAGACAAATATTTATTCACAAATTAATAGCAATTTGTTACTTAATATTAATCATACATTTTCTTGATAGGATGAGTGTTTTTTTTTCTTTTTCAAAAACTATGATAGATTATTGAACAAATTAGTGCATATAAATGTCACACACAAGCGTTTAACATGTGAATATTACAAAAGTGAATATTTTAGGGTGCTTTGTAGATATTTATCAATGCAATAAATAGAATCATTATTTTTTGGTGAACAGACAAAGTTCCTTCTAAATTTCTGTATCTCTGTCTTTAACCCTCATATGGATTCGCTGCGCCTTAGCGGCGCTCGTGGTTTTAAAAGTGGTGTAAAAATTTTCCATTCCAATGAATCATTTTGAAATATTCAGTAGTCTATTTTTTCTGCTTTATGCGCCTAAATATAAAATTTTGTTAGCGTAGTGTCTATAGTTTACATTTTATTGGCCTCTAATGGAAAAAGTTACGTCGTTGGATTCTCGGCGCCGCTGCGGCGCTCAGTATTTCCTCGTCGCTACGTCGTTGACTGCACTCTCAATGTTAATGTCAAAGCAATTATGTTTCGTATGAAATGCTATAATATATTTATAATCATATTGTTTATATTTCTAAACATTATAAACAAAATAAAATTGTTAAACAAAAGGAAAATATTACCATACCAATTTTGCTTTCTATTTTTGCTAAGAATCAATCTATTTGCCTCGTTATGATGTTCATTGACAAAACTTCATCTTTTTACGAGAATTATTCATAAAAACTCATGGCTAGTCAAAGTTGTTTTTTCTTGGGCCTCCGACTTAGTTTTCCTTGGGCCGAGAATTTCCTCGTCGCTACGTCAGGGTCTGCACTCTCAACGCTAATGTCAAAAATTATGTTTCATATGAAATGCAATAATGCATTTATAATCCTATTATTTTTTTTAACTTATAAACCAAGTGAAATTGTTTAACAAAAGGAAAATATTACAATACCAATTGTGCTTCCTCTTTTAGCTAAGAATCATTATGTTTGCTTCGTTGTAATGTTCATTGACAAAACTTCATCTTTTCGCAAGAATTATTCATAGAAACTCATGGCTAGCCAAGTTTTCCTTGTTTTTTCCTTGGCTTCCGACTTAGTTTTGCTTGGGCACCTTTTCCGCTCCGCGCCCACGTACCTGCCGTGGTGATAGTCACCTTTGGGTACATCCTAGGGTGACTCTGTTTAGAATTACTCCAAGCCGCAATTCTAAGAAAATTTTAACACAATGCATTATCCGAATTCGTAGAATAATGCTTCCTCACCGTTGTGTGAATATTTCTCGCTGAATGAGTAACTGTAACTTGCCAGGAGATTTAGAAATTTCACCGACTACCGTGAAGAACACATCGCACAGTTATTGTTATATGTCTTGTACCTTTCATTCGAAAAAAAATCCCTTTGCGTCTAAGATAGTGTATACAAAATTGCAAGCGTTTATATAGTTACTGATGACGTGACAGTTTACCATTGGGGTGAAATCCAGATAACTACCCAACTAATTGTGTGATAGAAAATAATTTCTCTTTCCCGACGATGAGTTTAGACTTTACATGGTAAAAATCCTTTCATTATGAATAGGTGAAAAGACAATTTACCGTGAGGTAAAAATTTGTGAACATATTTCTCGTTTCTTTGTGTACTGAAATGCACAGATGTTTTATGCATTGAGGTGTTACTAACGTAAAGGGGTGAGTGAGGAGGAGAAAGGAGAAGGAATGCCAAGAGGTTGTTTTGAGGTGAAGTGGTGGTAGTGTGTCGACTGCCAAGGATCGGGGAATACCCAGATCGTAAGGACAAGTAGGAGTAGAAAATCCTTATCGCGGAAAAGCTTGGGAGTGCAAGGAGGCAATTAGATACAAAAGCATGCTTTTTCTTCTTCCTTCCATCGCTGCATGAGGGACAGGGAACAAAAGCCTTGTCAAAACGCCCCGCGGTGGCCCTCCCTTCATTCCGAGAAGGTCTAGCTCGGGTGGGTCATTAGGGTGGAGAGAAGTTCAATCAAGTTTTGTGGGAGGGGGGAAGAAGGTGGTGAATGACGAATAAGGGAGCTTAGTGGGAAGGTATGGACAGTCTCAATGTTTGGGTCAGTGAAACGCTAAGAAAACGGAAAGAAAATGTAAGGGAAGTCCTTCCAAAGTGAGGGTATTTTTGTCACCCCAGAGCATTCTTTCATTGGTTTCTCACGCAGAGCTGGACGAAAAAAAGGCAGCTGCTCCTTCTCCCCTACCATTAATAACATATACTTCTAAGAATTTATTTTTTTTGGATTTCCCACCAATTCAGGAGTAAAACCTAATCTGATGCACTCCCACGCAAAATATTTACCCGTCCATATCTAAGGAAACCTTTCCCTTGGGCTACACGTCCCCAGTGGGGGAATAGGGCTCCGTGGTAGGAAAAGAGTACCGACTCTTCTAGCTTCAACTCCAAAGAAGCGTAGGGTTCTTCGACACGTCACTTGTCATCCCATACTATTTATATTTCAAAACCCATAAGACTTGATTTTTTTAATGCAGGACATAAGCTCCCAGATATTCGTAAGATTGGTCTTGATCGCCAGAATCTTGTAAAAATCACGAAAGTAACACTCGTCTCTTCTCACTTAACCTACAGCTGTTCCATTATTAACGTTTAATAACTTTTCCTTCTATATACACTGCAAAGATATAACAAAAGGGTGGACGTAGTGAAGCAAAATTATGTCATATGGGCATAAACGAATTTTATTCGGTCATCATTTTTAGTATTTAGATACATAAAATTATAAACAATATAAACATTAAAAAGCGAAGTTTGTCGAGCTGTGCATATCAAAAAAATATTTCAAACAACAATAACACATGAAATTAAAACTTTCATTCGAAAATAACAAACAAAGGGAACTGAAATAAAGAGCATTACGGCAAGAAATGGAAAAGAATGCAGCGTTCAAGATTTGTTGTTATAACTTCAACAATAAGGGTTTAAATCTAGCAAAACACGGTAAGAAATAAAGATAATAGATGTATTTACCATTATCAATCGGAAAACTTGTAAATTATGGCTAACTTTGAAAGATAATAGCAAAAAATGACGCGGCGCCGCTGCGGCGCCGAAAATCCAACGACGTAACTAATTTTGTAAATCCATATGAGGGTTAATGATGCTGATTGTGGACTCATATGCAGGCACAGGCCGCAACATCTTCGCAAGGTGAAGAGGTGGATGCTGAAGGAAAAGGAGCCATTGTGATAGACCTGGACTCTTTGCTGGTTTTGGCCAAGAAAGAATCACCCAAGGAGACTGGTGCCACTGAGGTATGCATGAAATTCAAATTAAATTAAAATATTGGATGAAAGAGATGTTTGGGAGAAATCCTGAATTTTAAATACTGTAAATAAATATCTAGAGGCCAGATATTGAAACCATCGAATATCATTATTTTTAAAAATGGCCAAACGTATTTTAACCAATGCCACTTGGCATGTTTCATGGGTAACTTTAAATTGGTGTGCACAAAGGCAGGAGAGCTGATGCAACATCATGTGTGAGTATGTGTGTGTGTGTGCATTGAAGCCTGAATGGAGGGTAAAGTGTTTCCCCCTTCCCCCTCGATTCCCTGCTTTCCTGGTTTTTGGGTTTTTTTTCCACGGTGTGTGCGTGGCCAGTGAAAGGTCCTCACTTTTACCCATCCCCTCCCTCCAAACAACACCTGTGAGCAGCAAATGGAGAGTGATGGAATCTGCACCCCTTCCCTCTACCAAATGACACCATGTTTCGGCAACACCCCCTGCCCAGGGTGAAGATAATAAGAAAACACGCTTCTTCCAGGGTTTCCCCTACCTGCCACAATCCCAGAATACTAACCCTCTCTAGGTTTTAAAACCCAGACAATTATCAGCTGGAGAAGACACATTTACGCCGGCTTCGTATTGCGGCCAAATGCAATGCTGGAGAGCTGAATGCATCTTGTCTGTCATGTGGGGGGAAGTAGAGAGGGAAGAGAATCGTGGAGTTTAGACAGAGAAGAGAAGAGTGGTGAAGATGAGGAAATGGAAGAACAGAAGGGTAGATTTCCTACGCCATGAGGAATAAGGGCAACCCACGATTCCCATTATTAAATATTCTCTCAGCCCATGGTGAATGAAGATTAAGCGACCCTGACATGAGACAGCCAAGGAGGTCATACCCATCTATGACCAGGAGTGGATAAGTAGAACTGTTATCCCATATTACATCCCCCCCAAGGTAAAAAGATACATGAAGAGTTATTTTATAATCCCCAATCAAGAATAGAAGAACTAACTGTGAAGGAGTCTCGTTGCCCTGGAAAATTTTTTCCTTGTATTTTTTATTCATTTGGCCCTCCTGTGTTCCCCATGACTGAAAGTATATTTTAGTATTTCGGACAGAATGTATTATTGGATAGTCTTTGGATTAATGTGGTCACTTCATTTGTTTGTGTATTCACGCCAGAGAATCACAATAAGTGAAGAGTCGTTTCATTTTTTTATTATTTTTAGATGTCATTTGTTTTGGGTAAATTTGATTGATTTGGGTTTCATTTCACTTGCCAGTAGTGTGCTTAAAGTAAAGGTATTTGGGCAATAATTTCATGTATTTCTGTGTATTTTTCTTCATTGATTTTTTAATGGCTTAATTTTTTGTGAAATTTATAATCTATGTGTATAGTAAGCTCTCATTCTTTCGTGCATTTTAGCAAGCCAGAAATTGTGAGAATCCGAGCCTGCAATTTTTCAAAATATCTGGGGGCACTTTTCACAATCCTAACCTGCTGGACCCTTTGTATGGCAAGATATCATTGATTTTGGTCCACCTCCAAACATAGATTATGGGCTCCATGCAGTTAACCTTATCTCTTATACTCTATCTAGGTGACGTATGAGTATTTTTTCCACGTAGTGGGTAGTGTCACAAACTCATCTCTTATCTTGCAGTCCTTGAAGAAATGTATTCCTAATCATACACAAATCTGCATTGGCTTTGGATTTTTCTTGATTTGGCAAATGGCTTGTAATCTGATTGTCTTCTGTAAGCACTACTCCAACTTTCTTTCAGCCTGCCTATAGGTTGCTTTCCTATTTCTTCTAAAACAGCTCGCAACAGCATTGAGGACTTATTCTTTGGAAGAACCGATCATTTTATGAGAATTAAATATTTCCTACAGTGAATAATGCCCTTCCACTTCATTTGAGTGCCAAAAGTACACCACATCCAGTGCTTGAGTGAAGTGGGATGAATTAGGGGGAAGAAAAACGAAGGGTATATCACAGAATTGAATTGCATTGATTATGAGTTGTGAAGTAAGATTGTCTCCAATGACCACCTTCTTCCCATATTGTTTCTTAAGAGTTATAAGTGGGTAATTGGTGGCCCGGTCCTTAAACATTTAAAATGTGAGAAAATTTGTGTGGGGAACTTGAGTGGAAACCCCTCATACACTAAAGAACATTAAAAGAGGTAATAAATTACTTGAGCCCACGGCTCAGAGTAGATATATCCCTACCCTGTGCTCACGGGCTCAAGTGATCTGTTTTTTGATAATGTGTACAAGTTGTACTTAAAAACAAACAGTACCAGTAAATGAGTCAGGTCACGAAAAGGCCTAAATTTCCTTCAGCAACATCCTTCATGTGAAAGATATACAATCATATCCAGTTATAGGCTATTCCTGTTGTCTTTACAGATGAAAGTTTGCTAAGTGTTATAAAAAACAAACTCGTCTGTGGGTTAATTAACCAATACTGCTCTCAGTGGTGTCTTTCCAAGCCTCCTAGATTCGATCTATTGTCTACCTACTGCCTATGCCTACCAGCAAAGCACTGAACTACATCGCTTTGCCGAAGTTGAGAGCTCGCAGAGAACCAAACTTCATTTTCAGTTTTTGGGCTCAAGTGAGCCCTCAGGGCTCAAGTAGCCCGTGTGTAAATGACTAAGCTTGTTATATACTTTCTACACTGGTTTTTTAGTTGCCCAATCGATTCAAACTTGCTACCTTACAATAAACTATTAAACTTCTTATGCTATGCACATAAAAGGATATTTGGAGGAGAATAATGCTGCTGCAATGAAATTTACATAATTCAGTTTAATTTATTGATGATAGTGATGTTTGGGAGACATCCTGAATTTCAAGTATCGTTAATGATTGAACTTGATACATACATACTTTCTACACAGGTTTTTAAGTATCCTAATTGATTCAAACTTGACAACAAGCCCTATGCATACTATTAAACTTCTTATGCTCTGTATCTACTTTCACATATCTTATTCTTCTGCTTATACTCAAAGAATACTTCTTGTAAAAGCTCATCTCCTTTGCTCAAGTTCATGGGTAACTAACTCAACATGGTGGCGATGTATTCATGTTCTGCAATTACACAATAGTGTAAAACAAGAGACTTTCATATGGCAACAAAAGTAAAGAACGTTTTGCCTCAGAGCATGATTTATACTCCTCCGAAACATGAGTTAAAGTATAAAATGACAGTTCAAGTATAAAATGACACTCCTTTGTGTGGTTTAAGTTACTTCAGCCTAAATGAGTTCTTTGAGGTGCATTCATATCACAAGACAAGTTGATTGTTTCTTTTTGTTTTTGCATGCATTTGACTTATGTTTTACTAAGTAAAATCTTTTTACGTATAAATCATATCTAATAATGGTATTGAATTAAATGAAGTGTAATATTAATGAAATTGATAGTGCTTGCTGAAACTTAGTGGTGATCTCACAAATATTTCTCGGGTTTGCATCCAGGTTAAAGCTTTTATGTAAGCCGACGTTTCGGAAGACGACTTGTCTTCCATCCTCAAGGCTGTGTTACTTGAATGAAG
This sequence comes from Ischnura elegans, assembly GCF_921293095.1. NCBI lineage: Eukaryota > Metazoa > Arthropoda > Insecta > Odonata > Coenagrionidae > Ischnura > Ischnura elegans. The sequence goes on from NC_060258.1 coordinate 5,551,074, forward strand.
TTCAATTTCACACTGAACAAGATCGACCGTTTACGGAGACAACAATACGGCTCAGGTGTCGTCCGATTGGCTGTAGGTCTTTTGAAATTCTTCACGTTTAACCCTTATGTTTTTCATATAGCTGATTACAGGTCTCCATGTAGTGCTTAGATGGAAGCCGGTGTCCCGATTGAAATTTTTGGGATTGAGGCAGATCTCTATTGCTTCCTGAACTACGCGGTCCCAGTAACGTTGAGCATGGCAAAGGATTTTGGTGTCGTCCCATTTAATAGCATGGTCTTCATCAATGCTGTGTTCCGCCACGGCCGACTTTTCTGGTTGTGCTAATCTGAAAAATCTCCGGTGTTCTTTCAGCCTCGTCTCAATCGTTCGGCCTGTCTCCCCCACATACATTTTACCACATTCACAAGGTATTCCATAAACCCCTGGTGTCTTCAACCCAATCGGATCTTTCACCCTCACCAAGCGGTGCCTTAATTTAGGTGGTGGCAGATGGACAGTTTTGATATTATACCGTCGTAGAATGCGGTGGATCTTACCAGATATGGTTGACACATATGGGATTAAGGCTTTTGATAGCGGTTTTTCAGGCGGCTCATCCGGGCAACTCTTTTGTTTTATGTTGAATCTGCTTAGGGCCTTAAAAATCTCTTGTTTTCCATAGCCATTCCATAAAAATGTTGTCTTAAGGTGGTCTAACTCGGCTGAGATGTTTGTATTATCTGATATTAACTTGTCTCAATGGACCAAGGTAGATAATACAGCGGCCTTCTGCGATGGATGGTGGTGGCTCTGTCCGTTGAGATACAGGTCAGTATGCGTTGGCTTCCTATAAACGGAATGACCTAGGCTCCCATCTTCTTTCCTATGTATTAGGATGTCCAGGAAAGGAAGTCGCCCATTCTCTTCTACCTCCATGGTAAATGTGATGCTCGGGTGTTGGTTGTTCATATGTGTCAAAAATTCCTGCAATGCAGCTGTACCATGTGGCCAAACTAAAAAGGAATCGTCCACGTATCTGAAAAAAAACATTTTGGACGGCAGGGAGCGGTATCGAGGGCTTTTCTCTCAAAATCTTCCATGAAGAAATTAGCGAAAGCCGGTGGTATTGGTGAACCCATTGCGACACCATCCATTTGCTCATAAAAAATATGCTCAAAAGAAAAATAGGAGGAAGTGAGCACGTGATGAAATAGTTTGACCGTCTTCGTATCGAATTTACTCTCTAGCAGACTCAAGGTGTCAACAAGAGGGACCCGCGTGAAGAGAGACACCACATCCAAACTAACCATCAAATCGGTAGGATCTAAACGAATATCCTTAATCGTGTTCACAAATTCTAGTGAGTTTTTCACATGGTGTTCACTGAGACCCAAGAATGGCGTTAGGATACCCGTAACATATTTGGCAACGTAATATGTGGGAGAGTTAATTGCGCTGACAATCGGCCTCGACGGTGTTCCTTCCTTATGAATCTTGGGCAACCCATAAAACCTAGGAGGCACTGGTGCTTGAGGTAGCAGGTTCTTTGCTGTCTCTGGTGGCAAATTCATTTCTTTAATTAACTTTGAGGTCCTTCTGGCGATGATATACGTAGGGTCTCGAGGTATTCTCCTGTGCGTACTTCCACTAAGTAATTCCAGAACCTTTTCACGGTAATCATCACTTTTCATAAGAACGGTAGCATTTCCCTTGTCCGCAGGAAGAATAACGATTGAAGTTTTTTCTTCTCAAAGAATTCAGAGCATTCCTCTCATTCTTAGAAAAGTTGGCTTTGGGCAGAACTGCATTTTAAAGTACATGAGAGATATCACTTCTTAAGTCCTTGGCTGCATCACTGGGAAGTTTCCGAATTGCTTCCTCTACCCCTCCAATTATATCTCCAAACGGAATATTTCTTGGAGCGGGGGCGAAATTTAGTTCCTTAGAAAGAACTGAAAATGTACCTTCATCAATCCTCTCATCAGTTAAGTTAACAACTGTCCGGTGGTGATCAGTCGTGGGGAGCCGTTTCTCGGAAGACATTCTATTTATCAACTTCTTATTCAGCCTTTCCGTGTCTTGCTTGTGAACTGATTCTCCCAAAGCACTAGTTGCACGATCAACAAACTCCCAATCGAGTGGTGATAAAATGGTAGAGAGGCGTAGGTGGAGGTCCATCAGTCTTCTTGCGTTGCAATCCAGACTTCGTCTCTTGTCCTGCATTCGTTCTCTAAGCAAGGCAAAACTCGTCCGTCGAAGGATACGATCCACTTTCTTCGATTTCAGCGGCGACTTGATCTTGGCAAAGGTTGGGATGACTTCCTCGTCACGGCACTTCACGAGAAAATTAAGACTGCAAAGAAGTCTTGCCTTCTCCTTGCGCAACGCACCAAGTTCACAAACATAGCCATGTATCTCCTCCCCGTAGAGGTGAATAATAAACGATTTAAGTTTTTCCTGGTGAATACTTCTGACAAATATTTCTCGGGTTTGCATCCAGGTTAAAGCTTTTATGTAAGCCGACGTTTCGGAAGACGACTTGTCTTCCATCCTCAAGGCTGTGTTACTTGAATGAAGTTCAATTTCACACTGAACAGGATCGACCGTTTACGGAGACAACAATACGGCTCAGGTGTCGTCCGATTGGCTGTAGGTCTTTTGAAATTCTTCACGTTTAACCCTTATGTTTTTCATATAGCTGATTACAGGTCTCCATGTAGTGCTTAGATGAAAGGCGGTGTCCCGATTGAACTTTTTGGGATTGAGGCGGATCTCTATTGCTTCCTTAACTACGCGGTCCCAGTAACGTTGAGCATGGCAAAGGATTTTGGTGTCGTCCCATTTAATAGCATGGTGTTCATTAATGCTGTGTTCCGCCACGGCCGACTTTTCTGGTTGCGCTAATCTGAAAAATCTCCGGTGTTCTTTCAGCCTCGTCTCAATCGTTCGACCTGTCTCCCCCAAATACATTTTACCACATTCACAAGGTATTCCATAAACCCCTGGTGTCTTCAACCCAATCGGATATTTCACCCTCACCAAGCGGTGCCTTAATTTAGGTGCTGGCAGATGGACAGTTTTGATATTATACCGTCGTAGAATGCGGTGGATCTAACCAGATATGGTTGACCACCTTGGACACCTTAAGACAACATTTTTACGGAATGGCTATGGAAAACAAGAAATTTTTAAGGCCCTAAGCAGATTCAACATAAAACAAAAGAGTTGCCCGGATGAGCCGCCTGAAAAACCGCTATCAAAAGCCTTAATCCCATATGTGTCAACCATATCTGGTAAGATCCACCGCATTCTACGACGGTATACTTCAAAACTGTCCATCTGCCACCACCTAAATTAAGGCACCGCTTGGTGAGGGTGAAAGATCCGATTGGGTTGAAGACACCAGGGGTTTATGGAATACCTTGTGAATGTGGTAAAATGTATGTGGGGGAGACAGGCCGAACGATTGAGACGAGGCTGAAAGAACACCGGAGATTTTTCAGATTAGCGCAACCAGAAAAGTCGGCCGTGGCGGAACACAGCATTAATGAAGACCATGCTATTAAATGGGACGACACCAAAATCCTTTGCCATGCTCAACGTTACTGGGACCGCGTAGTCAAGGAAGCAATAGAAATTCGCCTCAATCCCAAAAATTTCAATCGGGACACCGGCTTTCATCTAAGCACTACATGGAGACCTGTAATCAGCTATATGAAAAACATAAGGGTTAAACGTGAAGAATTTCAAAAGACCTACAGCCAATCGGACGACACCTGAGCCGTATTGTTGTCTCCGTAAACGGTCGATCCTGTTCAGTGTGAAATTGAACTTCATTCAAGTAACACAGCCTTGAGGATGGAAGACAAGTCGTCTTCCGAAACGTCGGCTTACATAAAAGCTTTAACCTGGATGCAAACCCGAGAAATATTTGTCAGAAGTATTCACCAGGAAAAACTGAAATCGTTTTGGTGGTGATCATTCATTGTGGGAGTTGAAGAAATAAAAACTTGAATATTTCTTTATAGTCATTTATTGTAACGATGAACTTGCAAACCTGTTAGTGTATTTAGTGGAAATCGCCCTCATCAAGTCAGATATACCATATCCAGTGACAAGTGAACTTTGGGAACTCCCGAAGTTGTGCAAAAATCATAAGTTTTTTCTTCATTGGCAGGCATTACAATCAATTAGATAGCGTAGCTCTGGGGTCACCTTTGTCCCCCATCGTAGCCGACATTTGTATGGATAATTTTCGAAAAACTTGAGGTCTCTATTATGCGTCCTTATTAAAAATGCATAAAATGGTATCGATGTGTAGACGATGTGTTTTGCGAGTGACAAGGTATGTCATGCCAGCTAATGCGATTTCTGAGAGTGCTCAATTCACAGGATAAATACATGTATAATTAAATAAATACAAGTTTTGGTTGGAAGTCAAGACGGAATGTAATGGGTGTAGACCACAGACACAATTGGATGAGGTATCCGCTGCTGTTTATGATTTTTGTCATTTTGAAAGGAAGGAAAATCAGATTTATTTGCATTTGCTGTCATTCATAGAGAATACATATTTTATAATAAATATTATTTATTTACTTCTTGTTCACATTGACAATATAAGATGATAGGTGAGTTCATATGGTTTAAGAATAAGTTGTATTTAATCACCTGCTGGTATAGTTCCAATTCCTTATCCATTCATATTTTGATGCTTACTTTCAGCCTACTTCTACAGAGAACGGAGAGCTGATTCAGAATCAGACAATGGCCATGGAGTCTATGACGGAGGCAGTGGGTGAGTGCTCTTAAGTGCTTGAAAATGACTCATCACAGAAAAGACTTGTAACTAATTCTGTCTAGGCAAATGTCCCAAAACTGGATATCAGAATTCAATCAAATTTTGCAATTCACACATGAAATTTTTTCGTACTTTCATTCTACTTTCTTTTTTACAGAAACCGGTCATTTGTTCAATATTTCAATAAATTTCACTAAAAATTTTATTTTTATACGTGGATCGACACCAGGTCCTCAAGGTGACAACTGGAAACCTTAAGCACTAGACTAATGCTCACCCTTTGCAGAGTGGCTCTTATACATGAATACATTTGACCTGCAAATGTTTAACTGGATTTTTAGGTTATAGTATTGGTTATACATGTAACCCCATATGGAGGCTGATTCGAGGAAAACTCACAATGGACTATTACACAACAAAATTTGGTTGAGTTCTTCGACCAGGTTTTTGGACACTCCACTTGTGAAGGATGTAGCATCTGAGTTTGTCATCCTTATATACTTTCTTTAGTTTATGTTAACAGTTCTGATTGATATTTTAATCTGGTTGGCAAATTTCTATCAAAATTTTCTTAATGTTAAAGCAATATTTGGAGTCATGTGCATTCCTTTGGGAACTCCCCTGTACTTTACCTAACAATTTTGTCCTTTAAGATTGGTTAATAGAAAATAATTACCAAAAAACACTTGCAAAGAATCCAAAGCATGAGATTGCTACCTTCTCATCAATTATGCGGTGTCAATAGACAAAGTTAACATGGAACATGTTGAAATGAGGACAAACGGTTTGGTTCAGTTTTGAAATAATGGGAACATTTTGCGTTGATACATACCCCATCCAATTCAATTTGTTGTTCTCATAGAAACTGTGCTTTATTAGCTCAAACACATATTCATGGAAGAAGTGAAATATGGGGAAAAACTAATTTGGCTAAAAATAGGCAAAACTCTATTATATTTCCTTGTGTGTAGAAGTTCTGGCTCTGGAGATTAATGACAGTAAGCGACCAGCCCATGCTTACTTATTCTTGTTAGCTAAGTTTTCAAGGCTATTGTTTCATCCAAATTTTTAATGTAGGCACAATGAAATAAAGGGCATCACCCTCATTGAGGGTGGATATGAGAAGTTTGTATAATTTTTATGTAATTTTGCATATAACTGCTAGGTATATTTTTTTCATTAGGATGCTCTAGTGCCATTTTTCATGTAATTGTGCACTGGGGTGTTTTCTGAAGTGGATATTTGAGGTTAGTATGTAATACCTTACTGAATTTCTCTGAGCAGCAGTGCCACTCAATTTGTGAACACATGTTAGGAAACAACCGTAAAAAATGAATTGCAACAGTTGGTATGTGCATGTTATTGAACCAAAAGATCGGTTGAAGTTGCAACTTTGATATCTGTGTAATGGTTATTACAAATTAGGTCATAGAATCATAGATTACATGTCTGACTTCACTTATCTTAAATGTGAAATTCCTTTCTAGGTATCGCAGCTTCTGAAAGAGCCTCAGCTTTGTTTGCTCTCATTGAACCAAAAATGAGAGCATCAAAGTCAGTGAAAGGAAGAAGAAGTAAAATAAGGCGAGGTATTCTTAAGGCAAACTTTGGAAGAACAAGGGAGAGGAAAAATGTTATGGAAGTGAGGAGAAACTTCATTGTAGATGGGAAATCATGCATAGATGGTCCACACACAACAAAGAAATCTTATTCCTGCGGTGAGTGTGAAAAGTCTTTCACTCGAAAGAGTGACCTTGTCCGTCACATTTGGACTCATACAAAGGTGAAACCTTACTCCTGCGGTGAATGTGAAAAGTCTTTCACTCGAAAGAGTCAACTTATTTGTCACATTCGGACTCATACGAATGAGAAACCTTATTTCTGCGATGAATGTGAAAAGTCTTTCTCTCGAAAGAGTCACCTAATCCAACACATTCGGACTCATACAAAGGAGAAACCTTATTCCTGCGGTGAATGTGAAAAGTCTTTCTCTCAAAAGAGTCACCTTATCTATCACATTCGGACTCACACAAAGGAGAAACCTTATTCCTGCGGTGAATGTGAAAAGTCTTTCTCTGTGAGGAGCAACCTTGTCTGTCATATGAGGATTCACACAAAGGAAAAACCCTATTCCTGCGGTGAATGTGAAAAGTCATTCACTCGAAAGAGTCAACTTGTTTATCACATTTGGACTCATACAAATGAGAAACCATATTTCTGCGATGAATGTGAAAAGTCTTTTTCTCAAAAGAGTGACCTTGTCCGTCACATTTTGACTCATACGAAGGAGAAACCTTATTCTTGCGGTGAATGTGAAAAGTCTTTTTCTCGTAAGAGTACCCTTGTCCATCACATTCGGACTCATACGAAGGAGAAACCTTATTCCTGCAATGAATGTGAAAAGTCTTTCCCTTTTAGGAGCAACCTTGTCCGTCACTTGCAGACTCATACGAAGGAGAAATCTTATTGATGCAATGAATGTGAAAAGTCTTATGCTACCAAAAGAAACCTTGTCTTACACATGCGTGTACAGAGGAAAGAAGCCTTATCGTTTCATTGATTGTGAAGAGACTCTCTCAATAGATCTATGTTTTCTCTCATTTTAAAACTCAGTGTTAGGCCTTAGTAGTCTAATTAATTTCTGTTCATTAGTCATCACGATAAAAATTGTCATTACCACGATATCGGCATGGGGTAAATGTACGAATTTCCTTATAATGTTAAAATAATACAATAATATTCAATTAGGTCTGTGACCTAATTTCTAAATGTTCAAGGAAATTTACTCTACTATGTTTACAAGGGTCAAATAAATTATTCCTTTATCGTTAGCTGCTATTTTTAATGGTAGTAAAGTGTTTAAATTTATGTGGCATTTTTCAGTGTACCCCTCCCCTAAATTTCTGGTATCCCCCCAGAAATTTTTTCGAACTTCCTCCGAACTTATCCGCAGAACTTCTCCCGCTAAGGACTTTTCGCGCCTAGGATTATCGCGCAAAGGCCCTTCGACTCGGCGAAGTCTCGGAAACTCACGTCTCCGGAGAATCCGGCCTCCGGAAAATCCTGCCTCCGGAAATCCTGCATCATCCTGCCCTCTCTTTTGCTCGGGCGCCCGTGGTGGATGGATTGCGCGACTGACATGGGTGATTTTAGAAAAATTATACAGCTGGTACTTAGTTTGGTAATGTTTCCTATGGGATCATTAGTTATCACCGTTGTTTTCTGTAATAAATCTGATTTTTAATACGTGTACTTAAAATAGATATTGATTGAAAATATCTCGTAAATATTTTGACAATTGTTTCTTAAGTGCTGATTTCTTGTTTGTGGAGTCTTTCCCTGAACCAGCTTGTGACCGACGATTGGAGTTCCCAATTTCTGAGCTTACGTGGACAATCTCCAAGATTTAACGACGTAACGCTGCATTTATATAAAAGCCATTCATTTCAACACTTTTGATAAAAGTTTGAGGCACTTAGTCTCAAGAATAATTTTCTGTGGCATTAATTCTAATTGTGTGATTAAATAATGCTTGTTCGTCTGATAGATGTAAGTTCATATAGTGCTTCTATGTAATTTTTATGAAAATGTCAAGGTAATGATAATGTACGATTAAATAAGATAGATCTAAAGTATACAATAAGTATGCTAGAGGGCTAACGTCATAGGAGGGAATCGTGTTGACTGTTTTAATTCTGAAAGAGCCGATAAATTGCCTCGGAGTTGCGAGCAAGAGGCGAGAGATCCATCGTTCAAGGTCGTTCTAGTTCCCTCTCTCTTCTTTCCCTTCACTCCCTTCCCACTTCCTAACTCTCCGTCCGTATCCATCGCCTCCGGCTGAGGGAAGACGATCTTCGCCTCGGACCGAAAGAATAGTCTAATAGTCTCTCTCCTATCAGCATGCGGAATCGGGACCTTGTGGCAGGGTCCTATTAGAGGGGTTCTTTCACGCTTGGCGAGCTGCGTCCTCCACGAACCCATCGATCTTTTCTTCTGCTTGGCTTTCCCCATTATCACTTAAACAGTTTTACAACATACAGCTGTGAACAAGTGTTGGAACCGTCTAATGTACTTCAAATATCGAAGTCTGAAAGCCAGGCAGAAGAGGGAGGGAATTATCAGGGGGTCTTCGGTCCTATAAATATATTTTCATAAACTAAACGAATAGGCTTTCAAGTTATAGCGTCACGAAAATATTCACTCAACCAACAAGGATTATGACGAAATTGTGAGAAGAGATATGCTCGAATATCGAATGGAGGTTGGTGGGGTTTTTATATTCAGCATGCTAATAATATGCGTCCATAATGATTCGTTTGACAAAGTACTGCAGCCTCCCTCAATGCGGTACTGGAAGATAGGCAAAACTGAGATTTAATATCGGCAATGGTATTTTGTCGGAAGATGTGGTACTGAGCCACATTAAAACGCGGAAATCAAGCTAAAACAATGTGAAATCAAAAAAATCACGCAGCACCTTCCAGATAAGGAACAAATTTCCGCGAATACACACACAAATGCTCCCCAACCCCCACTTTGCCCACCGAAGAGCACGGCCGTGGGGATTTTGTTCTCTTTCAGCTGTTCAACAGACGTAGATCGTCCATTCATTTATAAAAAGAAGTTTCACATTTTATGCATTATTTTCTATTTTATCACTATCCAACCTTACTAAATGTAACAGTGAAATAATTTCTTTTCTCGATGTTACGCGCATATTTGACGCAGGGGGAGGAGGAGGAGGATAATATTTTATTTTATCGCATGCATGCACGACTTCAATGACGTTTTGGTTAACTTTTTTATGTAAAGACGACAGGCTGCTTGCACTACTATTGGGTACACCCACCTTTGACTTTTCTCTCTTCCGATCCGAAGTGGGAGGAGATCCGTTTCTCGAACACCTGCTGCACCCAAGGGAAGTGGGAAGCGGTCCTCAATCGGGACATTCTGCTATTTCCCAATGGTGCACCATCCAACTTGACTTGATCGCTACAGTAGAGGAAGTTTTACTGCCACTAAAACACAAGTGTTAATACTAGAATGACCGGGGCAAGCCGCATACATAGAATGACCGCCATCGGTCAATTGACCGTTCGCCCTTTTCTTGCACTCTTTCATTAGCTTTCCCTTTATATTTTTATGTAACGTGGATTGAAGTGTTCTGATAACTTTTCATGTTCTGATTAGTTTCACAGTTAGATTTAGTGTTTACATTACAAAAAATATCAATTACACCAAAAAATATTTCTGAAAAATAAAAATGCGTATCACTTGCATAGTTAAAATTAAATACGTGATGTGTTTCAAAACTCAAGTAGCGTTTCCGAACACGTTATTTGCTGAATTTTTCTGGGTTAAAAATATATCTATTTGAGAAAAAACAAAAAAGAAAACATTAAAATGAAGCACTACAAATTTGGTCTCAAGGTATGTATTTCTTAACTCTCTTAGCACTTTTGCAAATATTCTGATTACTTTCACGACGTTCAAATATGTATTTGGGAAACACTCATCAGTGTAAAAATGGAATAGTTTTCCTGGAACATCGAGAAACATCAATTTTGCCCATGTAAATTAAAAACGCGATGAATTTTTCTGGGTCAGAAAAAGTGGTACAAAGGAGATGCAAAATGCCGATATCGGCACTTCTAAAGACGCCCAGTGGGATCCAGGAGAAACTGTCGTCACCCTATGACAAACAACTCGGTGAAAACTCGAAGCTTCAACGAATCAAGAACGCTTACGTAGACTACGAGAGAATAAAAGAGACAGCGCTTAGTTGTATTTGAATCTCGAGGAGGTAGAAAAGAAAGCCTTTGGAATGTGACGTAATGCATTTCATTTTATCGATCCTCTGAGTCTGTGCCTAAACTGAAATGTCTTAGTAAGATATCTTCATGATACCAAGCGCGAAGGGATAATGAGAGTGGCAAAGGTGGAACCGATCGGCCCAGAAATATATTCAAACACGTTCATTGAGAGCGTTGTAGACAATATCTATGGGACGTGCAGAACGGAGGAATGTTGAGGGAAACCATCAGAAGAAGCAGCGATCAAGGGAAAGCAAGGCGGAGTGAAAGCGAACAAGTTGACGGGGAGGTGGGTGGAAATATCCGTGATCGTTTATATGGCAGACAGTACGAATGCAACAATGAATTTCAGCTGAATGAATCCTTATCACTGCCCTTAAGCCGATGTCCCACGGTCAAATTTGCGTCAAAATATTTGCATCAAAATTTGATGCAACTGACGCGCACCCTGTCCCACGGTCAAAATTTTGTCCAACTGGCTTTTGGTCCTATCGTTTGTACAAATCACCGATTTGTACAAATGGATAGGACAGGTTCTAAATTTTCATCCAATTGGATGAAACCGACCAATCACAGAGCCTTTGACAAAAAAGCATCGCCAAGCGCTGACACACAGGCCAAATAGCTTAAACTTATTTATCGTCTGCATGAGTATTTAAATTAATAATTATGTATATTATGGACACAAAAATAAAATTTGTTGTATTCCACACAGTATGCATTAAAAACCCAACCGGTTTCCACCTTTTCAGGTCGTTATCTTAATCGTAAACCTCTAGATAAGGACCTGAAAAGATCGAAACCGGTTGAGTTTTTTCATTAGTATTGTATGGAATACTAAAAGGCTTAGTTTTAAATTTATAATATCAACATACCACGAAGTGAATTCACAAAAAAATATTTCAAATATATATATACGTTCGTGATCGTCTATTTTATCGCCTGGTGTGGCCCTAAAGGTAAATATGAGCAAAAATTTGTCTTAGTGATAGGCGATGGAAGCTCTCAACTAGGAAATCCGTAATAATCAGTTGATCTTAAATAGAAAGGAAGCGATCTTTAGAATCGCAATACCAGGAGGGATGTTTTAGAAATAATAAAAGATTTACTTAAGGTATCGAGGCCGAATTTTACGCTTTATGGAAGGCGTACAATGCGAGCGAGCAGCTGGAGAAATGACTAATATGAACTGACGATTGTACCTGTGAAACACTACAGCTGCCCGTTTCTATTACTATGATTATAGGATAGGACCTTATTTTAGAGACTGCTAGATTAGGAGAGAAAAATGTGATTTAAATGCACGCTTACAGCACTATTCATAACATCTCCTCAACCACAATGTCCATCATTTATTAATAACATTTTCCTCGCTGGAATAAACTGTCTCACGTTTGTATCCTGGCGTTTTATTCTGCCCTCAACCTTGCTGATAAGGGACATGAAAATATCCTCACTTGTCAATTATTATCGATAATAAACGGGAACATCGGCGACCAACTCCTTCTCCAACATGTTTAGCATGCTTATTCCAACGCTTTCATACCCCTTTTCCAGCCAAGGCCAAGTTCAGCATTCCTTCTGTTTTCTTTTTTTTCGCATCTTTAATGTTCAAGAGGCCTGTTCAGACGATTTCGCCTGCTAAAAAAGAAAGAATCCTCCACCTCCACAAGTTTCCTAATTGTTTACATAAATATCGTCTTTCGTTTGTTTTTGATCAAAATGAGATGCATCGTGGGACACCCCCAGTCCAGTTGCATCAAAATATTTGGACAAAAATTTTGATCAAAATATTTTGACGCAAATTTGACCGTGGGACATCGGCTAGAATGCCTAGAGGACTTAGTGGTGACTCTTTATGACGACACCTACTTTGGTATTGCTTGGGTCCCTCCTTCACGTAAACTGTAAAATCATACGTAAAGACATGGGAATCAAACTTGAGTAACATTCGTGTGTGCTTAAGTGCACACTATGATATTTGATGAAACTGACACCAATGATCTGCATAGAGCTAAATTAAAGTAATGTATACAAAAACGGTCAATTAACTGCTAGCGGTCATCCTAGGTAAATGCTGACGTTTCTCTGCACAGGAATTTTTTCCACACGAAAAATTTCATTTTCAGATTTTTTGTTCTGAAATATCAAAAGTCAAAAAATCTCAGCGTTATTGGTCGGAAAATAACAAAAAAGTGCGCGAAATAAAAATGCAATCGGTCAAATGACCACCTCCGGTCATTTTAGTGTTAACAGGTATGGCTTTTACCCTCCATATACTTCCACTTGGATACGTTTGATTGCAGGTCCGCCGCTAGAATTCATATTCGCACAAAATTCAAATACAACACATTTCTTATCATTTGGTCCAACCGTATCTCTCCAAGTTATACTGGGAAAGACCCAGGTCCCATTGATTAATCCTCTTTTTAACTCTTACATATTTCGGTCGAAACTGTTTGGAATTCTTCAGTAACTTGTTTTCTGTCGATGCCCACCGCCAATTGACAAGTACTCTATTGGTAATATTTTTTCGTTTTTTAGTGATCTCGCAAGGAATTTCAGGAGATTGGAAAACTATAAATCTTGTGATTCAGTGATTCCATAATTCCTAACAACCGCAAAAACAACGATTATTCCACAAGAGTTTTAAGGTTTAGATTTTCTCGCGTAGAGAACTGCCGGAGATAAAAAGGAAAAACGTGGACCCGAGAAAAAGGAATTCGAACGAATTTCAAGAGATTTGTTTCAATTAATCGGCGATGAGGAGGCCAAACTTGAGCTTGTTAATTTGTGAATATGAAATTAGCTTATTTCCATGAGAGAAGATGGCGGGCTTGTTTGCGAGAAAACTTTTTTAGAGAAGAATTATACTTGGTTGAATAAAATAATTGATGTCCGTTATGTCTTTCGCAAACTTCCAAACACCACAGATTTATTTTATTCTGGTACTATAACGGTATTATAGGGTTCCCTGGGCGATTGTTATAAATTTTTTAAACCTCTGACTCCGTTAAAAATAAGGATAGTCTAAGCAAAGAATTAACCGATGTCCCTACTGTTGTATTTGTGCTGGAAATAAATGAGGCTCGATTGGCTCGACCGGCACGCCGCCTACCCCGGCTTATCAGCGGCAGGTAGGGTAGCAACTCCTCGAGCTCACAACTTTTCCAGCACAAATACAACAATTTAACAATTATTTGTGGTGTACCGCTCAATGACTCAAGACAACGTGGTTTTCAGTTCAGCGAGTCAGACTGGCTCGGCGGCAGGTAGGGTAGCAACTCCTCGAGCTCACAACTGCCGCTGATAAGCCGGGGTAGGCGGCGTGCCGGTCGAGCCAATCGAGCCTCATTTATTTCCAGCACAAATACAACAATTCCTCCCTTTCAAAAATGGTTACATCATAGAACAAAACTTAATAACAAAAAAAAATAAATTTGTTTCAATAAACAAAAATTTAACAACTCCTTGGAAACACATATTTGGAAATATAAGGCAATAACAATAGCAGTGTAACAATGCATAAACTATAAAAACTAATATAAACACCAACTAAACCCTCAAATATAACCAAATAAACAAGATCATTGCGATTGAAATCTATCAACCGGCTTCCTAATGCGCTGAGGGTATCTTTTATCAACAGCTGATCCCTCGTTTGGAGATGGAACACTTGCATTTGACTGAGTGTCAGAGTGAGAAGGAACCGGGGATTGCAGCGATGGGGATGCGTGAGGCAAACGTGGCGTACTGGGAATGCTAGAGGTGGGTGAGGAGTGAGGGGAAAGGTTGTTTTTGTTTGGGAACCTCTCCGCTACTGCGTCGTTATTGACATTGAAATCACCCGTTTTAACATCACCAGAATTGGCATACACTGAGCTGGAATTCATCCCAATGAGCTGATCAATATGTCTGTTACAAACAAAACCAGACTTGAACATTACAGAATACATTACACCACTTAATTGTTTTAATACGATCCCTTCAACCCATTTGTCTTTACAGCGATAATCCCTAATTAGAACAGGTTGATTTTCAAACAAAATCCTTGTTTTCTTAACACCAAAATACTCTTTTTGTTTTTCTTGCTTAAGTTCCACTCTCTTGACCACATTAGGCCTCAATAGATCTAGTCTGGATCTTAAAGGTCTACCAAACATTAGTTTAGCAGGGGTTTCATTCGTAGTACTATGAATAGAGTTTCTGTAACTAAACAATATATTACTCAGGGCAATATTTACATCTGCATTTTCTACAAAAGCGCAACTTAACTTATGCTTAGCATACTTAACAGAACTCTCCGCCTGGCCATTAGATCGAGGGTGGTATGGCGGCGAAAATGAGTGCTTCACACCATTTGATACCATAAAATTTCTAAATTCTAATGAAGTGAAAGGTGGGCCATTATCGGAATGTAAGGAAACAGGTAGTCCAAATCTTGAAAATAGCTCTCTGAGCTTTTCTATGGTTACCTTAGCCGAGGTAGAGCTAACTTCAAATACCTCAAGCCACTTAGTATGAGCATCAATCACCACTAAATACATCTTTCCTTTAAAAGGGCCCAAGTAATCCACATGTAACCTCTCCCAAGGAGAAGCGGGATAATGCCACACATGAAGTTCACTCTTGGGAGGGCTAGAACGTTCTCTAAGGCAAGGCGAGCAATTGTTAGCTAGGTCTTCTATTCGTCTATCAATATTAGGGAACCAAACATAATTTCTAGCCACAGATTTCATCTTTACAATACCTAGATGACCCGAATGCAATTCGTTCAGAACATAGTCACGCAATTTACTTGGAACAACAATTTTGTACCCCCACATAATAATACCATGCTCTACAGTCAGTTCATCTTTCCTTAAGAAATATGGCTGTAACTCACTATTTTCCTCTGAGATAAAGTTAGGCCACCCATTCATTACATAATTATACACCTTCTTTAAGATAGGATCACTCTGTGTTTCTTTTCTTACATGTTCAAAATTTAGTGGTACGGAACTCTCAGCTATACAATGCAAATAAGTTCCTACCAATTTTGTTTCTTCATTAACAGAGTGTAAGTCAGGTAATGGCATACGTGAAAGAGCGTCAGCATTACCATGTTTTTCAGATTTAACGTACTGAACATCAAAATTATACCCTGATAAAAACAAAGCATATCTCTGCAGTCTACTCGCGGCAAAAACAGGTAATCCCCTTTTTGGGCCGAAAATGCTTACTAAGGGTCTGTGATCGGTACATAAAGTAAACTTCCGTCCGTACAAATATTGGTTGAACTTCTTGACGCCAAAAACAACTGCTAATGCCTCCTTATCTATCTGTGAGTACCCACACTCGGCAGGAGATAAGGTTCGCGAATGAAATGCAACTGGCCTTTCGACACCCTCCTGAGTGACTATGCTTAAAACAGCACCAAGTCCGGTGGAGCTGGCGTCAACTGCCAATTTCACGGGCAGTGTTGGATCATAGTGTGCCAACACAGGTGCTTGCGTCAAGATTTTCTTCACTTCATTGAATGCATAAAGACAGTCTTTGCCAAATTTGAACGGAACATCTTTACGTAGAAGTTTATACATAGGATTTAAAATGGTTGACATGTTTTTAATAAACTTAGAATAATAATTCACAAGACCAATAAATGCTCGAACTTCATTGACTGATTTTGGTATGGGTGCATTCACAATCGCAGCTACTTTATCTTGGGATGTGTGCAATCCGTCTTTATCAATTTTAAACCCTAAATATTCAACCTTACTTGCAAAAAATTTACATTTTTCTTTTTTCACTGTTAGACCACATTCACTAAGACGTTTACACACAGCCTCCAATCGCTCATAATGGGTTTTAGTATCCGGTGCACTAACCAAAATGTCATCTAAAAACACAACAGTACCTTCTAACCCTGCTAAGGTTTGTTCAATGGCCTTTTGAAATACTCCTGGAGCACTCGAAATACCATAGGGCACTCTGCAATAAGAGAAGAGACCCTTGTGTGTGCTAATAGTACAAAGCTTTTGTGACTCAGAATCTAAGGTCAATTGCATAAATGCATTGCTTAAATCAATTTTGCTAAAATGCCGACCTTTATGCATGCTTACAAATAAATCCTCAATGCGAGGTATGGGGTATTTATCAACCTCCAAATACTGGTTTAGAGTGACCTTAAAATCCCCACAGATTCTGATGTCACCATTAGCTTTTAACACGGGCACAATTGGCGTACCCCAATTGCAGCTACGTACAGGCATTAGCACTTTTTCGTCCACTAGACGTTGCAATTCACTCTCAACCTTTGACTTTAAGGAAAAGGGAATGGGTCTTGGCTTGAAATATTTCGGCTTAGCACTCTCTTTCAGAATTAATTCTACTGGTTCGCCTTTGTACTGGCCTAATTTATTGGTAAAAACTTCAGGGAACTTTTTTACTAAATTGTTAACCATTAAATCAAAGTTATCAAATATTTTACTTGAATCGCTAATTCCGTACAGATCGGATTTATTTTTGAAGGAAATGTCTATGCCCAATATTTTAAGCCAATCACGTCCTATTAACGGATGTGATCCCCCTTGGATTACATACATATCAAGAAGTTTATTTACATTCTGATAGCTGACCTTGACTTTAATTTTACCAATTGGAACAATCGGTTGATTGGTAAAGGAACATAGCTTTAACTCCCTAGGGTAAAGCGTACAAGAACTTAGATTATTCTTGTAAAATGTATCACTAATAACAGTCTCACTTGCTCCTGTGTCTACTTCGAACGTAGTCATTTCACCCTGAACGACAATATCTACCCTTATTGGGTCAACTTTGACTTTCTCGGTATGTTCCTCATACATGACAAACATGTGCTGAATATCTTCGATGTGCAAATCGTCAGCTTGATTTCCCACACAAAAAGCACTTGGCGTATCGGAACATTTTTCCGAACCCACGAAATTGTGTTTTGGCTTTAACATAGACTCATTAAAAGACTTACATTTTGGTGGTATGGAATGGCCGTAATTATTATTACGCACAGTTGTCGCACTTGTCAACGCACTCGTCGATCGACAAACCTTGGCAATGTGGTTTTTCTTCCCACACTTATGGCAAGTAACACCATACAATTTACACTGATTCTTTACATGCCCAATTTGCCCACAAAAGAAACACTTCACACCACCATCCCTGGACACTGAGTTTGACCTGGTCGATGTAGGGTTGTTGATCCTTTGCGTTGCTCTCCACGATGCGATGTGCTGTACTCGGCCGCCGTTGTCGACTCCTTGGACAGCCAAGGCTGCTGCGTTCTTCTCTGCTGCCTCCACTGAGCTGGCAATCTTAACTGCCTGCTCGAAACTCAAGCTGGCCTCTGCAAGTAATCGCTGTTTCGTCGACTCATTCCTGATGCCACTTACTAGGCGATCCCTTAAATAGTCATTTAAGGAAGACCCGAACTGGCAATATATTGACAGCTTTTTGAGGCTTGCGATGTAATCAGCTACCGTCTCCCCCTCATTTTGATTTCTCTTGCTGAATTTGTAGCGCTCAGCAATAAATGATGGTGCCGGGTAAAGATGGTCCTCTACCAGCTTTACTAACTCGCCATACGTCTTTGAAGATGGTTTGTTCGGCGTGCACAAATCACGAATCAAATTAAATGTTTTAACTCCCACAACGGTTAAGAGAGTACTTACTTTCTTACTCGCATTTATCTCGTTACATTCCACGAACAATTCAAATCGTTCGACATACGACGACCACGTGTCTATCGTACTATCAAACTCGCCAACCGAGCCTATTACTCCAGCCATTTCAGAATTACTGGATCACACAGAATTACTTCCTTTATCCTAGCCGTTATCGATCTGTTACATAACGCTAGTTTCCACATAGTTTATCCTCGTCGCCATTTGTGGTGTACCGCTCAATGACTCAAGACAACGTGGTTTTCAGTTCAGCGAGTCCGACTGGCTCGGCGGCAGGTAGGGTAGCAACTCCTCGAGCTCACAACTGCCGCTGATAAGCCGGGGTAGGCGGCGTGCCGGTCGAGCCAATCGAGCCTCATTTATTTCCAGCACAAATACAACACCTACCCGCTCAAAAAATACGACAAACTACATTGCTAAGGGAAAGAAATTAGCTTGAAAGACATTTCCCTGCAAAGACGTCTTTTGCCATGGAAATGAGGCTAAGTGGGGGCAAGGAATGGTGCAGAAGCGTATCTTGTTAAAGACGCTACAATAACTCCCACAATGCATAGTATTGATACATGGTGCAGATGTGATCGAGTCGGCTCTTTTTCCTTTTGAGTAACTGTCGGAGGAGGGAGAGGAATCGTGAATTAAATGTGTAATAAAATTGCGCGACCATCCCGCCAGGAAAATATTTCGACTTTACGCGAATGATGATATTTTCCGGAGACTGATCCTGACTTGGGGTCCTCATATTTTCAATCCACGCATTGAATAATCTCCGGAAGAGCACCCGGACTCAGAGAGCGAATGCGAAGATAAGAGGGAGGGGAGGGATTCAGGAGGATCTGACATTGAAATTTATTATTTTCAAGAATATAAGACATTAAAATTGTCTAATGAAAATGGAGGAGTAAACATTCCCTCCAACACTTTTCAAAATCTTATTTAAATTCTTATATATTACGTTCATATAACTATTCAGTCTTATACATTACGTTTTGGTCCAAATAGCAGTGTGCAAGAAGCCAGAAGATAACATCTCATTAACGTAAGTCAGTTTACACCCAACAACCTTAATTTTAGCCGTTTTTGGTTATGTAGCAATTTTAATTATCATTAAATTATACATTTTAAAGAAATCCATTTCATTATTATGTTCAATAATAAATAAAGGTCGTTTATGCTGTCAGCGTTAATATTAGATAGCTTTTGAATTGTAATTTCTCAAAATTTTCTATACTAATAGCGTTATCGTAAAAATAGGTGTAGAAATGAAGTAAGTATGACAAAAAAACATACGCGGTGCAATTTTCAAAACAATCCGACAAAAATCTGATTTTAGTCCTACTTTCTCGCAATCCGGACCACTGTGCGCCGTATTTATTGCAAGGTTGGGATAGGCAAGGGTTAGTTTCCAGAAAAAAGAAACAGGTGTTGAGGAGGTGGAGTCCATGTTTGTGTTGCTACACAAAGGAAAGATCTATAGTATTTCATTGAGAAAGAATGTGGAAAACGGAGGAGAATGGTTAGAATGCAACCGGTCGCGTTGAATTCTTTTCAAAAGAATAATTTCTCGCTGTCCAAAAATTCCGAAATAGTTCTAAGAAATAAAGTCTCAGGTTTTAAAACTCACTTTCACAGGTAATTAGATTTACATTATAAACCCTTCGAAGAGTTTCATTGTCCGAGATAAGCCATAAAAGTACTGAATCAATCGCAAAATATTTTTTAAACGAAATTGATGATATAATTACAGATAATGTACTTCGAAAAAACATAATATTGCTTGATGTTAGAAGTCATCAAATCCGGGGAAGGGGCTTGAAATTTCACGCATAAAATAACTTATCTGTTTGTGTATTATTTTCTTTTACATTTGAAGCAGCAAATACTCTTTCATTAACTTTTTACGTTGTTTTAAGGAAGGACCAAAGATTCAGTATTGTGTTGTAGTTTGGATGCGTGCACCACAATCACCATGCAATTATTTGTACAAATGACAATAAAATGCGTCTTCTTGAAAACAATATATTGCCAGCCATGGTTTCTCAGGGAAACATTTTTGCTTTCCAACTGCTTTGGAACCCTTTTGAAACACCAAAATCTCTCATGGAAATGCTGTAGAACTCAATTTCCACTCATTTATACCAAACATTGACAATATGAAGACGTTTTTAACTCATTTGTAATCACCTTCTTATCTCCTTTTTGCAAAGAGTATTCGTAAGGCACCGCTTTCTACACGTTTGGAACTCCTTTTTAACGATTCGACAGGATTTCTAGACGTCATCATTCGTAGTGTAACTGCTGTGTACTGAGAAGATTCATAAGTAACTGCTTTCCATATGTTTGCAACTCCATGTGATTTATAGACGTCTTTATTTGTTTTTCAACTGTCCTCTACGCGCAAACACAACATGGGCAGGTTCAGTCTGATTCGTTTGGTCAAGAAAGCGAAAATTCTTTAATATATGCAATAGAAATGCATAAGCGATTAAAGAAATAGTAATTCAGTTAATAGAAACAAATCTTTAATATTCACTCGAATGAGGTTAAATAATAATTATTCTATTTTCCTTGTAGCGTAAATCGTATTTTGGGGCAGTTTTGAATTGCGTCTAGGTTATCTTCACTACGTACGAAGAGTCTTGGTTGCGTAGATCAAGGTATTCAACAGCAACTTCATTGCAAATTTCGTTAATAATGGTGTTTTTAGGCATTTCCATGTTGAATTTATTATCGTAAAAACATAAATGCTTTTGAAGAATATTTCGCACCCAAATGTTGAATTTTACGGTATTGTTGCAAATTTTTGTCAATGGTCATCAAAATTTTCGAAAAATTAGTGTTTTGACCGTCGGTAGTAGACCGGTCGACTTATTGTATTCCCCATCCCCGGACAATGGTTTATGCCCATCTTTTGTTCCATATTTCAGAACTTTATGTACGCAAAAAATGAATCCCTCCTTAGAAAATTTGTTTCAATGTCGCGGAATTGAGACAAGTTCAGATACGCGGAAAGGTATTTTTCCGCTTGTTGCATTGGATTTTCGGGTTTTTAACATGACGGTTTTCAAGAAAAAAATATCCAAAAATGGAGGTATTTCACTCAGAAATTAACACGCCAACCAAGTAAGACCGGAGTTAAGCTCTCGATGTGGACTTTCTTGACCACGAAATTAACTTTCCCCCTACTTCCGTATGAGTACGTATTCTGCATTGTACTACTAAAATAGTTAAGCCATTACGCATGCAGACGTTCGCGTGACGTCAACCGGATTTAATTTGCAACGTGCATCTTGGGAAGACTACTGGATCTTGTGGCAAACAACTTTTGTTTAAAGTAAATTGTACCCAAGGAACTGCGATGTCTTTTTGCTCGGTTTCTGGCTGCAGCAATAGCTATCGCAAATGCAAAGGGAGTGTGAAGTTTTTTCGTTTTCCCAAAGATTTTGAGAGAAGGAGAATTTGGATCCACGCCTGCCGGAGACAGGTCTTAGTGAACGCAGAAACAGGTAAATTATCAATGCAGATGGTTAAAAAGCTATTAAAATAAACTTTTGTTTTCATGATGAAAATAGTTTAACTTTTACCAATGTTTCGTTTTCAAGCTTAGTGATTGTAAAATTAGCATCAAAGGAGCAGAGTATGGTGTTCAGTCATAACGTGAGCTGGGTGAGGCATGTGCCAAAGAGAAAAATGTGCATCTCCCGTGGTATTGTAACTATTTCAGTATTTAACGTGACCATTTAGAGCATTCATGAACAATGGGAAGAATGCATTTTTCGTGCAGCTAACGCATGAGGTAGGATTCCAGAAAAGATAATTTTTTAACTTCATTTCCGGCAATTACTTTACATTCAGCTAAACGCGCGAGTAATTAATTTGTTTTTATTCAGAAGATTTCATAAATAATATATTTCTCTTTGATATTTTTTTCAGTATCATTGAAAAGCCCTTCAAAACTGATTGATGCCCTTAAACCGCTTTCGTGCTTCATTGGTTATTATCTGTTGTACAAATCTAGTTTCTCTTATTAAGGACTTTACTACTATTTCCATGTCTTTGCCGCTTAATTTTTATTTTCTGCCACAAAAGTATTACTTAATGTACGAAGAAGAGTTTTTATTCGCAGTACCTTTACTGAAGCTTATTTTTTAACCCTATATAAAGATAAATTTCATCAATATTTTTCCAATATAGGTCTGCATTATTTCAAAATACATTTTTCATAAATAAACGAAAAATAGTATTTATCGCGGTGGTGACGTTAAAAATTACTGTTTTTCAGTAAATTAGAAGGAAGTTTCAATTTTGTTTAAATATAACTCCGAAAAATGTCACTTAATTGAAATCATGGACAGTGATAATAACTGTCGCGGGACAAAAGGAACGATGTTCCTTCAACTATCACCCGAAGCACGAGAGAAACAGTTTTTAAACGTTCAAAAGAATTACATTGCATACATTCTCAACTTAACAATATCTAGAAAGCAATGAATAATAATGACTTTCACAAATCAGTACAATAGTGGGGGCAACTTCACCCGTCAGTCAGTCAGTCGGTCAGTCAGCAAATCCTCCAGTCTGTCATTTGGACAAAACGTGCGTACACTTGGGGGGCGGGGTAACTGCTGGCACCACACACTTTCACCATGAGTTCCACTCGCTGTCTGCCTCACTGACTCAACTGACTTCGAGAAATACGACGACTCGTCGTAAGCACACACACACACAACTGAATATCGTAATACAACCACGCCCTCCGGTGGCAGTTACAAGAACTAAATATGCCTCTGTTTACGAAACAAGTAGCGAGAGCCATTGGTTGGAATTTGCCAGTATTCTAAAATTCAACGGTGTAAGGGTGTCGCTTTCCGTCTCGTGTCATCTCGGTTTCGCTCTTGGGATAATGGAAGAATCGCAGAGTCTCGTCCGAGTGATGGGTCTAGTATCTGAAGCTCATAACACGTTGCAACCTCTCGCGTGGGATCCATCCTCGTGCATGACTCTGACACCTTACTCTGATTAACAACTTGCAACTTTCTCTCGCCTGGGAATTGGTCTCCGCGTATTTCTCCAACACTTAATACCGTAACACGTTGCAGTATCTTGGCTTGGTAAGGCGTATGAAATGCATTATCTTGCGGCCTTTCCCGGCCAATAGGAAGACGCCGAGAGGGTCACGGGACGGACGCGACACGGGAGGAAGCCCCTTGGAGGGAAAAGACGCGAGGAGTCTTACGCTGTTGCTCGGAGGGGGAGTGTGTACCTGTGCTCTGACAATTAAACGAGTGGAACCAGACTTGTCATCTCATTCTGACTTCTACGAACCTACCCCTTCCTATAAGCTTAGTGCTTACAAAAGGCAAATATTTTATTTCATGAAATCTTCTGTATTCAAACAAATTAATCACTTGCGCATTTAGCTAAATGTAATGTAATTGCCGGAAATGAACTTTAAGTTATTATCTTTTGTGGAATCCTACCTCAAGCGTTAGCTGCGCAAAAAATGCATTCTTCCTATTTTGCTTGAATGCTCTGAATGGTCACATTAAATGCTGCAAAAGTTATAATAATACGGGAGATGCATATTTATCTCTTCGAAATTGCGGAAATGCGAAATATATTGCGAATTATATCTTCTACGGGAGATGCAATTATTCTTTACCTAAAAAGAACAAGATCACAACGTGGAGGTTTTCGGGGTTACTACTGCGTAGTTTCATCTTTGCAGACGACTGTTTTTCTGGCATTGTAACAGGCTTCTCTCAGTGATTGACTTCACTCCTGACTGGTCCGAAAAGTTATTCTTGCAGCGAACGTAGCGCCTAGGGACCGGAACACTTCCATCTGTAGCATCTGGTAGGGAAAGCAGCGTGTTTTGGACCGCACCCTAAGCAGCTAAGTGATGTTGCTAAATCACCCTGGAAGTTAACAACAAATTTACATGACTGGGGATCTACCATCACCCTGCGGTTGAGGGTTTAACCCTCTCACTGCTGTTCCATCTCCGAAAACCTTCTCCTCACATGCGGCCTAAAGGTTAAAATGCGGTTCGTGGGGCCGTACTTCCAGGATGGACATGGCACACCCTCCCAAGGGTCGCTAATCCTGGACCCTTTCCTCCACGAGCTCACCCTCGCTGGCTTGTCTCATCGACCCTATCAGCGGGGAGCCTCCCTCCTCTCAAATGTGACCGCTCTGACTGCATTTTGAATACCTACCCAACAATCCAATCATCAAAAAATGAATATCTACGTCGCACTCCTGCCAACCAAGCAATCGGGTGCGTCTTTGAATCGTGTTTCTGCGATGAAAAGTAACGATTTTGTTAACTTTCATAAAAACGGATCACCAGAAAATGGCCATAGGGGGGAGCTGCACAGGGTTTCAATGGGCCACTGAGGAGGAAACGAGCATCAATGGATTCATGGTCTGACTCGAAAATATTTCGCCCGGGGACGACTGCCTCAGGCACCGTGGTTGGGAGCAAGTAATCCAGTGTTGCCGTATTGCGAGTGCTCTGAACACAATGTTGGGAGACAGCATTGGTGAAATGTTCAATGAAATATCTATCATGGGTATTGAGTGTATGGCCTTTAGAGGAGATTCCCAGCAAATGGAGAAGTCACCAACTAGAATCAGAGGGCACAGGTTTATCCGAAACACTGATTCAAGACACTTTCCTAAAACACTTGCGTCACTTGCGAGAGGATGGCAAACACAACCAATTAGTATTTTGATGGCCTTTGCATGAGGTAGCAATATTTCGCTCCACAAAATGTCACCTTCCGTCTCTAAGGCTTTTCTTTGTTTGGATGTGAGCACGTAATTGATGATAATTCGAACTCCGCTTCCTCACGTGATGTCGATTCTTTCCCGGCTAATTATGCTGGTAATGTCTTATCAGGTTTCCCACCAGGTGAGTTCATTAGGGGCCGATGTTTGAATGGCTGCCTCTGCCATCGAAACGTCGGCATGCGATCATCTCACCAGATGGAAAACCCATGAAAACCTCACCAGCAATTCTACTATGAGTTGATGTGTTTCACTCACCTTTTTCTTCTCTCATTCTGTCTACCTAATTTGTAGTTTCTCAAAACTGCCTTATGTTACCGATATTTTACGTGTGATATTACGGTAATTTTCATTAATATTGTGTGATGCATTGACCCTTGGTCCTCGTATGCTGAGACTGTACGTTAAACCTCGTACAGGCAAGCCTGATATTTTTACATGGCCGGGCACTTGGCGTACTTAGACCACGATATATACATTTTATATGATAAAACTTGATTTTTGTCAAAATTTATCTTTCTTTGTAGAAATTACTTGAAGCTTGTGCATTCATAGTTGAGGCAGATATATAGGTACAGATTTGATACATGGCCGGTTACGCGGCGTAATTTATAAGCCATGGGTGTTGAGTTCCTAATGCCGATCGTAAAAAAATCTGCTACAATACTTTGAGCTTTGAAAAATCACACTGTAGACAGTTTAAGTACAATATAGGAACACACGAGACAGATTTAGACCAGAATATAAGTACAATGTTGAAATCTTGGTTTTTGAAGACTGGCGAACTTTATTCCCCAACAAGCTAGCTCAAGTGTTAATATTATCAGAGAGGATTTATATATTTGTATTATTATATTATGTAAAAAAACCCTAGGTTGGGCTGAATCACGGAACACACTGACAAAGTATTCTACCGATTAAGGTAGGTTTCCATGGAGTACTAAAGAGGTGATCTGGGAGCCTCCCTTTCCTTCCAGCACTGCCTTCTTTAATTCACTGTAAGGCCTACTCTCTTTCAAACTATCTAAAAATCCTATTCTTTTCCTTCCCCTCCCTCGTTTCCCCAACATTCTACCCTCCTACACCATTTTCAACATCCCCTCACCGCTAAGCACTAACTCCATCCAAACCTTCTGTCTCCTGCGTATCTCATCTAAAAGCTGCCTCTCCTCGCCAACCATATTCAGCACTTCGTCGTTCTTTTTCCTCTCCGTCCATTTCACCCTCTCCATTCTTCTCCTTACCCACATCTCGAACGCCTCCAATCTTCTCTCGTCTTCTTTCCTCAGAATCCACGTTTCCGCACCGTAGAGAGCTACACTCCAAACCAAACTCTTCACTAAACTTTTCTTTAAACTCTTACACAACGATCCTCTCAGAAGCTCCTTCCTGCTCATGAACGCCTCCTTCGCTACTGCTATTCTCTTCCTGATGTCCTTACTACTGTATCCGTTTTCCTCTAACGTACTTCCTAAATAGTTGAATTGCTCAACCTGCTCAAGTTTTTCACCACCCACCTTTATCTTGAGTCTCACCTATTCTCTTGAGAATATCCATTAACTTTACCCAGTTCACCCTATCAACCGCTTTTTAAAAATCCACGAAACACACATATACGTCCTGCTCATATTCTATGTTCCTCTCCACGAGGGCCCTCATTATTACTATTGCATCACGAGTTGACTTCCCTTTTCTGAAACCAAACTGATCTTCGCCCAAATACTCCTTTGCCCTCGCCTCCATTCGTCTGTTCAATATCCTCAGCACTACTTTAGCCGCATGGGATATTAGGCTGATAGTCCTATAATCTCCGCATTCCACAGCTTTCTTCTTTTTCGGAAGCGGAATTAAAACCGTCTTCACGAAATCCTCCGGCCAACATCCCTCCTCATAGATCTTGCGCACTAGTTCGAAAAATCTTTTCTTACCTTCCTTCCCTAGATTCTTCAGAAACTCACACGGGATGTTGTCCACGCCTACTGCTTTCCTAGTCTTCATATCACGGAGTGATCTCTCTATTTCTGAATCTTATATCTCCGGCCGAAGATTATCCTCCTCCACTGCACTTTCCTCCTCTAGAGTCAATCTCTCTGGTCTGTTCGTTCCGTCATACTGGTCCTCCACGTATTCCTTCCACCTACCCTGTACCTCTTCTCGCTCGGTTAGCATCCTCCCATCTTTAGCCTTAATTTTAAACATGGCTTGTCCTCTTTTGCCGCCCGATAGCGACTTAACTTTGGCGTACAACGCGCCTACCTTTCATCCTTCTGGAACTTTTCCATTTCCTCGCACTGTCTTTTCCACCAAGCCTCCCTTGCCCTCTTAGTTTCACGTCGTAATCGATTATTCAATTCCCTATACATTCTTTTGCCCTGTTCTTTGTCCACGTTCTTCCACTTCTTCCTCTCCTCCATTTCATTTACCATTGCCTCCGTTATCCACGGCTTCTTTATCCTTCTACTGTCAACGTAAACAATTGACTTCTCCGCCGCTTTGACTATTCCCGTTTTTATATTATCCCATCTTTCCTCTACCGTCTTGGTACTTTCAATCTCCCGTATACTAATGTCCACTAGCTCCTGATGCAAGAGTGAGAACGTGTATTTATAATAAATTAAATATATATGCAAAAGAAGGAAGGGCTCTAGGTAATAATAATGAACACCTTCTACGTGTATTTCTTATCGAAACTTTTAAGTCAAATTAATAGGTAAATAGTGAAATTCGAGGTTGAGGTTGTATTTTACGTCAGAAGCTGGTGAGAATAAGTTAAAAATGATACCTGGTATTTCATTAAAGCTGCAGTATTAATGGAACACATGCGGTTTTTCTGAAAAAAAAAACTTTCTTCAACAATACATATGATTCAATGACTTACGTTATCAACTAATAATTAATCTCTTAATGCAGCTCACCACTTTCGACCCATTACTGACTTCCTCATAGTCCATTCCTACTCAAGACCTCAAACTCAAGCCTACAATAGCTACATTAAGTCGCAAAGACATGAATTCCCTTTCAGGTATACAAACAAAGTAGGCAAAAAGAAAAGTAAAATAAACATCAGAAACTATTCTTGGAACAAAAGCTGATGCTTGCAACTACTAATACTGCCAAACTGTGCAAATTCAATGGGTAGACCACGAAATCTCCAATTGTTAGTCCACCAATTACACGCTTTTTTTCAATGAGATTGATTTTTATCAAACTTGAGGACTTGGTCCACTTCAGGGATATCACCAGTTGTCAGGGGCAGATCCAGGATTTTTTCTGGGGGTCACAGGGGTCTGACTGATCTTCTCATCTATGACATTAAAAACGAAATACAACAATTACTGTAGAGAATATTCCCTTTTTTATATGAAATTTATTAATATTAATTTAAAATGATTGAGGCTCCGAAATACACAAAAAAACAAACCTAATAACTGTATTAAAAATATTTTCTATTTCTTAAGCATCAGGGAGGGGCGGCTCTCCTAAATCCACCAATGCCAGTGGTAATAGGAATATCTGTCTGATGAGAATGAAAATTGATTGCTGATATTGCAAAAATGGAAAAATGTTGGGGTCGTCATTCTTGGTCGCTCATTTCTTCTCCAACATTGTCGGCTAATTCAACATTAACCCAAACACTTGCTATTTTCAATAATTTTATCTCCACACGCACCTTTTCACCCATGGGAATCCTTGGTTTTACTTGATAGCCACAATAACAGCCAGATTTAACTTAACCATGCATTATAAAATCCAATTTTGGGACTAAACCATTGCTATACTTTATAAATATCTAGTTTTATGAGACGTTATAGAACAGCTGTTTACCTGAAAACGCTTACGTCCCATGGTAATGCCGTAATCATGCTGATGATGCATTGAAACAATCGTTCCGTTTGATATCTGTCTCTGTCAGATGAGGCCTACATGCATAATGCACCATACTTCTCAATCATCCATGCATAAGACAAAATTTATCTTCCAAATCCAAGGAACTGCAGACAAAAATGTGAAATTGATGGGAAGCCTTCCATCATGTACAATAGCAATTGACTTTCCGGGGAAAAAAAAACACGTTAAGCCAGTCTACAATTAATTTGTTTTTAAGAATGAAATAACATCGACGATGTTTTTTAAATAATGACGAATCCTCTGGAACAGCAAAACCTTTATGAGACGAAAACCATTGGTGTAATTTTGAAACCAGGATTTTACATTGTATTGACAAGGGGAGAAAAATGGACTTATTAGAACAGTTTGAGATTGTGAATAGCCCCACTAAACTTTGTAATGACCATATGTTCCCCTCCCAGTCACCATTGCTTTACGTCACACTACCATCCCCCTACGACCCTCAGCCTTGATTCCCTCATGTCTTTTAAACCTTTTGAGAACCCCTCCTCACTTTATCTTTTTTCCTTGTCGTTTATCCCATGCAAGCCAACCCAAGGCCCCCCCACTCCTTTCTTCAAGAAACAGCTTCTAGACCACACTGATTCTTTACATGCCCAATTTGCCCACAAAAGAAACACTTCACACCACCATCCCTGGACACTGAGTTTGACCTGGTCTATGTAGGGTTGTTGATCCTTTGCGGTGCTCTCCGTGATGCGATGTGCTGTACTCGGCCGCCGTTGTCGACTCCTTGGACAGCCAAGGCTGCTGCGTTCTTCTCTGCTGCCTCCACCGAGCTGGCAATCTTGACTGCCTGCTCGAAACTCAAGCTGGCCTCTGCAAGTAGTCGCTGTTTCTCAATCCTGATGCCACTTACTAGGCGATCCCTTAAATAGTCATTTAAGGGAGACCCGAACTGGCAGTATATTGACAGCCTTTTGAGGTTTGCGATGTAATCAGCTACCGTCTCCCCATCATCAATGTTCCTTCCCACCTGCCCCCCTTTTTCAGTTCCCCCCCCCTTTCCACCCACGATTACCTATTTAAGAGCAGTGCACCCATCCAATTGTACCTGATGATAACACGAGATGTTGAAACCCGGGTCGTGCTATTTAAAATAAATTGTGGAATAGAAAAAAGTTATTTTATTTCATTCAATAAGGTTTTAGATTTAAAAAAGACGATATCTATTGTTTGAAATTAAATGAAAAGTGAAAATTTTCAAGTGTGTGAATGTGACAAGACAATATTATTTTCAAATAATAACATTAAATTATGACCTGGATGAATATCATATTACATGGATAAAAGAGTAATATTCAGCAGAGCACGAAAAAAATTATCAAATTTAATTCCAGTCATCCAATAAGAGCATTGATTAATAAACAGCCAATTTGAAAAATAGACCCAACGATCACAATAATTCATCAACAATGACTTAATTACAAGAGCGTAAAATAGAAATAGCTTCACTTAATGGAATGCAATGTTAATCCAATATATTCATTTTACACGTCAGAGTTAAGAGAGAAAATTGTTGGGTACAAAAAAGAGCAAATGCATATTCATTTTCGTCCACTGAATAATTATAGTTGGAATGCGTTTAAAATTCTGAAAGAATTAAGGCAATACTCCTCTCTGACGTCTAACATAAAAAAGATATGAGAAAGAGCAAATTGA
Source organism: Ischnura elegans (assembly GCF_921293095.1). Classification (NCBI taxonomy): domain Eukaryota; kingdom Metazoa; phylum Arthropoda; class Insecta; order Odonata; family Coenagrionidae; genus Ischnura; species Ischnura elegans. Next base: position 5,581,727 of record NC_060258.1, read on the forward strand.
AAATCATTTAAAATGTACAGCAGTTCCAAGCCATAAGAAATTAAAAGATGAGAACTTAAATGCCTTCCAACATGCTGACTAATGTAAATTATAAAAAACTTCATTCAAATATTCAACAATTAAGACCAATATAAAGCAAACTATAGAAAACGTTATTTAAATAATAGATCCTCTCAGAAAATTACCATCTTTTGAGAACAGATTTCAATACAATATTTTATCCTCCCACCATCACAGTTGCAAACATTAGGCACACTAACATGCAATTGCATTTGTCAACCAATGACATAGGATAACAATTTTCAATGAGAGGCTAGATGAACATGAGAACATTAGACAAAATAAAACCCTATAATAAGTATAGAACAACAAATATAGTAACTGTATATGTGAGAAGAATAGCTGTTGGCTATGGAAATAATAACATTACATACAACATAACATACAAAAGTGTATTTCATTATGTTATCTGCGAACAAGTTCCACCAAATATCGCCATCCAACCTTAACACTTTCAATGCTGACCATGTAAAACTCAAAATCGACCCCCGGTGCGGCTGTCGTTTTTTAATGCAAAACGCATGCATGAGTGCCAAAAGAGCTGGGAAAAATAATGAAAAAATTTTCTTGGCCCTAATTTGTTAGCTATGAATTTTTTTATTTATGACGTGATATCACGTCACCCGCACAGCGGGATATTAACGTAATGCGGGTTGCATACGGTCGGCTTTTTCCCCGCGCCACCGTTTTCTTTCAATTTTTTTTCTGCGCTATGTATCCCAAAAAATACGAGGAAAATGAATTTGTTATGTTCTACTGGTATCGCCATTGGTAATTGCCACTGTCATAGGGAAATTTTTGGCTTAGATGGATGTAATGCAAGTTATAAGTACAAGGAATCGCCGTGAACTGCTGTTTGATTGTGATTGTAATTCTATGCAAGATATTTCCGCGTATTCCTTGTACTAGTAATCCTAAGTATCGGGGTAGGGTTCAATCATATTGAATAATTTCTACATTTTCTTCTGAAGCCACTATTCTCGTCACAAATTCCTTCACTCGTTTCATGTTTTCAGCTCCAATGCCTTTCTTCCCATACGACCACCCGTAGGCATCAGATATTTAACAACAATGGTTTTCACATGCCATTATGTATTCCCTTTACTGCAGGTAAAAATCTATTGTTGAGATAGGTGGCACTCCGCTTTCGAGATTATTTCCCGACGGTGTATTAGGGTGTTTCTTGACGTGCACCACTCCTGCCGGCTGTTCTAAGGTGGAAGGGGTACCGAGATGAAGCGAGGGGTGAGAGTAAGATTTAGTCGGTCCACTTGTAAGAACTAGGAATAACTTTTTCGGAAGTGCCATCGGCACATCAAAAAGATGGGGAAAGATTTTGCTGATACGTCTCCTTTTTGGGTCATTGGGGTATAGACTCCGTTGCCGAAATAAAAATGGATGTGGAAACAGAAATAATCAACCCATAACTTCCTCATTACTATCTTCTGAACTCAAGCCAATAACATATTTTTGCAATATGATGTTACCGAGTTAGAAATCAATGCATAAAAACTGGAACTTATAGTATTTGCAAGCAAACATCTTACAATTAGTCTTCATTTAGGCCACGTATCGCGGTTCTTACTACGAATATTCTGCGGAAATCTGAAAATGATGTAAATTTTTACCGCAATAATATTTTTTCATTTGGTGAATAATAATATCAATTCGAGTAAACCATTCAATAATACGCATTGCTAGGAATAGATTTGCAGCATCTATGCCCCTTATTACTTACCCGATTACCGAAAGCAACGATGGCATTTTCTTTCTAATTACGCGAGGGAAAGACTAATTCCATCGTGCTTGGAAATCTCTAGTTACTTCTTATTGAATGGAAGAGCCGTAGTCTATTGAAAAAAGGAATCACATGGCATGAAAAAAAGTATTATATTTACCCAAAACAAATTCATTACAATTGAAATGATGACCATTTTCAAATTATATCTTATATACAACTAAGTACAGTCATGTATGTTTTACCAATGTAGGAAATACCTCTCTCACAAATTTTATAGCAATATATTTAACCTATAATACTATTGCAATATATGATACAAAAATATATAATACTATTTATGCCTTCTCATGAAAGAAAGAAAAAAGCTCGGGACTGAGTAGAGGAGACCTAGCAACCAATGTAGATATCTGCGGTCTTTTTTCTACGCCCAAGAATGCTTGCACCGCAATAGTGCAATACTTCCACCATCGATTCTTCTTTCTGCCACCTTCCTCTTGGATGAGTTCAGGGAAGTGAGATTGAGATATTGATGGTAAAGGTGGTTTGGGATAAGGAATGTAGGATGGAAGAATACAGGATCTAATGACAGAAAGACGGAATTTATAAAGGGAAATCTTTCCGGCGGGTTCACGATAAATGGAAAAGCGTGCATAGCTTTCGGGAAGGAATTATTAGGGAATCAATGGATGAGTGAAATGAATCTAAAAGGGACGGATTTTTTAGAGGAAATACTCAGGCTCTGAATCGTTTGCGTCGGTGAAAAATGAAGGGCTTGAAGAATGCTAAATAATCAATCACGACTCATGTATTTCCGAAAGAAAAGCAGGTCAAATAAGACAGTAATGCTCCATTAGTCGGATATATTGGTTATAGGAATACCTACCTTGAGAAATATTAGGCCTATGAAGGTAAAACTCTTCAAAGGTCAATTGTTTCCAATTTCTAACCTATTCTTACGGAGATTATAAGAAAGTATGTCTGTATACGAAAGAGGGTGTCTGGAAAAAGGAAACGCAAAAAACACTTGGGTCGTTGGAAGGGGGTGGAGTGGTGAGAGCTGGGTATTCTATGAAAGTGATATTTTGAGGGGTCACTGAATTACGAGTCCACCGCAAAGGACGTTCGGATGGAGAAGGACTGACGGTATTGTTGGAGGGTTCAAGGAAAGAATAGGACAAAGGGGATGGGCCAGTGATTGACATAAAGGGATCTAGCGTAGAAGGAGGCAACGGAGTACCTGACTGTGAGGGTTCAACCTCCTCTTTACCCTCCTCCTCCCTAATTTCTAGCTCTGAGTCTTCAGAGAATGCCTGATCCCGCTCTCTTCCAGGAGCTCCCACTATTCCTTCTTCGTGTACATTCGTCTAGAGAAGGCAGAGAGCTAAGAAGGAAATGTTTGTGTCCATGCGGAGGTTTCCTCCCTCGACGTCGATGGCTGCAGGTCGTGATGGAAGGTCGAAGACTGCTGATCATCTGCAAAAGCTGATGAATAGAGAATTTCACCTCTTTCTGGCGGCATCGACTACCGACCAGCATGAAAAATTTTCCGTTTTACTCCTCGCTTCTGTACCATGTGCAATAAATACATTGTATTTTTTTGTAAAAATTCCGACAAATAACAGGATCAAAATACACACTCTCGGTGAAATAGGCCAAAGCTGAAATGCTACTAACAGCTTTACTAATGTAAAAATATGTTTAGGAACTTAATATTCACAATGGCGAGAAAAATAATTGAGAGCACCCATAAGCCATTGATTTCAAAGTTATCGAGAAAATAAAAGCATTTTTATAAAGCAACTCCTTAGCACTTCATTACAAATCCATGGGATAATGTGCAAACAGTTATTTGCAATTATGATAAGAATGTTTATAGGTGCATGATATACGTATATCAACAATAAAGGTTATAAAAAACTTACACTTTTTCCGTAAATAACTTTCTTCACTCTCGTAATATTGCCGCTTGTCGATCCCCTCCCTGCTTAGGAGTTGCACTGACAAACAAAGGAAGGGTGCAAAAGCTAGAGATATGTTACGTTGCATAAATAAAATATAATGGCATTTTCAAATTTACATTAAAGTTTAACCAATCACAATACTTCATGTATTAATTGAATAAAACTTATTAACATCAGACAACAAAGGTTCGAAAAATACTAGGCTCGCAAGAAGAAAAAAAAAGGATGGAAAAAAATATCTATATTCTCGCTAAACATTATTAAAACAGAATAGAAAATTAATAAACACACATAATTAAGTTCCAGATAGTAAATAGTTATGATTTGTAAAATAAAACTCAAATAAATATTGTCATATTCACGCATTAATAGAAATAAATAAAAATAATAGCATAAAATACAGGGGGAAAATGAATGGAAATTGGCTTACCTTAAGATAAAAGAAAAAAATTCTCCCGATCCTCCCAGGAAAGGTTGCTTGAAACGGCGTTCACAAATGCGCTCCTAGATCCCTGCTGAGCAACTTAGGTGGGCAAAATGTCTTAATAGAACTGAACCGAGCTCTTACGGAGGGCCGGAACCCTCGGGGTACACATGACGTGATATCACGTCATCAGCACCAGGGGATAGCGCATCATGACGTGATATCACGTCATGCCGCACTCAAGGTGTTAAGCTGATCTTGTTTTTTCTCGGTGAATATTTCTTATAAATATTTCTCGGGTTTCTAGCCAAGTGAGACTTGAGATCCGGCTGGAGAGGAATAAAGTAAATCGCGATTCTGGGTACACGATAAGCATGGAATGGAAACCGTTAATCAAAAAGATAACGGACAGAAGGCGACAACAATGCCCCCCGCTTTGAACGGCTATATAAGCGCAAGAAGGCAGGCCTGCAGCACATTCATTCTCTGAGGACGATGGAAGAGTGTTCCGTCGAAACGTTAGACCAAAAAAGTCTCACTCGGCTAGAAACCCGAGAAATATTTATAAGGAACACCATACAATTAACACTGATTCTTTACATGCCCAATTTGCCCACAAAAGAAACACTTCACACCACCATCCCTGGACACTGAGTTTGACCTGGTCTATGTAGGGTTGTTGATCCTTTGCGGTGCTCTCCGTGATGCGATGTGCTGTACTCGGCCGCCGTTGTCGACTCCTTGGACAGCCAAGGCTGCTGCGTTCTTCTCTGCTGCCTCCACCGAGCTGGCAATCTTGACTGCCTGCTCGAAACTCAAGCTGGCCTCTGCAAGTAGTCGCTGTTTCTCAATCCTGATGCCACTTACTAGGCGATCCCTTAAATAGTCATTTAAGGGAGACCCGAACAGGCAGTATATTGACAGCCTTTTGAGGTTTGCGATGTAATCAGCTACCGTCTCCCCCTCATTTTGATTTCTCCTGCTGAATTTGTAGCGCTCAGCAATAAATGATGGTGCCGGGTAAAGATGGTCCTCTACCAGCTTTACTAACTCGCTATACGTCTTTGACAATGGTTTGTTCGGCGTGCACAAATCATAAATCAAATTAAATGTTTTAACTCCCACAATGGTTAAGAGAGTACTCACTTTCTTACTCGCATTTATCTCGTTACATCCCACGAAGAATTCAAATCGTTCGACATACGACGACCACGTGTCTATCGTACTATCAAACTCGCCAACCGAACCTATTACTCCAGCCATTCCAGAATTACTGGATCACACAGAATTACTTCCTTTATCCTAGCCGTTATCGATCTGTTACATAACGCTAGTTTCTACACAGTTTACCCTCGTCGCCATTTGTGGTGTGCCGGGCTCAATAACTTAACACGTGGTTAACGGTTCAGCGAGCCCGACTGGCTCGGCGGAAGGAAAGGTGGCAGCTGGCTTCGAGCTCACAACTGCAGCTTGGGAAGCCGGGGTAGGCGGCGTGCCGGTCGAGACAATCGAGCCTCATTTATTTCCAGCAAAAAAACAACAGTAACACTGAACCTTCTATAACACTGTTTCTACCATCCTTTTCCCGCTTTGTACTCGCTCCATGCATACATTTTGTCACCATCGTAAGTCATCTTCTAGCTGAATATCTTCCCCACCATATCTAACACTTCGTTGTTCTTGGTAACACTGAAACCTAAAAAATACTGTTTTTAACATCCTTTTCCCGCTTTTTACTCGCTCCATGCATACATTCTGTCTCCATCGTATGTCATCTCCTAGCTGAATACCCTCACCCAACATATCTAACACTTCGTTGTTCTTGGTAACACTGAACCCTCTATAACACTGTTTTTAACATCCTTTTCCCGCTTAGTACTCGCTCCATGCATACATTCTGTATCCATCGTAACTCATCTTCTAAGTGCATATCTTCACCCTCCATATCTAACACTTCGTTGTTCTTGGTAACAATGAACCCTCTATAACACTGTTTTTAATATCCTTTTCCCGCTTTGTACTCGCTCCATGCATATCTTCTGTCCCCATCGTATGTCATCTCCTAGCTGAATACCCTCACCCACCATATCTAACACTTCGTTGTTCTTGGTAACAATGAACCCTCTATAACACTGTTTTTAACATCCTTTTCCCGCTTAGTACTCGCTCCATGCATACATTCTGTATCCATCGTAACTCATCTTCTAAGTGCTATCTTCACCCACCATATCTAACACTTCGTTGTTCTTGGTAACAATGAACCCTCTATAACACGGTTCTTAACATTCTTTTCCCGTTTTTACTCGCTCCATGCATACAATATGTGTCAAACGTAAGTCATCTTCTAGCTGAATACCCTCACCCACCATACCTAACACTTCGTTGTTCTTGGTATCACTAAACCCTCTATAACACTGTTTTCAACATCCTTTTCCCGCTTAGTACTCGCTCCATGCATACATTCTGTATCCATCGTTACTCATCTTCTAAGTGCATATCTTCACCCACCATATCTAACACTTCGTTGTTCTTGGTAACAATGAACCCTCTATAACACGGTTCTTAACATTCTTTTCCCGTTTTTACTCGCTCCATGCATACATTATGTATCAAACGTAAGTCATCTTCTAGCTGAATACCCTCACCCACCATACCTAACACTTCGTTGTTCTTGGTATCACTAAACCCTCTATAACACTGTTTTCAACATCCTTTTCCCGCTTAGTACTCGCTCCATGCATACATTCTGTATCCATCGTTACTCATCTTCTAAGTGCATATCTTCACCCACCATATCTAACACTTCGTTGTTCTTGGTAACAATGAACCCTCCATAACACGGTTTTTACATACTTTTCCCGCTTTGTACTCGCTCCATAGATACATTCTGGTTCCATCGTATGTCATCCACCATTTCGAACACTTCATTGTTCTTAGTAACATTTAACCCTCTTTAACACTGCTATTAACATCCCATTCCCGCTTTGTACACTCTCCATGAATACATTCTGTCTCCTTCCTATGTCGTCTTCAAGCCTTATAACTTCACCCACCATTTATAACACTTCGTTTTTCTTCGTAACATTTAAACCTCGATAAAAATATTTTTAACTTCCCTTTCCCGCTATGAACTCGCTCTTTTCATGCATTCTGCCTCCTTCGTATGTGATTTTCAAGCTGCATATATTTTCCAACCTTGTCTAACCCTTCATTGTTCTTCGTAACATTTAACCTTCTATAAAACTGTTTTTAACATCTTTTTCCCGCTTTGTACACTCTCCATGCATATATTCTGGTTCCATCGTAAGTCATCTTCTAGCTGTATTTCATAACCCACCATTTGTAACACTTCGTTGTTCTTCGTAATAGTTTACCCTCTAAAACACTGTTTTTAATATCTCTTTCCCGTTTTTCTTGCTTCATGCATACATTCTGTCTTCTTCGTATGCCATCTTAAAGCTCTATACCTTCACCCACCATGTCTAACACTTCGTTGTTCTTGGTAACACTGAACCCTCTATAACACTGTTTTTAACATTCTTTTCCCGTTTTTACTCGCTCAATGCATACATTCTGTATCCTTCGTATATCACCTTCTTACTGCATACCTTCACCCACCATGTCTAACACTTCATTGTTATGCGTAACATTTTATCCTCTATACCTCTGTTTTTAACATCCCTTCCCCGCTATGTACCCGCTGCATGAATACATTCTGTCTCCTTCGTATGTCTTCCCCTACCGCCATATCTTTACCCATTATTTCTAAAACTTCGATATTCTTTGTAACGTTTAACGCTCTATAACACTGTTTTAAACATTCGCTTCACGCTATTTACTCGTTCAATACATATCTATCTCCATCGTATATCATCTTCAAGTTGCGTGTTTTCACCCACCATGCCCAACACTTCGTATTCTTCGTAATATGTTACCCTCTATAACACTGTTTTAAACACCTCTTTCCCGCTATGTTCTCGCACCATGCAAACATTCTGTCTCCTTCGCATGTCATCTTCGAGCTGCATATCTTTACCCACTGTGTCTAACACTTCGTTGTTCTTCGTAACCTTTTACCCTCTATAACACAGATTTTAACATCCCTTTTCCGCTATGTACTCGCTCTATGCATTCATTTTGTCTCCCTCGTATGTCATCTTCATGCTGCATACCTTCACCCACCAAGTCCAAAACTTCATTGTTCTTCTTAACATTTTACTCTCTATAACCTTGTTTTTAACATCCCTTTGTCGCTATGTACGCGCTCCGTGCATACTTTCAGTCTCCATCGCATTTTATTTTCAAGCTGCATATCTTCACCCACCATGTCTGACACTTATTTGTTCTTCGTAACATTTAAACGTCTATAACGCTGTTTTTAACAACACTTTCAGGTATTGTACTCGCTCCATGCATGCATTCTGTCTCGATCTTATATCCTCTTCAGTTGCATATCTTTACCCACCATGTCTAACACTTCGTTGTTCTCCGTAACATTTAACCCTCTATAACACTGTCATTTTGAATTAAAACTTTTGGGCTATGTCGCCGCGTCAGATTTTGGGTGGCCCCAACGTTTCCCGACCGATGCTGGTTGCCATCTCAAGGGAATCTGTGTAGATTCCCTTGAGGAAGCAGATATAACAAAGATAACAAAGCAAGGCTTCCCTGTGTAGAATCCAGTTTCCCTTGAGAAAGCGACCAGCATCGGTCGGGAAACGTTGGGGTCACCCAAAGCATTGACGGGGCGACATAGCCCAAAAGTTTTAATCCAACATGACGAGCACCCGCGAAAGTTTTTACGAAGAATTACTCTTTAACACGGTTTTAAAAAACACTTTCAGGTATTGTACTCGCTTCATGCGTGCATTCTGTCTCCATCGTATGTCATCTTCAAGCTGCATATCTTCACCCACCATGTCTAGCACTTCATTGTTCTTCGTAACATTTAACCCTCTATAACACCGTTTTTAACACCCTTTTCCCGCTATATACTCGCCTCGTGCAAACATTATGTCTCCTTCATATTTAATCTTAAATTCCTATGTTCAACCACCATTTCCAGTACTTCGTTTTACCTCGTAACTTTTTTATCCTGTATAACACTGTTTTAAACATCCCGTTCCCCACTATGTACTAGCTCCATGCATTATTTCTGTCTCCTTCGTATTTCATCTTAAATTCCTATCTTCACCCACCATGTCCAGCACTTCGTTGTGTCTAGTAATATTTTCCCTCTATAACTCTGTTTTAACCATCCCTTCCCCGCTATGTACTGTATCCCTGCATTCATTCGGTCTCCTACGTATTTCATATTAAGGCTACGTATCTATACCCATCATTTCCAGCACTCCGTTGTTCCTCATAACATTTTTAACTTCAATAACAATGTTGTAAACTTCCCCTTCTAGACATGTAATAGATCCATTCAATATTCTGTCACTTTCGTATTTCATCTTATATTCCAACCTTCATCCACCATGTCCAGCACTTCGTTGTTCCTCGTTACATTTTATCCTCTATAGCAATGTTTTAAACATCCCTTTCCCGACATGTACTAGCTCCATGCATTCTTTCTGTCTGTTTCTGTAAATTTGTTAGCACTGTTCGTAGGACTTCAGCCACACGAAAAAAATTACATGTTGATTGTATTATGGTTGTTTTTTATTAATTTTTTTATGTACCAAGTAGGTTCCCGATAATATTAGATGAACCAATATACTCTGAATTTGTATTCTAGTGGACGTTGATGGATGCTCTGAAAACATTGAAAATTTTTCTATTATATTTGTTTAACAATTATTTTTATTTATTTATGGACTTGCCATAAGTCAACATATGCATGGAATTTTGAGATTTTTAATATCAAAATAAACATTTAGACAATATTCATGAGGCTAGTAGATAGTAATAGAACACACCATAATCAGCACATAGGACTTTATTTTCGGAATCAAACTTATCCTCACCTACCATAGGGACCCATATTAGTCCCAAACTGTATCTCAAAACCTTTTAGAGAAAATACTTTCATTTAAACATTTTCGGAATCTTAGCGTCAACATTAGCCTAAGAATGTATTTTGTTTGCAATTAAATGGCTGCAATTCTTATGGACCGTAAAGTGTTAATAGAAGCTCCCGTGTAAAAAATAGGAGAAAATCGGAAACAGCGTGTTCAAAAAAAAGTTTCCTCGCCAAAATTTTAATTTTAAGTGAAAATTAAATACATAACATTGGATAGCAGTCTTCCTTAAAATAAAAATTTTCTATGAAAATATGTAATTATTTGTCGTTAGTGAGACTCGATCCCAGGACCTTACCGTGGCAGTAGACCACGTTAGCCACTGGACCACGGCGCCTTACGGATATTGCTGAAGAGAATTCAATTAAAAAACAACGTAACTCACCGATCCACGTGCTACCACAAACAAAAGTTATATTAAATAATAAAATGCAGATGATAGCATTATTTGGTCAACGCAAGGGAAGCCGAGATTACACTAAAACAAGTGACACCCAATCAGATGACGGCGTAGAAATTTTCCGCGGAATAAAATCAAGGTGTTTGGAAAACTTTATTTTTTAAAGGAGTCCATTACAAATGTAAAGTTATAAGATGTAGTCTAATAAAATCTTATTCGTTCAATTAACTCTAAATCACCATTTTTAATTGTTCTTAAGAAAATGAGTTTGGCCAATTCTCTGTGACGTCAGAGTCGTTATCCAATCACGTAACAATTAGCTCTCGGGTGCTTAAATCGTCTCAGTTTGGAGGGATCCGTCAACGAGGACAGAGGTAAGTGAAGAGACATTCCTAGGTTGTTGTTTCCTTGTTATACATCTATGCTATTAATGGTTGTTTTGTTCACGATATCAGTATGTTTGAAATGATTAATGCTGATAGTTGTATGTGAGTTCAGGGCTTCAATCGGATTCATTTCGCTTTACAATATGTTTTTTACTTAGCAAACAATCTCAAGGTCATAAGGAAATGTTTTTGTAATACATTCGCCAGCGTTGTAAAGTCTTTCGTTGCTGCTGCCAAACATACGAGTGTTGAAGGGATACTTTTCCTCCCAGTCCCTTTTGTGTCTGATAATCCAATACGACATGTGAAAATGCCTTTGCGAAATGACATTCGTCGAATTTGTTCGTCCACGAGTGTGACCCCTTGTAATCTAGTTCGTTATTTTTCCGGAATGCTTCATAACTCAGGTGACGTTGCATCCGCCCTTGCAGAAATCCATAGGCTGCTACTGTGACTATTGTTTAAATGAGGTGGTTTCCGTGAATTTTTTAAAGCGATATAACCGAAGTGCTTTTCTCAGGATAATGTTTGCATGCCACTCGGGTGATTACCTGTGGGTTTTGAGGACAGCTGGTATACAATGATTTATCCCAAATCGGTGGTGAAAAGTGATAGTGATCGAGTTTTATTGTCTTCATATATTACACGACAAGAAACTATTACATGAATTTTTGAGAGGACGTCACCAAGTTCAAGTATTTTTGTAAAAAGGTCCCATTTGACCGCCGTATTCGTCAATGTTGCTATTATCAGCCACATGAAATTATGCGGAGAGCCTCCATGGAGTAATTTCGTAATACTTTCTGTAGTCGCGAGTGAATGTAATAGTTATAATCCCTGCTTTTCGGGAATTTTATTTCAACCAACCAAGAATTTACAATTGTCTTGATTGAAATTACCTTTTTGGCCGTTGACCTGCTTAGCTTTAGCAATCAAAATGGAAAGATGATTGTAAAGAAGTGGATTGCCTGCTATTTGTGCATAATTTATTTTCGTATCTGAACTTTACCGTCATTGTGGTAGTTGGTAATAGCCATTATAATAAACAGCAATGCAGCTTTTATGCATTTTGTAGTCTTGGTTTTACCAAATTGAAATCATTATTCTAAAGCGTGTTTTTTATATTTTTTTACAGTAAATTGAGACCATATGAAAGCGGCAGTGATTACACGAGTGACATTTTCTGGCATTCGACTGAATTGGCGAGTGGAGATACTGTGGATGGTAAGCTATTATCTCATTTTTTGATAATTTAATACATTTTGTAATATTTGATGCCAAAGAGTAATACTAGATCCTATTATATATTCACTCGTACCTACGTGTATGGATTTAGAAAATTCGAATGCTAAATGAGAATCCATTCGAACTTCTCGTGTATAAGTCTTAAGATTCCGATTTCAAGATGCAGCTGAAGATTTTTTTTACTTTCCCTTGTCTATCACACTTGCTTCGAAACATAATATTGCACCCCATAGTGGCCCTCTTTCCAATATAAAAGATATATCATTCATTTTGTGATATTTAAAGATATTCGCATTTTTTCATATTAATCGTAATTATCATTTCAATAGTACATTCAATTTATTTGAAAACGTTAGAAACATGAACAAACGTCTATTAAGGGGATAAGATAGCATTGTTATGTAATGCCCTTTATACGCTGTCTAAGGAAAAACACCAATTTATCGATAAACGATTTAAGTTTTTCCTGGTGAATACTTCTGAAAAATATTTCTCGGGTTTGCATACAGGTTAAAGCTTTTATGTAAGCCGACGTTTCGGAAGACGACTTGTCTTCCATCCTCAAGGCTGTGTTTCTTGAATGAAGTTCAATTTCACACTGAACAGGATCGACCGTTTACGGAGACAACAATACGGCTCAGGTGTCGTCCGATTGGCTGTAGGTCTTTTGAAATTCTTCACGTTTAACCCTTATGCTTTTCATGCAGCTGATTACAGGTCTCCATGTAGTGCTTAGATGAAAGCCGGTGTCCCGGTTGAAATTTTTGGGATTGAGGCGGATCTCTATTGCTTCCTTAACTACGCGGTCCCAGTAACGTTGAGCATGGCAAAGGATTTTGGTGTCGTCCCATTTAATAGCATGGTCTTCATCAATGCTGTGTTCCGCCACGGCCGACTTTTCTGGTTGCGCTAGTCTGAAAAATCTCCGGTGTTCTTTCAGCCTCGTCTCAATCGTTCGGCCTGTCTCCCCCACATACATTTTACCACATTCACAAGGTATTCCATAAACCCCTGGTGTCTTCAACCCAATCGGATCTTTCACCCACACCAAGCGGTGCCTTAATTTAGGTGGTGGCAGATGGACAGTTTTGATATTATACCGTCGTAGAATGCCGTGGATCTTACCAGATATGGTTGACACATATGGGATTAAGGCTGTTGATAGTGGTTTTTCAGGCGGCTCATCCCGGCAACTCTTTTCTTTTATGTTGAATCTGCTTAGGGCCTTAAAAATCTCTTGTTTTCCATAGCCATTCCGTAAAAATGTTGTCTTAAGGTGGTCTAACTAGGCTGAGATGCTTATATTATCTGATATTAACTTGGCTCTATGGACCAAGGTAGATAATACAGCGGCCTTCTGCGATGGATGGTGGTGGCTCTGTCCGTTGAGGTACAGGTCAGTATGCGTTGGCTTCCTATAAACGGAAAGACCTAGGCTCCCATCTTATTTCCTATGTATTAGGATGTCGAGGAAAGGAAGTCGCCCATTCTCTTCTACCTCCATGGCAAATATGATGCTCGGGTGTTGGTTGTTCATATGTGTCAAATATTCCTGCAATGCAGCTGTACCATGTTGCCAAACTAAAAAGGAATCGTCCACATATCTGAAAAAAACATTTTGGACGGCAGGGAGCGGTATCGAGGGCTTTTCTCTAAAAATCTTCCATGAAAAAATTAGCGATAGCCGGTGATATTGGTGAATCCATTGCGACACCATCCATTTGCCCATAAAAAATATCCTCAAAAGAAATATAGGAAGAAGTGAGCACATGATGAAAAAGTTTGACCGTCTTCGTATCGAATTTACTCTCTAGCAGACTCAAGGTGGCAACAAGAGGGACCCGCGTGAAGAAAGACACCACATCAAAACTAACCATCAAATCGGTAGGATCTAAACGAATATCCTTAAAAGTGTTCACAAATTCTAGTGAGTTTATCACATGGTGTTCACCGAGACCAAAGAATGGTGTTAGGATACCCGTAAGATATTTTGCAACGTAATGTGTGGGAGAGTTAATTGCGCTGACAATCGGCATCAACGGTGTTCCTTCCTTATGAATCTTGGGCAACCCATAAAACCTAGGAGGCACTGGTGCTTGAGGTAGCAGGTTCTTTGCTGTCGCTGGTGGCAAACTCATTACGTTAATTTACTTAACATACAAGTGATAACCTTACAAGCCTGAGAAGGGGAGGATTTGACATGGATTCAACGGTTTTTAAGGAAACGTGTGAACATACTTCGAGAAATAATGCCGTAAGTACTGAGTTTCACTAGCTTTCATAATGATGAGTCGCTCAATTGATCCGAAAATTATGCTATCGACAAAATCTGTATTTAGCTAATTTTAAACATGGCAATGATTTTAATACGTTCTTAAACAATGGCCCAGTTTTATTATATCCCCACCGTGTTCGTTTTCGGGTTGTAATCGAAGCGTCACTTTTAACATTTTCAGATGAAATGAAAGATATGCTTATCGGATGAAGACGTGAAATTCGCTTAATTCACAAACACGCAAGTTTTCCCGTTACCAGCCTCAGGAGGAGAGGTTTTGACATGGATTCAATGGATTTTGAGGAAACGTCTGTTCATACATCGAGAAATACTGCCGTTAGTACTGAGTATCACTTTGCATTCATAATAATGAGTCGTTCAATAGATCTGAAATTTAGGCTATCTACAAAATCTGAATTTAGCTAACTTTATGCATGGAAACGATATTAATACGTTCTTAAAAAAGCCCCAGTGTTATTATATCCATGCCGTGTTCGTTTATTGGTTGTAATCGAAGCGTCAATTTTAAATTTTTCAGATGAAATGAAGGATTTTGCTTCCGGATGAAGACGTGAAAATCGCTTAATTCACAAACACGCAAGTTTTCCCCTTACCTGCCTTAGGAGGAGAGGATTTGGCATGGATTCAATGGTTTTTAAGGAAACGTGGGTTCATACTTCGAGAATTAATGCCTTAAGTACTTAGTTTCACTATGCATTCAAAATGATGAGTCGTTCAATTGATCCGAAAAATTAGGCTATGTCCTAAATCTGTAATTAGCTAACTTAAGTCATGGCAACGATTTTAATACGTTCTTAAATAATTCCCCAGTGTTATTATATCCATGCCGTGTTCGTTTATGGGTTGTAATCGAAGCGTCACTTTTAACATATTCAGATGAAATGAAAGATTTTGCTACCGGATAATGACGTGAAATTCGCTTAATTCACAAAGACGCAGGTTTTCCCCTTACGAACCTTAGGACATGGATTCAATGGTTTTTAAGGAAACGTCTGTTCATATTACGAGAAACACTGCCGTAAGTACTGAGACTAACTAGCTTTCATAATGATGAGTCGTTCAATAGATCCGAAAATTATGCTATCTACAAAATCTGTATTTAGCTAACTTAATAGATGGCAACGATTTCAATTCGTTCTTAAACAATGCCAGTGTTATTATAACTATGCCGTCTTCGTTTTTTGGTTGTAATCGAAGTGTCAATTTTAACATTTTCAAATGAAATGAAGGATTTTGGTACAGGATAATGACGTGAAATTCGCTTAATTCACAAACAAGCATTTTTTCCCGTTACCAGCCTTGGAAGGAGAGGATTTGTCATGAACTTAATGGATATTGAGGAAACGTCTGTTCATACATCGAGAAATAATGCCGGAAATACTGAGTTTAACCTTGCTTACATAATGATGAGTCGATCAATATATCCGAAAATTAGGCTATGTCCTAAATCTGCATTTAGCTAACTTAAAACATGGCAACGATATTAATACGTTCTTAAACAATGCCCAAGTGTTATTATATCCATGCCGTGTTCGTTTTCGGGTTGTAATCGAAGCATCACTTTTAACATTTTCAGATGAAATGAAGATTTTGCTTCCGGGTGTAGACGTGAAATTTGATTAATTCACGAACACGCAAGTTTTCCCGTTTGCAGCCTTAGGAGGAGATGATTTGACATGAATTCAATGGATTTTGAGGAAACGTCTGTTCATATATCGAGAAGTACTGCCGTAAGTACTGAGTTTCACTTTGCATTCATAACGATGAGTCGTTCAATAGATCTGAAAATTTTGCTATCTACAAAATCTGTATTTAGCTAACTTTATGCATGGCAACGATTTTAGTACGTTCTAAAACCATGCTCCAGTGTTATTTTATCCATGCCGTGTTCGTTTTTTGGTTGTAATCGAAGCGTCATTTTTAACATTTTCAGATGAAACGAAAGATTTTGCTTCCGGAAGAAGACGTGAAATTCGCTTAATTCAAAAACACGCAAGTTTTCCTGTTACCTGCCTTAGGAGGAGAGGATTTGACATGAATTCAATGGTTTTTGAGGATATGTCTGTTCATACATCGAGGATAAATGCCGTAAGTACCGAGTTTCACTTTGCATTCATCATGATGAGTCATTCAATACATCTGAAAATTATGCTATGTCCTAAATCTGTGTTTAGCTAACTTAAAACATGGCGGCGATTTTAATACGTTCTTAAACAAGGCTCAGTGTTATTATATCCATGCCGTGTTCGTTTTCGGGCTGTAATCGAAGCGTCACTTTTAACATTTTCAGATGAAATGAAAGATTTTGCTACCGGATAATGACATGAAATTCGCTTAATTCACAAACACGCAAGTTTTCCCCTTACCAGCCTTCGGAGGGGAGGATTTGACATGGATTCAATGGTTTTTGAGGAAAGGTCTGTTCATACAACGAGAATGAATGCCGTAAGTAACGAGTTTCACTTTGCATTCATAATGCTGAGTCGTTCGATAGATCCGAAAATTAGGCGATGTCCTAAATCTGTATTTAGCTAACTTAAAACATGGCAACGATTTTAATACGTTCTTAAACAATTCTCAGTGTTATTATATACATGCCGTGTTCGTTTTCGGGCTGTAATCGAAGCGTCACTTTTAACATTTTCAGATGAAATGAAAGATTTTGCTACCGGATAATGACGTGAAATTCGCTTAATTCACAAACACTCAGGTTTTCCCCTTACGAGTCATAAGAGGAGAGGATTGGATATGGATTCAATGGTTTTTAAGGAAACGTCTGTTCATACATCGAGATATACTGCCGTAAGTACTGAGACTCAATAGCTTTCATATTGATGAGTCGTTAAATAGATCCGAAAATTAGGCTATCTACAAAATCTGTATTTAGCTAACTTAATGCATAGCAACGATTTAAAAACGTTCTTAAACCATGCCCCAGTGTTATTTTATCCATGTCGTGTTCGTTTTTTGGTTTTAATCGAAGCGTCAATTTTAAATTTTTCAAATGAAATGAAAGATTTTACTACCGGATGAAGACGTGAAATTCGCTTAATTCACGAACACGCAAGTATTCGCCTTACGAGCCATAAGAGGAGAGGATTGGATATGGATTCAATGGTTTTTAAGGAAACGTCTGTTCATACATCGAGAAATACTGCCGTAAGTACTGAGACCCACTAGCTTTCATAATGATGAGTCGTTCAATAGATCCGAAAATTAGGCTATCTACAAAATCTGTATTTAGCTAACTTAATGCATAGCAACGATTTAAAAACGTTCTTAAACCATGCCCCAGTGTTATTTTATCCATGTCGTGTTCGTTTTTTGGTTTTAATCGAAGCGTCAATTTTAAATTTTTCAAATGAAATGAAAGGTTTTGCTTCCGGATGAAGACGTGAAATTCGCTTAATTCACAAACACGCAAGTATTCGCCTTACGAGCCATAAGAGGAGAGGATTGGATATGGATTCATTGGTTTTTAAGGAAACATCTGTTCATACATCGAGAAATACTGCCGTAAGTACTAAGACCCACTAGCTTTCATAATGATGAGTCGTTCAATAGATCCGAAAATTAGGCTATCTACAAAATCTGTATTTAGCTAACTTAATGCATAGCAACGATTTAAAAACGTTCTTAAACCATGCCCCAGTGTTATATTATCCATGCCGTGTTCGTTTTTTGGTTGTAATCGAATCGTCAATTTTAAATTTTTCAAATGAAATGAAAGATTTTACTACCGGATGAAGACGTGAAATTCGCTTAATTCACGAACACGCAAGTTTTCCCGTTTGCTGCCTTAGGAGGAGACGATTTGACATGGATTCAATGGATTTTGAGGAAACGTCTGTTCATATATCGAGAAGTACTGCCGTAAGTACTGAGTTTCACTTTGCATTCATAACGATGAGTCGTTCAATAGATCCGAAAATTATGCTATCTACAAAATCTGTATTTAGCTAACTTAATGCATGGCAACGATTTTAGTACGTTCTTAAACCTTGCTCCAGTGTTATTTTATCCATGCCGTGTTCGTTTTTTGGTTGTAATCGAAGCGTCATTCTTAACATTTTCAGATGAAATGAAAGGTTTTTACTTCCGGATGAAGACGTAAAATTCGCTTAATTCAAAAACACGCAAGTTTTCCCCTTACCCTCCTTAGAAGGAGAGGATTTGACATGGATTCAATGGTTTTTGAGGATATGTCTGTTCATACATCGAGAATAAATGCCGTAAGTACCGAGTTTCACTTTGCATTCATCATGATGAGTCGTTCAATACATCTGAAAATTAGGCTGTGTCCTAAATCTGTATTTAGCTAACTG
This sequence comes from Ischnura elegans, assembly GCF_921293095.1. NCBI lineage: Eukaryota > Metazoa > Arthropoda > Insecta > Odonata > Coenagrionidae > Ischnura > Ischnura elegans. Next base: position 5,600,588 of record NC_060258.1, read on the forward strand.
AAAACATGGCGTCGAGTTTAATAAGTTCTTAAACAAGGCTCAAGGTTATTATATCCATGCAGTGTTTGTTTTCGGGTTGTAATCGAAGCGTCACTTTTAACATTTTCAGATGAAATGAAAGATTTTGCCACCGGATAATGACGTGAAATTCGCTTAATTCACAAACACGCAAGTTTTCCCCTTAACAGCCTTAGGAGGGGAAGATTTGACATGGATTCAATGGTTTTTGAGGAAAGGTCTGTTCATACAACGAGAATGAATGCCGTAAGTACTGAGATTCACTTTGCATTCACAATGATGAGTCGTTCAATAGATCCGAAAATTAGGCTGTCCTAAATCTCTATTTAGCTAACTTAAAACATGGCAACGATTTTAATACGTTCTTAAACAAGGCTCAGTGTTATTATATCCATGCCGTGTTCGTTTTCGGGTTGTAATCGAAGCGTCACTTTTAACATTTTCAGATAAAATGAAAGATTTTGCTACCGGATAATGACGTGAAATTCGCTTAATTCACAAACACGCAGGTTTTCCCCTTACGAGCCATAAGAGGAGAGGATTGGATATGAATTCAATGGTTTTTAATGAAACGTCTGTTCATACATCGAGAAATACTGCCGTAAGTACTGAGACTCACTAGCTTTCATAATGATGAGTCGTTCAATAGATCCGAAAATTAGGCTATCTACAAAATCTGTATTTAGCTAACTTAATGCATAGCAACGATTTAAAAACCTTCTTAAACCATGCCCCAGTGTTATTTAATCCATGCCGTGTTCGTTTTTTGGTTGTAATGGAAGCGTCAATTTTAAATTTTTCAAATGAAATGAAAGATTTTACTACCGGATGAAGACGTGAAATTCGCTTAATTCACAAACACGCAAGTTTTCCCCTTACCAGCCTTCGGAGGGGAGGAATTGACATGGAATCAATGGTTTTTGAGGAAAGGTCTGTTCATACATCGAGGATAAATGCCGTAAGTACCGAGTTTCACTTTGCATTCATCAATATGAGTCGTTCAATACACCTGAAAATTATGCTATGTCCTAAATCTGTGTTTAGCTAACTTAAAACATGGCGGCGATTTTAATACGTTCTTAAACAAGGCTTAGTGTTATTATATCCATGCCGTGTTCGTTTTCGGGTTGTAATCGAAGCGTAACTTTTAACATTTTCAGATGAAATGAAAGATTTTGCTACCGGATAATGACGTGAAATTCGCTTAATTACCAAACACGCAGGTTTTCCCCTTACGAGCCATAAGAGGAGAGGATTATATATGGATTCAATGGTTTTTAAGGAAACGTCTGTTCATACATCGAGAAATACTGCCGTAAGTACTGAGACTCACTATCTTTCATAATGATGAGTCGTTCAATAGATCCGAAAATTAGGCTATCTACAAAATCTGTATTTAGCTAACTTATTGCATAGCAACGATTTAAAAACGTTTTTAAACCATGCCCCAGTGTTATTTTATCCATGCCGTGTTCGTTTTTTGGTTGTAATCGAAGCGTCAATTTAAAAATTTTCAAATGAAATGAAAGATTTTACTACCGGATGAAGACGTGAAATTCGCTTAATTCACGAACACGCAAGTTTTCCCCTCTACCAGCCTTAGGAGGGGAGGATTTGACATGGATTCAATGGTTTTAGGAAACTTCTGTTCATACATTGAGAATAATTGCCATAAGTACCGAGTTTCACTTTGCATTCATAATGATGAGTCGTTCAATAGATCCGAAAATTATGCTATCTACAAAATCTGTATCTAGCTAACTTAATGCATGGCAACGATTTTAGTACGTTCTTAAACCATGGCCCAGTGTTAATATATCCATGTATGTTCGTTTTCGGGTTGTAATCGAAGCGTCACTTTTAACATTTTCAGATGAAATGAAAGATTTACTTACCGGATAAAGACGTGAAATTCGTTTAATTCAAAAACACGCAAGTTTTCCTGTTACCAGCCTTAGGAGGAGAGGATTTGACATGGATTCAATGGTTTTTGAGGATATGTCTGTTCATACATCGAGTATAAATGCCGTAAGTACCGAATTTCACTTTGCATTCATAATGATGAATCTTTCAATAGATCTAAAAATTAGGCTATGTCCTAAATCTGTATTTAGCTAACTTAAAACATGGCAACGATTTTAATACGTTCTTAAACAATGGCCCAGTTTTATTATATCCATGCCGTGTTCGTTTTCGGGTTGTAATCGAAGCGTCACTTTTAACATTTTCAGATGAAATGAAAGATTTTGCTTCCGGGTGAAGACGTGAAATTCGCTTAATTCACAAACACGCAAGTATTCCACTTACCAGCCTTAGGAGTAGAGGATTTGACATGGAATAAATGGTTTTTAAGGAAACGTGGGTTCATACTTCGAGAATTAATGCCTTAAGTACTTAGTTTCACTATGCATTCAAAATGATGAGTCGTTCATTTGATCCGAAAATTAGGCTATGTCCTAAATCTGTAATTAGCTGACTTAAGTCATGGCAACGATTTTAATACGTTCTTAAAAAATGCCCAAGTGTTGTTATATCCATGCCGTGTTCGTTTATGGGTTGTAACGAAGCGTCTTTTTTAACATATTCAGATGAAATGAAATATTTTGCTATCGGATAATGACGTGAAATTCGCTTAATTCACAAACACGCAAGGTTTACCCTTACAAGCCTCAGGAGGAGAGGATTTGAATTGGATTCAACGGTTTTTAAGGAAACGTGTGATCATACTTCGAGAAATAATGCCGTAGGTACTAAGTTTCACTTTGCATTCGTAATGATGAGTCGATCAATATATCCGAAAATTAGGCTATGTCCTAAATCTGTATTTAGCTAACTTAAAACATGGCAACGATTTTAATACGTTCTTAAACAATGGCTTAGTGTTATTATATCCATGCCATGTTCGTTTTCGGGTTGTAACGAAGCGTCACTTTTAAATTTTTCAGATGAAATGAAAGATTTTGCTTCCGGGTGAAAACGTGAAATTCGCTTAATTCACAAACACTCAAGTATTCCCCTTACCAGCCTTAGGAGGAGAGGATTTGACATGGATTCAATGGTTTTTAAGGAAACGTGGGTTCATACTTCGAGAATTAATGCCTTAAGGGGGCCGGTTGTGTAACTTTACGTTCGAACGTAACGATCCGGTTCCCGTGGAATTTTGATCAACAACTCGAAAACAATTGAAGGAGCGATTTCGTGACTTTACGTTCGAAAGTATTCCGGCTCTCGATCGAAAGCATCTCTTCGTCAACACATCACTTGACGATAAGGCTATCGAATCGTTCGCAGGTGAGGTTTGGGATGGAATTTAAATGTTTATTACCTTTCATGGCCACGTTGTTTGTCCTTTTTTTGGGATTAAGTGAATTATGCAATCAATTATATTCATAAATCGAAGTGTTATGTTGTTGATTACGTGAATTTGTAGTGAAATGACATAAATAATTGCAATTTTTCCGTATTAGTTCACTATGGTATAATGATGAGCAAGTTTACATTTGCTTCGCTGTGTATTTTGTGTGCAATTGACATGAAATCAACTCATGTGGAATTAAGTGAATTAAACATTCTATTTAATTTATACATCATTGTGTTATGTTTTTAATAACGTGAATAAGTATTGAAATTACATCGATAAATACAATTTGTACGTGTTAGTTTAATATACGATACAAAGATGAGGACGTTTATGTGTGTGCAATTCAAATGAAATTATCCTTTTTGTATGCTTGATTTAAACGCGGTTCCACTATAGTATATTAGGTAAATTATAGTTGTGCTATAATACATTGCCAAAATTATATTCTCTACAATGTTTAATTTAATTCGGATCATCGGGCAGTTATTGACAAGTAAATGATTTAATTTATGTATTCAAATAGTTTATTTTAACTTCTCAATGACGTTTTAAATTAAGTTGAATTTTTATGGTTTATGTACTTCAATTAATGTCTCTGATGCGATATGGTTTCCTCAAAAAGGGTAAATTGTTTGAAGTGATATTCGGGTGTTTGAGACGAGAGGAGATATCAAAGATGACTCTGCAAATTTGCTTTTTCTTTCAAGTAATAGGTGAAAGGTTTGTGATGATGAGAATGTTTTTGATTGAGAATATTAACGTACTTATTTATTTCATGGGTTACGTGCTTTTTTAACTGTTTACCTTACGACTATTATTAAGACGTCGTACTAATTCACACTCGTCAGTTTTTATTTCTTGCAAATATTCAATATTCTGCGGCATTGCTCCTTGCAGACACACAAAGGCGAAGACGAGAGCCTATCAATATCGAATATCCGCTCATATATTTCCTCCAAAGGAATTAAGTCAATTACAAATGATACAAGTTATTAGCGAATTGCAAAAGTAACGAAATGGAGAAATAGTCAGCGATATCTGAGTAAAAAATACTCATCCCAAATATCAGCTAAGCTCCAACGGAAAGTAAGGTATTTAATACTGAATTGAGAAAGATTGATTTATACGCAAAGTTAAATTCTTTCAATAATATAAACTTTTGTCCGATTGTATCTGAAACCAATATTGTTAACATAGTTTCGCTTTTCAAAACAAACACAGCCACTCTCGGCCTTACTGCGCATGCGATCAAGGAAAACAATCGCGAAACTTATTCCCACTTATTCCCAATTCCAAGTAAATATGACAACGTCGTAACTTTCGATTGCTTGTTGACGATCGTCCATACACAATCGCACTTACAGCCACGTTCGAATACCGGGAACTCAATCGAGAGTGAACGGATCGCTAACGATCGAAAGTTAGCCAAGTTACACAATCGGCCACAAGTACTTAGTTTCACTATGCATTCAAAATGATGAGTCGTTCAATTGATCCGAAAATTAGGCTATGTCCTAAATCTGCATTTAGCTAACTTAAAACATGGCAACGATTTTAATACGTTCTTAAACAATGCCCAGGTGTTATTTTATCCATGCCGTGTTCGTTTTTTGGCTGTAATCGAAGCGTCAATTTTAATATTTTCAGATGAAATGAAGGTTTTTGCTTCCGGATGAAAACGTGAAATTCGCTTAATTCACAAACACGCAAGTTTTCCCCTTACAAGCCTTAGGACGGGAGGATTTGACATGGATTCAATGGTTTTTAAGTAAACTACTGTTCATACATCGAGAATAAATGCCGTAAGTACTGAGTTTCACTTTGCATTCATAATGATGAGTCGTTCAATAGATCCGAAAATTAGGCTATCTACAGAATTTGTATTTAGCGAACTCAATGCATGTCAACGATTTTAATACCTTCTTAAACAATGCCCAAGTGTTATTTTATCCATGCCGTGTTCGTTTTTTGGTTGTAATCGAAGTGTCAATTTTAACATTATCAGATGAAATGAAGGATTTTGCTTCCGGATGAAGTCGTAATATTTCACTTAATTCACAAACACACAATTTTCCCCTTACCAGCCTAAGGAGGGGAGGATTTGACATGGATTCAATGGTTTTTGAGGAAAGGTCTGTTCATAAATCGAGAATAAATGCCGTAAGAACTGAGTTTCACTTTGCATTCATAATGATGAGTCGTTCAATAAATCCGAAAATTAGGCTATCTACAAAATCTGTATTTAGCTAACTTTATGCATGTCAACGATTTTAATACGTTCTTAAACAATACCCCAGTGTTATTATATCCATGCCGTGTTGGTTTTTTGGTTGTAATCGAAGCGTCAATTTTTACATTTTCAGATGAAATGAAGGATTTTGCTTCCGGATGAAGACGTGAAATTCGCTTAATTCACAAACACGCAAGTTTTCCCCTTAACAGCCTGGGGAGGGGAGGATTTGACATGGATTCTATGGTTTTTCATGAAACTTCTGTTCATAAATCGAAAATAAATGCCGTAAGTACTGAGTTTCACTTTGCATTCATAATGATGAGTCGTTCAATAGATCCGAAAATTAGGCTATCTACAAAATCTGTATTTAGCTAACTTAATACATGGCAACGATTTTAATGCGTTCTTAAGCAATGCTCCAGTGTTATTATATCCATGTCGTGTTGGTTTTTTGGTTGTAATCGAAGCGTCAATTTTTACATTTTCAGATGAAATGAAGGATTTTGCTTTTGGATGAAGACGTGAAATTCGCTTAATTAAGAAACACGCAAGTTTTCCCCTCACAAGCCTTAGGACGGGGGGATTTGAAATGGATTCAATGGTTTTTGAGGAAACTACTGTTCATACATCGAGAATAAATGCCGTAAGTACTGAGCTTTACTTTGCATTCATAATGATGAGTTGTTCAATAGATCCGAAAATTAGCTATCTACAAAATTTGTATTTAGCGAACTCAATATAAAGCAACGATATTTATACGTCCTTAAACAATGCCCCTGTGTTATTATATCCATGCCGTGTTCGTTTTTTGGTTGTAATCAAAGTGTCAATTTTAACATTTTTTGATGAAATGAAGGATTTTGCTTCCGGATGAAGACGTGAAATTCGCTTAATTCACAAACACGCAAGTTTTCCCCTTAACAGCCTGGGAAGGGGAGGATTTGACATGGATTTTATGGTTTTTGATGAATGTTCTGTTCATAAATCGAGAATAAATGCCGTAAGTACTGAGTTTCACTTTGCATTCATAATGATGAGTCGTTCAACAGATGCGAAAATTAGCATACCTACAAAATCTGTATTTAGCTAACTTAAAACATGGCAACGATTTTAATACATTCTTAAACAATGCCCCAGTGTTATTATATCCATGCCGCGTTTGTTTTTTGGTTGTAATCGAAGCGTCAATTTTAACTTTTTCTGATGAAATAAAAGATTTTGCTACCGGATGAAGACGTGAAATTCTCTTAATTCAAAAACACACAAGTTTTCCCGCTACAAGCCTTAGGAGGAGAGGATTTGACATGGATTTAATGGTTTTTAAGGAAACGTGGGTTCATACTTCGAGAATTAATGCATTAAGTACTTAGTTTCACTATCCATTCAAAATGATGAGTCGTTCATTTGATCCGAAAATTAGGCTATGTTCTAAATCTGTATTTAGCTAACTTAATACATGGCAACGATTTTAATGCGTTCTTAAACAATGCTCCAGTGTTATAATATCCATGCCGTGTTCGTTTATGGGTTTTAATCGAAGCGTCACTTTTAACATATTGAGTGAAATGAAAGATTTTGCTACCGGATAATGACGTGAAATTCGCTTAATTCACAAACACGCAAGTTTTCCCCTTAGCAGCCTTAGGAGGGGAGGATTTGACATGAATTCAATGTTTTTTGAGGAAAGGTCTGTTCATACAACGAGAATGAATGCCGTAAGTACTGAGATTCACTTTGTATTCATAATGATGAGTCGTTCAATAGATCCGAGAATTAGGCTATCTATAAAATCTGTATTTAGCTAACTTAATGCATGGCAACTATTTTAATACGTTCTTAACCCATTAATGCCCAGACGTATCTTTAGATACGTCACACTTTAAAAATTCCTAAATACTCTGTGGTTTGTTGTTAATGCGATTTTTTTACGTAATATGACAGAATAAAGTCTTGAAATGGTATACAGGTGATTTAGATTATTTAAGCCAATATTTGCAATTTTAATGCTTACTTACACATGGCTGGTCATGAACTACTCAGAAATCGCTACGCTATGGTCATGTGAAAATTAAATTTTCACATAAACCATTGAATTATCTGAATCCAGTTTTTACCTGATTTATTTTAAATGTATAAGGAGTATTATCTTTTTAAAGATATTCATTTTTCTTTCAAGCTCATCACAAAACTAATCAGTAAAATTTTGACGTATCTAAAGATACGTCTGGGCACTTGTGGTACTAAAAATTCAAGTTTTGACTTATTGGTATGTTTCATTCTATTTATTGATTAGATGAATAAGTAATAATTTTATAATCCTAATTATGTGATAGATCGAAGACAGTTTTATATTCCTGCCATTTCATGAAGTATAATATTAAACAATTAGGTAAATACAGCAAAACAGGAATTTTCTCAGAATTGTTGTGCAACCTCATTTGAATTGTGATAAAGTACCTTCATTGGAAGCAGAAAATGAGTCAGTATTGGATTTCTGGAAATGCAAAAACTCGCAATATCAAGTTGCCTATCCTGGCACAGTAGCGGATACAGAAAAGAATTCAAGGGGGGCACAAAAGATATCTTGAGCTATCTTTACTTGTATCGTTATGAAAAATAATCAAGTCACGTGCAAAGTTTAGGAAAGTTTTATTTAAAATGATTATAAACAAGGCATTATTACTATATATATTATATAATTATTATATATACAAGGCAATGACATCTTATGATATGAAAGAGTTACAATTGTAGCTCTGCCCTGTTAGACAATGTGGGCGGCCACGTAAGAGGGGGGCGCGCTCCCCCTTCGCCCCCCATATGTATCTGCCACTGTCATGGCATTACTTGTATTCTGTATCGCCGACAGTGGAATGGATTGATTACTTTGTTTCTCGTTCAACTTTCCCCTGGCAATAATATCCAATTTGCAAGCCGGAAATCAGTGTACGAAATAAGCAACTTTGGCGAACATTGATAAAGAAACTTTGTACTACGCTCCATCACCAAAAACTCTGTACTTTGTATTCAAATTCGAGTCTCCGAAAGATATACCTGACATAATGAGGAATCTGCGCTTTAAAGACTTTTCAACCGTCTCTTCTGTAAATACTTTTTTGTTACTTTTGTTGCACACCGCTTGCTATATAAGTCACGAAAAAAGCATAGGGGCTCCCATTTACCGCTGAGAAGAGAAGACGTTACACCTTAGTGATTGAGCAGAGGTGAAACAAATCTGAAATAGCTCTAACATCAGTGCTGTCAGCAGATAAAATTCAAGACAAATTTTATGAACAATTGTTAAAAAATGTTAGTACATTCTTAGTACGTACAAATCAAAGTGATTTATGAAGTGTTTGGAATATTGCTTCTTTCAGGTCACCGTCTACTTAGTTGATGGCTTTATCGGAGGTCATCTCCAGACTGCAGCATCGAAATAGTTTCTCAGTCAATGCGAAGGAACAGGTTTGAAGAAATGTTAAGGTTTCTGCATCTGGCAGATAATTATTATAATGGGAAGAATGATGGCAAGGATGGCTATATAAAGTTCAACCTTAGTTTGAGGTTTTGAACTAGACTTTCAAATTTGTAAGCGCTGGAGAATACTGTTTGGTGGATGAATCATCCAACCTCTACTATTGTGGATATGGCTGCAAGCAATGTATTAGAGGGAAACGAGTAAGATTATGGTTAAAATTATGGTGTATTTTCGAATCTAGTCAACCTTTATCATGCTGTAGCCAACCTTCAGAGAACAAGTCTTGGTCAAAGAGATGTACTTTTAGGACTAGTGGATGAGTGAAAATTACCACCAGGTACAAACATATTTGCTGACAACTTATTCATATCAGAATTGATTACCATTAGCATACATAAAAAATGAAAACTCCTGTTTGTTATTCTGTTTCCGAAATGCCAGTGGCGATCGCGGACTACAATTCTCACATGGGTGGAGTGGATCTGTGTGATCAATTCCTGGCAAATTACCGGACAACAATTAGGAATAAAATGGTGGTTCAAATATTTCAGATGAGACTTGGATGTATCAGTTGTACAGGGATGGATACGGTATAAAAAACTCGGATACAGTATCACACTGCTATAAAATTTCAAAATGCAAATGTAAATTGTTCAGGTTATAATACTATAATAATACTCAAAATTTTATTATCTGATGCATAATAATTCAAATTCAAGTATTAAAAACTACTGATGAAGGCATGGGTGATGAATTATATAGAAAAAACGTGCTTAAACACAATAAAATGATAATGTGCATTTTTGACCCCTTAAGTGCCCAGATGTATCTTAAGATACGTGTAGGATTAAGTACTATCCAAATATTAGAGATTTTTCAAAATATTTTTTCCCGCATCAGGTATGATGCCTAATCATAATTTAAGCAAAAAAAGTAAAATTTTTAGAAAAAAATCTTCTGGGCATTAATGGGTTAAACAATGCCCCAGTGTTATTTTATCCATGCCGTGTTCGTTTTTTGGTTGTAATCGAAGTGTCAATTTTAACATTTTTAGGTGAAATGAAGGATTTTGCTTCCGGATGAAGAGGTGAAATGCGCTAAATTTACAAACTAGCAAGTTTTTCCTTACCAGCCTTAGGAGGGGAGGATTTAACATGGATTCAATGGTTTTTGAGGAAACTTCTGTTCATACATCGAGAATAAATGCCGTAAGTACTGAGTTTCACTTTGCATTCATAATGATGAGTCGTTCAATAGATCCGAAAATTAGGCTATATACAAAATCTTTATTTAGCTAACTTATTACATGTAAACGATTTCAATGCGTTCTTAAACAATGCCCCAGTGTTATTATATCCATGCCGTGTTCGTTTTTTGGTTGTAATCGAAGCGTCAATTTTTACATTTTCAGATGAAATGAAGGATTTTGCTTCCGGATGAAGACGTGAAATTCGCTTAATTCACAAACACGCAAGTTTTCCCCTTAACAGCCTGGGGAGGGGAGGATTTAACATGGATTCAATGGTTTTTGAGGAAACTTCTGTTCATACATCGAGAATAAATGCCGTAAGTACTGAGTTTCACTTTGCATTCATAATGATGAGTCGTTCAATAGATCCGAAAATTAGGCTATCTACAAAATCTGTATTTAGCTAACTTATTACATGGCAACGATTTTAATGCGTTCTTAAACAATGCCCAAGTGTTATTATATCCATGCCGTGTTCGTTTTTTGGTTGCAATAGAAGCGTCAATTTTTACATTTTCAGATGAAATGAAGGATTTTTCTTCCGGATGAAGACGTGAAATTCACTTAATTCACAAACATACAAGTTTTCCCCTTACCAGCGTTAGGAGGGGAGGATTTGACATGGATTCAATGTTTTTTGAGGAAACGTCTGTTCATACATCGAGAATAAATGCCGTAAGTACTGTGTTTCACTTTGCATTCATAATGATGAGTCGTTCAATAGATCCGAAAATTAGGCTATCTACAAAATCTGTATTTAGCTAACTTTATGCATGTCAACGATTTTAATACGTTCTGAAACAATACCCCAGTGTTATTTAATCCATGCCGTGTTCGTTTTTTGGTTGTAATCGAAGTGTCAATTTTAACCTTTTGAGATGAAATGAAGGATTTTGCTTCCGGATGAAGACGTGAAATTAGCTTAATTCACAAACACGCAAGTTTTCCCCTTACCAGCCTTCGGAGGGGAGGATTTGACATGGATTCAATGGTTTTTGAAGAAACTTCTTTTCATACATCGAGAATAAATTCCGTAAGTACTGAGTTTCACTTTGAATTCATAATGATGAGTCGTTCAATAGATCCGAAAATTAGGCTATCTACAAAATCTGTATTTAGCTAACTTTATGCATGTCAACGATTTTAATACGTTCTTAAACAATGCCCCAGTGTTATTTTATTCATGCCGTGTTCGTTTTTTGGTTGTAATCGAAGTGTCAATTTTAACCTTTTGAGATGAAATGAAGGATTTTGCTTCCGGATGAAGACGTGAAATTCACTTAATTCACAAACACGCAAGTTTTCCCCTTACCAGCCTTCGGAGGGGAGGATTTGACATGGATTCAATGGTTTTTGAAGAAACTACTGTTCATACATCGAGAATAAATTCCGTAAGTACTGAGTTTCACTTTGAATTCATAATGATGAGTCGTTCAATAGATCCGAAAATTAGGCTATCTACAAAATCTGTATTTAGCTAACTTTATGCATGTCAACGATTTTAATACGTTCTTAAACAATGCCCCAGTGTTATTTTATTCATGCCGTGTTCGTTTTTTGGCTGTAATCGAAGTGTCAATTTTAACATTTTCAGATGAAATGAAGGATTTTGCTTCCGGATGAAGACGTGAAATTAGCTTAATTCACAAGCACGCAAGTTTCCTCCTTACCAGCCTTCGGAGGGGATGATTTGACATGGACTCAATGGTTTTTGAGGAAACTTCTGTTCATACAGCGAGAATAAATGCCGTAAGTACTGAGTTTCACTTTGCATTCATAATGATGAGTCGTTCAATAGATTCGAAAATTAGGCTATCTACAAAATCTGTATTTAGCTAACTTTCATGGATTCAACGGTTTTTGAGGAAAGGTCTGTTCATACATCGAGAATAAATGCCGTAAGTACTGAGTTTCACTTTGCATTCATAATGATGAGTCGTTCAATAGATCCGAAAATTAGGCTATCTACAAAATCTGTATTTAGCTAACTTAATGCATGTCAACGATTTTAATACGTTCTTAAACAATACCCCAGTGTTATTATATCCATGTCGTGTTCGTTCTTTGGTTGTAATCGAAGTGTCAATTTAAACATTTTCAGATGAAATGAAGGTTTTTGCTTTCGGATGAAAACGTGAAATTCGCTTAATTCACAAACACGCAAGATTTCCCCTTACTAGCCTTAGTAGGAGAGGATTTGACATGGATTCAACGGTTTTTGAGGAAAGGTCTGTGTATACAACGAGAATAAATGCCGTAAGTACTGAGTTTCACGTTGCATTCATAATGATGAGTTGTTCAATACATCCGAAAATTAGGCTATCTACTAAATTTGTATTTAGCGAAATCAATGCATGGCATCTATTTTAATACGTTCTTAAACAATGCCCCAGTGTTATTTTATCCATGCCGTGTTCGTTTTTTGGTTGTAATCGAAGTGTCAATTTTAACATTTTCAGATGAAATGAAGGATTTTGCTTCCGGATGAAGACGCGAAATTCGCTTAATTCACAAACACGCAAGTTTTCCCCTTACCAGCCTTCGGAGGGGAGGATTTGACATGGATTCAATGGTTTATGAGGAAACTTCTGTTCATACATCGAGAATGAATTCCGTAAGTACTGAGTTTCACTTTGCATTTATAATGATGAGTCGTTCAATAAATCCGAAAATTAGGCTATCTACAAAATCTGTATTTAGCTACTTTTATGCATGTCAACGATTTTAATACGTTCTGAAACAATGCCCCAGTGTTATTTTATCCATGCCGTGTTCGTTTTTTGGTTGTAATCGAAGTGTCAATTTTAACATTTTCAGATAAAATGAAGGATTTTGCTTCCGTATGAAGACGTGAAATCCGTTTTAATTACAAACACGCAAGTTTTCCCCTTACCAGCCTTAGGAGGGGAGGATTTGACATGGATTCAATGGTTTATGAGGAAACTTCTGTTCATACATCGAGAATAAATGCCGTAAGTACTGAATTTCGCTTTGCATTCATAATGATGAGTCGTTCAATAGATCCGAAAATTAGGCTATCTACAAAATCTGTATTTAGCTAACTTTATGCATGTCAACGATTTTAATACGTTCTTAAACAATGCCCCAGTGTTATTTTATCCATGCCGTTTTCGTTTTTTTGGTTGTATTCGAAGCGTCAATTTTAACATTTTTGGATGAAATGAAGGATTTTGCTTCCGGATGAAGACGTGAAATTCGCTTAATTCACAAACACGCAAGTTTTCCCCTTACCAGCCTTCGGAGGGGAGGATTTGACATGGATTCAATGGTTTTTGAGGAAAGGTCTGTTCATACAACGAGAATGAATGCCGTAAGTACTGAGTTTCACTTTGCATTCATAATGATGAGTCGTTCAATAGATCCGAAAA